>NW_006288615.1:7213599-7220362 GCF_000327345.1 Myotis davidii | reverse complement strand
GGGGGGGCGGGGGGGGTTTTCTGCCAGCCCTATAGGGTGGGCTCAACGTGGGTTTTAATTGATTTAAGAAAATAAAGAAATGGAAATTCTGGATTTCTGGACCATGTGGCCTTGTAAATTAGAGCTTCCAGGCCTCCTCTACCCCAGATACATAGCAGCAGTAGATAAAGGATGTTTTTAAAAGTCACAGTCACACTACAAAACAGGACAAACTCTTAGGGGCAGACCTAGCAGCCACAACACAGCGAGTGGGGTGTAAGCAGGTGTGTGCTGGGTGCCAGGTCTGGAACTGGCAGTGGTGGTGACAGTGACGAGAGCACCCCTCCCCCCCAGGGGTAGTAACGGTGAGAGACAGAGGCTGCTCGCTGCTTGGACATCCCCTCCCAAAAGGGGAAGCGGGAAGATGGTTCCTGGGCCTGCAGCTTCCGCAGAGGTGAGGACCCAGGCAGGCGGGGAAGCAGCCCATTTCCAGGACCAGGGTTGAGCACCACCTGCCTGGTGACTGCATCTGGGACAGACCAGCCTTCTCTGGGAAGAGAGCTTGGAGCCAGGGATGTGAAATGCTGCAAGGATGTGCCAGGGAGGTTGGGTGGAAACCTGTGAGATGCTGGGCAGACAGGATTGAGTGTACGGGGGTAGGGGGGGTGGGGGGGCGTGGAGAGGGAGAGAAGAAAGAAGGATGGAGAGAGGTAATCAGAAAGGGTGGGGGATAGGTTCCTAGGAGGTTAACCCAGGATCCTTTGCAGGGTGCACGGAGTTGGGGAGACCAGGCGATGGGAGGCCAGTGGACGGTGAACCCTGGATGGGAGATTGCTATGCAGAAGCTGGGGAGGATTCTGAAGGGAAGAGAGAAAAGGAGCAGGAACAGGGAGGAGTGGTGGGCCCGGTGTAACCTGGCGGTCACCCTCAGGGCAGCTGCAGTTCCCCCTACAAGTCTGTGCTGCACCCAAGTAGGGCCCATTGTCGGACCCACTGCATTCTCTGGTTTGGGCCTTGGTTTTCCCTGCTACTGCCTCTGAGCTTTGGTGGGTTTTTGAACTATGAGCAGCAGGGGGGTGGGGTGGGGGGGCTTACACCCAGTGGGAGGCCTGCCCCTCCAAAAGCGCCATCTGCAGGTGAGTGAGCGGACAGGACAAGGCCTGACCAGAGGGTCTCCTTACTGTTGCCACTGTTGCCGGAGGCCTCTGCAGCGCAGGGAGGCCCCCAGCTGAGCAGCGCTCCAGCCCTTCAGTGTGACACCTTCGCAGGGTGCATCCCAATAGACTGACGCTTCATTTCCAACCAGACAGCTGCTGCTCATGGCCCAGGAGCACCACAATTCCCTGCAGCTTGGGGTACTTTTTGTAACACTGTGTCGCTTACTTTATTAAAGCGGGCAGTTTGGGGGGCTGCCTGTGGTAGGTGGATGATCTGATTTTGTCTCGGAGCCTCTACCCCTGCGAGTCCTGCCTGAGCGGGCACAGGGACCGACCTCGGGGGCCGAACCAGGGTGCCATGCCAGGGCGGCCGCTCGTCTCGCTCCGTGCGTCCTGCTTGATGACAGGCCTCGGGATTTCTGGAGCAGAGGAAAGAGCATAATGAGCTTAATGTTGGAATTGTGAAGGTTGTTATTATAATCATTTCTCCAGAAGAACTGTAAATAGTTCATTTGCAGAACTGCAGCTGAAGTCTCTAATTAGACTCTCGCCAGGCTCGTACAAGCTGCTTCTCCCTCCAGTTGCGAAATCCATTTTGTTTGTTTTTTTCTTTGTTTTGACCTTCTCTCCACTGGACAGCTAAGGAGTCAGCCTCACATCGTTCCTCCTGTTTTCAAACTGTTTCCATAGTGCCTGCCTCTCCCATCACTCACAGCGCCCCCCTCCCTGGGTGGGGACCGTGCTGGTGGTGGGCGAGGCCTGTGAATCTACTAAATTCGGCAATTCTCAAATGTACAGAGTAGACATATTTCACATGGTCAGGGGGTCACCGAGCATCTGAAAGACCGGCCGCCTGGGGCCCCCGCCTGCCCTCTGACCTCCACCCTAGACACCAGGCAGATGGCGGGGGTGGGGGTGTCTTTGGGGGGATGGTGACTCCGGGCTCTGGCTCTAAAGTCCAGAGGGGTTAAAGCAAGAGGTGTGGGCCACTGATGCATCCTAAAATGGCCGGCCTCCCTTTTCCTGATCCTGCCACAGTGACTGTCCCCAGGCACACCTGGAAAACCGCACGGGTGCCAGTGCACCTGCAGGCCAAGCTGCGTGAGCGAGGAGGAGCAAGTTTCTCAGGATGGTGCCACCTCCATGCAGCTCCTCGCCATGGGGAGGGGGGTCAGGAGACCACAGAGGGGTACTGCTTCTGACTGAAATGTACAAATGTGGAACCAGTCCTGCTGGCCCAGGCCCAGGAATCCAAGAGGGCTCTCAGAAGAACCTCCAGGGAACCCTCCCCAGGCTGTGGTCCCACCCACTCCATGCCCCTTCCTCTCCCTGCCCAAGCCCTGCCCTCCTCCTGGCCCCACCCCCGAGAATCTTGGGTGGCTCCTCTTTCAAACACACAGGCAGGTGGACTTATGGCTTCTAACATTTGCTGGAGGTGAGAGAAGAGAGGATTAAATTATAAAATGCATATTTGCCAAAACATGCTCTCTCTTGCAGGAGCAGTCAGGGAAATCTGAGTTTTTGGAGCAGCAGCGTCCCCACGCCAGGCCTGGGGCCGGCCCCTAGTGACCCTTGGGAACAGGGCTGCCGTGTCTCCTGCTGTGGTGAGTGAGTAGGCGGCACCTGGACTCTCCTCTCATGGTGGATATGGGGAGGCCCCCACCTCCCAGGTCAAGAAAGACCCCCAAGGACCACATGGGGTTTGAGTGTGATCCCAGGATTGCCCACCTCTATGTGATTAAATCTTGGGGTCCCGGCTCCATAATGGGCTTCGTGCCTGAAGGTCACCCCCCTGCCTGCTCAGTTCTGCACAGAAAGCTGTCGATGTGTTTCCCATGAGGCCGCATGGACTGCACGGCCTGTTTTCACCAGATCTGGGAAGGCCCCGGCTGGACCCAACTTCACTGCTCTCTGCTATGAAGATAGCTGGCTTGTGAGAACACCCTAAGTTTACTAAACGCTTCAACTTGGCCTTGTAAACACTGATTGATCCAGATATGACGTCAGCTCTATGCATGTGCATCTTAAACGCCACTGCGTGCTGCATGCTCCCAGGCCGCTGCCACAGGGGGAGAGGGGACTTAATAGCAGGAAACGCCCCCTGGAGATGTTTATTTGCCACAAGTAGGGATGAAGGGCCCTTGGCAAGCTTTGCTGGGTGTCCCGCTCTCTAATTAAGTTTACCCCTGATTACTACTCAGGGGAGACCTGGAGGGGCTGCTCAGGGCAGAGGCACTGCAGGAGAGTTCATGAAAGCACACACGAACGGGCTCCATCTAAATCCGCAGGAAAAGGCCGTGTGGTGTGTAGAAAGGAACAGAGAATGGAAGCTGTTTGCACAAATCAACACATGTCTTTTAGAGATTCTAGTTAAGTACATGCTCATTTACCTGAATCGTACTGTCTCTGCAGTCCCTGCACTTTCACTCTGAGGAGAAACAGCTTTTTTTAAAGAAACTGGACGTTCACATCATGACATAGGGGTGCCACAGCAGGGCCGACTCCAGCCAACGGGCAGACCGTGAATGTCCGGCTTCCTCAAACTTCAATCAACAATGTTTAAAAATACGTTTTCTCTAAACAAAGTTCCACTCTTCAAATCACTGACCCTTCCTGGGAAGCCACGTGAAAAACGTTTAAACAAATCTGGGTCGTTAAGTAATTACCTTCCTCATCTCAGAGGCAGATGCCTGATCCTGACCTAATTTTATAGCTAAAAACAGATAAACCTGCTTGGAAGCCAAGTGCACTTCATGCTTTCTTCTGTTACTTGCTGAGGAGTGAGAGACTGAAATACAAAGAAACAATGGCCATACCATATACAAAAATAGAACTCTGGCCAACAGCCGAAGCAGCCAGCCCATGAACCGACCCCCTGTCTACAGTCACCAACCCAGGAACCAAACCCCTGTCTACAGTCACCAGCCCAGGGGGCCACCACTGTCTACAAGTCAGACCTGTTATTGTCAGAAGTCAGATCTCTGTCTCTAATAACAATCCAGGAAGTGAAATAATAACCCTGTAACAATCAGCCCCAAACAACCGGAACTTGATTAATAACTGTTTTCCCTAATATTCTATCCTCACTTCCAGTTTAGAACCAACCAGAGAAAGCCAATCTCGTACCCCAACCAGTCACAGGGGGCGCCCCACTTCCAGCTAGCCTCCTCATCTTCCCCAGACCCCCCATCGGAGCACCTGAGCCCCTCTCTGTCCACCATGAAGCCCCCCTCCTTTGCCTGCCTTGAGTCTGCCCAGCAGAGTGATGGTGGCCGACCCCTTGCTGTAGCAGCTCTGAGTGAGCAGCCTCCCTCTTCTCATTGGGTGGTCTTTGTTTACGTCCGCAGGAGAGAGTGTTCTCGGAGGAAACAGGGGGATGAACTGGCCACAAATGGCAGCATTAGCTGGCTCCTCTGAGAGCAGAGCCAGCACATCAAAAAGAAATGCAGGGAAAGGGGCATCAGAATGTGGTGCTTAGTTCCATGTGTGAAGTGGGCCACAGGGCACCCAGATGTTTGATTAAACGTTATTCTGGGAGTTTCTCTGAGAATGTCTTGGGGGAAAGCAGAATGCCCTCCTTCCCCAATGCAGGGGGTCTCATCCAACCAGTTGAAGGCCTGAGTAGAAAAGGAAGGTTTGACCATCTCCCAAGGAAGAGGGGACTATTCTTGCCTGACAGTCTTCACGCTGGAACATCCTGGGGTTTTTTCATTCCTTAGGGCACAAGCTGAAGCATCTGCTTTTCCTGGGACTGAACCTCCTGGCCTTCCAACTGCAACTTAGACCAAAGGCTCTCCGGGGCTCCAGCTTGCCTCTCACCCTGCCGATCTGGGAACTGCTGGACCCCATGACTGCATGAGCCAATTCCTTATAATAAATCTCTTCCACGCGCACGTGCACACATACACACACACACACACACACGTGCACTATGGCTGTGTGTGGAGAACCTGGCTGATACTGCCTGGCCAACATCTTCAGGTTGGCGGAGGCTGTCATGGGAAAGACTAGCAGAGACACTGAGCCCTGAGCAGTTTCACCGAGAGTCACTGTTCTGCAAACCGGACCACTGTGAGGACACCAAGGTAGGTTTGTCCCACGAAGGTGAAGTTGCTTTAAGATGGAGCATTAATTAGCAGATCACAAGAGACAGATGACCACACAATAAGCTAGAAAACTGTTGTAAAATCCACAAGCCACAACGTGAGAGATGACCTTCGTTGCACACACACCTTACAAAGGACTCCTGTCTAGAATATGCAAAGAATTTCTACAAAGTATAATAATAAAAACTAGAGAACCCAGAAGACAAAAATGGGCAAGAAACTTAAGGGGCACTTTATAAAGGAAGACATTCAAGTGCCCAGAAACTAAAGAAATGTGCTGCGGCCCACCAGTGGTCAGAGAAACGCGAACCGAAGCGCTGTGAGATGCCAGCAGACTGGCAACAACGCAAAGCATGGCAAGGGCGGATGTCCCCAAGGCTGTGGCCCCTGGGGAACTCACAGACATGGCCCACCCACTCTGGCATGGTGAGGCTTCCTAGTGAGGTGGAGGGTATGCATCCGTAGGAACTGATGTATCGCACCCACATGCCCCAGAGCAGCGGTTCTCAACCTGTGGGTCGCGACCCCTTTGGCGGTCGAACCACCCTTTCACAGGGGTCGCCTAAGACCATCGGAAAACACATATATAATTACATATTGTTTTTGTGATTAATCACTATGCTTTAATTATGTTCAATTTGTAACAATGAAAATACATCCTGCGTATCAGATATTTCCCTGACGATTCATAACAGTAGCAAAATTACAGTTATGAAGTAGCAACGAAAATAATTTTATGGTTGGGGGTCACCACAACATGAGGAACTGTATTAAAGGGTCGCGGCATCAGGAAGGTTGAGAACCATTGCTCTAGAGAAACCGGAGCCTCCAGGTTCTAGGAGGATGTTCCAGAACCTGCACAGCACACTCCTCACAATCACCCAGTGCACAAGGGATTGGTCATTTGCGGCATAATTTTTTCAATAGAAAAATTTAAGGCAACTATAGCTGCAATCATGGAGAAGGACTCGCACACGGGTGCTAAAGAGGCAAGATCAGAAAGCACATGTGATGCAATTCCATTAATATACGATTCAAACCAGTTTCCACTGTACATGTCCGGGGAATAAAAAGAAAAGCCAGGGATGGTTATCACAAAAGTTAGGACAGTGACCACTCTTAAGGGTGGGTGGATAGAGGGAGATGGTAACCAGGAAAGCTTCCGGAGCTGACAATGCTCTATTTCTTGGTTACACAGGAATTCACTTGGTGAGTACTTTTTGCAGTAACATTTGTTTTTAATTAGAATTAATCTTTTTCTTTTTTTACAAAACATTATAAAAATGTTCTAGAAAGTTAGAAAACAAAAATTAGGAAGTAGAAACATCCTGCCTCTTCCAGGTTTGTGTGTGTTTTTTTTAAACATGTATTAGCATACTACACAAATGCATGTTCTACCAAAGTGAGATCCTACTGTCCATAATGTCTTCACCTATGAAAGTGTACACTTCTGTGGGTTTCAGTCCATTCATAAAGCTGTGCAACCATCACTACCATCTAATTCCAGGACGCGTTCATCAC
>NW_006288615.1:7209765-7213524 GCF_000327345.1 Myotis davidii | reverse complement strand
GCAACCGCTCACCTAATTTCTGTTCCTGTGGGTTTTCCTACTGTGGATATTTCATCTAAATTGAATCACAACGTGTGGCCCTGTGTGCTGGCTTATTTCATGCAGTACAAAGCTTTCAACGTCCATGCATGTTACAGCGTGGATAAGCACTTCATCCTTTTTTGTGGCTGAATGATAGTCCATTGTTTATCTAGTCATCAATAGATGGCAAGTTGCACTGTTTGGCTATGATGAATGATGGTGCTATGAACATATCTGTAACAAGTTTGTATATGTACATATGTATGTCTTAGTGTCTCCTGGGTGTGGGCACATGAATGAAATATGTTGGGGTCATATGGTCACTACATGTTTAACATTTATTTTCCAAAGAACCTGCACCGTTTACATTCCCACCAGCGACGTATAAAGACTCTAATTCTCCCACACTCTCCCCAACACTTGTTATTGTCCATCTTTTTTATGTCGTCACCCTCATAGGTGTGGTATCTTACTGCGATTTTGTTTGCATCTCCCAAATGACTTACGATGTTGAACTTCTCTTTATGTAATTATTGGCTGTTTGTATCTCTTCTCTGAGAAATGTCTAGGTAGATCCTTTGACCACTTTTTAAATTGGGTTGTCTTTTTATTGTGGAGTTGTAAAAATTCCTTATGTATCCCAGATACCAGACACATATCAGAGAGATGATTTACATGGGTTGCCTTTTACTTTCCTTATAGTGTGCTTTAAATCACAGAAGTTTTAAATTTGATGAAGTCTAATTTATCTGGTTTTCTTTGGTTGTTTGTGATTTTGGCGTCCCATCTAAGAAGTCATTGCCTAATCCACAGTCATGAAGATTCACACCTGTATTTTCTTCTAAGTGCTTTATAGTCTTAGCTCTTACATTTAGGTCATGAATTTTTAGTTATTTTTTTGTATATGGTATTAGGTAGAGGTACAACTTTGTTCTTTGCATGTGGCTATCCAGTGGTTCCAACACCATTTGTTGAAATAACATCCTCTCCCCATTGCATTATTTTAGCACCCTGTTCTATATTGTTCTCTCTTGTTTCTCTGTTCCTGCCTTCTTTCATGTATAAGAGAGGTATTTTCCAGCGTACCATTTAATTCCCTTGTCATTTCTTATATATTTCTTAAGGCAATTTTAAGACATTTAGTGGTTGCCCTGAGGGTTACAATTAACATCTTAATATACAGCAATCTAGTTCAGATAACTACAGACTTGATTTTAATAGGTGTGGATCTCTTGGAGTTCAACCTGCTTGGAGTTAATTAAGCTTCATATGTGTACATTAAGGGTTTTCTTCAAGTTTAAAAGTTTTTCCCATTATTTTTCAAATGTGCTTTCTGCTCCTTTCTCTTTCTTTGCTCCTTCAAGGACTCCCATCATGTAAATGCTGGTATGCTTGATCGTATCTCATAGATCTCTCGGGCTCTGTCCATCTTTCTACATTTTTTACTTTCTGTTTCTCAGACTGAAGAAACTTCATTGACCTACCCTCAAGCTTGCTGATTTCTTTCCCCCAGTTTATAGGCCAAATGTGCTGTTGAGTCCTTCTAGTGAAGTTTTTATTTTAGCTGCTGTACTTTTCAACTACAGAATTTCTATATGGTTCTTCTTTTAAAATAATTTCTATTTATTGATCTTTTACATTTGGTGGGACAAAGCTCTCATATTTTCCTTTAGTTCTTTAAACATATTTAAAATAGCTGACCTAAATTCTTTGTCTAGTAAGTCCAACATCTGGGCTTCCTCAGGGACAATTTATCTACTGCTTTTATTCCCCTGGATGGCTCGTTCTTGTTTCATACTATTTTGTTGAAAATGGAGCATTTTAAATAACATAACATGGCACATCTAGACATCAGGCTCTCCTTCTCTTCAGGCTGGTGGTTGCTGCTGCTGTTTGCTTGTTTAGTGACTTTCCTGCGCTGATTCTATATTCTTTGTCGTGTGCGACCACTCGAATCTGGGCGGGTTTAGTTTAGTGGGTAGTTCACCACTGGATGGAGATTGTGTTAACTTCCTGGAACCAATAAGTCTCACTGGTTTGCTGAGAGACTGTGTCTGTGTCTTGGGGCAGTTCGTCAACCCTCAGGCAAGCAGCTACTACTCGACCTAAGTGTTCACTCTCTGCTTGCACAGAGCCCCAGCTCGGTCAGTGGTGAGACTGCAGGCCTCATCAGGTCTTTCCTACGCCTGCACATGGCCTTCCAGCTCCCCAGGAATATGACCGAGTTTTCCAGAGCCCCCTTCAGGACATCTTTCTCTTCAGCTTTTCCTTTTATAGTTTTTGGTCATTTTGCTGTTTACTCTAATTGTTATCACTACCCCAGGCTGCGGATGACAAACAATTGCCATTTCCAGGGAACTGGAATGAACGAGCCGAGTGATGACAATTCTCTGTGAATGGGGCTTTGGAGGATCTCCAGCTCAATTTTGCCACCGGCAGTGGCTGGCAGACCCCGGGTTTCACTGGGATGCGGGACTGACTGCTGGCTCTCCGGGCTGGGGCTGCCTCGGAGCTGGGGGAGGGCGATGGAGACAGGGCGGTGAAAACGCCACTGAGCTCCCTGTTGCTGCTGAGAGTCGGCCATTTTTCTTGAAGAAACACCTCCTGGGTTATTGCAAGACTTTGATTAATTTCCAGAGTTCTGAAAAAATGTATTTTGACCATTTTGCCAGTTTTCTCATTGCTTATTTTTAGACAATTTTCAGAGGTCCCTACTCTGGTGTTCCCACTGACACCACCCTGCAATTACTCTTCATTTACACAGGGTTTACGAGTCATCTGTATTTATAAAAGAACCACAATAACAAAATCAGTGTTGTGTCCTCTGTGCCCAGACACAATCATAAATAGTGTCTCTCTGTCTTCAGTGTTCAAAGGACTCTGGAATGCCCCAGGATAGCTGGTCCAGATGTCATTGTTAGGCATCGGTGCCAATTAGTAATCCAGACAGAGAAGGGAGCAGGCTGTGTGCTTGCAGATGCTCATTACAACCTTGGTCATAAAGTGAAAAATTAGAGTCAATCTCAAAGTCTGTGTTAGGGGAACAGGTAGGTAAATAGCTGCATTTTCTCACTGGAATGGCACGCACCCATTCTCTGCAATAATTATAAAAACTAAGTGGAAACATGAACTACTTTTTAGGGTGTGTTTATTTTCAAAAGCAAAATCCCAAGCTCCTTCGTGCCCGGTTATAACTCCGGAACAATTATATATGTGCATGTGCGCGAGCCAGAAGGGAAGAGAGAAAAATGAACACAATTTGTTAGGGTGGAGAGAATTGTGGGTGTTTTTAAATTAGATTTTTTTCTCATCTTATTGTTATGCTACGAGTGCATTAAATTGAAGTTTAAAAAAATAGGTCAACATGTCTAAGAGAAAGCATGATTTCCTGGCGGCTTCTCCCACGGGACATGGCACAGGTCAGTCACCGGGGACAGGGCTGCAGGAGCCCGGGGTCCTGGGGACAGACCTCCGCCTCAGCCGGGAGGAGGCCCCAGGGACCTGGGATGGGATGGAATGCAGCTCCCTGCCAAGCCTCTCGGAGACGAGACGGGGGAGGAGGAGGAGGAGAAAGGCCCTCTTCCTTCCCCTCTGGTCGAAAAGATGTTTTTCCAGTAAATAACTGTAAAGTCTCAAATGAAATATAAGCCTCATGAATTATTTGGCCTTTTTGGGATCCAGGAATCTTTCAGTGTCTGGACAGGGTCACCGAGTCTCCTGACGGATGCCCGTGTCCCC
>NW_006288615.1:7201191-7209045 GCF_000327345.1 Myotis davidii | reverse complement strand
TCCCTTCCTGAAATTAATGAAGTGACCCCCCCATCCCTCCCCTGCTCCCATCCACTCCCTCCCCCCAAATTCAAGGCTTTTACCTTGGCTCATAGTCCAGCGGCTCTCATCCTGAATTTCTTTTCTCTCTCTCTTTTTAAACTTCTTTCTCTTAGGTATCTGAGAAGGGGGAGGAAGAATTAAGTGGAATGTGCTTGGGAAATAACTTGCCGGAGCCGTTTCCCCACGGCGGACACAAGGGTCCTGGTGGGCCTGGTCCTGGGGTTTCCCAGAATGCAGACCATTCCCTGCAATGCCCAGCCAGGTCTCAGGGTGACCAGGCCACCAAATTCCAAGGATCTCTATTTCAGCAGAATGAAATGGTTCCACCGTCATGTAGGTTGGCAAATATGGATCGAACAAAGTCAGATACATTTGCTGCAGGACTTACCAGAGCCTTCGTGTGCTAATATGATATATGCCCATGCATATTCAAGGCAAGGTGTCTCTGGTGTAACAGAGCACAGCAACCTAATTTTTATTTTATTTTTTATATATTTTTTTATTGATTTCAGAGAGGAAGGAAGAGAGAGAGAGAGAGAGAGAAACATCCATGAGGAGAGAGAATCATGGATCCGCTGCCTCCTGCACGCCCCCTACTGGGGATCGAGACCACAACCTGGGCATGTGCCCTTCACTGGAATTGAACCTGGGACCTTGCAAGTTGCTAAAAACGTCCTCAATCTGAGGGGTTGACCTCAGAGAATGTACCCCCATTTCTTCTAACACCACTTTTTCAAAATAGACTCGCCCAGGCCGAAAACCGACTTTTGTGCATGGGCCAAGAAGTTTCAATCGCACTGTACGTGCGCACCCACACGTGGCATTTTGTGGAAGAGCCACATTCAAGGGGCCAAAGAGCCGCATGTGGCTCGCGAGCTGCGGTTTGCCGACCACTGGGCTAGGGCAATCTAATTTTTATTTTTAATTAAAGAGCAAATACATGAATCTGAGGAACTGAAGGGCTGCTGGGCTGAGTGGGCTGTGGGCATCTTCTGTAAGGGAGGGAATCGGGGCCCTACTCCCCTCTTCTCAGGAACCAAATAGTGGAAACCTGCCAACCGGTCAGGTGATCCTCCCCAAGGTGCTGCTGGGAGGCAGAGGAAGGCCTGGGGTAAGCGGCCGCAGGCCCACTCTGTGCTGCACTTGCTGGGTGTGCCATGGCGGTGGTTCCTGGTCTGTGGTGTGCAGGGGTGAGTCCTGACCCTTCACCCAGCCCATCAGACCAGGGAAAGGACCCCTCCTGGTAAAAGCAGGCACCCCGAGTCTCCTGGGGGGTGAAGGGAGAGGCATCATTTGCCTAGATCAGTGGTTTTCGTGCTTTTTCATCTCATGGCACACATAAACTAATCACTAAAATTCTGTGGCACACCAAAAAATATATTTTTTGCCGATCTGACAAAAAATTAGTATAATGTTGACTGATTCGCAAATAATAAGTATCTACCCCTTTGCTCTAAAGTGACTTTTTAAAAACTTATGTGTTTTTTTTACATTTATCTTTATTGTTGAAAATTTCACAGATGCCCCCCCTCCACCCAGCTTCCGCGGCCTCCCCAGGCCTAGGGTTATGCATATACGCATATAAATTTTTTGGTTAATCTCTTACCCTCCCCCGACTCCTGAGATTCATCAGTCTGTTCCATGCTTCCATGTCTCTGGACCTGTTTTGTTCATCAGTTTATTTTGTTCATTAGACCCCACATATAAGTGAGATCATGTGATACTTGCTTTCTCTAACTAGCTTGTTTCGCTTAGCATAATACTCTCCAGGTGCCAATACTTGCATATAAGGATTTCTGGTACCAAGAATTAACCAATCAGATACAACCTTATTATGCAACATGACCAATAAGATACAAGTCTATTACATATCCTATATATTCATGGTTCAGTTCACACCAGGCGGCTATTCTTGTGTTTGCTGTTGTCATTCTTTTTTTCACAATCTAAAGGAAAAGAGGTCAGTGCCCTGACTAAAAAGGCAGGTATTGTGTGTTTTAAAATTCTGCGGCACACTGGTTGAAAATCACTGGCCTAGACACCCGGGCAGTTTCAAGCGCTCATCACTCCCTGGTTGGTGAGTTGGGACATCCCTACAGAGATGGTCCTACACGCAGCTCCCAGGTGCCCTCCCTGTGGAGGCTGCGAGGGTTCGGAAGCTCCCGGGCTGGGATTGTGTGCTCCTCTGTGGGACTTAGGGTCAGGGACACAGGGCACAGGACACCAAGAGTCAGGTAGCAGCCGCACACAACCCCATGACTTTGGGCAGGGAGCACATTCCAGCAGGTTGGGCATCCCGGCCTGGCTTCTGCGGACAGGGGTCAGCCGGCTGCGGGAGAGCACAGGTCTCGCCAGGCTCTGCCCTGGGAGCCTCGGTAGCAGGTGGTGGGCATCTCCACACCTGCCTTTGGCAACCGCACAGCTGTAGGAAAGCCTGGGCCCCTGCCGCACCCCTGGAACCTGAACCCACCCCTGCTAAGTGGCCAGAGACGCTGGCTGTCCTGGAAGAAGCTGCTGGAGCTTGAGAGCCCTGGGCCAGCCTAGACCACCAGCTCAAGCGGCCACAGGAGGGGTGTGGCTGCCGAGGTCCAGGTCCGGGAGAGGAGGCTGGTGGGCTGGACACAGTAACTCACACGTATCCAGGGACTGTGCTGGACCAAGGGGTGTGCAGTGCAGGCCTGAGAGTCCCTAAAACACTGATTGTGCAGGAAGGATGCGAGGGCCGGTAATCAAGGGGACTCAGGTCAGGGGTTCAACCTGCTGGGGACTCGATGGGCCTCACAGGACAATGTGGATGGCATCGGGGCAGCTGGTTGAGACTAACATTTTTGAGTAAAGATGGGGTGCAGTCACTCTGGGCCTTTCTGGTTGACTGGGGGCCCAGAAGCAAGAGTGTCACCTGGCCCTGGGGGTGGTGGTCTGGAGGGAGGTGGCTCAGGGTATGCATGGGACAGTGGCACTCCAGGTGCCCAGGCATTCTTCCCCTTTGTTCAGTGTGGAGCCCTGAGACAGGCGAGGGCTCTGGGGCACAGGGAACCCAGGTCTGAGCAAGGTGGGGGAGAGATCCCAGTGCTTTTTGGACAGACAGGAAGATGGCTTTAGCGCAGGGGTGGGCAAACTTTTTGACTCGAGGGCCACAGTGGGTTCTTAAACTGGACCGGAGGGCCGGAACAAAAGCATGGATGGAGTGTTTGTGTGAACTAATATAAATTCAAAGTAAACATTATTACATAAAAGGGTATGGTCTTTTTTTTTTTTAAGTTTTATTCATTTTGCCCACGGCTGCTTTAGCGTGAGGACAAGAGAGCCCCCGTTTCCACCCAAACCTGGGGCTCAGCCCTAGTGACAGGAGAGCACAACAGCCGCTGTGGGCAGCTAGTGAGGGCGGGCAAAGCTGCCGAGCCCCGGCCCCGGGGAGCAGGCAAGCCCCAGGTCAGCCTGCAGACATACATATGGTCCAATGGTCAGCCCCTTGGGTAGAGTGCAAGATCTGCTGCAGTTGCTGATGGCAGCCACCAGGTGGCACAGGAGAGTCCAGCACAGGCAGCTGTGGCCCAGTGTCCGGCTTGCTGGCCAGGAGGATGTGGGAGCCCTGGTCTCAACCACAACTCTGCCTTAGCCCTCCATAAGCAGGTGATCTGCAGGGAGGAGGGGTGACAGGCACAAGTAACAGTTTACAACGGGCGTATGGATGGGGCAGGGGTGGGGTCTGCCTCCCACATGCCAGGGGCAGTTGTGCCCAGTGGGGAAGGGCAGCAAGGATTCCAAGCACCCAGTTGGGCACTGGCACTCAGAGCAGGAAACCAGCTGAGCCTCAGCCTATGGGGCCATGGGGGCACAGGACCAGGGCTCACCGCCCAGGTCCAGGACCCACCTGCCTGCGGCCCTTCCTGGGTGACGGTATTGTCAGGCCCCACTCCCCAGTGGCAGACCCACGTAGACTCTGGCCATCTCCTACCCATCCCATAGGTGGGATCACTGCTTGCACCCCCCTCCCTGGCTACCTGTGCCCTCGCCCACCTGCTCCTCCCAGACACGGACGCAGTGAAGGTCTGCTGGGAGAGCTTGGATTCCACTTCGGTGCGTCGCACTGGAGGTGCCTGAGGACCCCCGGGTTGGGGTCAGCAGGGAGGGCTGCCATTGACCTTGTGATGTAGGAATAGTCCGTGTGCAGCGGGGACGTCACGGCGAGGTGGGGGTCAGCACATCGGTGGGGCATTGCCACCCTGCACCTCTGGATACAAGTCAGTTGTGGCAAAGGGCAGTGGTGACTGACCGTGACTTGGTGATGTTAGTAATATTAATGCAACATAACCCGGTAGCCAGCGTGGGTAGGCCGTGCCCTGGGCATCCCTCTTTGAGCCTCCCAATATCACCTCACTTGATGCTGGCGACGGCCTTGAAGGGAAGTGCTGTTGTCGCCCTGTCGCGGGTGAGGATTAAAAAGAAAAGCACATCCCTCATCTTTGTCAGTCTCCCCTGGTCAAGTGAGAGGCCATCTGGGCAGGATGCCCAAAGAGGACGTGCCCTGTAAGGGACAGGTCCAAGCAGCAGGGAGGAAGCGAGAACCCCTGGGACCACCAAGTGGCCAGACGCCTGGGAGGTTCCCAGCTCTGCTCCGGGGAGCGGAGCCACTGCACTTCCCGCTGGGACCTGTCACAGCTCTGTCTTCCCCTCCTCCGGGCCGGGTCAGCAGAGGTGACCGGTCAGGCCCCCACTTGATGACTTCCCTTTTAAACAAACCCTCACTGCCCGATTCTTTCCTGGAAGGTCCTGTCACATAAATTTTCACTTAGTGCCACTGCATTTTCTTCCAGGGAGCTGTCAGGGCTATTTTGAAAAGGAATTAGGAGGTCAAATGTCCTGCTTTCGTGGCGGCGTGGATGACGGCTCGGCGGGCTGCCAGACTTCAGTGAGACAAAGGCAGCCCAGACCCGGGCCACGCGCCTGTGGGTCCTCGGGCTGCACTCCAGCCGGACATCCCGGGCTGGACGGGAGCCTCAGCCCCAGCCGCGGGCGGCCACGCCACACAAAGACGGGGCGACTGTCGCTTGGTGTTGGCAGGGCTGTGCGGGGTCCTTTCCTTCCCGTGAACGTGCAGCCATGTGGAAGGAAGGGCACTGCTCTCCCGGGTGTGCAGGCAAAAAGCTCGGAACCCCCTATCTGTGCGACTCTCCCTATTTCCAAAGCATTCTCTCACACACGGTCTCACCTCGGCTCACACCTGCCTGTGACTGGAATTGATCAGGAATAGCACCCTTTAGGGATGAGGAGATGGGACTTCACGGAGCTGGGAGGTTCCCACAGTCCCCTGATGGGGAGGAGCTGCCCCTGGTCTATCTGACCTTCCTCAGGGCAATGCTCACCCCGAGGTCCTGACTTTCAGGCCAGTATTGCAGCCCCTCAAGGTGATGACACAGCGAAAGCCCAGAGGGCTGAGGGGTGGTATCTTTTGTCCAGGGCCCATGGACACTCAACCAAAAGAGAGTTGGTTAAGCGGCCAGGGCTGCTCGTTCCCCTGCCTCCTCGGAGCCCCGGCGCTCAGCTGCACTTGTTTGTTTGCCACTGAGATGGGGTCTGGGCCTGGCTGAGTGTGCTCTGGAACCTCCACTGCAGGGAGAGAGAGCGGGAGGCTTTTACAGGTCACTCTCCAGCATTCTTCCTGCCAGATGACGTTCTGTACCTTCGACATGAGAGATTAGTTCACCAACTATGTGTGGAGATGACACAACACCAAAGACCCTGCAGCAAACATGGAGGCCATGGAAGTCTTCTGCCCGGAGGAACCTGGGAGGGCCTCATGGAGGAGGTGTCCCCAGAGCCAGCTGTGAAGGTGCCTGGGCTGTGGCAGGGTGGGGAGGCCTGGCTGAGCACTGTGCACAGAGTGGTGCCATGAGAAGCCGTGTGTTTGTTGGGAGAGCTACCCCTGAAGCCATTTCCATGTACATGGCTACGTGACGGGAGCAGGTAGGTTAGTGGGTTTAGAAAAACACTGCCTGGACTTCGTGCATGTGAGTGTGTGAAGAGAAAGTCCAATTGGCTTGTCTAAGAGTCGACGAGTATAAAGTCAGCTCCGGTCGAACAGGGTGGAACCATCCAGTCATTTCAGTTTTCCTGAGTGAAACTCAGAGCCTCAGGTGTCTTCCTGTGAAAGTCCCAGGTCAGCGCTCCAGTCTTGAACACATCAGCCCGTGAGCAACACGGGCATCGTGGATTCAGGAGGACGGTGCCCATGGCCAGGACGTTCACAGAGTAGAAGGTGGGGCCTGGGCGTGCTGGTGGGAGAAGAGGGTGTGCGGATGCAGAAGCTGAGCCAGGGAGGGGGGTGGGCAGAGGCACAGATCGGGGATAGTCACCGAGTGAGCTGTCATGGAGAAGCAGCAACCGCTGACCAGCCCGAGGCAGGCCCAGACAGCATAGCAGGCCCCCACGGCCCCATCCGGGGAGCCGACGCCTCCAGGTTTAGGTGAAATGTTGAGTGACGATTGCAATCACCATCGAAATAGGGAGACAGAGCGTTGTTCGGTTTGGTGCCCGGCTGGCCACCTGCCCGCTGCAGTTGCAGCTCTAGGAACGCCCCCTGCAGACTGAGGGCCACCGGCACCCTGGTGGCTGTGAACCCATCATTAAACAAAGAACCAGGCTCCCAGACCGCCCAGTCACCGAGAGCCTGCCAGTCCCCGGACTCAGGGCCCGGCTGACACAGGTGGGACCATGTCCTCACCTTCGGGAGCCCCAGAAGATGCTGGGGGCCGAAAACAAGTGGGGTGGCTGGTGCTGACGATGGCTGGACCCCCCCAGAGTGCCCCCTTGGCAGAGGCAGGGCCCATAGTGGTCACCACAGGACTTGAGGTCACCCCCTGGCTCTGTGTCCTCGCTTTACATCAGGGCTGTTTCGGTCCCCTCCCCAGGTCCCCAAGAGGAGGGTCAGCTACCATCAGGGCCCTTGGCACAGAGCCTGGCTGGGAGGGGCTGGGGCTGGGACGCCGCGGCTCTTCCCGGCTGTGGCTCTGCTCCCAGGCCCGCAGCCTCCCCCTTCCCAGGAATTTCTTGGCTGCAGTGGCAGATGCTGTGGATAAGAAAAACGCCTTCCCAAATGCCTCGCAATAACCCTGAGAGCTGAGTCACCTTGGTGGGGGTCTTGAGCCGGCTCCCGGCACTGAAGTAATTAATGGATGGAGAGCGGAGCCCAAGGGCCAGACCCCCAACTACAGCAGCACCAACCATTTACAGCACATTATTCTGGCCATAAAGAGCCCTGGGGCCCTTCCACGGGCAGGTCAGCTGGCACGGGCGCCGACCCCAGCCCGTCTCGGTGTTTACTGAGAAAATATCACATGCCTCCCATCTGCTCTTACACTTAATGCTGAGACCAGTCCACGCAGACGCGGTGTCAGTGGGCGGGCTGGCCATGCACAGTCGGGACCCTGGCGTGAGTCTGTGATTCCAGGGTCTCACATGAGCTGATTCCCTCCGCTCCACTGGGGTGGGGCTGGCGATGAGCTCAGAGAGTTCGTGAGGCTTCTCCGCGCCATCAGCCCTGAGCACCAGGCAGCCCTCCTCCCTCTCTGGCGCCTCCCACAGAGCCTGCTCTTTGCCCTGGAACTTGTTCATCCACCCATATTGCCAGGCACCTGCTGTGAACTAGGCTTTGTTCCAGGTGCTTGGGACCCATCTGTGGAGAAAGTAAAGTGGACAAGATGCCTGGCCTGTGGGAGTTATGTTCTGGTGGGTGCAGGGGGGCACCAGCGTGCCCTTGGGGTGCTTCGAGGTGGTGGGTGTTAGGTACCGAGGGACGTGGAGCAGGTGGGG
>NW_006288615.1:7194725-7201007 GCF_000327345.1 Myotis davidii | reverse complement strand
GTGTGATGTTCAGCAGAGAACACAGGCTGCAGGAAAGCTGCCGTCATGTGCACATCTGGGCTGGAGCCTTCCCCGGGGCTGGACGCTGGCCCCACGTGCTGGAGGAAGGTGGTCAGGGGGAGGGGAAGAGGCAGAGATGGGGGCAGGCAAGACCACGAAGGGCTGTGTGTTTGTCTCCTGGGGCTGCCGTAACAAAGCACCACAGGCTGGGTGGCTTAAGCAGCAGGTATTTATTTTCTCACAGTTCTGGAGGCCAGAGGGTCGAAATCTGCAGAGGCTGTGGGCAGAGCCTCCTCACTCCCTCTGCAGGCAGCTTGCAGACAATGGCTCCCTCTCTGCCTGTCTTCGCAGCCCCCTCGCCCCCCGCCCCCTGGGCTGTCCTCCATTTCTTCTCTCCTTATCAAGACACTGGCCACCAGACTTAGGGCCCACCCAGTTAACCCAGTGGGATCTCATCTCAAGATTCTTAAATTAGTCACATCCACAGAGACCCTCCTCCCAGTGTGGTCACGCCATGTGCACCAGGGTCAACACGGGGACACCACAGCCCCCGCCCGGCTCTTTGAATGAACAGGACTGGAGAGCTGTGGGTCTGGCTGCAGGGCTCATAGGCAGCAAGATGGAAACTAAAAGGGTCAGAGAGAGAGGGCCGAGAGGCTTCCGAGAGGCTTTCTGCAACAGGCCCTCTGGTCCCGCCCTAACCGAGCCTGGGGCTGTGAGGTGGGTGCTGGGTCCCGCACCTGGAATCTCCCCCACTGGGTGCTGGGTCCCTCCTCTAGGCCTCTCCACTGTCCAGGACTCAGGCTGAGGGAGCCCCTTTCCAGGACATCCCATCCTCTGGCTGAGGACACGGGACTGGAGGGCAGTGTGAGCTTGTTGGGTGGAGCCCAGGTCATCGCACTCAGGCCCCATTGGCCAAAGCAAGTCGCCAGGCCGGCCTGCCAGCAAAGAGCCGCGAGCCGTTACCACCGGTAAGGTAACCTGCCACAACGTATCTCAACAGTTTGCTCATCCTGGAAAAATACCAGTTGTGTGTAAGAGAATCAGCGTGTCTCCTCTGTACTCCAGTGGCCATTCAAAGCCAGTATTATTTTCCACCAACTCATGACATATCCGAGACGGTTTTGCTTACACGGAACGGTGTTTAGTGTCCCCTATCTTCGTGACGTTCCCTTTGCTTTGCCCAGATTCCTCCTCAGTAAAATGGACCATTTGATATTGACCGAGGGATGAAAGAGGCCTGGTCAGTCCATACACAAAAGTCACCGATCCTGCCATCCACGCGTGGGACCGTTATTTCCATCAATGGTCACCCTTCACAGAAGTGTGCGTCTGGCTGGGAAAGGCCTGTGCCCGAGGGGTGGGTGGCCTCAATTAATTATTACAGCAGGCTGCCCTTTGGGGGCGCTGGACACGCCCACCGTGGGAGGATGAGCTCCCGCTTTGGTTTGTGATGAAGGCAAGAGCTCACGTTCCAGACGACCCCTTTCTGTCTGGAGGCAGCTGCTCGGGGTGGCTCTGTGCTCTCTGGGGTACAGGGTCTCATTCTCAGCTTTGAGCTGGGCTATTGGAAGATGCACCGACCCTTCAACCTGCTGCCAGCGGAGGGGCCCTTTCTCCAGGCAGCTTCCCGCCCCGCTCCTGCCAGCTCTGCCCTTTGCCAAGCGGAGGGGCCCTTTCTCCAGGCAGCTTCCCGTCCCGCTCCTGCCAGCTCTGCCCTTTGCCACCAGCCCCTGGGCCTAGGCCCTTGACTGGGACAGGTCAGTTCTGAAGAAGGTTCCCTGGCAGCTGCCCGCCCGCTGGGACACTTGGGCCCTTTCCCATGTCTGGCTTCAATAGGTCAGACGACTGCCCCATCACGCAGGCTACTCCAACAAGTCTGGGTGGAGAGAAGGTCATCAGGGAGGAGGACGCTGGTCCCCAGAGGGTGACAGGGTGGAGAAAGTCACAGCTCAAAGGTGCAGAGATAGCATTTGGCTAGCCCAGTGTCTGTTTATGATGATAAATAAAACTCCCAGAAAACGAGGAATAGAAAAGAACTTTTCAACTCAATACATTACGTCTACTCAAAATCTATGGCGAGCATCATTTACGTAAGAAAATGAAATGCCTTCTCTTTGTGATCAGGAACAAGGCAGGAGTGTCTGTTCTCTTGCTTCTATTTAACGTTGGACAACAAAGTGACAAGGAGCAATGACACTCATCCAGAGCAGGAAAGAAGAAAAGCCGGCGAATGCACAGGTGACGAGGTCATCTGTATAGAAAATCCTGAAACCTCTGTAAAAAGCTGCCACAACCACCCAGTCCGTTCGTCACGGTTGCAGAGGAGCAGAAGTCGGTTGCATTTCTCTACCTGAACGAGAACCAAATGGAAATTCAAGTTTTAAAAAGCATTATTTACAATAGCATAAAAAATATGAAATACTGTGAAATAAGTTTAACAAAAATGTGCAAAAGCACAAACTGTATGGGAGTTAAAGAAGATTTACCTTAACGGGATGTTGTACCATGTTCACTAATCAGAAGATTCAACACTGTTTGGATGTCAGTTCTCAAACTGACTATGATTCAACTCAATCTCAAACATTCTAACTGCTTTGGGAGGTAGAAACCACAAAACTGATTTTATGCTTCTACAAAAAGTACAAGGGACCTACAATAGCCAAAAGGAAAAAAAAAAAAAAACAACTGAAGAAAGGAAAAAGACCATGGTTGGAGGACTGACTCTACCTGGTTTCCACAGAGAGGACGCAGACTGTGACGTTGGAACCAGGACAGCCACGCAGGTAGAAGGACAGAGTGGAGAGCCCGGGGGAGACGTAAGAGGAAGAGCGAGAACCCATTGGAAGAAAGGACAGCCTTTGAGCCATGGGCTGCGACTGGATACTATGGACCAACCCCAAGCTTCACCCTGGCCTCACAGCACAGACCGAGTTCCCAGGCCGGCCAGCTGGTTTTTGTGAATTTTCATCCCTTTTTTAATGGATGCAGGGGAAGTCCCTCCACCAGGCTAATTCTGGGCTTTACCCAAGTTCCCAGCTTTAAAAAAAAACACACAACTGAGGGTCGGAGAGATTAATGAACTTGTCCAAAGTGGGAGCTACTCTGGAGGAACCCATTTGGTCTCTGGCTTCCTGCCCCTGAGGTCTGCAGGCCTGCCAGTGGGCGTCTGCTTCCTGGGACCCCTGCCACTCAAGCCCACTCCAGGTGGGTCCATCAGAGCGGCCTCAGGGAGGAGGAGGGGTCAAGGCCAAAATGCCCAAGGGGAGGGTCAGCTCCACTAGAAAGAGCTCAGTGCCTTCTCCCGGTGGGATTTAGGGCCGATTCTGAATTTGGATTTTTTGAGGAAGGCACTTTTTTATTGTGTCCTTTGAACTTCAGAGTCAGCTGGAACAAAAGAAACAAAGTTTGTACTAAACAGGAATGTCTTTTACGACAGGAAAAGGACGCAGAGAAGTGGCCGCCAGGACTTCAGCTGCTGGGCTGACCTGAGAGGAAAGAAAAACAGCGTGAGTCAGGCTGGTGCGGAGGGAGGGAGGGAGGCTGCGTCCGCCGTTGCACCGGCTGGGAGTGCGGCAGTGTGTCCTGCAGAGGCGTCTCCAGGGAGGCCTCCATCCGGTCAGAACCACCTGCGTCCAGAGCATCACAGCTCCCACGGTGAGCTGGCCAGATGCCCCGCGGGCGTTCCGACACGCTGCTGCCCCTGCACCACGACCGCCATGAAAGTCGCCCTGTCACAACCACAGATAACACTTCTACGCTCTCACATTTGTCCAAGAGCGTTTTACAGCCACACAAAATGGAAGGAAGCAGGCTCCCTGCAAACCTGGCCCAGGCTGTTGGGGTGGGTGGAAGGGTGGGGGGCTGGGCAGTGGGAGAGAGGAGGAAGTTGGCGGGTCCTCTGGGGCAGTGTGGCCCCTGCCTCAGGTCAGAGTCTTGCAAGCTCCTCCTGCCCAGAGAGGCAGAGCCTCTGGGCACCGGGCACCGGCCCTTCCTGGGCGGGCTCTGCAGAGGGCATCTGAGTTAAACCTGTGCTTGCTCAGAGCTCTCACAGTCACAGAGAATGACCCCTTTCCTGTGTCCATCCTGATGAAGGGAGATCGTCACTCTATTGGGAAGCAGTTCTGCGACTGTCACAAATGCAGAGGAGAAGCGGGACCCGTCAATGAGGGTCCCCACACCAGGGAAGAGGACCCCAGTGGGACACTGGTTCTGTAGGTTCCTTTGAGGTGTGCGCATGGAGAGGTACTGATAGGGGGCACCTGAGTTCACCTGAAAAGTAATCGTATTATTTTAAATCTTAGAACACATATACTTCCATAAATAGGGGTTTAAGTTGCTGGGAATAGGGGGTTAAGTTTGTTTTAAGTTTCCTTTCCAAGGCCTGCGCGAAACGATTAAGGAGGTGACTCAGGTGAATCCAGCAAGCAGAGCCGATAAGCATGGTCAGACCGACCCACCAGGAGTCAAAACATCTCATCAACATCGTCTCATCGCCTGATGATTAAGGACAGTAGCTGACATCTTCAGACCCCAGGACTGCACATAGCACCCCAGCCCCCTCCTCTTTATAATCCTGCCCCTTGGACCCTGCTGGAGGACGGGATATGAATGCTTGTAAGCGCCCTGTCTTCTTAGTTGGCCAGCTTTCTCTTAAACGCCTAACATGATTCAACCCTGCCTTCCTTGTTGGACACAGCAACAGGCAGTCCGAGCCCAACCGGGGTTTCTCGGTAACAGGACCAGTGTCCCGGGGCTGCCGGGACAAAGACAGAGCTGTCTCCTCTGGTCGTTCTGGAAGTCTGAAGTCTGAGATGAAGGCGTTTCGGGGACACACTCCCTCTCAAGGCTCTTCGGGAGGATCCTTCCTGTCTCTCCTGGTAGTGTCCTTGCTCTGTGGCCCCTCCCTCCCATCTCTGCCTCTGTCTTCACAGGCCTCTCTGTGGTTGTCATGCCTCCCTGCTCCTTAGACTGATGCCTCTCACTGGATCTGGGGCCCCACCTGCACCCAGGACAATCTCACCTCCAGATTCTTACCTTCGCTGTAGCCGCAAAGATCCTATTTCCAAATGAGGGCACCTTCTGAGTTTCTGGGTGGCTATGAATTTGGGGGAACACCACTATTCAACCCACTGCAGCAAAGGGCCTAATGTGTTGTATATCTGTTTTAGTTACTTGTATCAAGATGAAGAAAGTGAGGTCAACCTTTCTCAGGGGACGTGGATCACGTAGCAGGTGGGAACACTTTGACCACCAGCATGGATGGACAATGAGACCCTGAGGGCAACCTCATCCCCAGGCATAATCAGCTGCTGCTTCAAGGGGGCTGGTGAGGTCTCCTCCAGGGTTTTGGGTGGTTGGGGCCTGAGCCATGTTCCAGGGACAATGAGGCCCAAAGGAAAGGGCCCCCTAGTGGTGGCACCAGAGAGCACGGCAGGAAGGAGGGTCCCAAGACTTGCTACTGGGAAGCTGGGGGCCTCCTCTTCCGTCTTTCCCTGCAAAGCCTTCAAAAAAACCCGGATTTTGCACTAACGTTGGGGAAGAGTGTTTTTCCTGGAGAATTCTCCGAGGCCCATGGCAAGGAAGGTGTAGGGCCAGGACGAGCTTTGCACAGAGGGAACCAACATCTGGGCTTTCTCCTCTTTCTCCAAAGGGGCTGGCGCTTGTCCCTGCACCCAGGGCCGGGGGGCGGAGGGAGATCAATGGCTATCACCCGGGAGACCTCACTTTAAAATGATAATAGTGCAAGGTGGTCTCTGGGAGGACGAGGTCGTTAGCTGCCCAGGCAGGCACAGCGACAGTGGTGAGGATTCTGGAGGGGCCGAGTGTGGACCGGGGTGGGGTCTGTGCTGTGCTGGGGTGTCCATATCACAGGGTCCCATGGGTACCGGATACGCTCTCACACCCACTGTACAGGACACGTGGGCACTGTCATTCTTATCTCCATATTCTGGAGAGGAGGCAGGCTCGGTGTTGGCCCTGGGTGGCCCGGCCGGAGGTGGTCGGGCCAGGCTTCGAAGCCAGGTCCTCGTGGGATCTGCCTCCGCTCGTTCGTCTCTGATTCCTGATCCAAAGCTTCTTCACCCTGCGCTGGGCACAGGGAGCGTGCACTGGCTGCCACCTCGCGCCCGAGTGCCATGCTGCTCAGCGAGCCGCCCCGGCTGTCCCTGCACCCACCCCCTCCACACTTTCCAGTCGCTAAGTGCCACACCCAGACTCTACCAGTCCAGGATCTGTCACCCCATTGCTATCGAGAGCCCAGATCTGTAACAGTCTCCTGCC
>NW_006288615.1:7193509-7194660 GCF_000327345.1 Myotis davidii | reverse complement strand
ACCCCCACCCCGCCACCGGCCCCTGCCTGAGCTCCCAGCGACGCCGGGCCCCTCACCACATGTGCACGTGGTGTTGGTCAATGGAGTGTGTCAGGAGCCCTCACTCAACGCAGCTTGGCCCAGTGAGTTTGCAGGCCACGTGCTTCTTGGAGCCTTTCTATCCACCTCCCGCCATCGGCGGCAGCTCTAGCCTCCCTGCCTCATGTGTGTGGACCAGGTCTCTCCACCCGCTGAGTGCTTCCCATCACTGCGCTGCCCTTGGGGACTTTACCACCCCCATCCCACTGCCTCAGGCCTCCGGGCTCCTTCCCACGCTGCATGGCCCCAGTCCTTCGCTGTGGTCAGGGCCCTGACCGGGCAGCAATGGAGGGATGGCCCAGGTCTAGGCCCAGGGGTGTCCTGGGAGGGTTGTGGCAGGACCAGATGGGACTTGGGCACAGTGGGTGCCTTGGTGGGGGTAGCAGAATGGAATTGGGGAGGGTGTAGGGACAGGAGAGAGGATCCAGAACCGTCTGTCTCTGCCCCACTATGCACAGCCTCATCGAATCTCTCATCAAATCTAAATGAAGGAAACTGTGAGAGGCGAATCAATAGATGTTTAGGGAAAATGACGGGGAAGGGCTGAGTCCCCAGGCTGAGTGTATACAGCACACACCGAACATCAACAAACAGAGCGGGGCTCGCATGCCTTCCCCCGGCCACAGAGCAGAAAAACGTACATCAGGAACAAAAATGTAAACCAGGCGCCCCGCCGCTGGGCGATGAAAGACGCTTTCCCGGTGACAAATGGACGGGGAGGAAATGAAGAATAGAGTAAAACACTGCTTGGGTTGGATGATGACAAAAAAATTACACACAAAACAGGAGGGACATGGCCACAGCTGTACTTGGGGAGAGCCTCAGGGTTCAAAATGCCTCCTTATCTAAAAAATTGAAGGAGAAAAAAAAGAAGAAAATGGCCAAACCAAGTCTACGATCTATGATCTTGAGAGGACCTGAGGAAACTGGAGGGACTTGGGCACAGTGGGTGCCTTGGTGGGGGTAGCCCAGGACGGCGGGAGGCACCTGGCAGGGCTGAGCTGGGCTGCGGCCACAGCACCTCGCATGTACAGGTCATTCTCCCACTGGCTCCAGAAACCCTTCTCAAGGCA
>NW_006288615.1:7192740-7193349 GCF_000327345.1 Myotis davidii | reverse complement strand
ATGATCTTGAGAGGACCTGAGGGACCTGGAGGGACTTGGGCACAGTGGGTGCCTTGGTGGGGGTAGCCCAGGACGGCGGGAGGCACCTGGCAGGGCTGAGCTGGGCTGTGGCCACAGCACCTCGCATGTACAGGTCATTCTCCCACTGGCTGCAGAAACCCTTCTCAAGGCAGCTGGCAAACTCAATCCTTCTAAGCACCAGCCCTTGATGACACTTAGGGCCAGTTTGCATAGATATTCAAGGTCACATGGAGCCGGTCTTCTTAAAGAGACTCCATATACGGGGCAGGTCCTTGGTGACTCCCACCCGGCCCCTGTGGCTCATGGCATCACTGTAAGACTGTCTTTCCTTCCAATATCCTACCCTCTGGGTCTCCTTTGTTTGCCACATGACACATGAGTTGCATTTGCACAGCAGGGTGCATCGTGACATTTCTGTTAAGAGCTTTGAGGTCTTCTCTGGCTGGTGAGCCAGTTCCATCCCATGTATCAAAGCCAGCTGGGCCTGGACCTGCTGGGGCTGGGGGCACAGGCAGGGGCCGGACAGTGTGATCCTAACCTGTGGGGGCTTCAGCCTCTTGGGTAGAAGGGCTTTAACATGGTGTTCAT
>NW_006288615.1:7189771-7190081 GCF_000327345.1 Myotis davidii | reverse complement strand
GTGCTGGGAGGGTTGTGGCAGGACCAGATGGGACTTGGGCACAGTGGGTGCCTTGGTGGGGGTAGCAGAATGGAATTGGGGAGGGTGTAGGGACAGGAGAGAGGATCCAGAACCGTCTGTCTCTGCCCCACTATGCACAGCCTCATCATCTCTCTCATCAAATCTAAATGAAGGAAACTGTGAGAGGCGAATCAATAGATGTTTAGGGAAAATGACGGGGAAGGGCTGAGTCCCCAGGCTGAGTGTATACAGCACACACCGAACATCAACACAGAGAGCGCGGGGCTCGCATGCCTTCCCGGCCACAGAG
>NW_006288615.1:7181994-7189541 GCF_000327345.1 Myotis davidii | reverse complement strand
TTTCCTTGGGGAGAGCCTCAGGGTTCAAAATGCCTCCTTATCTAAAAAATTGAAGGAGAAAAAAAAGAAGAAAATGGCCAAACCAAGTCTACGATCTATGATCTTGAGAGGACCTGAGGAAACTGGAGGGACTTGGGCACAGTGGGTGCCTTGGTGGGGGTAGCCCAGGACGGCGGGAGGCACCTGGCAGGGCTGAGCTGGGCTGTGGCCACAGCACCTCGCATGTACAGGTCATTCTCCCACTGGCTGCAGAAACCCTTCTCAAGGCAGCTGGCAAACTCAATCCTTCTAAGCACCAGCCCTTGATGACACTTAGGGCCAGTTTGCATAGATATTCAAGGTCACATGGAGCCGGTCTTCTTAAAGAGACTCCATATACGGGGCAGGTCCTTGGTGACTCCCACCCGGCCCCTGTGGCTCATGGCATCACTGTAAGACTGTCTTTCCTTCCAATATCCTACCCTCTGGGTCTCCTTTGTTTGCCACATGACACATGAGTTGCATTTGCACAGCAGGGTGCATTGTGACATTTCTGTGTAAGAGCTTTGAGGTCTTCTCTGGCTGGTGAGCCAGTTCCATCCCATGTATCAAAGCCAGCTGGGCCTGGACCTGCTGGGGCTGGGGGCACAGGCAGGGGCCGGACAGTGTGATCCTAACCTGTGGGGGCTTCAGCCTCTTGGGTAGAAGGGCTTTAACATGGTGTTCATGCCTGCATGTGGGAGTGTGTATGTGGGGGGGTTTTGGGGAGATGGGGAGAGCCTCAGGTCTCAGGCAGGCTTCCTGGAAGAGGGGGCACCATCACTAGTCATGGAAGCTGTAGAGAGTGGCCAGGTGCACAAGGCAGGAGGCCATCTCAGAGCGGGGACTAGAGTAAGGACAGCCAGGTGAGAGCACATGTGACATGGGAGGGGCTGGCTGAGACTGGAAGCGGGAACGCAGTGGTCACAGGTGACATACAGGGGCCCCAGGAGGCCCAGATCACCCAAGAACCCAGAGCCTGGAGAGTCCGAGTCCCACTTTCTGGTCTCCTGCCACCCAGTGAGGTCTCCTACAAAGTCACAGATGACCTTCCAAACACATTAGAGTGGGTTAGAGGGACCACGGTACACAGGGGATTCCAGTCTGGGACACAGAAGGTTCCTGGAGGGGAGTCCTATCTACAGATGAACACAGGGAGGGTCAAAAGTCCCAGGCCCCTGAGGAATGCCTGGAACGCCATGTGTGCCCGGAGAAATAGACTCAGTCAGTGTTCATTGTGTCAAAATGGACGAAGACCACCCCACTGAGAAGACAGAGCCTGCTCACTCAGAGCTGCTGTAGCAAAGGGCTGGCCACTGTCACTGCTGGGCAGACTCAAGGCAGGCAGAAGTCGGGGGGAGGGCTGGTTGCTGTAGACATGGGTTGTATCCTGGGCTTTTTATTACAGACAAGGGGCTGTGTTCTGGGCTGGTGACTGTAGACAAGGGGTTAGTTCCCGGGCTGGTTACTGTAGACAAGGAATTAGTTCCCGGGCTGGTGACTGTAGACAAGGGGTTAGTTCCAGGGCTGGTGACTGTAGACAACGGGCTGTGTTCTGGGCTGGTTACTGTAGACAATGGGTTTAATTCCTGGGCTGGTTACTGTAGACAAGGGGTTAGTTCCCGGGCTGGTGACTGTAGACAAGGGGCTGTATTCTGGGCTGCCTGCTGCAGGCTGTGGGTCAGAGTTCCTGGGCCGCACAGGGAGTCGGGGATTCACAGGGCGAGTCCAGGAGAGGCGTGTGCCCTGGCCCTCCTGGGCCCCCATTCCGTGAGAACTGTTTTATTGAGACAAATGGTATGTAGTGGATTGAGAAATTGCACTGGTTGAGAAAACAATGAAAAAACCTCCCAGAACAAAATACTGAAGAAGAAAGTGCCAGATTGAGGGAGGAAGGCAAGTGTTGAGCATGTGGGAAATTGCAAACTAATTAAAAAATTGAAAATGCAAAGAGGAGGGAAGGCTCAACTGTCCGCGTGCCAGTGCTGGGGGATTTGGCTGGATGGTGGTTCTGTGTTTCAAGTGTAGGATACACTCTGATTAATTTCTCTAGACTTCACCAGAGTTACACCAGCAACTCCCCGAGCACTAATTAAGGGGAAGAGGCGGACAGTGACTCATGCTGGAATGAACCCAACTGACAGAAAGCCTCCCAGCCCTCGGAAAGCATCCGCAGTCCTCATGCGATGGGAATCGCCCTGATCAAGGCAGCTCTGGCTGAGGTCAGGGAGATAATGCAGACAGGCTCTGATTAATGCACGCGTGCGCGCATGTGTGTGTGTGTGTGTGTGAGTGTGTGTGCATGTGCACACACGTGCACCAGCTCTGAGTGTGTGTTCCCAAGAAACACTGGCAGGGCCATCTGGCAGACCCGCTTGCTTCCTGGTGGGGTCACACTGCGGGAGATTGATGGACCCGCTGGACACTCTGGGGTTTAGATTCCCAGGAAAACAGCGGAAGCCTGTGCCGAGGGAGCTGCTGGGCTCCCGACTCAGCCACCACCACGGGCTGGAAGTCTTCTCGTCCAGCTGGACCGACCACGCAAGGCCGTGCTGGCTGACCGAACGTTTGCTTGAAAGCTTGGGTGGTGGAGAACAGTCACTCACTCCTGAAATGTGGTGGGTGGAGAAGTGGACAAGGCAGAGCCATTTGCATCCTGACACGGAGGTGGGTTGTGTAAGAATAGGACACCCATATGTGTATTTTCTCTCCAAGTGGTTTCCAGTCCCGGAAGCCTGGACACTGTGGCTGTGGAGCTGACGGCCACTGGCTGGGCCACCAAGGACCCGCGGGGTTCCTCTGAGGGTGCACACGTCCACTGTCCCTGTTCAGAGCTGGGCCAGCGCATGTGACGTTGTGTTATAACGCACACTCCCAGCGGACATTCCAGCGAAGCTCCGGCCGTGCAGGGAGCTGGTGTGCACAGAGCTCATGTGGGTGATGGAAACGGATCGCACTCACACGAGCCCCTTTGTCTTCACCCAGGGGGCACGTGGGGCAGCGGGAGGGCAGAGGAGACCAGCTGGTGCAGCTGGAAGCCTAGTCTCCTCCACCCTGTGAGCGCCGGAAGGGCAGCCAATGCACCGCTGGTGAGTGTGTGTTAAAACCGAGGCAGGAAAGCATGGGGATCAAGAGCAAGGGCTTTCTGAGTCTGTCTGCCGTCTGCTCTGGGCTCTAACTGAACCTGTGTGGGATTCAGCTCTTCTACCTACAGACCGGATGGTGGGCATCCCAGCCACTGGACCAATACAGGGCTGGAGGAGGAGGTGGACTTAAAAGCGACCAGGTTGGCGGGGGCCGGGGGGGTCATTGAGGTGTGACCAGGCTGGCAGAGGGGGGCAGTGAGGGGCGACCAGGCTGTCAGGGGAGTAGTTAGGGGCAATCAGGTTAGTAGACAGAGGCAGTTAGCAGTGATCAGGCTGGCAGCGGGGCCAGTTAGGGGTAATCAGGCAGGCAGGCAGGTGAGCAGTTAGAAGCCAGTGGTTCTGGATTGTGAGAGGGATGTCCAACTGCCAGACAACTCCTGAGGCGTCCCAGATTGGAGAGGGTGAAGGCTGGGCTGAGGGAACCCTCCCCCACCCCCACCCCGCACGAATTTTGTGTACTGGGTCTCGAGTCTCAAATAATTCGGTTCTCCACCAAGTTGTTCACAGGAAAAAATGTCTTGGTTGTCAACCAAAACTTCAGTTATTGACATAGCAACCCTTTTATGCTGATATCTCAGCATGACAAAAAGCATCTCTCAGGCAATAAACAAAAGAGAGAATGCTTTTGTTGCTGGCATAACTCTATGAATAGCACAATTTTAAAACATAAAGAGGCCATCAAGAGTGCTAATGTTGCTAAGAGTATGAAAGTGCTCACAAAACAACAATGGCAAATGAATAGGTAGAAACTGTTGTTGATTAGCTAAACGAAACACAGTTAGCCTGATAGCATTTAGGAGGCAGTGATATATGAAAAATTTGTTTAAGGTTGGTAGGGTTTGTGGTCTTTGCCCTGGGGCATTGGTTGTTCCCTGATGGGTCCAGAAAAAGGTGTAAAGGTGTGCTTTCTTAGATGCAAAAGACAATAGACAGGCGCAGTCAAGGTAAAGACTGACTTTTGTTAGGGAAGTTTCTAGTCCAGGACATGACTACCTGCCATAAACTGTTTTTATTCAAAAAGTTTTAATTGCAGACCCTCCTTTGTGGTTATTTTCGGCCTCTGAGTTTGCAAGGCCACCACGCAGGCCTTCCCTGAGCTTCTCTCAGGCCCCTCTTTGTCCACAAAGAGATTGTGTAAGTTTTTACATAATGCAAAGAAAATTAAAGGCAGAGAAGTAAAACAGAAGCAAAGACAGGTATGTTACTGAGAGTTATGCCAAGAACCCTTTGTCCCTACGACAGCTCATGTGCATTAGACTCATAACACAGTCCCAGAGAGTGGAGGGACTGAGCATAATTAACAAATTTACAGATGAGGAAACTGTTATAAGAGCTTAAATGATCTTCCCAAGTAAAGATCTAAATTTCCTAACTCCTAGCCCAGCGCTCAGTTTCTGATGCCCAGGATGCCAGGGTGCGAGAGACCCAGGGAAAGCAGGATGACCCAGTGAGTTCTTTTTTGGCCCAGGTTGAGGTTCAAGTCCCTTTGCTGTTTTCAGGCTCCCCAGAGCTGATGCCATCCTTCCTGCCTCTTCATCCCGGACGAGCTCCCACACTGTGAGAAATTCTCACCTGTTCGAATTCAAATAACGGACTCAGAGACAGAAGTATGGCAAAAATGAAACTTTTAATATGTTCTCAAGAGTGAGAGCAGGTGTCTGTCAGATTGTACAGGCACACCTGGGGCAGCGAACACAGCCTATTTATTCAGTCCCTCCTCCGGTTCCTCATTGGCTGAGTACTATGGGGTCACCTGTTTCCTTATAAGTCACCTCGGTTTTGCTGCCTCCCATTGGGCCATTTAAAAACATTGGGCTGAGGCCTTCTCTAGTTGCTTCCACCTCCCCCTGTCAAGTTGAGGCAGGCGCCTTAGGGGTTTCCACCTTGATGCTGACCCTCACCTGCAGTTCTTCGTTCCTATGTCCTCTTCCCTCCTCTCTACATTCTGCTTGCCCTGGGGAAATTCAGCAAATTCTGTCAAAAGCCAGCCATGCTGGAGATGCATCACAGAGGCCCATTTCCTAGAAATTTGAGTCTCATTGAGACTGGCTTCTTAATTAGCATAGTTATTCTGTCCTACAAATTGCCCAATCTGGTTTTCAGGTCCCTTGGGGGCTAATTCTTCACCAACTAAGAACCAGCTGAGCTGTATACATTTAGGATTAGACATATGTATGTTAATGCAAATCATGAACCAAAGGTCATAATTATAGGGGATAATGTTTTGGTCTCAATAAAATAAAGATCCTTCTAACAACAGGGCTGCCTATACCCAGAGTGGGCTTGTATGTGAGGGGAGGTGCCGGTGGGTAGTAGCTCCCATCCCTGCAGCAGCTCCCATGCAGGCTGGGTGCCCACCTGTCGGGGCTGGGCTGGGCAGGGGTCTCCTTGGCCTCTACTAGTTGGCCTAGATGCCTTTACCTCTACTTCCAACTCCTCCAGATTTTAGGGAGACTTTTTTTTGCGTTTCTTACAAACTTTTTGCTATGCATAAATATAACATAAATATGTAAATATTGCATTAAAAAGAAACTCTCACCAGTCACACCTCTCTAGATAGTAGCTGCCTGTGGCTGTAGTAGGTGCCTCTGGTGATAGCGGCTGCCTCTGGCAACAGTGCCTGGCCGGGAATCTGCCTCTGACAATAGTAAGTCATTTCTGGCACCTTTAGGCTGTTTGTCTAGATTTATCTTTCAATCTGGAATAGTTTTCCTTCAGCCTAAATAAGTTTCTTTAACATGCAATGCAGACTTCCTGGTAAAAAAAAGTTCTCATTTTTGGCATAGTTTTTTTCTGCCTTTTTCCTTCTGGGTCTTTGACTATAAAAGTATTAGACCTGATGATAGATTGCTTTGTCATAAAGATTGCTTCGGGGGGCAGAAGGGGGTGGCACGAAGAAGGCAGCCTTTTTAAAAATCTCGGTGCTATAGTTTGGACTCTACTTGGCCCAGCCCATCTTTGATCCAGGCCACCCATGCCACAGGCGGTTGGCAGCGTGGCGGTTGGGCAGCTGCTGGGTCAGCATCCACCAGCCCCAGCAGACGTGGAGGGATGGGGCGGCTGTGCAGACATATGGCTCTTTACCCAGAAGAGCTGTGGGCAGGAAGGCACCGTCAACATAAAAATGAGGGCAGGGAGCGCCCATTCTGTTTTTTTATTGATTCTTACAACTCCCCAAATGAGCAGTGGGAGGAACCGGGTCTGCCGGGTCAGCGGGACCATCAACGAACAGAATGTGCAACTTTTTCCAAGTTGATTAGCTTTGCCTTAAAAAAAAAATCTGTGAATTGTTGAGTCAGTTCCCAACATCATAAAGAGCCAGGTTTTGTTCATCTTGGCACCAAAATGATGTGCTTTCAAAATCTGAACAAAACTAGAGAAGTAACAAGTTAAAGAAGTAAGACTAAAGAAGTAAGAAGTAACACAGTGCTTGGTGGAAAGTCTGTTAAAAAAACAAACAGTCCATACATGGGCGTAAACACTGGGCTGTGTGCTGAGTAAATATTTGGCACCGTCCCCTCCCCGCACCCCATGCCGGAAGGCAGAGAGCTCTCATCGGATCTGAACACGGGAGGCTGTGCGTTTCGGAACAGACCCAGGCCTGAGGTTCTGGCGCAGGAGGCCCGCCTGGTCAGAAGCATGCCGTCCACGCCTCCTGAGAGAGGCTGTGACCGTGGGGGTGGCGCCTACGGGTCGGGAAGACCACGGCGCAGGTTCCGGGGCCTTCACCCCCAGGAATGTTTGTGTCACCCGTCCCTGTGTGATCCCGAGTTGCAGGACCTCAGCAGGCCATTCGAGTTCAGGGGCCTGGAGGCTGGCTTAGCTCCCGACAACCTGCGCTTTCCTCCAGGCTCTGGGCACGAAGAGCATCCCAGCCCCCAGCAACGACAGCGCACGTTGGGCCGCCCGTGGCAGCCTCCGCGTTGCCTTGCTCCTGGGCTGTCACATTTCGCTCTCCAGGAGCGCCCTTCCTCACCGGCAGGGGAATGAAAGCACAGTCATTTGTGCCTGTTTGTTGCGTTGTGTTTTGTCAAATCTGAGAAGTTACTCTGTCCTTTCTTCTCCCAACAGTGGGAGGAGGAAGGCCCACAGGTCCTTTTGGCCTGGGCAGGTGTGAGGTGACCCTCATGCTCACCTGTGTCCCCAGAACCTTACACCTGGCAACAACTTCTATTTTCCTGGGCAGCCGTGGGTCTATTTCAATGTGACTTATTATGATGCCTATATATCAAAAAAGGTCTCTTTTTCCCCTCATAAAATTCTACAAGCATGGCAATTTTTAGCAAACAATCTAAGTTCTATTTTGGCGGGGCTTCTGCAGGGTTGCTGAGCTGTCCTAAATGTGAGAGGGGTGCCAGGAATCTGGGGAGGGGCGGGAGGGAT
>NW_006288615.1:7156138-7181807 GCF_000327345.1 Myotis davidii | reverse complement strand
GGCACAGCTGTCTTCACATCTCTGCTGGCCCTGCCTCTCCCCACCTGACACTTCACTCTGAGCCATTTGGGGACCCAGGGCATTGGCGTAGCTCAGCTTCTGCCAGTAGCACACTACCTGTTTTAAAACAGGAACTAAAGAACTCGTGGAGGCTGGGGTGTGTGGAGAAGTATTTCCCATGGATTTCTTTATCACACAGGCTGGTGTGAGGGGTACGGGCCTAGGCTTTCTCCTGCTTGGTCCCCATGCCCTTAAATCAGTCACATGGCTAAACCCCAACCAATCATACAAACAAACAAGCCAAGCCCTCACACCTGGCATCACAAGTCTGTTCATCCCGGGAGGTCCCTGACGGCTGGGCGGTGCCTGAGGAGGGAGGCGGTCGTTGTGCCCGGTGTGCACGGGGCTCACTCACAGGGCACTCCGGGCTCTCGGGGAGGCTTCTACATGGATTACCTTGTTCCTTATCACGAAGCCCACAGGGACATGGAGTTGATTTAGCCCCATTTTACAGCTGAGGAAACTGAGACCCCAAATTAAGTTTCCTGCAGTGACTGTCCGGCATGCTCCAGGATACGGGCCAACACATGAGATGACAGCTTTGGAACGACGGGAGAGAACAAAGAAAATCCAGTCCCATCAGAACCGAAGCATCACTGCCCATGACGGGGCAGGCGGCAATCCAAGGGAGGGCCCGAGCTGGGCGGTTGGCATTGGAGCCCTCTGGAGGGGTCTCCCCTGCCTCCTCACTCCTCTGTGACCAGCACTGGGAGTCTGGGTCTTGGCCCTTAAGCCGAAGGGCTCCGACTCCCCGATGCTCTCGGGCACAGGCACAGCCACCCTGGCTTTGGCAGTTGGGCCCTGCTGGAAGCACAGAGGTCGCTCTGTCCCGGGTCAGCAAGTCCACTGCCCAAAGATCAGGCAACCCCGTGGCACAGGCCCTACTGCCCGCTCCCAGTGACCGCTCAGGGCTCTGTCTGCCTCTCATTCACCTGCTCCCACCTGTGTCTTTCCCAGCAGGTTACGGGGCTGCATGGTGAGGCCGGGCAAAGACCCAAACACCTGGACAAAGTAGGTGGACGAATGCCGATGCCAAGACAGCAGGAGGAAGGTGCAGAGCACAGCGGGGCGCCGGCGCTCTGCCAGGGGCTGTGAAGCTCCAGGTACGCAGGGCCCAGCGAGCAGCGACTGACCTGGTCCCTGTCCACCCACGGGTGGGTGCCATGGCCGAGGCCCTGCCACGTAGCTCTCTGCAGAGCCTCTCCAGTCTGTGCGGAGGCTGGTCTGTGGGAAGGAGAGGCTGGGAGCAACCTGTCAAGGTGGGGCCAACGCCAACGTGTTTCTTTCTTTCATGGTGTTGAGCTGCAACAGCACCAGCCAACAGGCTTCCCAGCCCCAGCCCCAGCCCGTCAGAGCCCCAGGCTGGGTCTTCTCGGATTATGTCTGGAGACCTCTTTCGTTAGAAGGAACCAGACCACAAGACGGAAAGCTACACCCAGCACCCAGTGCAGAGAGGAGGCTGGTGGTGCTGATGGCTCACCTCCCTGCTGTCAAACCCTCCCCGGGCCAGCGTGTGCCTGCGGCGGCTGCCGGGAAAACCACATCCCCACACGTGATTCATGCACAGGGATGAGCAACATTATAAGAAAAGGGCACACGTTTTACAGTGAAATCTAGAATGGTGGCCATTTTGCCCCTTAAAATCTCCACCTCCGTCTTCCTCTTCCCCACGGGCGCCCCCACCCTCTGCTGCCTCCCACCCTCATCCCTCTGGTCCCGTGTCTCCTACCCATCACGGTGCCGTCTCTAGGACGGGGTTCAGTGCACCTCCTGGAATGGTCATCGTGACCTTGTTGGTCGCAGAGACCCGGATGAAAATGGCCGTGTGCCTGGAAAACACTCCCAGTGACCTATGGCTCCCACTTCCTTCCAGGTGCACTCTTTGGACCGCAGTTTTAATGTCTAGTGAGAACATATCTGAGTTGGTCAAGGAAGGAAGACGCGCAGCGGTGAGGACTCGGAGGTAACGTGCCAAGAGCTGACATGGCACCGCTAACCAGGACTGTCCTCACGGTGGGCGCGGAGGGAGCGAGGCTTCCCAGGAGTGGGTGTGTCAGCTGGAGAACAGGGCACAGGGGCACAGAGTGCCCTAGGTCCAGGTATGACCTCAGGTCTTTCTGTGACTTTGGCCTTGGGGTCCCCGGTCTGAGGCCTCACTGGACTCCACTCGACTCTCCCACGCAGGGGAGGGTATCCTCACTGGCACAGCCCCCTCGCCTTGGACTTGGGTGTGGGTGGCTCACTGGACGTGGTCACCGCAGTGGGGACCCAAGGCCAGCCACTGCTGGGCAGACTGGCTCCAGCTCTGAATTTTGCAATTTGGAAATCAAGAAACAAGTGCTTTTGGCCACCCCATTGAGAGTTTTATGTGACATGGTTTGGTATTGTTTTTCTTTGAATCACTGCAGGCGAAGGCAGTGCAGGTGCACAGGCCTCTGTAGGACCCTGCAAGATGGACAGCACAGGGCAGGGCAGAACCCCTCACTGCCAGACCACAGCTGCCCAGGTCTCCGCAGGGAGCTCGGTGTGTGTGTGCATTGCATGTGTGTGCGTGTATATGTGTGTATTGCATGTGTGTGTGTATATGTGTGCATTGCATGTGTCCCCATGCCCACTCACTTGCTGTGTGCAGTGAGGGCTGGGCTCATGCTGCAGGGACGGGGCCCCAGATAGGTGCCGAGGAACCATCAAGGTGGCACCAGCCACAGGGAAGCTGGGCTGCATCCAGGCCCCTCCTGGGAGCAGCCAGATGAGGGGAGCTGTTGTTTCTGGAGTTCCACCCCGCTCCGGCTCACGGTGTGACCTGGTGACATGCAGTTCCCTGGCTGGAAGCCTTCAACCTGGGGCCACCACAGCCCCACTGGTGCCCACAGACATGGTCAGGAGACCAGCAGGTGGAACATTCCCTCATGGAAATGTGTCTGCCCTTTCCCCGGACCCCAGCCTCTGGCTCCATCATGGCCCTTGGCAGACGGTGGATCTGCTGGGTTTCTGGGCCAGGGCTCCACCCTGGACATACCTGCATACACAGGTGCGCCCCCCTTGACCTCTCACAGCTGCGCCTGCAGGTGCTGGGCTGGACGTGCTCGGAACAGACAGTGACCCATGGGGAGAAGTGGGAAGGAGCAGTTTGAATGTCCTGTCTGGCGCCCAGGAGCTCCCCCGGGGCCGGGTGGTAGGGGAGGCTTCCAGGAGCTGGCATTGGCTGGTGCTGACCCTGGCAGCAGGGATGGGACACGGGCGGCGAGTGTGGTCTGAGGAATAGGGAACGGCCTGGGAGCATCATCTCTAACTCTGGGGCTGGGGGTGGCGCTGAGAAGGGGGCACCTGGGAGGAGCTGAGGCCAACCCCACCTGTTCGCCCAGGCCTGGTCTGTGAACACTCTCAGCCACACGGAGATGGACGTTCCTAGGAAACGCTCTGCTATGTGTGGCATAAAATGTCTCACATCATTTCTTGTCCCTTTTAAAGTGAAAGGACAGTCGTTTTTTTTTTGTGGGAACTGCCTCGGGGCGTTTCCCGCTGCGAGGTGGAGGCGGAGCAGAGAACAGACAGAAGACCAGAGCTGCTCGAGTCTTTTACTGAGCTTGTTAAAAATATCTCAATAAATAAAACAAATAAGCAACATATACACTGAAACGGAAAATATAAAAAACTGGTTACTGAGCGAGTGGTGGAGAGAGAAGGAGCAGGGCGCGGAGCTCCAGGTTGCTGGGAACAGCATGCAGGGCAGGGCGGGCGCAGGGCCTCTCTCTGAGAGCCTTGGTCCAGTTTCGATAGAAGGGTGCAGGGATGCATTTCTGTTTTATTAAAAAAATATACATTACACAAAGGTACTTGGAGGGAGATACAAATCCAAAATCCAAATCCTCATCAATGTGTTCCTGAATCTAGAGTTTCCAGAAAAAATACCCCCTCCCCCCCAAAAAACAAGAAGAAAAATCCAAACAGTGGCAAGGGTGACAATGAGCATGACACCAGCAAGAAGGACCGTGAGTGGCCTTGCTCTGTGGGGCCGTCTCTGGGGCAGAGGGTGCCGGGCCGGGTCTGCGTCCGACGCTGTCGCCGTCCCCTTGTCTGGGGTCTTGCTGGAGAGGAGAGTGGGCCGCTTCCTTGAGGTTGTTCAGGTTTCAGGATTCCAGGCTTGGACGCACCCCATTCCTCATGCACCTCAGCCCCACGGACAGTCTGGAAGACAAGCAGGAGGGCGAGTGAGATACCACCACCTCCCTCAGCTCCAGGCTGCCCATCGAGGGGCCTGGACAGCACGGAACAGGTGCCTCCTCCCGTCCTCCCCAGCAGAGGCTGGACAGGTGGCCACGTCAGGGCCACCAGGCATCTGCAAGCTGCTGACCTGCACCCAGGGGCCCAGGCCAAGCACTGCCTCCCACCTCCACCCTCAGCTCCTGCACCCACTGAAGGGTTCTCCCCTGCAGGCTCTGCAGGCTCCCCAACGATGTGAGCTGTGAGGTGGGCCAGCAAGTGAGAAGTGTGGTGAGGTGGGAGGTGAGGACCCAGCAAAGTGAGATGACTGGCTCCTGGCCTCTTGCCTGCTGTTGGGGGCTGCAGGTTGACCGCCCAGTCCAGCCAGCCTGTGTCCAACCCTGATGTGTGGCATCACCATTCCCAGGGGCCTGAGCTTTAATAGGGGTCCTACAGCCTGGCTTATGAGCCCTGGGGGGTGAAATGCCCACCCTCAGGCCGGTGCACACGGCACTCACTTCCATGACTGGGACATCAGACCCCAAAGGAGGCGGGCTGCTCATGAAGATCCCTTGAGGCCCTCCCTGCACTGGCCATGCTGGCTCTGGGGTGACCCTATGTGAGGTGTACGTGCCCTCACCCAGAGGTGTGTGGGGGGGAGCTGGCTGTGGATGTAAGTACCCACAAGTCTGCAGGGCAGCTAAGGTGGGGCTGGGGGACAGAGATGGAGGTTGGGAATGGATTCACCAAGGAAGAGGCAGGAGACAGGTCATCATGAGGAGGTTGCTGGGGGGAGGAGTGGCAGGGGCAAGAAGTCAAGGAGAGGCACCTCAGGTCCTGGGATGAGATGTGTAAAGATACAGTGATGGGTAACATCCTCAGCAGTGCGTTTGTGAGTGTGCGTGTGTCCATGTGAGTGTATGTGTCTGTCAGTGTGAGTGTGTGAGTGTGTCTGTGTGAGTGTATCTGTGTGTGTCTGTGTCAGTGTGAATGTGTCAGTGTGAGTGTGTGTGTGTCTGTCAGTGTGAATGTGTCAGTGTGAGTGTGTCAGTGTCAGTGTGTGTCAGCGTGTCAGTGTGTGTCAGTGTGTGTCAGTGAGTGTCAGTGTGTGTGTCGGTGTGTCAGTGTGTGTCTGTGTGAGCGAGTGTGTCTGTCAGTGTGAATGTATTAGTGTGCACGTGTCAGTATGTGTGTCAGTGTGTATATGTGTGAGTGTGTATCTGTGAGTGTGTGTGTCTGTGTGTGTGTCAGTGTGTGTCAGTGTGTGAGTATGTGTCTGTGTGTGTCTGTCAGTGTGAATGTATCAGTATGCGTGTGTCAGTATGTGTCAGTGTGTATAAGTGTGTGTATCTGTGTGAGTGTGTGTGTCTGTGTCCGTGTGTGTCAGTGTGTGAGTGTGTGTCTGTGTGAGTGTGTCAGTGTGAATGTATCAGGTTGCGTGTGTCAGTATGTGTCAGTGTGTATATGTGAGTGTGTATCTGTGTGTGTCTGTGTCCGTGTGTGTCAGTGTGTGTGTGCGTATATGTGTGAGTGTGTATCTGTGTGTGTCTGTGTCCGTGTGTGTCAGTGTGTGTGTGCGTATATGTGTGAGTGTGTATCTGTGTGAGTGTGTGTCTGGGTCAGTGTGAGTGTGTCAGTATGTGTCAGTGTAAGTGTCGGTTTGACCCGGACGCTGCTCAGCTGAGGACAGCAGGTGGGTGTGCTTCCTCCCACAGAACCCCGAGCCCCACGCTGACACCCTGCTCCTCAGGGAAGTCTAGAACCTTTGCTGAATGAAGACAAAGGGCTGAAAGATTCAGACACACCTTCTCTAGACCTTGTGAGCGTGCGCGCGCGCGCGCACACACACACACACACACACACACACACACACACACGCTTCCTTTCTTCTAGTTCAGAGCACTCCAAATGCGAAGCCTTTCTAAGTGGCCTGGGCAGGGCGTCGGGCTGCTCTCCTGGAGAATGTGGCTGTAATTAGTTAACTAATGGGGGGCTGGAGAAGCCTAAGGGGAGCCCTTCCTCAGTGGGCGGGGCGCCACCAGGCTTCTGATATAGGGGCTGCCCCGCCCTCCAAGGGGAAATGCGGGCTCATCCACGAAAAGCCAGAGGTGACGGGGCCATCCCCACACAGTGGTAGGTCTCAAGGTTTCAAGGTTTCAAGGTTTCAAGGTTTCAAGGTGGGCGCAGGGCCCGGCAGAGACGAGCGGCCAGCTCATTAGTCTTCCTGACGAACAGCCTCGGGCCCGGCCCCCTCGATGTCACCCTGACCCCGGCCATGTCTGCTGACATGGACAGCGCGCTCAGCAGCAAATGTAAACCATCTGGGCCCAGGCCGCCTCCCGGGCATGAGCGCCACCTGAAACCCTTGCGTGTGTGCGTCTGCCTCTGCCTGACAGCCCAGGAGGGGGCGGTGGACGGAGCTGGAGCCTCTACCCTCCCCCACACCAGACGGGGCAGGTCTTACTCAACTCTGCATCCCAGGACCTGACACAGGGAGTGAAACATCAATGACATTCTCCAGAAAGTGAGGCCGGGCTGGCTTACGGGGAAAGGGTTTACTGAGGCTTTCCATCGACCCACCCATTCCCCATCTACCTGCAAACCAGTCACCCAGGTTCCCATACCCAGTCCTCCCCTCCCTCGACCGTGCTCCCCCTTCCTTCCACCCACCCATTTTCCCATGTGGACTGCGCACTGATCATGTGCCTTGTGTGCCAGGAACGCCGTTCGTGGTTTAAAAAGCTCAGACACACGCCTGAGGACTAGCAGGGGGGAAGAACATGCAGGTGAACAGCTAGAACCCAGGCAGGCAGCAACAGCGTTTCAAAGGAAGTGCAGGTGAGGCCCTGCAACCAGAAAGGAAAGGGCCACAGCACCTTGGACTTTGTTGGACTGTCAAGAGCAGCAGGCGGGCCCTGGCCAGTTTTCTCAGTGGTTAGGGCAGGGCCCTCAGACCAAAAGGTCTTGGGTTCGATTCCTGGTCAATTGCTTCTTGACTCAAGAAAAGCTTGCCCTTTGTCCATTCCTCCTCAGGCCCACCCCAGTGCCCTCTTGGAGGGCCCAGCTTTCCCGAGAAAGGTTGAGTGGGCGGGATGCCCTCATCCCAGCCGCAAAGCCCCCAGATCACTCGCGGGTGATGGGCGCCTGCTGACCCTGCAAGACACGCCCTAGAGGCTGCCGTGCCGAGCTGCACAGCTTCCAGGTGACAGGGTCTCCGGGTCCGGTGGCTGTGGTGCATTTGGTGAATCTCAGGAGGGCTTCTCTGAGGCCGGCACCGGTGTGTGTCCGGGGAACTGTGCCCGTATGTGCCGGTGCTACCAAGCTCCTGCGCTCTCTGCACCCTCTGCTTCCACAACTGGCCCACTGTGTGGGCCCTGCACGCGGGGCCTGGGTTGGCGGGCGGGGTGAGAGCAGGCGAGGACAGGCTGTCCCTGTCCCCGTCCCCTGGCCCCAGGACTCAGGCCGTGACCCCAGCTCCCGCCGTCCGTGCGTGAGAAAGAGGAGTCCTGTGTGCAATGGCCGTGTTTACGATGCCAAGGCCGCTCTTCTATGGCTCCCTGGTGGCTCGCAGCAGAATCTTGGCCTTGCCCTGCGGGGAGGGAGAGCTCCACGCCCACTTGGAAGCAGGGTTCTCTCTCTCTCTCTCTCTCTCTCTCTCTCTCTCTCTATCTCTCTCTCTCTCTCTCTCTCTCTCCCGCCTTGGGCTGGGCTTCGGCTTCGATGAGTCAGGCTGACTGTGCCTGGAACGGACTGTCTGCCAAGGAGGCGTCAGCCTGAGAACAGCCAGGGAGGCAGCTTGCCGCTGGGGGACCAGCGGGTCTCCTCTCCTTGGTGCGCGCAGTGTCCCTGCCTCGGAGACCGCCCTGCAGACCCCACCCGAGGCTTCCGCGGCGAGCTGCTGGATCCCGGGGGAGCTGGGCAGGAAGCCCTGTGTTCCCACTGGCGCTGGCGCTGGCGATCCTCAGTGCTGACCCATCCCGCCTTCCTCCGAGCAAGGCCTTCCCATCTCTTCTCCGTGAGTCACAGATGCTGCAAATGGGTTTCGAGATAGTGAGGCTTGCAGTCCTGAGTAAGCAGATAGCAGGGGAGCCGCCTCTTCCCTGGACACGGCCTCCAAACCTGGACTCCTTCCACCAGCGAGCTTTTTCTCCAGGGGTCGCTAAATTCAGCTCCCACATACAACGCCCTGGCGGAGAGGGTGGGGTAAGCAGCCACCCTGCAGGGCTGACTTCAGTCGGCGGGGCAGGAAGTGCCCTTGAAGACCGCCCATCAGATGACGACGTTTCAGAGACGGGGTTGGTGGTGACTTACCCCCGGTCACCAAGTTGGGATGGAGTCACCCCAGAATGCAGGTCAGCTGGCCCTGGGCGGTGTGACTGCCTCCTCTCCAACGACTGCCTTCGCACCCACAGCACCTGCCACACAGCACCACGCCACAGCCCTGACCTCCCACAGCACCTGCCACATAGCGCCACGCCACGGCCCTGGCCTCCCACAGCACCTGCCACACAGTGCCACGCCAGGGGCCTGACCTCCCACACAGCACCACGCCACGGCCCTGACCTCCCACAGCAAACAAACGAGAAGACACCCTGCTCCCAGGGTTGGCTCAGGAGATCCAAGGTCAGCGAGCCAGGCACTGCCCTCACCCCCACAGCCACATGAGGACAGACAACAAAGTGTCCGAACAGGGATGGGATGTGTTCTAATGATGCTGCAATAAATTTCACAATAGCTACAACTATTTCACTATAAAATATGTACCATCAATCTGAGTGATTATGGCAAAGCGTAATGTCAGCATAAAGGCTTAACAATGTGCAGGATGCAAGCACAGAGGAGGCACCAGTTACCTTTCCAGGGGCTGGGAGAGCTCTCTGCAGGCTCAGGGGTGGGAGCTGGCTCTTCCAGGATGTCTGGGCCGGGGCTGTGGGGTGAAGGGCCTGTGGGCAGAGGTGAGGGCACAGGGCACACATAAGGTGGGTTGGAGGAAGGTTAGGATTGGGGGGGCAATGGGGAGCAGTATCTCCTGGGAGGGCTAGAAACTTGCAGGACCCCACAAGACAACCAAGGCCGTGAAAAGTGCGAGGGGCTCTGGCCGGCTCGGATCTGCTCTGCAGAGGTAGCCGTGGGTGCACCCAGGGCGGCCAGGAGGGCAAGGACCCGGTGGGCCTTGGGCAGGGCGGCCCTGGCTGTGGTCCAGGAGAAAGGGGCTGAGGAAGACAACAGCATGCTGGAGAACCAGCTGGGGTGACCGAGGGGTCCGGCTGGGGCAATGAAGGGGTCGTGAGTCCAGAAACAAAAGGGATTTTACTTTCACTATTTTGTCCAAGGCCAGCAAAGGCCAGAAGAGGGGTGGGGGCTTCAGAGGCAGCTTGTGAGGGAGACTGATGCACCCTCACCCCCGACAAAACTGGGGGTAGAGACCTTCAGGGGCATCAGGATGCTGGAGAGGCTGCCCACAGTCTGTGAGGGGCACATGCGGCGCTGGCTGGCAGTGCCCCCTGCTGGAGGGAGCACCGCCCTCAAGAGGAGACAGCCAGGACCTGGACTTGGCAATGAGGAGTGGCCAGGCCACCTCAGGAAGGCCTGGGCCCCTGGGGACAGTCTTCCGCACATGTAGAAAGACAGCGAGGGGGCCGGGAACGGGGACTGACGGTGGCCCACACCTCCCACCCTGCGTGCCAGGCCCGTGCGCTTTATATGGAATTCACTGAACGCTCTCAGAAACCTCCTGCAGGAGGCACCCTCACCTCCCACGTGTTCAACAGGGACACCCCGAGCTCGGGGAGGGGCAGGCTTCTCGGTGTCACAGCAGGGGCAACGGGATGGGAATTAGCCCCAGGGCCCCGGTCTGAAGCAGGCCACCGTCTCCCCTGCGGGCACAGAGTCTGCCATGTGTGGGAGGACATCCCTGAGACTATTTCCTATGAACTACGAAAAAGGGAGGAGGAAACTGCCCTGTAGTGCTCTGAGGATGCGCACCCCATCACTGCCTCCAGCTTTAGTTCCCAAAATTAGCCTCTGAAAGGTGAACACTTTGTAAAACTCAAAACGCTTTACAGAAACGAGGACACCTACACCTATCTTACCAGGCCCTCTTTTTCTCGAATGACCCAGACAAAACATGCTCCTTTGGAAATGTTTGTGTCCGTATATCCATGCATGTTCAGAAGAATGCAAAAACCTGACGGAGCTTTGGAAAGAATCCTGCCCGATCCACTTCCCAGCCCCAGAGATCTCTGGGAATCCTGGTTGCAGCAGACGCTTGAGATGTGGTTGCTTTAGAAAAGCCAGCAGCGCCATGGGCCCTGGCGTGGAGGGCCTGCGTCTAGGCACTGCGATAGCCCGGCTCCTGGGTGGCTGGGGCCTTGGCCAGACCACCCCTTTGGCAACGAGGACAAGGCCCCTTCCCAACCTCTGCATTGTTACTTTTAGCCCGTTCATACTCTCAGACTTCAGCCCCATGTGACTAAGACTGATCTCCGTTGGGAAACATGTCATATGTAGCGACCAACTATCATGCACGCAGGCTTTGCCCGGTTCAGGTAAAATGGCTCCAAGAAGCATGACAGGATGAAAGAACGGCCCCAGCCGGACAGGCGGTGTGGCTGCGGGTAGTCAGTGTCCAGGCCAGGAAGGGACCAGCTATCCTGGTGGTGACCCGGCAAGTGCTCATTTGGACCCAAGGCTCTGGGTCCCGAGGGCAGCGGTGCAAGTTTACAGGATGGGCTCCAAGGGCGCCAGGCGACACCCTCCACCCAAGGACACAAGTCAGGACGTGCATGACAACACACAAGAGCTGAAGAAAAATGGAGAAATGATCAACTTGGCGGACCAATGGAAGAGGAATGGACCAATAGCCCATGAACAAACCTTGCTGTTAAATTTCAGCGGCCCCACCTCCCACCCTTGCACTAAAGACACTTGTCTGATTCTCCTGCTGATTCAGACAGAAAGACACCATGGTGAGCTCCACAGAACAAGCACGCAGGGCTGTCTAGGGGCCAATGTGGAGAGCGAGGGCAGCACAGACTCGGAGGACAGTGAGGCTTACTGGTCGCACCATTCCTCCTGGAAAGCGTGCAGCCACCTCTCCTCCAGGCCCCAGCACTCTCAGAGCAAGGAGCCATCAGCCAGTCAAGCCGAGCCCCAACCTTTGAACGTCCACCTTTTCTTATCTCTGGGCCTCCTTCTTGGGGGCGGGGCCAGGTGGTCATAGATCAGTCAGGGGAAGGGTATCTGATAGACTGCTCCTCTCACCCTCCGACTCATCCACCAGCTGACCTCAAACACCTGGGAGCCCCAGGGCTCAGGGACAGCAGACAGGGAAGTCAAGGCCAACCTCCGGACCTGCACGGTTACGCTCGTGAGACCCAAGTTGTTACTGAGAAGAATGCCGTAGAGGTGTCTTGCTGGTCACCAGGCAGGACCATGTAGCAGGAAGTCTCCCTGTGGTGTTAACAGGGAGATCCTGTCAGCCGTGGGGGCCTCCCAGGAGTCCCTACCCTCGGACGGTCGGGGTGAACCATGCTCACCCTAAAGCAGAGGGGGCTGGCGTTGCCTCTGGAAAATGGGTTAGATATTTTCTCCCCAAAGGAGCAGCCATCAGACGCTCCCCAAAAGAAACCTGTGCCTCCCAGCATTTTGCTTTGGAGATCGGAGCTTCTAATTCCATGAGACACAAATGCAAGCAAACTGAGCGGCATGCTTTGTCTGCACTGAATCCAGAAGGATCTGTGAGGGGGGTGGGGTGGGCTTGCAGTACCAGTGACCCGCAGCGTCACCTCCCTCCCTCAGTGCTGCATGTCACCTGCCCGGGGTGACCGTGCGGCTGTGGCGTCTGAGGAAGACTCCGCTGGCCTGGTGTCCTGACCTGCGGGCTGAGTGGCTTCACCTGCGGAGGGCGGGTGTCCGGCTGCAGATGCTCCCTGGAGTCTCGCAGCTCTGACCTCCACTCGAGAACTTAGAGTGATACCCTCGCCCCAGATGGCACTCTCAGCCCCAGGACCCAGTAAGGAGACACAGAATTGTGGTCATTTTTGCTCAATTTAAAAAGATTCAATATTCCTGGGTTAAAACCCCACATTTACAAATTACAGTTTATTTAAAAGAATCTTATGGAATTTATTTTGTTTTAAAAAAATTTTGAATAGTAAAAAAACAACACCTAAATCACTCAGTGTTTTCCTAAATGGAGAGTTCTTACAGAAAGTGGCCCGGCGAGGAAAGATGCGCATGCTCCCCGTCCCAGAGGAGCCCGAGGGGCACCGTCTCTAGGCTGTGTGACCTTGAGAGAGCGCTCATCCCTGTCACAGGCTGTGACTCACTGGCTCTTAGCTCCTCCCCGCTGAGGACTGTGGGAGCAAAGCCTCTGAAAACAAACAAACGTTCCCCAGTGTCAGGTGTCATGCCAGGAGGCGCTGACATGTGCCGGCTTTTGGCTCTGCTTCGGGGGGTGTGGCCCAGGCCTGATGCTGAGACATCCTGCAGACGTGTGGTCAGTGTCTGAGCCACAGCTGGTCCTGTCTCCCTGGGCTATACTTTTCTCATCTATGAGATGGGCTGGTCCTCCCTGCCCGCAGGTCAGAGAAGACCTGCACAAGGTGGGTGCTCACTTAGCGTGAAGGAATCAGCAGTGAACACTTTAGGGTCAGCAGTGCGGCCACCGGCGGGAGCAGGACCAGACCCTGCTCTGTGCCACAGGTACTGACTTCACTGGGTTTTGGGTGACTTATACGCAGCAGTTTAAAGAACTCATGTAGCCTGGTTTTATGGTATAAATACAAACAAAGTTTTCTTTGAAATGCAACTGCTCCACCACAAATGTCTGTCATTCCTGGATGTGCATGGAGCCTGCTGTGGACTCAGGAAACACAGGGTGGGCACAGCAGGACAGGTGGGCAGTGGCCTCGGTGCCTTGGGTGTTTATAGATGTTTGGTATTTATATTTTATATACATAGTGTATACATATGTGTGCATATATCAAACGTCATATATTACACATATGAATATACATACACATATATCCCCCCCACACACACACACACACATTCTTGTCTAAAAAGGGTCACCTTTCATCTGCTTCATTCTTCTTGCTCATTTCCGCTCCACACAGTCCCTCAGGACTCGGCCGTGGGAGGATCACCTGAAACCTCCCTCCCAAGGAATCTTCTCTTGCTGCTGGGAATGTGGGACGAGAGCAGGCCTCTTGCTGACCATGCATAACCCTCCAATGCCACACCCTTCCCGCCTTCCCTCTCACCTGAGTCACCCAGTCACCTGTGGACTGAAGGTGTTTCACACCAAGAAGGCAGCCGGGAGCAACCCCACACCACATCTGGGCTCAGAGGGCAGTCCGCAGGCTCGCATTCCCAGCTAGAGCCAGGGAACCCAGGGTTGATGACGGATTACCACCTACACCACACTTATCTTTAAAGGACCAGCCACCCTGTGGAATCTTCTGAGACGAACTTTGAATTCTCCCCTGGACCTTGTAGTAGGGGCTGGAGAACCAGGAATGAAAATGTAGTGAAACAATGGATGCAGAAAAAAACTACTTCCTCCCCATATAGTGTAGCTCGAGTTCCAGGCATTTTAGTTGTTGAGCTCAAGACATAATTAACACCAAGTAAAGCCTGTAACTATTCAAGGTACAGGGGTGCAGGGGCTAAAGTCCCTTCACGAGCAGCAGGGGGCCCCTAGGAGGTCCTGGCAGGCAGGAAACGGGGGAGCTGTCCTGCTGGTCTTTAGAATAAGGTCCACTCACATTTGTGTCTTACCCCAGGGAGGGCCACTCCGCTTAATGCCTCCCTCCCTGCAATGAACTGAAACCAGACATCTCTGCTCCTGTCCTCGCCGAGCGGCCCTACGGGCCATCAGTGCCTGAAGTCTTGCAAATCCACAGCAGGGAAAGGCACGGTCTGAGCTGGGAAACCAGCGCCCAGAACGCGTTGCTTTTCATTCCTGAAAGCCACCTCCCTTCCCAGGAGGCAGAGTCTCCACATCACCCTGGCCTCTCTGTCGCCTGGAGCTGGGACACAGCTCATCCCACCCTCTGTGCGCTCAGCTCCTCCCTGGCCAGGCTTCCAGAAAACTCTTCCGCTCAAATGCTGGAAGCTGTCCCTGCTCCGTCTCCAAAATCCCACTCCTCCTCCTCCTACCAAAGTAAAGGCTGGCGAGGGGCAGTGGGTGGGCTGGCACCTCTGCCCCCTCAGCCGCTGCGTCCTGTCCCTCTCCCTCGCTCTCTGTGTTTCTCTCCTTATTTTTCCTGTTTAGCGTCATGAGCCAGCCCAGCTCCTCAGAGAGTAGCAGCTGCAGAAACGAGCTTGAGTGGATTTCAAATCAGCAAAGAATTTTAAAATGAGTAACGTGGCGAAGGCCCGTCTCCACGGAGGCGGGGCTGTGCCGGCCCCACGGTACTCCCCGTCTCGAGCTTCACAGGGGTGACTGTGGAGGAAACAGTCTCCAGACCTGTCCTCGCAACAGACCAGGACCCCCACAGCCACCGTGCTCTCCTCCGAGGCCCCTCCGGACCACAGGAGGGAGGACAGAGCATGAGAGGCAGGTCCAGAGACGCACTGCCTGGCTCTGGTCTCCAGGAGAACCAGCAGGCAAACAGAGGCGGGGGAGACGGTCAGGTCCCGGCAGAAGTCCTCCTGTCGGGCCCCTCTGGGGCCATGCTGACCAGGGTGGCCCAGCCTTGTCTGAACACCCTCGGGGCTCAAGGTCTCAGGATGGGACAACCGTGTGCACTCGGGGCAGCTCTGAGAGGCATTCTGCTCACACGGTCTTGGGCTCTGCTCCTCGGGCTGCCCTGGCTGGGCCACCCCAGTGCACTTGGCTGGTCCAACGTGAGGCAGAGATGTCAGGGGCTGCCTTCACACCCAGCAGGGCACAGGCATTTGGCACCTGGGAGCCTGGCTCTCAGCAGAGCTCTGCCCATCTGGGCGCACACCTGGACCGAGTCTACCTGTCCCTGAGCTGCCGCCGCTGCCGCCCTGGCTCTGAGCAGCCGGGATGGCCACAGGTGTCTGAGGGGCTCCTCGGAAAGCATCCTCTGCTTTGCAGAAAGAAGCTTCGGTCTCAGCGGAGCCCGAAATTGAGTTATCCCGCACAGGGCTCGCACGCGCTCCCAGCCAGCTCCCTCACCCTGGGACAAGATGGATGTGTGAGTGACAAACTAATTTGCTCCTTTCAAGGAGTTTTCCTCATGAACTTAAGTGTTTTCACAGATCATTAACTCCGTGGCCAGAGGCCTGAGCAAGGAGGAAGCTGAGCTGAAGTGTCGGTGGCTTCCGTCTCAGAAGACCCATCAGAGGCTGGACCGAGCGGCTCTGAAATGGTAATAACATGAGTCAGCGTCAGCCCAAATGAAATTCACACATGCGAGGCGGGCACACTGGCACGGGAGGACACGGCGTCTGTGTTTCTGCTCAGGCACAGCACGGACGTGGAGAGCTGATGTGCAATCCAGCCGCCACCCTGGTTACCGCCCGGGAGGAGGCCACGGAGGCGCAGGCCGGAGCAAGGCCCAGCGCCCAGTCTCGGGGGCACGGAGCTGCTGAGTTCAAGACAGTGCCTGTGCCTTGGGGGACCTGGGCGGCTGCTGTAAGGGAAAGGGAAGCATTGAGGCTTGGTGTGTGAACCGAGACTCGGAGCTGGGGCCTGGGCTTACATCCCGACTTGCCCTGTGCCCCCGAAGCAAGACTGTGTGTGCGTGTTTATGTGGATGGTGGGTGGTTCCCCCTCCCCTTCCCTGTGTGCCCGGAGCGCCAACCTGAGAGCTGCGAGGCTCCCCAGCAAGCATTCCCTACATACACCTCACAGACGCAGAACTCCACTGCCGCTTGCACAGGGCACAGACAGGGGCAGTGCTCAGACAGAAGGGGCTCGGAGGACAGGAACAAACCTGGACAGTCCTGGGCATCTGCAGAGACGGTCACCTGGTCAACCGGCAACCCATTCTGATGCTCTGTGTGCCCCCATCCCCAGTCCCATAGAGCCCTGACTGCTGGTCTCAGCCCGAGGACATGAGCCACACACTCTCCAAGGTGCTGGGGTGCCGGGATGACAAGGGCAGGCCCAGCCTGATGGGCGCACACAGGCTCAGCGGGAGGGAGCTGGAAGGAATGTGCCCACACAGGACGGCGACCCTCCTGCCTCTGCCACTCGCTGTTACACGATGAGAATTCCGCTCTCATTCCCTGGGTGTCTCAGCTCTTCTATGGGACGACGTGCCTTCACTTGGCGTGCGTAGTAGGCGGATTCTTACCGCAGCCTCCAACGTGAGCATTTAAATGAAACACTGAAAAGGAAAGTCGGCTCCTAACGGTGGTCGGTGCTGTAAGGAGAGAGTAGTGGGGTTTCCAGCTGAGAGCACAGACCCACACGGCCGGCCCAGTGCCCTTTCTTGCCACTAAACCTGCCTCTGCCTCAGGGGCCCCGGGCCACGGGCACGTTAAACCTGTGCAATCGCTATTGCCCCGGAGACACGGTTCGTCTGTGTTACCTCCTGAAGGAACCAACTCCACACCACCCGGGACTGAGACTTCACCTGCCACCTGCACTGCCAGCATCCCAGACAGGGGGCGCCATGTCCCTGCAGGCCAGGACCCCCGGAGGGCGCCTGAGGGACAGCGGGGACCACAGGGTCCCCTGGCTGAGCCAGCTCCGAGGCCCCACTCCGTGTTCCCCATGACGCTCTACAATTAGTTTGTAGTCTGGTTGCCATTTGAACCTGGATTAGAACATCGGGGGGAATTCAGTGTAAGTGTGATTCTGAAAGGTGCGTGGGGCTGTCCACGGGGGTTGCAGGCGGACTCTGATAAAGGGACGTGGCCAGGTATTTTCAGCATCTGCTGGGATGCTTATGTTTATTTTCTGTTTTGACGGTGGATGAACAAATTGCATAATTCAGGAGAAGATTATGAACAATTTTAACGCTTTGGACGCGTTGCCAGCGCGTGTCAAAACACTGGCACAGGTACCTGGATGCTAAACTCCTCTGCCGTCCGTAACCAAACCTCCTTGCATGTGCCCATGCTTCTGAGACATTGCTGAATTCATTTATTCTTTTTGTACTTTACTTAGAATTTGATCTAAGTTCCTAGGAAATGGGTCTGTTTTTTTTTTAACGTCAACAGACTTTGAAATCATAACTATGACAAGTACTCTGAGCGGTTTTCTTTTCTCTGAACTGGTTTCATCGTATTGGGGGCTGTCCCCAAAGGGAAGGGGCTTTTCCTCAGTCCCCTGTGGGGGGGGGGGCGGTGACACCCAGAGGGCTGAATTACTTTCCCGGATAACTCTCGAAAGAAGAGGGCATCACCAGACAGGACAGCCTTGGAGCCTCAGGTCACTCACTTCAGGAGGCAGTTCATGAAACACTGCAGTCATTTTTTCCTAGGCTTTGCTCTGCCCAGTTTCAAAACTCTTACATAAGGAAAGTTATGAGCCACCGGGAGCCCCCTGTCCCGACTTAATTTCCATATGGTGGGGGCTCAGCTGCTTCTGCACCTCCTGGGTGGCACTGGCGACCCTCCTGCACCCACTCTGGGCAGGGCAGAGGCAGACTGCTGGCCCTGTGCCCATAGGCACTAAGTGGGTGAGGAGCTGACCCTGGCCTGCCTGGGGGCCTCAGACTCCACCCCTGCACCCTGGTGCCCTCCTGCAGCCCTGCCAGGTGGGGAAGCCCCACCAGAAACGGGTTCCCTGGTCTCATTTATTTTTCTCTATTGCATCAGAATCTCCTGAAGTAAACACTCGCTCAGGACAGAGCTGCATTGGAGCTCCAGTGGCGCAATCGGTTAGCGCGCGGTACTTATAAGGACAGAGCTGCATGATCCCTGGGGTCTCGGCCAAGGCTCTGGAGCTAACCTTTCCATCTATGTATTTATTTATTTTTTGGTACTTGGGGGCAGGGGAGAAATCTGTGACCCCCAGAAACTGGACCGAGTGACTAACACCAACACCGGGGGAATTTGTCTGACCTGACTGATGGCCTTCCAGTGACCCGGGTCAGGGGGCCGAAGTTCACGGCATTTCCCTGGCGCCCGTGTGTTTGTGAGCATCCAGCGCACTGCAAGCCCACCATCCCTGCTTCCAGGTGCTGCGCGGCTCTGCGGTTTCCTGACTGACAAGCACCAACCATGCGGGAAAGACAGCAACGGGATGCACCTCTATCAGAATGCTTGGCGGTATCAGAGGCTTAATTTTCTCTTCTTTGCTCTTTGGCTAAATCAATGCTCCCTGTGGAGAAGGCCCCTGGAGGCAAAGAAAGGGGTCTATTACAGTGGGTGGCACTGTCAGGGAGTCTTGGAAGTGGCCTTCCTATCATTGCTAAGACCTGCAGCTGGTCCTTCCCTCTCATCTGTCCTCAGGGCTCTACCAGGGGCCAAGTGTCCACCTTGTCCCACCCAGAGCAGAGACAGAGCTCGGTCCCCTACAGCCTGAGACACTGACGGTCTCCAGATGTCCCATCCGGACCAGGGTTGGACCAAGGCCTGAACGCATTTGCTAGGGGGGAAGCCACTGATGTGGTTCACATGTTCTGCATGGTTTCCTGAGTCTTCTGGTAGTCAGAGGCAACAAGCCCATTCGAGGGGGTCGACTCCGCCACGCTTCCTTCACTTCAGTTCCTTCTTGTGTTCCAGACAGGTTTTCCACAGGCGAGGACAGGGCTCCACAGAGAGGGGTCCAGTGTGTGGGGGAGAGAGACACAGACTCCCACTCCTGCAGGTTCACTTGAACCGGGTGCTATGGGGGGCCCAGGGCAAGCAACCCTCCCACCTGAGGGCATTTAAACGATGCTCAGGGCATTTAAAGGATGCTCACCTCAGCCTCATCGGGGGAGGAGCCTCTGTAGGTTCTGCGGGAGAGGACCGAAGGGCCAAGGTTTGGTCCTTAGACAAATGCCATGGCTGTGGGAAATGGCCTGGGGTGGGGGTTGGTGGGGACTGGCACGGAGCAGGGAAGAAGCCCATGGCTACGGTCTAACCACTCACAAACCACTCACACCATCGCGGAAGCTCGGCCTTCCCCGTGGAAGCCCCTGGGCCTACCCCTGACAGTCCCCGTTCCTCTGCAGAAGAGGAGCATCGAATGACTACATTGGGCCTTGAAGCCCCATAACGTGAGACTGAAGAGGACTCCCGCATGTGCAATCAAGGCAAACAGCAGGAGAGTCCAGACTTTCAAGCAAAGCAGGTTTCCATTTTCTGGACCTAGTAACACGCAGATTTTAATGAAAGAGTCTGGGCAGTTGTGTTCCCCAAGGTGCTGCATTTTCCTGGAAAAATGGTAGCTGCTAACCCCCTGGGTTACCGGGCTCGGGGCCTCCTAATTTGGGAAGATGACCCACCCATCGCCATCCTGCCTCGGCCCAGAGCCTCCCGGACCAGTCCCAAAAGTCTCCAAGACATGGACCTCATCTCAACTCGATGTAGAACGTGAGTGAATCGTGACTTTCCCATGAAGAAATGTGGATCAGCACGTTTGGGTTTCCAGCAATTTTGAGCCCATGTACACGGCATCCTCATTCCCAGCAAGGGTTTGGGGACAGGGCAGCCGACTAGGAGGACAAGCCAGGCTTCCAGCGCATGCACAACACCAGCTACTCTAACCCCCGGGGTGTGGGCTTCAGGCCGTACATCTAAGACCTCCGCAATGTCCGTCTGCAGCATGGGATCTGTCCAGCAAGCTGCCTGGGTGCCAAAAGGGACTGGCCTCTACTGTGTGCCTGCCTCCCTGCGAGGACTCCCCCCTAGGCAAGTGCTGCTTCGTAACTCAGCTCCGAAAACAAAATTCACAGACCTGAAGCCTTCTGTCTGAATGACCTTGAAGACACCTATCTGTATCAGATTAATAGGCATTTAACCCAATTCTTAGAAAAGAAAGCGCACCCTCCTTCCCTGCATAGGACTGGCCAAAAAGTTATGAAATCTACATACAGACAAACACAAAGGACTGCAGGGCTCAGCCTCAGCCTTCTCTTTGAAATGTGTGAGCATCACATCCAATCAGCAGGTGCTGGGACCCGACACACTCAGGGCTGCGTACAAATCCCATCACGGCAGAGAGGACTCCCACCCGCTTGGGGTCAGGGTCAAATGAGCACCAGAATGGCCTGTGCCTGGGCCAGCCTCCAAGTTTGAGGGCCCAAAAGTTCGCCCTGAACTGTCAGAAATGACCCAGGACCCCAGGAAGGGACCTTCAGGAGGATGCAATACCACTAGCTTGGGGCAGGCAGGACCCGTGGTGGGGACCCGCTGCCCAAGTGGCTCCTCTTTCAGTTAATACAGACCTCTGGTTCAGGAGGTGTCAGAACACCCCTAACATTTTTTAAATGGTAAGAAACACACAGCACAACATTTACCATCCTCGCCATTGCTAAGGCTGCAGTTCTACAGTGTTAATATTCACCTTGTTGGGCATCAATCTCCAGAACTCTTTTCATTTTGCAAACAAAACATCTGTGCAACTCCCCATTTCCCCTGACCCAGCCTCTGTCTCTATGAATCTGACTTCTCTAGGGACTGCCTGTAAGTGATTCATCCAGTGTGAATGAATCATATAGTATTTGTCCTTTGGTGTCTGGCTTATTTCACTCAGCGTGATGTCCTCAGGGGCATCCATACTGTAGTCTGTGTCAGAATTTCCTCCCTTTTCAAGGCTCAGTACTATTCCATTGTGTGAATGGACCACCGTGTATCCATCCAACCCTCAATGGCCAGTGAGGTTGCAGCCTCTGGGCTGATGTCAACGATGCTGCTATGAACATGGTGCACAAATATCTCTCCAAAGACTCTGGGTTCAGTTCTTTTTGGTTTATACCCCGAAGTGGGATTGCTAGATCACATGGTAATTCCACTGTTAAGTTTTGGAGGGATCGCCATACTGTTCACACACACACACACACACACACACACACACACACACCACCCTCCCCCACCCCCCGCAGCTGCACCATGTCCATTCCCGCCTGCAGCGCACGGGCTCGTTTCTCTGCACCCTCCTCACACCTGTGTCCTGTCCTGTGGCAGTGGTCATCCTACCAGGTGTGCGGTGCCCTCTCACCGCCGTTCTGATCTGCATTTCTCCGATGATCAGTGATGATGAGCACCTTTTCACGCACGTGTTGGCCATCTGTAGATCATCTTTGGAGAAATGTCTATTCATGTCCTTTGCCCATTTGTGAATCAATTATTTGGGGTTTTGTTAAGTGCAGATGTTCTTCCTATTTCCTGGGTACGAACCCCACCTCAGCCACATGATTTTCAAATATTTCCTCCCCGTCAGTAGATTGCCTTTCCGCTCTGTGCACCGTGTTCTTTGATGCACAGGCGTCCTAAGGGGGCTGCAGCCCCATTTGTGTGCGTTTGCCGTTGGTGCCTGTGTAAGAGCCCAGGCAGACCGTTCTCTCCGAGCAGAAGGCCATCTCCACAGTAAGCAGCGGTGGCCTGCGCCAGGGCTTCTTGTGAAATCCTCTTGAAGAGCCGTCCTCGCCTCCCTTGAAATGCTTCCCCGATCTGTGTAAACCAGGCCACACTGCTCGCTTTTTCAGTGAGCTTTGCACACACCCATGTCTTTCTGGCCTCCTCCTCCTGCGGGAAACAACCTAAATTGTCAGGCATGTGCATCCCCGATGTCCCTGAGCCACCAGGACCACCATCCACTACGGCCTCACCACACCTCACCCCCTCCATCACCTGGCAGGTGGGCCCGAGGGGCAGAGCATGCAGCTGCAGCCACGCCGGGCCATCGAATGCGGCTCTTCTTTATCCCCTGCATCTCCAAACCCACCAGGTGCATGACGAGCCCTCTGAGACCCGTACCGGCCTCTAGAAAAGGCCATGAACAACCCTACCCGCCGCTAGATGGTCTTGGGGATTTAATGACTGTAAGTTCATGCACTGTGCCTGGCACGCAGGGGGCCCCCCAGTACTTGCTGAGCCATCAGAATATGCCCTGTCCACACTGTGATTATCACTCAGCGCATGCCTCCACTGCCAAGCCCGGGGAGCCAGCATGGGAGCCCCAGTCCTGCAGAATCACCAAGCTCAGAACACGCTGTCTCACAGACAGTCACAACCAGGCTGCTCTGCTGACCTCCCCGGAAATGGCACCTTTTGTCTCCCAAGGGCCAGCCGAGTGATGGCGTGATGGAGTAACGATGGCTGAGGATCCAGGGTCAGGTTGGCCATGCTCCCAGGCGCTGCCCCCACTCCCAAAGCCACCACATACAGCCTGGTGAGAAATGGGTGTTTGGGGAGTGTGTGTGTGTGTGTGTGTGTGTGTGTGTGTGTGTGTCAGAGGAGATAACATCACACAGTGCACAGCATTTCACTCCCCAAAACACACACACCCTGCCCTGATTCCTATGTATCTCTGCCCCCTGCTAGGGGCTACTATGGCTATTCTCTCTCTCTCTCTCTCTCTCTCTCTCTCTCTCTCTCTCTTTCTCACCCCTGACCCCGCCTCCCTCTCTGGCAGAGAGCAACTCAGGTGTGTTCTTCCAATTTCATAGCACTGGCTTCTAGGATGGAACAGGCCCTATAAGATGAGGCTGACTCTGCTCTCAGCAAACCCAGGATCCCCAAGTCGCCAGGAGTGTCCCCAGAGGGCAGCCAGGGGATTGTACATCACGGGCACTTCGTCCTGTCCCGGGAGAAAGCGTGCGTTGGTATCACAGACAGCGTAAGTTCTGTCTGTAGTTAGAGAAACGGGAACTCCTGCGACCCTGCACATGTGCCTGGCTGTGAGCAGGGCCCCCTCTGTCCCCGCCGGGCACTGTGGGGTGATGGGAAACGGTCCATCCTCGGGATGCGCGTTTGCTCACTCACTGGCGTGTGGGTGGGGGGAGTGCTCCTTATGGATCGAGAGCATTAAGTCTGCTTATTACTTTCAGCACACGTTTCGAGGGAGTGAGGGGTCTGTGGGTGAGGAGGAGTGCATTCCTGATACCACAGCAGGAAGGCAGCTCCAAACCAGCAGACTCTAAACGCTGCACAACCCAAGGTTCGTCTCGTCCCCGGGGCCCTCTAAATTCAAAGGCGTAATCTGTGGTGTGTGGGTGGTCAGGAGGTGCCCCGGCTGCTTCAGGGCCCGGGGCTCCTGCGTCCCGGCTAAACTGTGTCTGGCCTGCCTTGCTGAAGCCTGACGACACAGAGATGCCCAGGTGTGTGGGGTGGAGGGGTGAACCGGCTGGGCCATCGGCAAGTAGTGGGCCGCGGTGTAGGACATGCCCAGGTGCCTAGCCTGGGCCGCCTCTCGCTCCCTCCCCAGGGTGATGCCCTGTGAGTGTGGGGATCACTCATGCCCTGAGAAGGAGATCTCCAGGGTAGCGACAGGTCCCACAGCAGGAGCTGGGCCCCTTCTGTCAGAGGGCAATCTTATTTTTTGGACAATCTGCTTAAGGCACAGACAGCCTGGGTTCAATCCCTGGCTCTGCCATTGTTAGCTAGACCCCTTAGCTGAGCTACCTCAGCCCCTCAGTTTCCCCATCTGGGAAATGGGACAATGAGCCCCTCCTGGGGCCCTTTTCGGGATTAAAATAACCCTCTCTGCCAAGTGCTGGGCTAGGGAAGGGTGGTGTCCAGCTCAGCATGCGGCATCTTCACTCGTCTTTGTTCCCGTGCTCTCCCGGGCAGGGTGGCTCTGCCACTCTTTCTCTGCTCTTTGCCCTTTGGAGGGGAGGGAGGAGGTCCTCACACCACTTCACAGCCAGGCCCGGCGGGGGAGGCCACCCACCAGCCACCTGACCCTGCTCTCACCTCGGCTTCCCTGCAGCCTGTCAGAGCCCATCCCCTTCCATGGATCCCCAGGCCCAGCCTTGCCACACGCCTTGCACTGTGGACCTTGAGGAGGATCTTGAAGAGGGGGACTGCCAAGGACCCCCTTCTTTAGAGAGCAGGAGCTCAGAGAAGGGAGACTGCTTATGGGGTTGTATCTGACAGGAACATCCTGGGGGTGTGGCTTTCAGGATGTGGGACAGTGCTCTGCATGTACCAATGGAGGCCAAGCAGGTGGACGCAGGGCAGATGCACCCAGGGCAGGTGGACCCAGAGCAGGTGGACCCAGGGTAGGTGGGCCCAGGGCAGGTGGGTCTCGGGAAGGTGGACCAAAGGCAGGTGGGCTCAGGGCAGTTGGGTTCAGGGCAGGTGCACCCAGGGCAGCACCCAGAACAGGTGCACCTAGGGCAGGTGGGCTCAGGGCAGTTGGGTTCAGGGCAGGTGCACCCAGGGCAGCACCCAGAACAGGTGCACCTAGGGCAGGTGGGCTCAGGGCAGTTGGGTTCAGGGCAGGTGCACCCAGGGCAGCACCCAGAACAGGTGCACCTAGGGCAGGTGGGCTCAGGGCAGTTGGGTTCAGGGCAGGTGCACCCAGGGCAGCACCCAGAACAGGTGCACCTAGGGCAGGTGGGCTCAGGGCAGTTGGGTTCAGGGCAGGTGCACCCAGGGCAGCACCCAGAACAGGTGCACCCAGGGCAGGTGAACCCAGGAAAGGTGCACCCAGATCAGGTGCACCCAGGTCAGGTACGCTCAGGGCAGGTGAACCCCAGAGCAGGGTGGACCTTGGGGCAGGGTCAATCCTGGCCCAACATCTCTGCAGAGCGGCCAAGGTCTGTCCCCCCACCCCAACCTCTTGGCCCTGCTCTGCCCAGCGGGCATCAGTCTCTCTGCCCTGGTCCCACCTGGTCTTGATCCGGCCGGTCCTGACTGCCTGCGCCCAGGCTGGCCCTCAGGAGCTGGGAGCTGCCTCCACCAGGAGTCCTGGCGTCCCATGAAAGCCTCTCTGCTCTGTTTGTTTGCAGCCAGAAGACAAAAGCCATGGCTCTGAGTCACTGTGCTCCCCGGGCTGAATCATGCAGGAGGCCCACTCGGGGACTAACCCGGCCTTCACCTCACGGCTGCTGTCTCTGCAGCAAAAGGCAGCTGTGGCCGGGATGGAGGGATGAATGCTCAGCTCGGTGTCGGGGAAGGTGCGGGCCCAGGCCTTCCCTCCCGGAAACCTCGGCCGCTTCCCGGCCCTGATGGAACCTGGCATACATCTCAGTCCTCTCTCTTGAAAGGACTGGTCATCAGGCCAGCACGGTCCCAGAATGTGCCAGGAGACACATCAAGTGCAGCCAGGGTGTGAAAGAAGGCAGGCCAAGTGCAAATCATACGCCTGAGAATCTGAGACGTGAGATGCGGAGCCTGGGCTCTGCCTGGGGACACAGGGTGGTGGGTCCCTGGGTGCAGGTGTGATTCAGACGTTATAGGAGGGGGGGAGCCAGGTTCTGGAGACCCTGACTGCGGGGTGGGGAGGGGGCATCTCCACCTTCAGTCCTGAACTCCCCCTCTACCCCCACCCCTACCCCCCCCCACCTCCGTTCATCCTGGGAGACCAGAGCCAGGAAGCAGG
>NW_006288615.1:7154219-7155243 GCF_000327345.1 Myotis davidii | reverse complement strand
TTCCCACCCCCCTTCTTTAGAGAGCAGGAGCTCAGAGAAGGGAGACTGCTTATGGGGTTGTATCTGACAGGAACATCCTGGGGGTGTGGCTTTCAGGATGTGGGACAGTGCTCTGCATGTACCAATGGAGGCCAAGCAGGTGGACGCAGGGCAGATGCACCCAGGGCAGGTGGACCCAGAGCAGGTGGACCCAGGGTAGGTGGGCCCAGGGCAGGTGGGTCTCGGGAAGGTGGACCAAAGGCAGGTGGGCTCAGGGCAGTTGGGTTCAGGGCAGGTGCACCCAGGGCAGCACCCAGAACAGGTGCACCTAGGGCAGGTGGGCTCAGGGCAGTTGGGTTCAGGGCAGGTGCACCCAGGGCAGCACCCAGAACAGGTGCACCCAGGGCAGGTGGGTCCAGGGCAGGCGGGCCTAAGGCAGGTGGACCCAGAACATGTGCACCCAGGGCAGGTGGGCTCAGGGTAGGTGGGCCCAGGGCAGGTGGGTCTCGGGAAGGTGGACCCAAGGCAGGTGAGCTCAGGGTAGGTGCACCCAGGGCAGCACCCAGAACAGGTGCACCCAGGGCAGGTGAACCCAGGAAAGGTGCACCCAGATCAGGTGCACCCAGGTCAGGTACGCTCAGGGCAGGTGAACCCCAGAGCAGGGTGGACCTTGGGGCAGGGTCAATCCTGGCCCAACATCTCTGCAGAGCGGCCAAGGTCTGTCCCCCCACCCCAACCTCTTGGCCCTGCTCTGCCCAGCGGGCATCAGTCTCTCTGCCCTGGTCCCACCTGGTCTTGATCCGGCCGGTCCTGACTGCCTGCGCCCAGGCTGGCCCTCAGGAGCTGGGAGCTGCCTCCACCAGGAGTCCTGGCGTCCCATGAAAGCCTCTCTGCTCTGTTTGTTTGCAGCCAGAAGACAAAAGCCATGGCTCTGAGTCACTGTGCTCCCCGGGCTGAATCATGCAGGAGGCCCACTCGGGGACTAACCCGGCCTTCACCTCACGGCTGCTGTCTCTGCAGCAAAAGGCAGCTGTGGCCGGGGTGG
>NW_006288615.1:7147893-7153927 GCF_000327345.1 Myotis davidii | reverse complement strand
ACCCCCCCCCCTACCCCCCCCCACCTCCGTTCATCCTGGGAGACCAGAGCCAGGAAGCAGGGGTTTTCATTTGTTCCCAGTGACTGGTGAGTATGAACACCTCCCAAGGCTGGGAGGGGTCTTCCTGCCCCCTGCCCTCCTCCCTCCTGCCCTCCTCTCCTGCCCCCTGCCCTCCTGCCCTCCTGCTCTCCTGCTCTCCTGCCCCCTGCCCTCCTCCCTCTGCCCTCCGGCCCTCCTGCTCTCCTGCCCTGGGAGGAGCAGTAGAGGAAGAGTTAGTGAGTTCACTGTGCTTCCACCGATGGGAAATGGTTCACACTGAAGAATATCTAACCCCAAATACATGGAGAAGAACAAGGAAATAAAGACAAACGAGGACGCGGGAACGGAGGGTGGGGCGAGCGCGTGGGAGGAAGATGAGCTAAGCCCGTAACCAAGGCCGTGTGCAGAGGCCAGCCCGAGGGTCCCTGAGGGAGCCAGGCCTCCGCGGTGCCACGTTCTGGAAGAACACAATGAACTGCCTTGACATCTGAGGCGTGGCATATAAATGCAGCAGGGGCTTCACTGCGGGTGCAGAAGACACACACTGCGTTTTGTAAGGCGCGTGCGTTCTTGTGCGACTTCGGAACGAAAGGCCTCACACCGGAGCAAGGGTCCAGGAAGGCATTTCTCTGAGGAGGGGGTGGGGGTGGGGGTGGGAGAGGCAGAAGCACTCACTGCTGTACTGGGAGGGACTGGGGTTGGGGAGGTTTGGGGGCAGAGGGAACCACAGTGCAGAGGAAGGGATGGCTGGGATGTGACTCCCACTCTTTCTTTAAAAAGCACTGGTTTCTTTTCTCAAATTTCAAAAGTCACACCAGGCATTTGCAGAAAATTTAGAAAAGAAAGAAAAGCACTAAGACCAGTATGAAGGAAAGAAAGGTCTTCCCTTGACTTTTGGTCCAGAGCAGCGATTTTCAGCCAGGGAGCTGCAAGGATGTTTAAGGCGGCGGCACCTGCCTCTGTAGTCAGGGCCATGGACCGCCTTTCCCTTTGGTGGTCAGTTAAAACAATGACAACAGCCCATACAACAGTAGCTGTCAGTGTGAATGAATCAAAGTATACCTTTTTTTTTATCGGATCAGCAAAAAATGTATTTCTTGGTGTGTCGCAGAATTTAGTAATCAGTTTGTGTGCCATGAGATGAAGAAGGATGAAAATCGCTGACCTGGAGACTTCCCTCTCATCGCTCTGAGATAAACACGCCGTGTGAGCACACACTTGGAATTTTCAACCTGAGACCGTATGATCTGCCCCCCACGTAACCTTCCCCTTCATGTTATTAAATGTTTGTTTACGATACAAATTTTGCTGACTGCATCGTGTTCCTGCATCTGGATAAACCACAATTTATTGGAGCAACTTCCCAGGACATGTCAGTAATTATTCACTCCATAGGCCCTAAGGCAGCGGTTCTCAACCTGTGGGTCGCGACCCCTTTGGTGGTCAAACAGCCCTTTCACAGGGGTCGCCTAAGACCATCCTGCATATCAGATATTTACATTACGATTCATAACAGTAGCAACATTACAGTTATGAAGTAGCAACGAAAATACTTTTATGGTTGGGTCACAACATGAGGAACTGTATTTAAAGGGCCAGAAGGTTGAGAACCACTGCCCTAAGGCGTGGAATGCGCCCTCAAAGGGTGTTTCCTGTTTTAAAATCTTTTCTTATCTATCAGAATCTCTAAGAAAGATTTTATAATCCATCTGCTCACTGCCAAGGGCAGGACGGCCTGGCACACCTTCCTCAATCCTGGGGCTCATCTTTATACTTTTTCCAATTTAATAAAACATAATATCGCCCTGTTTTATTTTCAATTTCTTGGCTGTTGTTGAAGTTCAACACTTTTTATATATTCATTGGCCAAATGAATGTCTTATTTTGTAAGTCCATATTTTCCCTTATTTTCTGCAGTACAATTGCCTGTTTTCTTTTGAATTTTGAAGGACTCTGTCTAGTTACAGTACTGGTCCCCTGTAAAACATCATAAATACTTCCTGGTTCATGTAAAATTCTGATTATCAGGCTCTTTTTCGGTATTTAGAAGTTTACAATTTTAATGTGGTGGGAATTCTCTTTCTTTGACTTGGCTTGCTGCACGTTGGCAGGCCAGCTCTAGAATCCAGCGGCGGGGCAGTGACAGTAATAAATGTCACAGCAGTTCCGGCCATGGTTTTGTGTCACCCTCACCTCCCTCTGGGGGCAGCACCCACAACACACTCACTGCGTGGCCCCATTCCCAGCCCTCAGCAGAGCAGGACAGGAGAGAGCCCCGAGCCAGAGCCCCACTTTCCAGGAATCACCCCTGGTGGCGGCAGCCGCCCTGGGGGATCTCTGCGCCTGGAACCAGCCTGGACGGTCTGGCTCTGGGGAGCAAACTGCTGGCCGTGATCGCTCCTGGACCACCCCCACCAGATGCAGAGATGCAGAACGCTGGGGCCACTCCCTCCTGGCCCCGACCCCGAAGTGTGAGAACTCAGTCCCCAGAGAGGCTTCCAGAGGCGCCAGGGACAGGCCCCCTAGGGCACCGGGGAGCAGAAGCCACGTGTTACCCGAGTCGCCTGGGGAGCTTGCTTTTTAATGAGCACATTAGGAAATAGATTTCGAAAGGAAATGCTTTTACTCAGACACAACTAGACGAAATGAGAATCATCTGATAAGCATTGAATCATGTGGATAAACTGGATAACATCTGTGGAAAGTGGAGAAAAGTTGAAGGCTTATGATACCTCCTACGGTTACCAGAGAGGCCCCTGGGCTGAGTCATAGGATTTTTTTTGGTGGTAAAATACCCAAATATATAATTTATCATTTCAACCGTTTTAAAGTGCACAAGTCAGTGGAATTAAGTCTCACTGTTGTGCAAACACCATCCCTACCTAGTTCCAGAGCCTTCTTACGGCCCCAAGCAGAAATCCCTTAAGCAGTCATGTCCCCCTCCCCGTCCCACGCCCTGCCCCCAGCCCCAGTCCCTGGCGACCACCAGTTCACTTTTGCCTGTTCTGGGCTTTTCATTTCAATGCAATCATACACTATTTGGTTTCTGTGTCTGACTTCCTCCACTTAGCGCAATGACTTCAAGGTTCCTCCTTGAATGAGCGTAGACCTTCTTCTGGTGGAGTAACAGTCCATCGCTTGGAGCGGCCCTTCCTTCCGTGCTGAGGATTTTCCTGACTGGAGGGCTATCAGGAACTCACGCCTCATCTTACAGATCAGTCGCTAAACCCGGAGGCTTTGCTTTGCCTAAGGCCGCACAGAATTAAAGGACTGAGAGGCAGAAAGTGCTGTCCACGCCATGGCCAACGTCAGTGGAGTCTTGCTTCGGAGAACGGGTGCCCGGGACACAAGACAACGGGTTCTGCCCGGCAGACTGACGGGGGACTCTGGCCTGCTCCTACCAAGGCTTCTGTCTAATTAACATTTCCCAAAATAGACAAATGCTCCATCACACAGATGCTCATTACTAAGGGAGAGAATGACACATGGTTTATTCTGGAAACAATGACTTCAATAAGTTGCAAAATCCCTTGTGGGGAGCCACATCCACCGCACATCCTCACACGTGCGAGCGCTCTGCCTCCGTGGACGACTGTTTCGCAGTGTGGAGGGTGGAGCAGCAGCGAGCACAGAGGGCGCCCGGGAGCCCGCACTGCCGCCAGCATCCAACTGTGCTCCTCACTTTCCCTCTCCTTCTTTCTGGTTAGAAAAAGCGAAATTGTGTAATTAGCATTAAACTGTAGTTGCGGTAACTTTCAAACAACGTACACCACAAGCTGATGGACCGAGAGCTTGGTTCGCAGGCTCCCCACAGGGACACGCTTCCCAGGAGCGAGCAGAGAGCAGGTCTGTCACCTGCGGAAGTAGCATGTTATCACCGTCCAAGCAGGAGGATGCTTTCCAGGATGGACCACGTGGTCCCTGGCTGTCCGCAGAGCCAGGCTCATCTGTTTCCCCTGCAGACCCCACGGTGGGCGGGCTGATCTTCTCCTGGAGGCCGGCTGTCTTCGGGGGAGCCAAAGCTTTGAAAGAGGAATTTGACGTAGGGTGAGGTCTACAGCTACGAAATCCAGGAGGAGGAAATAAATGCTGAGTTATCACTTCCTTTCATTAACCTTGGCAAATGCTGAGGCGCGCTGGGCTCACGCTCAGACATTCGGCGGCGTGACCTGAGGGCGGATCCGCGAGCAGCTCCAAGGCCGGCCACGCGGAGGTCCAAGAAGTATGAGGGCGGTGGAGCACGCTGAGTCTTCCCTCCCACTCCCCTCCACGGCTATCGGCGGTCCCTCCAGGTCACTCAGGTGCACTGAGCAGCCCATAGCCCAGCACCCTTCTCCTACAGTCCCCACCACCCTGACCACCTGCTCTCAGGTTCTGCCTCCTCTGGCACCTGAGGCACCTGGGGACTGCGACAGGCCGGCAGGGGCACCTCTGGGCCTTCTCGTATGCCCCTTGCAGGGCAACTTTGATGCCTGGGAAGAAATGAGAGGCGAGGGCACTGTGGGTCCTTGTGAAGTCACCATGGCCCAGGTGACCTCCCGGCAGAAATGAGGTGGCCTGCTGGAATTTTCACAGAGTGTCATTTTTCTGGGAAGGCAGGCAGGGCGCTTGTCGGATAAGCCTCTGTCCTCGGGGTGTCTGCGGGGCCCGAGGGAGAGGCCGTCTCTGTAACAAGCAGCAGCGGGAGGGACAAGCTACCCACTCCTTGTGAAGTTCTCCACACGCCCCTTTTCCCATCCACATCCTCGTTTTCTCTTGTACTTTGTCCTTCCTGAGAAGCTTGCCTTTTTCATGTTATAAATTGTAAATGATGGGTTAATAGAGTCACTGGAGACACACAAGGTGATTAAATTGATTGACAATGAAATTCTATGAAATTGTTCATTTGTGGAATGCAATAAAACAAAGACGGATATAGCATAATAGCCATAGTTGAAACGAGCAGGTAAATGCATCATAGTCCATGGCTTTTGATTATTGTTTAATTAAAATAAAATCTCTACCTTCAAAAGAGTCTAAGAGAGAGTTTTGGAATTGGCAATAATTTAACACCCAGCAAAACAGCTTTAAGCTAATTTTGTCCTTAAAAGATCTCACCAGGTGACTCTTTGTTACACAATTACACCAGAGGGACCTGGACACACCCAGAGCCCCCACACAAGCCACGAGGGGGTGGGTGATCACAGCAGGTCATTTTGCACAAGAGAAATCATCACAAACAACACACCGGGTTACCTAGGGCAGATACCCTTGGGGCACTTCTGTTCTAGTATCAGTGGAACGATTTTCTTAGAAAATAGTAACTAAGGATTCACCAAGCACACGTGTGGGGATGCACCTATTCCTGAGCTGCCCAGAAACCCCAGAAACTCTGGGCTCGGAGAATCCTGATGGCGTGTTGCTCCCTGTGTGATGGTGCTGAGATCGGACGCTGGGCTTTGTGCTCATTCTTTCTTACTTACTATAATGGACTTTGGTTAACAGTAAAAACAACAACAACAATAATAAAAGATGAGAGCTCAGCGGGTGCAGGGAGGGGTGGCTGGAGAAGATTTGCTCTCCAGACAGACACAGTGCACAAAGGGTCAGATCCTTCTCTCTGACGGTCCCTCCTCCTCACAGGTATCATGAAACGGGGGAGGCGGGTGCTGGGTGCATTCTGAAACCTCATCAGGAGCCAATGTGGATGCAGCTCGCAATTTGGAATGATGTCAGTTCAGGGACATGACTCCAGTGAAGACGTTGTTCATCGTCCAGCCCAGTCATGTGAACAGACATTCTCCCTCCGCTCCTTCCCAAAGGCGCGACCAGTGCTTCACGTGTGGTACCGAGGCGATCTCATGAAGAACAGGACTTTGAATTCACACGTGTGTTCTGGAAGTGACCCAATGAGGGTATAGATCAGCCGTGGGCAAACTACGGCCCGCAGGCCGGATCCGGCCCGTTTGAAATGAATAAAACTAAAAAAAAAAAAAAAAAAAAAAACAGGACCTCT
>NW_006288615.1:7141181-7147862 GCF_000327345.1 Myotis davidii | reverse complement strand
AGACCGTACCCTTTTATGTAATGATGTTTACTTTGAATTTATATTAGTTCACACAAACACTCCATCCATGCTTTTGTCCCGGCCCTCCGGTCCAGTTTAAGAACCCATTGTGGCCCTCGAGTCAAAAAGTTTGCCCACCCCTGGTCTAGATCTAACCCAGCCAGACTGCTTGCCTGGTTATTGCTCCTCCAAGTTCAAGTCCGGGGAGGCAAGGACTAGGTGGCAGGCACCCTCGCACCCACGGGTCCGGAAAGTCACACAGAGCCCGAGGCTTTTCACGTCTGAGCCTTCGGCACGCCTGCAAACCAAAGCTACTGCAAGCACTGAGCTTCCTGGGAGGAAAGAGCAGCTCGGCATTTGTTCCCAGATCTCACGATGGAAGGAACGCGCTGCCTGTTTGCATTGTGACTTACAGAACGTTCGGAGTGGAACACACAAAGAACCCACAGCGGCCGCCGCGCCCGGCTGTAAACCCGGGCCCGTGTTTTCTTTTAGGGAGTGTGTTTCTTTTACAAGCTGCCTCTCCCGGAGCCCCCACTTGCCTCTGAGGCAGGCAGAAAACTCTCGAACCTCTCAAGAAGAGAGACATGCTCCCAGAGAATTTAACAGAAAGGCGCTGGGCTTTTTACTTGTACAGCACAGAAAAACAGCATTCACAACAAACGTCTGGGCATCCGCTCTCCATGGGGAGGTCAGATAAAGGCTCCCTACGCCTCCCCCTACAAGCCAAAGGCCAGCCCTCCGTGTCCTATCTGAGCTGCTCGCCCGGCACTTGGGAAGGGCTCTGAGGGCTACCACACCCCAAACCTCAGCCATGCAGTTGGGGTCTGACGCTTGGTCACCATCAAAGGGTTAATGAAAATCAAGGTTTTCGCCCAAATCTTTCCCATCAGTCACACACCAGACCTGCACAGCCAGAAAAACAAATGTGAGCTCGCCAAGGAATTAAACAGTGAGAACTACGAACCCGATGCCAGACAACATCACTGAATTTATAAGCCCCCCCCCCCAAAGATGCTGATGGCTAATTTTTTTAAGGCTGAATGTGAGCTAAAAGGAAGTGATATCTTCCAGAACAACTGAATTTGAAAAACTGAAAGCTCTCTGGGTTCAACCCTGCCCTTCATTTAATTGATGGAGAAATTCTGACCTCCAGGAAGGAGGGTCGTGCCTGATGTGGAAGGCATTGCTCTCAGGACTTGAGAAGTAAAATTACAATTCCACAGGAGGCGGCGGGAGAAGCGAGTCATCAAACTCGCACCCTGGTCAGATGACAGAGGTGTCCCGATGAGAAACGGGGTGAACACCAAACAGCCTCGATAGACAGCACGCGCTCAGACCCTCTCCCCCCGACCCCTGCCATGTGCTTCCTTACCCATAATCACAGGAGCATGTGATTCCAAACCGGCACATTGCGGGGGAAAAGAGTACAGGTATGCAAAGCCCGTAAAACACTGTTTTGATTTAAAATGACTCTATTTTCAACTAACCACTAAAAATGTCTCTCCTGTCAGAAGAAAGTTGCATGCTGGCTTTTCCCGTTTCTGATTCAAGTCTCCTTTCAATGGACAACCGTTAGTAATCACTGGAGAAAAATCGCACTGTGCCTGGCTTTACTTCAGCATGAAAATCACAGTGCTCTTCCATCACATGTCCCTGCAGCTCATTCCAGCACTAGCATGTAATTAGGCACATTTAATAGAACTAAGTTGCATTCGGAGGTTTACTGTTGAACCAAGTACAAAATATGTTCCCAGGACAAACAAATATTAATTTAAAATAACCATGACTGAATTGAGGGATTTGATATCTCTCTCTCTCTCTCACTCTCTCTCTCTCTCCTCCTTCTAACTGTGTGTGGCTCTGAACATTAAACTTTTAGAGTCTACACTACATAGCGAATAATTTTTATGAATCGGTGCCTTTAGAAGAGTGTGTGTCTGTGTGTGTGATGTAAGTCAATACAGTCTTAGCTAAAAGCAAATGGGCCAGTTTCAGGTAAGTTTTTCCTAACATTTCTTTGAAAAATATATTCTTTATTGGAATAGGAATAAATATTGATTGGTAATTTTCTCTCGATTTCTGGAATTCTACTCTTTAAATAATTACAAAGAAACATTCCTAATTAATTATATATGGGAAATGTGTTGAGATTCCTCCTGTTTTGAAACGAAGAGCAATAATACAAATGACATCAGGAAAAAGGGGATATTTTCTCAAAGCATATTTTTAGTCTATTACTCTGAGATAAGGTATAGTAACTTGCTCATTTGGATATAGAAAAAAATTAATCCTTGTGGAATAACTTTTAAAAAATGTTTTACTTGAGATGATTACAGATTCGCATGAAGTTGTAAGAAATAATACAGAGAGATCCCGCCATCCTCGTCACTCAGTTCCTCCAGTGCTAACACCTTGCAGCACCCCATACAATGTCACAGCCAGGAGACTGACATTATACCATCTCCAGACCGTATTCCACTTTCTCCAATTTTACATGCACGGCGTGTGTGTGTGTGTGTGTGTGTGTGTGTGCGCACAAGCGCACTCCATACAATCCTATCACGTGCACAGCCTCAGGTGGCCGCGTGGAACACCTTGTTAAGCAGTTTCTGTTTTCAGTATTTCATCTTGACTGCACCCCTGTCTATATCTCTTAGATGCTATTGCTTCTTTACGGCTTTCTGTTCCTTGGCTACAGTCACACGTTCATCTCATCGTGGGGTTTTATTGCCTCATTCGTGAACTCTCTGCTGGTGCAGGCTTTGTCTTTGGTTTGCCTTTTGCAGCACATTTATCCTTTCCCATGAAAAGACACAAATATAAACAGACATTCCAGCGTGCATTCATGGTTTTAAAGACACCAGTGAGAATAGATGAATATATACACGAAGCTTAAAAACTGTCATAAAAGTTCAGCCTTTAAAATTGGCTTATTAAAATATTTGTTTTTTTAAACCCAGCTTTAAACTAAAACTATGAGTTATAGTGCTCGGCTCACAGAGTTTACTTTACGAGCTTCTTGCCAGGCAAAAGGAATCCGGCATCAGTGCCGTCTGTCCAGAGTACAGTGAAGTGGGGATGATGAAAACTCAGTTTTTTCAGGCTCAAGACTTGTTTGAAAATATGCAGCTTTTAGTAAAGCCCGATACAGTACTGTATTTCAGTGGACCTCAAACGGCCACCCTCCAGCCCCTACTCTGGCCCGATGGATGGCCAGACTTTCTACTGACATTCGAGGGAACAATAGCCACATGACTGAGGTCAACTCCCTACAGAGGATCTTACCGATGGGTATTTTATAAGGAAACATCGCATATTATTCAGGTAGCTCAGTCTTTCATTCTGCTTCCTCTGACCAATCAAAAGCTCTACTGAAATTCTGCATTTCCGTTCTCCAGGAGGAATTCATTTTCTTTTGAGACCAGCTATCAATCCAATTATAGCAGTTAGCAAACACCTCCAAGAAGTAAATTTACAGGAGGGAGGAAAAGGCTTACGCATCCTGGATACTGAGAGGGTCGTACTCTGCCCTCCAAAGTAACTACAAGTTCTCAGAGAAAAACTAGTTTGTTGAGTATGGTAACCCACTAAAAATCTGCCCATACTTTGCAGAACTTAGAGAAGATGTTTTCGTTAACCACAAAACAGAACAAAAGGGGCCATGTCCAATAAGTAATCGTAACCTCCATGCACCCTCCATACCAGGCGCCTCGGACCCTGCTCCTGAAGTGCAGGTATTTAATGAAAATACTGAAAACTCTTTTGAGAGTTTTCCACTAGATGAACCCAGCTGATTGTCCAAAGACACCTGATTCATTGTCTGTCTGTGTTTTTAAATGCCAGGCCAAAGAAGAAAGTCAGGATAAATACCAGCACCGGCCATACGACTTCCTGTGTCTCTCTTTATATCAAGGGGCAATTTAGAGTTTTTATCGTTGCTGCTGTTCACATAGACACAGCTTTTTAAAATATATATATGTGAAAACATCTCACATTAGATATTAAAATCACATACCATTTCCTGAAAGGTCTAGAAATTCCTTGGTGATACATGTAACTAGTGTTTCTTTAAAATGTTATAGATAAATAACAAACGGCATTTAGCAACATCTTCAGGAAATCAAACCAATGGTGACTGCATTTATTCCCAAAGAGACTAATGAGTTAAAAGCAAAAAGAATACAAAGTTTTTGCTTCACATGCCCGGCAAGTAAACACAAGGTGTGCCCAGATCATTCCTGCATCAAGGACCCCCGTACCCTCGCTGCTCGGGCAGGGTGGGAATCTATCTGCTTGAAGAAACGTGTTTATTGGAACTGGTCAAGTAGATTCAATTTTATAAAAACATAAATAAATGGGCCCCATAGGGATCATTTGCTCTCCAGCTCAATGTGTTATCTGTTACATTTTAAGGATTTTTTTCCCCCCAAACTCTTACCATTTACTGATTACAAATACTGCCTTTTATTTTTATATAATCTTTCATTGCGATCTATGTCAGTGTTAGGAGTGCAATTATTTTGTAATGAATTTTAAATGACCCTACTAAATTCTGCGTCGAGGTACAGCTCCTGCTATTTGTTTTCGATAATTTTCTGGAGGAAAATCTTAACGAAACTTCTGCTGGCATTTTCCTTAAACAAAGCTATGTGTGTATATTTTTAAAAGATGACAGTCCTCATCTGTTTGTTCTTATTTCATCTGTGCTATAAACTGTGGATGGTCTAAAGGGTAAATGGAATTGACTAATGGACGCTCATAATTTAGGCAGCAAAACCCAGAATGAATGTGTTATCCCACTGAGCATTTCAGTCCTCAGCCAATCCAAACCCTCTTTCCCAGGGAAATATGTGATCAAGACACTTTCCATCTGCTTTTGGCAAAGATAGGAGCTGTTTCCCATAAGTTTTCTCCGCTGAAATTCGTTGTTACAGACCTATACACCGATCGTTACTTTCGAGGGCTACCGCCTCAGAATTCTTAGTGGCACGGAAATGAAAATAAAAAATACAAAATAAAGTCCACCTGAGCTACATCAGCTTTCCGTGGGCACAACAAACACATTTGCAGATATTATGGAACCACATAAAGAAGAAATAGATCTGTTTGGGAGAGTGGGCGGCTGCTCGCTCCTGGGTGATCTAAATTCCTTCTGTGCGAAGCAGGGGCTTTTATAAGAAAACCTTGCAAGGTGAGCAAGAAACTAAACATACTGAGTAGGGAGGATTTTTGTAACACACGTCCCTCCCCACCCCCGCCCTAAATACATCTTGCACCCTCCATGGCCCGCGGGAGCCATCGCCCCGAGTCTGCTGGACTGACGGCGCCTCCGCGATTAGAGCTCGTCTGAGGGGACTTCCAAGGTGTCTGGTGAAAAGGCGCCGGTGCGGCCCAGAACACGCTCCCCGAGGAAGCCCCGCTCCCAGGCTCTCAGCAGCCGCGTCCCCTTCACCTGCTCCCGGGGGACCGACCCGCACCGGCCCTCGTTCCCCTCAAACCTGTTTCCTGCCAGCACCCCGGGCGCTTCCTCGCAGGCTGGACGCTGGGAAGCGGCAGGAGCAGAGCCCCCTCCCAGACTGACGAGGTTCAAGGCCGGGAACAGAGTCTCCCGGCCCCGAGGTCCGCTCCACCTGCCCGCGGGGAGCCGGGTTCCCAGCAGCGGGTCAGTCCGGCCACCGCGCCGCGACCTGCGCGCATCAGCCTCGGCCCGTCCTCTGCACTCCCGACCCCAGGCCACCCCCGGCTCGGGGGCTGCTCTGGCCGCGGAGCTCCCAGCCCAGGGCAGTGCCCTCCGCCCTCTCCAGGCAAACTTGGGGGCCCAGGGTGCGCACTCCGGCGCCCACGGGACCTGCCCACAGCAGAACGGGACTGCCAGGGAGAACTGGGTGTTCGCTTCCCGAGAAGAACGAGAAGCCACAAGCCTGCACGACCGCCACCACCAGGAGGGACCCAAAGGGCAGCTGCCCCCCACCTTCCTGCCCCTGCCCCTCCCAGGCGGTTCTTCTGATGCGCACTCCCCCCAAAGTCACCCACAGACCCCGCACGACACCAAGAATAGAAAATGCGGCTGCTGCCAGTCTGCCCTTCTCTGATGGACACCCTGCATGGAAGTTTGTAAAAGGCCCCAGGGCACCCCTGGGACGTGGGAGCCTCCCAACCGACCCCCATCTGCTGCTAGGAGGAAAAGTGCTCCCCATCGCGCCTCCGCGTCCAGCCCGGCCTCCTCGAGAAGGGATGCGCGGGTCAGGCCATCCGCCCCCCGCGGTGGAGGGCGCCCATCGCAAGCGCAGCACCTACCCTTTTCGGACGTGGGTGGCGCGGCGCTAGTGGGAGGCGGACATGGACCACGCGCCCTCCATGCGCCACACGGAGAAGGCGTAGCTGAGGCGCTCGTGGGCCACGTAGCTGCAGCTGGTCATCTTATTGTCCATCTCGTCGCTCTGCAGGACCTGGTAGAGGAAGTCTATGTACCTGGCGGCCAGCTTCAGCGTCTGGATCTTGCTGAGCTTGTCCGAAGGCAGCGTGGGGATGATCTTGCGCAGCGCGGCGAAGGCCTCGTTGAGCGACTGGGTGCGCTGGCGCTCGCGCACGTTGGCCAGGATGCGCTGGCTCTGCAGCTCCTCGAAGGACTGCGCGCTCGGGCTGCCCTTCTTGCCGCGCTTGCCGGGGGTCGGGCTG
>NW_006288615.1:7140678-7140891 GCF_000327345.1 Myotis davidii | reverse complement strand
GGGCTGCCGCTCGAGCTCCTCCTCGCTGGTGCCCAGGCTGTCCACGGGGGACACGGGCGAGCTGGAGCCCTCCTCCATGGCGCCCGCCCAGCGCGCGTGGGGCTGGGGGCGCCGGGCGCCGAGCGCGCGCCTCTGGCCAAGCCCGCGGTCGCCGAGCACACGCTCTCGGAGTTTCTGATTTCAAGGCCGGCTTGTGCAAAACCGAGGTCTCCG
>NW_006288615.1:7140435-7140650 GCF_000327345.1 Myotis davidii | reverse complement strand
CGGGCCGCTGTGCGCCTTGGCTGCCCCTGGGCGTGCAGCGGGCACTCGCGGTGGCCTGAAGGTTCGGCCTGCGGCTGGGGACCAGCGCGGGCAGGGATCCCGGCGCCTCCGGCGAGGGGACATTCGGGCGCCCTTGGAGATGCGGCTCCTCACCTATGCACCTTGAGGACCCCTGCAGTCGCCGACCGCGCTGCGCAGGCCTTGCGGGAAGGGGA
>NW_006288615.1:7133160-7140098 GCF_000327345.1 Myotis davidii | reverse complement strand
CCCCGGCCCTGCGCCATCTGGACGCCGAGCGCGGGCCCGTTTGAAGTGGTGGTGGGGGGGGTACTCTTTGTTCCCCAGGCCGCTCTGGCTCGAGGCCTGGAGGTGGTTTACTGGCTTCGATGCCTTTGAACCTATTCCCAGGTGACCCGGGCTCAATTAGGCCCGGGCCTGAGCAGGGCTGTCAGGCAAGCCGCGAGATCAAGGGCGGGCCGGGCCCTTTTATTGAAGTTGAACTCGGGGCTGCAGAGCACTCGCCTGGGCCAAACTAGAGGAGGGCGGTCTGTGCTGGCCGGCTGTTCAAGGGGACGTTTCCCCAGCAGCCGGCGAGAGAAGAGCAGGCCCTCACACAGACCTGGCTACCTAGCGGGGCTAATTGCTTCTAGTTTCTTCCTGACCCGCGGGCTTCGCAATCCTGTGACTAAAGGGTCCTCTGGAGCCGCCCTGCTCAGCGCCACAGCCGCCGGCCTGATTACCCCTTCCTCGGTTTATCCAGCGCAGCAAAATAGCTCTCTGATATCCCCTTTCTTTAAAATTCTCAAGTAAAAATGTCAGGAACAAAAAGCGAGAGGAGCCTTTCCCCTGCGGTCCCTTCGGCGCCGGGACACAGGCGTCCTGGGCTTTGGGCCTCTCCTGGGCCTGCGTGACCCAGGATTGCCTTTCAGGGTGTGCTCTGCCCCGCTCAGAGCCAACAGCAGCGCTTTGCTGCTCTTTCACTAACTCCATGTGTCACTGGGTTGGGAGTCCTAGGACCCAGTCCCCTCGTTGCTTGTCCAGCTTAAACGAGCCCAGGGACACCCCTCCCTGGCAAACCAGGAGCTTTTAGGGAGGAGAGGAGCCTGCCTGCAAGCAGCCTGCTCCACACCCCTGTGTCCGTCTCTCCTACTGGTGATGAGCATCAGAGCACTTCCTGGAAGTCAGGTCTACGAGCCTAACTTACAGCAATATGGTGCAGGGGTCCCTAGAAAGGGCTGGCGTCACAGGTAGGCAAGATTCTCTTTTAAACGCCCCCTGAAAGATTTCTCCTTGGGTGATGGCTCAGGAAGGCATATGACAGGCCTTCGCTACATTGGCTTTGCCATTGCACATAGGACAATGGTACCACGACATCTCTCTCCGTATGTCCAGTGGGTGGGTGCCCACTCTCCTTTCCATCCTTCCTCTACTGTTTCTCTCTGAATTGCAGTGGGTGGGAAGCTCAAAATGACCTTTCTCAGACCCTGGCAACCCTGGTCTGTCGGATGCACGCTTAAGGGCGCGGAAGGGAGAAGGGGCCACCCACTCGGCGGGTCCTGGTTAAGTCCAGTTGGCAGCACGGCGTCTGGTCACTGATCTGGAGGTAGGGTGTGAACATGCATCTTCTGAGCGGAGCACAGCAGCAGTGGCACAGCTGGGAGCCGGGAGCGCAGCTTCTCTCTTCCGGGCACTTCTGGAACCATTGTCCTCCTGAGGCTCCAGTCTGCAGTGCAGCTCGGGAAGTCAATCCCCAAAGCTCTACGCGGAGCCTGTTCATTCAGCTCCACATGATTCTACCAGGGCCTCTAATAAGTGGTTTCCTGCTTGAACCGGCCAGTGTGGGTCCTGTTCTCTGCAGCAGACCCCGACTGAGTCACCCCCACTCCGACTGTGACCTGGAGGGTGTGTTGTCTGCTTGACATCACTCTCGTTTGTCATGTGTAGCTCGCGCTGGCCTTTCACACACATATAAATGCCTTTAGACTTAATCAAAGTGGTTCTTGCAGTAAACTCATATTATGATCTTTTTTTGGCTTGGAATTTATACCAAATCTCAATTAAAACACAACAATGGGGTGGGGGGAATGGAAAGCTCAACCATGACGTAAGGAGAATGGGAGAGAGCAGGGTGTAGGAGCTGTGACAGAAGCCAGGTTTCTCTGCAGAAAACTTACAGATTTGATTTGGGAATCAATATAAATGCATAATTATGAAAATTAAGTCAAAATGAACAAAATAGAAATCCCTAAAAAAATCAAAAAACAAGTCAAACAAATGCATCTAGTTTTGTATCAGTTTGGTGGCTTAACCATGCAGACAGAAATAATTTAAGAAAGTTTTAAAACACTATAATTTGACTATACACCTCTCCTGGGGCATACTCTAAAGGGGAAAAAATTTTTAAAAAGGCGTAAACTGTATTAACTGTATTCACATTTTTTTAACAATATTGCTGTTGTTATCCTGAAACTGTAAGCTAAAGCAAATAAGTCATTATGTTTCTGTCTTTGGGAATCAAGATTTCCAACCTGAAAGAAAAGAGATGCATGGATGAAGTGAAGAAAGTTAAGACCATGGGGTTCTGAATTTTTAAAAGATCAGTATGAACTCATGGTATGTTCTCTCTTAAACAATGTATTTCCTGGCCCCGACCACCGAAAAGACCAGAAACGTTGAGCCACCCAGTGACAGTCAGCTGACGTTGAGCCATCACAGTGTCCAGACCGACTGCAGCCCCTCCTTGAAGAAATGGCTGGCTTACAGTCTGGGGCAAACATGCACAAGATAAGCCCGGAGCACCTTGTTATGCAGAAAGCCAGGAAGCTCTCCGTGACTCCTGGGATCATGTAGGAGAGACTCAAGAACGAACCTAAAGATGCCTCCACAGACCAAAAAAGGCGAGGGATGAGTATCTGTATAAGAACAATGACTGCAAAGGATGGACCCATTGGCTATGTAAAAACCACCAGTTCATAACATCCATCAAGTAAAACACTTATTGGTCACCTTTGGCTGATCATTGGAAACTGACTCAGGATTCCAAAACTTGGTAAATAAAAGGAAAGGCTCAAGCACGTGACCAGCCTTCCTTACCAAGTTATACCCCAGAGGGACATGAGCTGCTGGAAAGCGTTTGCTCCCAGATGTGCTCCAGGTAACAGATAGAGGCTGAAGGGGAGCATAGCTGCATCACCGGTTTGCAACCTCATCCTGGTAACTCACATCACCATGCCAGAGGCATGGCCCTGGTGGTGAGGCTCTGAGGCACCTGGGAAGGATTCCTGCCTAGTCACCCCACCTGCGGCCCAGGCAGATGTTTCCAGGAAACCCAGGGCACATCCTGGGACAGGCTGAATGGCGTCATAGGGATGTGGTCACACCAGGCCCCTCCCCTGCTCAGGACCTGGAAAGGGCTCATCTCTCTTAGTGTAAAAACCTATCTTGACCAGGACCTGGAAGGCCTGCCCATCTGGTGATGATACTGTCCCCTTCTGGCTCTGCCCTCCTGTCCCAGGCTCTGTCCTGCTGGCCTCTGGGCAGATCCTCTCCACACAGTGCGTGCCCCTTGGAGGCCCCCCCTGGAACTCTCTGCCACCCAGAGGACCATGTAGCTGACTTCCTCACATCCTTCAAGTCTGTCTCAGATTCCGCCGTCACATCACAAACCACCCACTCCATCTGCTCGCCGCTTCGTAGGCTGGCAGGTTGCACTGTGTCCAGCAGGGTGGGTTTCCTGACTTCCTGCCTGGTGGCACCTTGGCCTGTGGTCATCTCATGGCTCCAGCCTGAGCTGGCCTCAGTCACAGATTGGGTGGTTGGAAGGCTGTCGGCCGGGCCCCATGGCTTCTCCAGCAGGATAGCTTATGCTCTTTCTCTCGTGGTTTCCAGACTCCAACCACAGGACCAAGAGCAGGGGGTGATGCACAGCTGCCACGCCTTCTTTCGTGTCATATTTGCTAATGTCCCAAAGGCTAACGTAAGTCACATGGCCAAGAGTGTAGTGCCAAGAGCTTGGCATTAAAAAATTGATTGCCAGCTCTGAGAGTGTGTGTGTGTGTGTGTGAGAGAGAGAAGTTTTCTCTGCCCCGTTTTATTCTCTTTAACCCTTTCAACTATGTGTGCCCAGAACGTGCCAGTATTTTTCAACTTTCTATCAATAAGTATACGTGTGTCCATATCTGTGTTTGTGTGTGAGTGTGTGTGTTTGTGTGTGAGTGTGTGTGTGAGTGTGTGTGTGTGTGTGTGTGTGTGTGTGTTGGGGAAGGGGGCCTGTTGTCATCCATAGACTTACTTTAAGATGATTAGCTGGGGGCCCGTCATATCTGGGGGCAACCACAGTCATGAGTGTCTGTCCTCTTTTCTTTGTGGCTGGCCCCTCTCTCCAGAGGGATTCTCCCACGTCCCGTTCTGGGACATCAGCCTGGTCCCAGGGTTCTGGGCGCCAAGGGAGGAGAGAGGCCTGGGCAGAGCTCTCGTCATTCAGAGCGTGGATTCCCACAGGCTCACCCTGTGCTCACGCAGTCCCCCAAATTTCCTCTCTGTGCTGCTGGTGCCCCCAGCCTGAGCTCGTTCTGGCTCAAATTCTCCAGAGTAGCTTCACTCCTTCCACCGCGGAGGGAGGGCTAGCCCCATGGGATGGACAGGAGAATCCAGGAGAAGCGCCTGCTCCTGACATTGCCTGAGGGTGAGGGCGCTCCTGCAGGGGGCCTGGGCCAGCCCGCTTCTCCATGGCATCCCCAGCCCGCACCCTGGCTGCTGTGTCCCTGAGTTGGCCACCCTCCTCAGCCTCCTTCCACTTCCCCATGGGTCTTTGTCAACTCCTTCCCTGTTCTCTCTGAGCTCTGGGTTTTTGCTTTTTCGTAGTACAATTTTAGATGGATTTAAGGGAGAGAGCAGAAGTAAACAAGTATGTGGAAGCCATCATTTTTCATTGAAATTGCCATTAAAAAGCTAAAACGCAAGTGCAGAAGCAGCAGGCCCTGAGATGACTTGGCGTTCTCCCTGCTGACCCTGGCGGGCTCCAGGTGGCCTGGGATCCCGCCTGCCCTGTGACCGCCTCCGTGGGCATGGTCCTGGTGGGCAGTAGCTCATTACTGGCCCCTCAGGGTGGGAGAGCTCAGTGCCCAGCAGTGAGCTGGGGCCAGAAGGGAAACACCATGAAAGGCTTGCAAAACCGAGGCTGTGGGAGTGCTTGCTCCCTCTCGCCTTTTCTAATCCGTTGGCAGCCGCCCACATGCCGGATGGGGAAGTCACTGGGCTCCCCGCAAGCCCCGGGCCTGCTGGGAAGGCCTCGCCAGGTCCCATCCAAGGTTGTTCTGGGAGTGGCTGGGCTCAGCTTCACTTTAATGCATGAATCGGGAGGACTTGTTTTCTCCCCGCGCCACCCCTTTGGAAGAATGAGGCACAGAAATGCCCAAGTGGAAACCTCGTTTCCACTGTTTAATATAATTCAAACAGATGTTTGCTTAAATAGTTCTTACTGTCCTGCCCGGTTTATGTTTAATCTTCAATTTTGTCATTCACATCTCGTGCCTTCTCTCCCCCGCTCCGGCCCCCTCTCTTCAAACAGAGATCGGCAGAGGCTGTGGAGTCACTGGCTGCAGAGAGAACAGGCCACGTGGCTGGCATCTCCTCACCGAGGACTGCGGTTCTATCCTGAGGGGAGTGTGCACTTTATTGTGCCCGGTGGGAAGAGGTGATTGAAGGGAGAAGACTGTTAACGCGGGGCCTCTTTATTAACGGTCACTGGCTGTGTGTTAACATGTGCTAAGAAGCGCAGCGGGAGCCACACAGACAGACACTTCACATCCAGCGGTCGAGGGTTCCAGGCGGCGCAGGAAGCAAGGCTGAGGGGCAGACTGAGATGGCGAGAGCAGCAGGGTCTGGGCGCTGGGAAAGCCCTCCAGGCCCCGGAGGGAGGAAGAGCATTCAGGGGAAGACAAGAGAAGGTGTCAAGACCCACAGGGTGAAGAGGGCGCTGGTGTCCCCTCGCCGGGTCACTCCGTGGCTGGAGCTCAGGGCTCAGTGCCAGCACCCTGGGCTTGCAGGTGATGTGAATGCGACCGGAATCTGCCTGACAAAGCAGAAACGGTTGGCTCAGTACCTGGGGTGCTCGGGCTCAGGCTGGCTTTGGGCTCAGCTGGATCCAGGGGCTTCGGTGATGTTGTGTCCTTCTCCCTCCCCATCCTTCAGCTCTGCCTCTCTCTACGTGTGAGCCTCACTCTCTCTTGCTGCAAATGGCCCTCCTGTCCCCCTGGAACAGCAGAGAAGTTGGGCACGGACCCTTACAGGCTGCACTTCTGCATGTGGGGCTGGGGCCCTGATCCACCAGGGTGGGTGGGACCAGAAGGGCAGGCGGGGTGGGTGGGACCTCCTGTGTGTGGAGGTCCCTGCTGGGAGAGATGTGGGCTGATGAACAAGGCACTTCCCCTGCAGCGTGCACTGCAGCGTGGAGGAAGGTTGCCACCAGGCTCTCAAGGGTCTCCCAGGTCCAGTAGCCGAGTCTGGGTTTTCTGGAGGCAATGGGAGCCACAGGAGAGTTCCGAGGGAGGACATGATGACTGGCTTTTTATTGAGAGAAGTTGGAAGATGATAGTCAGATAGGGGGCCGTCTCAAAAGCTGAGCCAGCTGACCAGGGAGACGGAACCAAGGATCAGGGAGCCAGAGAACCAGGGAATCAGGAACCAGGGAACCAGAGCTCAGGACATGCAGTGCTGGTTAGAGCTACAGGGACCGTGTGGAGGGAGCGAAAGGGCATCGAAGGTGGGGAAGCCGCAGGATTTGACTCTCAGGGTGATTGCGAAGCCCTGGGTAGGCTTGGGATTCACTAGGGAGGCTGCACTCACCAGCCCCTCCTCTCGCCTGTAGTTATGTTTCACTTTTAGATGAACTAGTTGGAAACTAGGAGGCATGCAGTTCAAATGCTGCTTTTTCGTGTAAGATTAACATGACCCAGCCATGCACCAGGCTGTGCGGAGAGCAGAAACAGGCCCCGATGGTGAGGGGTCAGGACTCTGTGTTCCCTCGTGGAGGGAGATGACCTCGGTCCTTCCTCTCTGCGGACTCTGTTTCCCTCTGTGAAACAATGGGTTGGGGGGAGTGGCCCCCACGATTCCCTTCCTATGAGGATATTGGTTCTAAGTGGCAGAACTTAAATCGCTGTTGGGGACTTGGACATCCTGTCGCACTTCGATGTTTAAGAAAG
>NW_006288615.1:7114030-7133129 GCF_000327345.1 Myotis davidii | reverse complement strand
GGCTCTGCTGAGACACAAGGAGTATGACTCTGTTTAATCTAAATAATGTGCAGGGAGCCTTTGGTGGCTGCGCGTGCCCTGACCCCTCGTAAAGCCCCTGCCCTGCTGCAGCCTGGCCGTAAACCTTCCCGAGAAGGTCCTGTGGATTTATTGTCCCCAATCCTCATAATGAGAAAGTCGGTTCTCTCTTCCACATGGCGCTTTTGAGTTTTAGCAGATCTTAAATTAAACCTGTACACTACGTGTTTTAAATTGTGGTTCACAAAACCCTAAATCCATGAGCTGACAATCTGACCCAGAAGGTCCTGCGCGCTGATTTAAGCAAACATACATGTTTAACCCAAAATGTTTGCAGGAATAAACATGGAACTAAAGTTGTGTATTAAAACTCTGGTTATGTCTTGAGTATAAAAATGCACCAACGAAACCTTCTGGGGGAACACTCCTGGGTGCGGGGGAAGTTCCCTTTCCTGGGGTCATGGGAGCGCCGGGAAGTGGACTGCAGCGCCCTCCTGAGGGCGGGGGGAGGGGGGGTGGACAGGAGAGCGCGCTGATGTCCTGGTTTCAAGAAGAAAGTGCCCCGGGGCCTCTGTGTGTTCTTCTCTGGGCTACACGTTTTTAAAAAGGTTTTTAATTATTTCACTTAATTCCATTCTCCTACTTTATTTCTTTATCTTCTATCAGGGAAGATAAATAACAACCCAAGAGCACCCCCCAACCCTTCCTCATTCCCCTCCTCACCTGTGAAAATGGAGGTGCTGGTTTCCTCTGGCTGGGCGTCCACTAAGGGCCTCCAGGCTCCCCCCACCCCTGCCCACCACCACCCTGTCTTCCCTCTCTGGCCCTGGTGGTCTCCTTCCTCCTGGTCAGAAGGGCCCTCCCTCAGAGGAAATGCCGCCTGAACTCTGAAATACAGTGAACCCAGCCTGGCTTTATTTTGGTTTTTGTCTGATACATTTCCCCGAGAGGATGAGATTGTGTCCTACTTCCCTGGCCCCAGGAACACCCCGTGTGTGAAATCCCGTGTGTGAAATGCGTTATGTCCTCAGGGCTCTCCCCCTGGGATCGGTGTCCACACTCCTTACCCACTTCCAAGTCCATGGCCGCTGGCTCCTGGGCAGCTTACCTCAGTCCCTCAGCTCCAGGTGGCAGAGAAGTTTGCCATTTAAAGGAAAGAAAATGTCTGCACTCATTTTTAATTTTTAAAAATTGCTTGTGTGAGAAATATGGAATATTGTATTTTCTCCTAGGAAAATTTCACGAGTGATAGTTTGGTATATGATCAATAACAATGCCAGTAGCGAGAATCTTCAAAGAACTATATTTATGCTCAAATGTGAGGAAAATGGTCCACTCGCTGGAGAGGAAGGAGAAGGTGCAGAGAGAAGGTGAAGGCGCTGATAGCACCAAGTGAGAATCAAAGAAACAAAGAAGAGTCTGCGAGTCCTCGCTGCTGAGGTCAGTGAGACAGCAGCCCTGCCTCCTACATGGTCACGTCTCCGCCAACGCCCACCCCCTGGTCTGTCTCCAGACACCGGACCCTCAGCCAGCAGGCAAGCATTTTTCTATTCCTCAGGGAAAGGGGCTGTAAGTATGCGATGAGAATGGGGTCTCATTCTTACTTTTTTAATCGACATTTTTAAAGGTATGATATGCGCCCATTTGAAGACTGAAAGGTGATTCCTTTGGACAAATGCGAACTCCCTCCACAATCAGGGGCATGTCTATCACTTCAGAATGTTTCCTGTGCCCCCTGCAGGCGGTCACCCCCCCACCCCACCCCGGCCACCAGCAACCACTGATGTAATTTATGTGCCTGCTTGGCTTTTTCCAGAAAGTCATACAAACCGAGTCACACAGGACAGAGCCTTACGCCTGGCTTTGTACATGCCGACAAATGTTGTTAAGCTCCACCATGTTGCCGCATGCATCTCTAGCTCGTCCTTTCTATTGCTGAGTATGCATTGCATGGACACCTTCATTTGCTCACCCAGGCACCAGTTGATGGACACTGGGGTGGTGTCCAGTTTGGGGTGGTTGTGAAGAAAGCTGCACTCAGGTCATTGCTGAGACAGGTTTTCTTCTCTCTCAGGTAAGTACCTTTGAGGGAAATCGCTGAGTCCTGAGCATGCTTAACGTTAGAAGAAACTGCCAAGCAGGTTTCCAAAATGCCTGAACCATTTTGCATCCCCACCAACTATATATAAAAATGCAGCTGCAATCCTAAGAAGTTTGTGAAAAGATCTAAAGCCTTTCTCCAAACCCCAAATTCTTATGCGCTACTGGTAGCAGGCAGCACAGGCTAAAACCAGTTATTATGGAAACACACCTGTATCCCCTCACCAGTATATTAAAAAATATGCAGCTGCAGATGCCGACGATAAAGCAAAAACAGACAGCAACAAGTGTTGGCAAAGATGTGGAGAAGGGGACGCTCTCACAGGTGGCGGGAATGTGAAATAGCGCAGCTGCTCTGAATGACAGGTTGGTGATTCCTCGATAAGTTAAATAGAGAATGACCCCATGACCCAGCAATTCCACTCCTAGGAATATTTCCCAAAAGAACTGAAAACAAAAATGTTCACAGCAGCATTATTCACCATGGCCAAAATATGGAAACTACCCACATCTCCACCAGTGGATGATGGACCAACACATTTGGCATGGCCATACAATGGAATATTATGCAGTCATGAAAAGGAATGAAGTATGGATACATGCTACAGCTTGTATGGACCATGAAAACGTGCCAAATGAAACAACACAGGAAAAAGTCTCATGTCATATGGTTCCATTTAGGTGAGCTATCCATAATAGGCAAACCCACAGAGACAGCAAGCAGATAAAAAGCCAGGGGCTGGGACAAGGGGGTCTATTAACCACGTTTTTAATTTTCTGTATTGTATGATGCTTTGACATCTTAGGGTCCTATAGACCCAGAGAGGGGTTGCCCCTCCCAGAGTGAGCTAATCCCTGGAGAGAGACAAAAAGTTGCCTGAGAACATGCCTTTGATGTGCAGTCTAACCAAACCTACATCTATACAGCCACCCAGCTCATGCCATCAGACTCCTGCAGGGGAGACACAGTCTCCTGCCCTAGATCACCCTAGGGCCAGTGTGTGTGTGATCACTGGGGACCATCTTACCAGCCCCCAGGTCCCTCCCTGGCACTGGCTCATGGCCGAGGCCTCTCCCGGACCCAGGTCTGGTTTAGCACAGCACAGAGAACCCAGAGCCCAGAGAGCAGAACGCTCACAGCCAGCGTCTGCGTTAAGAGCTGCAGCTGTGGGTTTATCCTGAGTCCGTACTGTTCGAGGTCAGATGCTGAAGGCACCGCTGAGGTGGGGCTCTGTGAAGACTCCGGGGACACGGATGCCTCCGCTTCTCTCAGACGAACAGAGAGGAGTGGCCAATGCTGGCCATTTGGCAGCTCTTGCTGGTCCTTTGGCTCCTTTCTTCTTACAGCCCAGCAGATCTTATCTTTTTGGATCATGAACGTGTTTCATACTGTGTAAATTTCCCCCTGACTCTTTCTCCTCTTGTTCAGGGGAGCTGTGTTCCCCTCGCCTGTTCCCATAGGGCAGGGAGCCCCGAGCGTTGGAAGGCCAGCCCAGCATGTTGGAGCACGCACACGCACATGCACAACCTTTGATCTTCCCGCTGACACATGGCACATTAATCACACTTTACAGACACGCATTGTCTCTCGCTTACATCATGAAGCATGGCCCCGCGAAGACACTGGATCTGAAGCGCACATGCCACGGAGAACACACGTTGTCAGATTGATTTAGACTCAGAGGGTCCGCAGGGAATCCCTGGCATCATGAATCACGGCCGAAGATCTTCCCATCGCAGGCGAGTGCTCCATTCCAGCATCGGGGGCCCTTCACCCAGTGGCTCCTTCCAGCGGTCAAGAAAGACGCCCCTTTCCGTGATTCTTTTGTTTTTAAGACTTTTCTTTTTCAGAGCAGTTTAGGTTCGCAGCAGAATTGCGGGGAAGGTACAGAGATCTCCTGTTACCCCCACCTCACACGCACAGTCTCCTCCGTTATCAACATCCCGCATTTGCTGTATGTGTTACCATCGGTGAGCCAACGTGGCCACATCGGCACCCAGAGGCCAGAGTTGACACCAGGGTCCCTCTTGGTGTTGTACATCCGATGGGTTTTGACAAATGCATGATGACATATGTCCATCACTGTGGTGTCACACAGAGCAGTGTCACTGCCTGAGAGTCCTCTCTGCTCTGCCTGTTCATCCTTCACACCCGCCTCAACCCCCGATTCTTTACTGTCTCCATGGTTTGGCCTTTTCCAGAATGTCGTTGGTTGGCATCCCACAGCATGTGGGCCTTTCAGATGGTCTTCTCTCACTGAGTGACATGCATGGGAGTTTCCCTCAGGTCATTCCATGGCTTGGTAGCTCCTTTCTTTTCAACACTGAATAATATTCCATTGTGTGGTTGGACCCCATTTATTCATCCACTCCCTACCGAAGAACAGCAGGTTACTCCCAATCTTGGCCACTATGAATAAAGCTGCTGTAAACATCTGTGTGTAGGTTTTTGCGTGAACCTAAGTTTTTAAGTCCTTTGGATAAACGTCAAGGAGTTTGTCTGCTGGATCATGGGGTGCGAGTGTGCTTCGTATGCCTTTTATTTCATCTTCTCACCTGTTGCATTAGCCACGGCCTCTGCTTTCTTGAATCTTAAACTCACCACCCAGGCCTCAGTGTGTCTTCAGACCAGCACCCTGGCTGATTACACAGTGTGGGTCTTGGGCAAGTGACTCAACCTTTCATAGGCTCAGTTTCTCTGTTTTGTAAATAGGGATGATAGTGGTGTGCACCCCAATAAGCTGTAGTGATGATTAAGAAAATGCAAAAGATATCAATATCAGTTAGGTTTGTTCTCGTTTTCATTCTCACATGTACTGCCTCGAGTTTTCTAGGCCGTGCCTTTAATGACTCTGTTCCCTTTCCACAACAATCCCGGCCAGGCCTCTGACTAACACAGGGCTTCGCTTTCCCTCGAGTCCCCTCCCTGAGGCGCCCGCCACCCTGCGCTTAGAACACTGTTCCTGGGAAGCAGAACAATGGCCTGCGATGTCTAACGTCCAGCACCCGCGACGGTCCCCTACAGGCCAAGAGAAACTGGGCAGGTGTGGTTGCGTTGGGGGTTTTGTGATGGGGAGGGGACCCTAGATCTTCTGGGTGGGTCCAGTGTCCTCACAGGGCTCCTTCTCCTAGGGAGACAGGGCCATCTGAGTCAGACAGATGGAAATGGGACAACAGAAGCCGAGGTCAGATGATGCGATGTGGCCGCGAGCCAAGGAATGCGGGCGGCCTCTCGAAGCTGGAAAACGAAGGAAATAGATTCTCCCCTGGAGCCTCGAGAAGGAGCACAGCCTTGCCTGCACCTTGGTTTTAGTCCCCTGAGACCCACTTCAGGCTTCTTGCTTCCAGAAGTGTAAGATCATCAATGCGTGCTGTTTTAAGCCTCTAAGCTTGTAATTCATTACAGCAGCGATGGGAAACCATTACAGCTTCCTCCTGGACCAGGTGCCCAGGGTCAGGGCAAGGCGGGGCCAAGTGGCTCAGAGCTTGCAGCACCGTGAATGCTGTTGGCTTTTCTGGCTCCAGTCTGGTCTGTGGAGTCCCTGTCTTTATAGGCAATTGGATTTGCTTAATTTTCCTAAAAGGTTCACCCTCATCAGGGCTCCGTACCTGACTCTGCCCAAATATGACAATAGTTTGACGGACTGTAGTGAAACCTCACTGAAGTCAATAAGGATCCTTTCACTCTCAGATCCACCCTTCAAAGACGTGGTTGAGCAGGTCCACAGCCCGCGGGCACCGGGCTGCCGAGCTCCCACTCCACATCCTCCCAGCGCCGCTGACGCGTTTGCCATAGCGCCATCTCCCCAACGCGCCGTCCTCCAGGCACATGAGTGAAATCAATTAGCAAATAGTTACAAGACGTTTCAGGACCTGGGGTGAAGGAAACTGTGACATTTCTTGCCACAGAGAAATCTCACTGGTTTGTGGTTAATTTAAAAGTCACTCCGTATTGTTATAGCTTTAACTGGCAGCACTGCTGTCTGGTGTGTGCAATTAAGGAACATGAAGGCATAAGCCTTGCTAATGTTAGGAGACACTGGCAATTCTATCCGAGTAGTAATGAGACCAGCTGGACAGGAGAACCTGTCTCCCCCGGGTCTTGGTGCAGAAGAGAGGCCACGGCTCCTCAAGGCTCAAGGTGAAGTTCACATGGCCTGGCCTTCAGGACGCTGCCGTGCACTTCATCCGCATGGTCCCCACCCCGTGTGCGGCCAGCTCTCTCTAAGTCAGTGGTTCTCAACCTTCCGGCCCTTTAAATACAGTTCCTCATGTTGTGACCCAACCATAAAATCATTTTCGTTGCTACTTCATAACTGTAATGTTGCTACTGTTATGAATCGTCATGTAAATATCTGATATGCAGGATGGTCTGAGGCGACCCCTGTGAAAGGGTCGTTCGACCGCCAAAGGGGTCGCGACCCACAGGTTGAGAACCGCTGCTCTAAGCTACAGAGGTGGGCTTTGGAGCATCCCTGGGCTGTTCCCACTCTGCGGAGGTAAATGTCCATGGTGGTCACGCAGGTCTGAGGCAAGAGCGCTGAGCCAGGCCCGTGTTGGCGCTGCTTCCCCCTCGAAGTCTGGTGGAAGAGGCACTGACACTTGCTGATGGAACCCTGTGTGCCAGGCTCCCCAGGAACGTGGCAGAACCTCGGAGAGGAACGGGTAGACAGTGAGCGCCCAGTAAGTGGTAGCTACTGGCAGTTAGGATTATTACCGACGATCAAGCATGAGGTAGTCTTGTCTCTGCAAAAAGGTTGTATGCTCCCTAACAGGGAAATCTCTTACACACATACACACACGTGTCCACACGCATGTCCACACTCCGACAAAATGTATCAAAGCGCTCACCCTAGGCAAAAGCTACTTGATCTCTCTCAGAATTGAAATGGAATCAAACGTCGGTTCTTTGGTAAAAGTCTGCAGATGGAACAGAGAGGGGTTACACAGAGTTAAACGGCTGCCAGCCTCCACTTGCTGCATGTGAACACGCGTGTGTTTCATTAGCTGTTACCGGGGAGCTGGTTTACCCTTCCTGCCAAACCGAAGGTGAAGCACAGCCACAGGGCGCATGACATCATTCTTTCCACGTTGGACAAATAAAGGTGCTCATGGCGACTGACCTGGTCAGTTTGCTGTGAAGACCCGGGAAGCAGGTTGACCTCGGAGGAGGCTGGAATCAGAGGCAAACTGTGACTCCCTTCCTTCTATTGTCAAGTTCTGGACAAGCCTTGGTTACTGTCCGACACCTCCTAGATCAGTGATAGCGAACCTTTTGAGCTTGGCATGTCAGCATTATGAAAAACCCTAACTTAACTCTGGTGCCGTGTCACATATAGAAATTTTTTGATATTTGCAACCATAGTAAAACAAAGGCTTATATTTTTATTTTTATTTTATATATTTAAATGCCATTTAACAAAGAAAAATCAACCAAAAAAATGAGTTTACGTGTCACCTCTGACACACGTGTCATAGGTTCGCCATCACTGTCCTAGACCGGCTGCATTCCTGGAAACAGCAGAGTTCTGGGAGGCAGGGGAGCAGGCTGCCCAGTACCCCTGTGCACACCAGCCCTCCCCCACGTCACACTCGGCATCACCACAGTGAAGAGCAGGTGGGCTGGTCTAGATCCTTCCCCCAGGGCCCCGGACCAGGGTGGGTCAGTCTCCCCACATCACCAGCACGAGCACAGGGGAGATGGGGCTTCCTGCTGCCACCGGAGGAGGGAGAGGGTCTGCTGGGCTATCCCATCCCCCCTCGTCTCCCCAATGCACCCCCTTCCTCCAACTCCTCATCATCTAAAGGCCCTGAGAACAGGTCTACCCTGCCCAGTGCCCCGGCTGCCTCTCCAGAGAGCGGTCTCCCCTTGATGTTTCTTATTCAGGCTTTCAGACAAGTGAGGAGCAGGAGCCCTCTGTCCAGGCTGCTGACTCAGGGTCCCTGGGCTCCAGGAAGATGGTCCCTGGCACAGAAACCACACTAGGGTGTCCGTCAGAACAGAGGAGCTGCGGCCACTCTCAGCCCCGGTATTTTCTTTCCGCGTTTGGACGGACATGGCTGCGCTCAAACAGGAGAAAAGAGGCAGAGAGGGCATTGGCGTCTGCGACGCCATGTGGCTGAAACGGTAGTGGGAAAAGTGCATCCGGGGCTTATCTATAATAATAGAAGTGTAATATGCTAATTAGACTGGCTGACCTTCCGGAGGAAGCCAGGGCTTCGAGGGAAGCCCAGGTCCCGGGGGCCAGAGGGAAGCCGGTGCCGGCAGCCAGGGGAAGGAAGGACTGCTCTTGCACATCGGGCTTCTAGTTTGGCAACAAGGACTCACAGATTGCATTGTCTAAATGAGAAACCTTTAAAAAGCGTATTTAGCAAAAAACACAAGTATTTCGGTTTAATGTCATTTTAACTTAATCTGCTGTATGTCCATCTGTTTCCTTTTCTTTTTGGTCCTTGGACATTCTAATGGCATCAGCATTTTTTGAGTTTAAAATGAAAGCTGAGGATGGAGAGAAGGAAGAAGGTCTGTTCAACAATGAATGTAGGCCAGGAAAACTCGGATCCAGTCCTGTCCCAGAGGAGGAGGTGGGCACGGGTCTGCTCTTGGTAGAGCTGAGACGATTGTGAGCAGGAATAGACACACATGTGTCCACTCAGCTCTCACCCTCCGCCCCTCAGCACATCCGGGTCTCCCAGAATCCGGGCATCGTGCTCCGTTGTCTCATGGTCTCCCTTCACCCCACATTCAGAAATATTTGAGAAGATCCAACAGATGTGGTTCTATCTCTGTTTCTCTTTGTTATTCAAATTAGGGAGAAAGCAACATTTTAGAGAAATGGTTTTAATTAGCAAATAAAACAACAACATCTTATACTTGCGGACCAGCAAGTAGATCTGAAATTGATTTGCGAATAGGAGTTGTGTTCATCCCTCCAGTGTTTCCTAAGATATGGCTGTGGAAAATGTTATTCTGCTTTTAAACGGGGAATCCAGGCCCTGTGCGAAGCGAGTGGCCATATATTAAAGGGGACTCTTTGAGAGGCAACCGCTTGAACTCCTTGTAAACATCACTTGAAATGAAAACCAGAGCGAGGCTGCCTCTTCGTGAATCACGCGCACCCAGATGTGGCCAAGTAAACGGGAGCGCTTTCTTGTTCTGAGTTCCAGATGACTTTAAAGGAAGAGAAAAAAAAGAAGGTTTTTATCACAGCAGCATTGGGACATGCCCTCCCCATGGATGTGTTGGGAGTGTCCGAACGAGGCAGGCCATCGATCCCTCAGCACAGTCCTGGGAAGGGCCTGCAACAAACCAAACCAGGAACATGAAGTCTTGAGGAGACAGGACAGTCCAAGAAGTTGCTGGTTGAGAGCTGACGTTTTGGTTCCACAGGTGGACTTGGAACACGGTCTACCCTCCCGAATGGCTGGGCCTCATAGTGGGGTGGATGGTGACCCCCCCACCCCCAAAGATATATCCACATCCTACGCCCTGGAACCTGGGAATGTGCCCTTATTTGAAAAAGAGGACTTTGCAGATGTGATTAAGTTAAGCATCTCAAGGTGAGATCACCCTGGACGAGTCAGGTGGGCCCCAAAACCAGGGACAAGTGTCCTTATAAGACCAGGAGGAGATGGCACAGAAAAGGGGAGAAGCCCTGTGAGGATACAGACAGAGATCGGAGGGATGCAGCCACAGCCACAGGGCACCCGGAGCCACGGGAGGCTGGAGGAGGCAGGAAGGAAGCTCCGCAGAGCCTTCGGAGGGAGTATGGACTGCTAACACCCTGACTTTGGACTTCTGACCTCAAAAGGGTGAGAGTATGAAGTTCTCTTGTTTGAAGCCATGGAGTTGATACTTGGTTACAGCAGCCTGGGGAAGTTCACAGAGGCCTAACCCAGAGACGCAGATGAACCAGGCAAAGAATGACAGGGTCCCCTTCCAGGCCCCTACAGACTCCTGAGACCCACTGAGGAGGAGAAGGAGGGGCTAGAGCAGAGAAGGGGTGAGGCAGCTGCCTCTCTTTACTCCAGGCAGCATCCACGGCTTTGCGACAGCAGAGAGCGGGAGGACTGTTCTGATCACCCACCCTGCTGGCTTGTTCCCTGGACTTCTGATTGGGGGTCAACTGTGTGCCATGGCCGTAAGATTGATGTGGCATGGCCACCCTCAGAGGCAGACGTCACGACTCTTGTGACCTCCTGACCACTCCTCTTTCACTGGGCTTGGATTTTTGGGAAACGTTTATTGGGGGTGGGAGCGGGATGGGGGTGTCTTGTCTGCCACCAGAATGCTAATTCTAGAACAAGTGTCCTAAGTATGTTGAGCTCTGCATCCCAGATTGCCTTTCTGTTCTGGGCTCAGGAGAGAGCTCTGGGCTCCAGTGCGGCTGCAGCCCCAGGCAGGGTAGGAAGTCAGGCCCCACTGGTGCCAGCAGCCCCCTCTCCCACTAGGCTGCTCCCCTGCCCCTGCCCAGGGCTCCAGGAAAGCCCAGGGTCAGGGACCTCTAGGTTCTGCTCTTCTGCAGAATCCAGGCCACTTGGTGGGCGGGGCTTAGCTAGGCCACACCCACTGGAGCACCTGCACCTCTCAGAACAGGCAGCAGACGCTCAAAGGCAGAGAACCACGGGGGATGCTTTCAGTGGAGAGCACTCCTCTTCATAAAACATCAGCAGCAAATCTTCAAGGAGCTGATTCTTCAAATTTCTTCATCACTTTTTAGATAAGTCTGCTGAGAGCAACGGCCCCCACAAAGTGGTTAGCAGCTCTTCAGGGAACCAGAGGACGAGCTAGCCACCGTGGGCGTTTTGGAAGGCAAGTTGGGCAAAAGTAAAGACGCAGGGTGTCTTCCGTGTGGGGTGCATTTGCCCTGCGAGTGGAAACACGCAACCCAACCCCAAGCCATCCTTCTCACTCACCTGCCCTAACTGACTTGTCGCCCTGAACACCAAGATTAAATATTTGCTGGCTGGCCATCCTTGTTCATTGTTTCGGACTTTCAGATTTTTCTTGCCTGTTTTAAACAGCAAGGCTACTATATGTGTGAAGTCCCCTTTATTTTATGTTTTAATGCAACAAAGCCAACACAAAGCAGCTCTTAAGTTTTGTAGGAGAGTTGCCATATTTATTTTCCCAAGTAATTGGACCTGATCCCACGCCCTGAGAGACACGGCAGGGTCTGTTTGTCCCACGGGGCACGTTTCCATCAATACGAAACGTCCTCGTGGCGGCACTGATTAATAGAGTGTGTCTGAATTAACTAATCGTTTCACTTCCTCTAAACATGCTTTAATTGACGAAGGCAATGCAGTCGGTATGAGGGGGGCTTTAAAAACTTCTCCAGGAAGCTGCCACATGATTGTTGGAACAAGAAAAACACTATATTCTTAAAATAACAAAGTCAACTTTAAATCTCAGAACCTATTGGGTCATCTATTTCTCTCTCTGGTATTTTAATTTCAGGTCTGAAGAAGCAGTAGTTATTTCTGGGAGTTGGGGGTTGGGGTGAGGAAGTAGTCTGTTCTCTTTCAATCAAGTCAAAAATCCTTTAATTTTACAATGATTTGGTTCATCAGCTGCTGCCCCACTGGTTTTTAAGGTGTGAGCTTTCCTTTTTTAAAAAAATTTTACCCAGCGTGGCTCAGTGGTTGAGCACCGACCTATGAACCAGGAGGTCACAGCTTGATTCCCGGTCAGGGCACATGCCCGGGTTGCGGGCTCAATCCCCAGTGTGGGGTGTGCAGGAGGTAGGCGATCCATGAGTCTCTCTCATCACTGATGTTTCTGTTTCTCTCTCCTTTCTCCCTTCCTCTCTAAAATCAATAACTATATATTTTTAAAAAAATAAAATAATTTATTTTACCCTAACACCAATTACACAGGTCCAGAGCCTGGTGAGGAAATTTTGTGAGAACAAATCAGATTTTCCAAGTCCCCGTTGTCCCCAGATGCGATCTGCCAGCCTGTGTGCTCTGTGCCAGGAAGGCCGCGAATCCCAGGGATGCTCTGAAGAAACACACATCGCTGGAGAGACTGCTATCTCGGGAGGAGGGGCTCCTCGTCATTCGTTATTAATGATCTCAGAAACACAAACCCAGGAGCAGAGCTGGTGGACCAACTGCGGTGGAGAGGACTGGGGAAGCTTGGATGCAGCTGGACTGGGGAGGGTGGGGAGTGACAGCCGCGTGGCTTTCCACAGGAAAACACGCCGCCCCTGCCCGTCTCTCCTTCCCAACGGGCCTCCCTCGGGGTGGGAATCCTGTTGCTGCCCCCACAGGCCCTCCAGAGGAAGACGCGATGGAGAGAGTGGATTCCTGGCCGGAGTGGACCCGGCTGTGAGGCTGCCCCCCGCCCCTGCAGCGTCCGTGTCCAGCCAGGCTGATTATCTCTGCTTTTTATCTGCAGGCGGAAATGGGAGCGATACATGCACAACCAGCTCCATAAATAAATGCTGAGGCCTAATTGCCCAGTGGGCCCTGGCCCAGGAGGCCAGGGGGACCTTGTCTTGTCTCTTTCATCTCTGGCTGCGCTGGGCCCCGCGCAGGAAGCCCGTGCGCTCGGCCCGGGAGGCATGCTTGGCGGCTCCATCCATTTTCCTGGTGGAGGAATATTTACTTTGTACTAATTGGTCTCCCTCTTGGCAGCCTCGGTGCAGTCGTGGGGATTCTCTGAGTCCCCTGTGGAAAGGAGAGAAGGTGACAGGCAGCATCGCTCAAGGGCAGAGACAAGGGAGAAGGCAGTTACTATTCTAGAACCTTCTCACCACACGCTGGCCCCAGAACAGAGCCTGTCCTCAAGGTCACTCACTCACACTGCTCCTCGTAGCATCTCCCCTGGGGAGGTTGGCGACACAGACCTTGGCAGTATCTCCTCTTCAAGGCGCAACGTCACTGAATCAGGGCAGGCCCTTCCCACAGAGGCCCCGCATTGTGTAAACACTCACTCCTCTGTTGTCCTTAAAAAACAGTCGCACTTGTGGTAGAAACCTCGGCAAGTGAGGAAAGTGTGCAGAGGAGAGTAGAAGTCTTCCCAGGCCGCCGGCCCGGAGGCAAGCACCGGAAAGGCCGCCGCTGTGAAGACCGGGCGGTGGTTGGACCCACAGGGACGTAACCCGCTCTCTCGCACTTCACAGGAGCCCACGGACGTTGTCTGCTCTCGGGAAACAGTTTGCACTGTCTGTGTAATATTTCATCACTATTTTCCCATGATTTATTGGAGGACTTGTCTCTGATGATGGACATGGTGGTTATTTTCAGATTTCACGATTATAAATGAGGTGGTGAGGACCAGTTTCAGGCCTAAATCCTCGTCTCCGTCTTTGATTATTTCTGTAAAGCCGATAACTCAGCATGGCATCACTGGGTCAAAGACAGTGGACATCTGATCATGTTTAATACATTTTTCCAAATCACTTCCCCAAAGCGTTCCACCTTGTTGCGTCCCCATCCTGCCCCAATCTGGGAGGCCACCTACCTCCCGCCCCACCCAGCATGGAACATTAACATTTTAAAAAATCTTTGTGCTTATGATAACACATTGCTTTGATCTGCATTTTTTCACCATCAGCAATGTTAAACACATTTTAAAATTAACTCAGACCACATTTCGTGCTATTGTTGTTTTTTAAATTAACTCATTCGTCTTAACGATGGTGGCTGTGTGAGGAAGGTGCAGCATTTGTTTCCTAAATAACTACCCACTTAGCTGAACACCATTTATGGACCGATCATCACTCTCATTCCTCAGTCCACCTTCTTTGGCAGCAGAGTTGGTAGAAGTTCCTCCTTATTCCATTCTACCCATGCTTCCACCATAGGTGTGGAGGCCTGTGGGCGACCCACGGCCCGCAGGGAACAGCTCACTGGGAGGCCACCTCACACCCCGTGTCCCGAAGACAGCGTGCAGCACTTCTTCCCTTTCCTGCAGAGGCACCTTCTCATCCTCAGAATTGCCCCCAGGAGTCGCTGTCCCTAACCCCGGGCTGCCTCCCTCTGGCGATGCTCCTCTGCCCGCGCCCACCACCCTCCTCCTAAAGATTCCACACAAAACCGTTAGCTCTAATACGTCAGTTCCTCAGTTTCAGGGTCCAAAACCAACAGGCGGAAATCCGGTATATTTCTGCACACCAGCAATGAACACTCCGGAATAGGGTAGTAAGAAAACAGCTGCAGTGCAATCGCATCAACAAGAATACAACACCCAGGATCCAATGTACCCGGCAGGCGAAGACTTGGACACTGAAAACTACAGAACGCGGCTGCTGGCCTTAGACTTGGAGATGGTGAGGACAGTGTGTCTCCAAGCTGGGTGGTCCTAATCGACAGTGATCAATCGACAGTGATCAATCGACAGTGATCAGGTTTGTACACCTGCCATTCCACCTGGTCCAGGCCCTTCTTCCCTAAATGGGACACAAAAGCCAAAGTGTCACCTTGAGGACCCCACCCCGAGGGAGCACCTGGCCTCGACTGCCCCCACCCAGGCTGCCCAGCAGGCTTCCCCGGCCTCGGTGCCCGCTCAGGCCAGCCCCTACCCTGTTTGACCTCAATGTCCTCCTCCGCAAGGTAAGATTTTCAGAAGAGAGGATTACTCTTATTTCTGACTCATTTTTAAAATTACAAATTTGTTATTTCTATGCAAATGCAATCCATGTTCACTATGGAAAATATAGGAAATATACTTTAAAAAAAAAAAAAAGGCTCCTTCAGACCCCACCTGCAGAGTGTTCGTTGTCAGCATCTCAGAGCACACCTTCCTCCCCTTCCTCTCCCTCACACTTGGCTTCCCTGCAGCGAAAAGCTGAGCCTGCCCCTCCAGCGCTGGCTCTGGGGGCTCAGACCTCTCTGTCAGCCTCTTCGTTCACCAGCTCTCCCCTGGCCAGGGGACTGCACGACCGCTCTGGACCAGAACTGAGGTCCCGCGCAGAGACCAGGCAGGACCAGGACAGGACGTTGCTGGGACCCCTTCTCCTGGTCCCTGATCTCATCTCCCTCCCCTGCATCTCTGCTTCGTGCAGGGCGAGGCCATTGTTACCAACAATTTGTCTGCTCATGCCTGTGCCTGCCCCTCCCAGAAGACCAGCCCTCTTCTGCCTCCAGGGAAGTGTCCTGATTGGTTCTGCTGGGTCTTGTGCCCGCCATATGGCCTGAGGGTGGGATGCTCTGAGGGTCGACCCCTCTGGAACCACTGGTTCACCTGAAGGATGAGCTCCCTGAGGGAGGCGGGGTGGCTCCCAGGAGAGGGAGGAAAAAGACAAGAAGACGGAGCATGCTCCCACAGCCCAGAATGCACCACAATTAAATATTGGCTCTTTTCCAGGTTTCAGAATAACCATTGAGTCAGTTCAATGAACAAAACTCACCAATGTGCTATTGGTGTCCCGTGGCCTCAGTATCTGTCCGTCACATTGACCTCCTCCCTTTATAACCATCGTTGTTCTGTTTTTCAGTGAGGCGTGGTTTGCATCTGTAAAATCCACCCTTTTCAGCTTTGGCAAACCTGGCTGTGTCACCGCCAGCATGATCAAGATGAAAACAACTCCATCACCTTTCAAGGTTCCTAACCTCATTTGTAAGTCAAGAAGACCTGGCCATTGGTTCATCAGGAAATGAGATTTAGTTTGAAAATACTAAATATGTAAAAAGATACTCACAGTTTCCTTCCATCGCGTATACCCTGGATTTCCTCAGTGTGTGGGGACAGCAGAGAGCGTGTGTGTGCTTAATGCCAGCAATACTAATTCAACAAAATTGCCTTTGAAAGCCACCCAAGCGTTCTCCCTCCTGCCAGCGTGCACTCACGGCCCCACGGCCCTGAAACGCCCACCCAGGTTGAGCCGAGTCCCTTTCCAGAACAGCAGAGCGAGTGGGAGTTATGCTCAGTTGGAGAGGGCCCGGCGTGGGGGACGGTTAGCGTGATGGGGAGGACGGGCTGGGTGAGAGGCCGGCGGGAGTGCGGCTGGCAGACCTGAGGGGTCCAGGCAGAGTGAGGGCAGAGCTGTGGAGGGGTGAGCAGGCCTAGGCTGGGCGGGGGGCCGGGGTGCTGTGGTGGAGGGTGCAGGGACCAGGAAGCCTCTCAGAGGAAGGCCGGCACCAGGAGAGCCGAGAGGAACATCAATGTGAGAATCATTGATCACCTGCCTCCTGCACATTCCCTACTGGGGATCAAGCCTGCAACTTGGGCATGTGCCCTAACCCCGGATCGAAACGTGACCTTTGGGTGCATGGGATGGTGCTCAGCCAACTGAGCCGCACTGGCTGGGCTGCCACCTTGTTTTATCTCCAACGCACACACACGTGCTCACAGATGTGATTCTCCCTGAGAGGTGCAGCGACGGATGCCTCCAGATGGGAATGTGTCGCCAGAGACACGTCACGCTGAGTCTGTGTAAACCGAGCCAGGGTCAGACAAGAACTTCTTCATCCTCAGAGGAGGGCAGTACTTACAGCTAGGAGACACCCACGCCTCCGGGTCCAGGGATGGTGCTCAGAATCACGCTGGGCAGGCGGCCACGAGCGAGGGCTCCCAGTCAGGCCTGCAGACCCGGCCCTTGTGCGCCCAGGAGCCCAGCCTGGAATCTGACTCGGCAGCAGCGCACAGAGCCCCTGCCAGGCTGTGTCTCCCAAGGGAGGCGGGTCCCCCCCAGGCTGTGTCTCCCAGGGGAGGCGACGATGCTGGCCGGGCAAACGAGGGTGTTTCCGTGTCTGCGGGGTGAGGATCCCTTATCCAGGGAACAGCAAACTAATGTCACCACAATGCCCTCAAACTAGACAAACAAACAAGAAGTGTTCACCTAAACCCAGGGAAGCTGTGCGATGTCTCTTTCCCATTGTTATCCAGGTGCAGTTTGCATTTAGTAAAATTCCTCCTTTTTACTTTTGACAAACGTACTCAGTGTGTAACCACCACAATCGAGACATAAACTCTGGGGCTTCACGGAGTGTAACTGCAGGTCGGGACAGGGCCCCACCCCGGGGGCAGGGCAGGAATGAGGTCTGATATCTGGTGGCTCTTCGTCTGCCCGCTGGCTGCGCCTGAAGCTCAGTGACCCTGGGGTACGTGGCTCCATCTCCCGAAGGTCTCCGTTTCCCCAGGCCCGGAGGGAGGGCGTGTCGCCCTTCCCCACCCCCCGCCCCGCGGGGAGCCTGGGAGGGTGCACCGAGCTGGTGGGATAGAGGCCGGCACAGGCCGCCATCAGCACCTGCCTGCGCCTGAGGCTGTCGGGACCTCGCCTGTCAGCACCTGCAGGAGCCCCTTCTCCCCGAGACTCCGGTCCGTCCTGCATGGCATGAGGAGGAAAAACAGCAACAGCAGAGCGGACTCGGCCGGGGCATTGCTGTGTCCCCAGTGGGGCTCTGAGGATTTCGCAGAGGTTGACACTGTGATTTAAGCACAGACGTGGCGAGCGTCACTACAGGTGAGAAAACTGACGGGTGAACGGGCGGAGCGGGTCTGAGCCAGGGCTTGCGTTTTGGCCACCTGCCTCAGGAGAGGGTGTGGTGGGGAGGCAGAAACTCAGGCAGAACGCACGAATGTAGGTGTTCCTTTATCTTCCAGGAAAGATGTCCCCACAGATAAGGTGAGAAGAACCCTTTACAGATCTCTGTACTTCAAACAACAACAACAATCTAATTTTAAAGCGGACACAGGAGTTTAATGGCTATTTCTCCAAAGAAGATACACAATGTCCAATGTTGAGAAGTTGCGCGGCGGGCAATGCACATCAGACCACAGTGCGAGGCTGAGAGACACCCTCGTAGCCATCAGGAGGGCTGTCGCACACACGGGAACAACCGCACACAGTGTTGTCGCGGAGGTGAAGAAACTGGGACCCTGGAGCACTGCTGGGGGACTGCGCAGCCGCTGTGGGAGACAATACGGGGTTCCTAAAGAAACCACACGTGGAGTTGCTGTATGATCCAGAACTCACTCATGGATATGCACCAGAAGAAATTAAACTAGGGATTTAAACAGATACGTGTACACCCAGGCACATAGCAATGTTATTGACTACAGCCTAGGGGCGGAGCCACCCAAATGTCCATCCGCAGATGAACAGACAGTTAAAATGTGGTCCATCCAGAACGCGTATCTGTCAGCCTTTAGAAAGAAGGACACGTTGATACGCACTGCAGTGTGGGTGGACCTCGAGAACATACGCAAAGCAAATACACCACTCACAAAAACACAAATCCCGTGTGATTCCATTTCTTTGAGGTCCGTCAAGTGGCCAAATTTAGAGAGAGAGAAATGAGCATGGCGGCTGCCATGCTGGGAGGAGGGGGGAAGAAGGGGTCACGGTGTTTACGGGGCTGGAAGGGACCTGGGAAGATGCAAAGTCCGGGCAGTGCTTGGCAGGTGCTTGCAGAACAGTGTGAGTGCGCTTACTACCCTGAACTGTGCACTTGAAAATGGGCAAGTGGCAGGCGCCTGTCGTGTGCATTTTATCACAATGAAAACTGCCTCAGGAGCCCACAGGGAGGGGCGGGAAGGGAGAGAGCATCAGACGCTCTGTGAGTGTCGCTGACTCAGTCAGGAATCGCCTTCGTTTCCCCTTTCACTTTCCTTCCTTTCCTACATGCTTCCCTGACACAGGAGAACGGAAATGACCTCCCGCCACTCTGCCCCCCCCCCCCCGCACCACCACCTGCTTGTGTTCTCCTTGGTAACAAAGATATTATTAGATCCATTTTGCAGACAAGAAAATAAAAACTCTGAGAGGCAAAATGAGTCACCCACGGCCGCAGCGAGGTGGGAGGGCCTGGCCTCCAGCCTGGACCGGAGCCTCCGGATGGCTGCACCCGGGGTCCTCGTGAGTCATCTCCGCTGGGAGATGTTGTTTGCAGGGGCTGGTGGGGGTGCCCAGCGGAGACATTGTGAAGTAACGGGCAGTGGGGATGTCTGGGGTGAGGCGGTGTGTGCACCCACACCCGAAAGCAGGGGTGGGTGCCCCTCAGACGTCAGGGCAACACCTCTCTGATTGGT
>NW_006288615.1:7109912-7113926 GCF_000327345.1 Myotis davidii | reverse complement strand
TGTTGTCCACCCGCTCAGCCGGCCCTGGGAGCCCTGCGGAGGCCACAGGCTGGACATCGGGCTCCTGCCCAGGGCCAGGGCTGCCCTCTGCTGCGGCCACGCTGACCTGCACGCTGTGGTCTTTGCCGTCTCCTCTTAGAAACGGGGTGGGAGGGCTGTGACAAGGCCCCATGTCTAGTGAGTGAATGAGCCCCACTTATAAATCTCTTTTCTTCCTCTTGCAGATACGGCAACCGCAAATCACATCTGTTTACAGTGATTTCTGTCCTCCACTCACTAATGTTTATCATTTGCAATCCTGAGAGGTTTCTGCACTAATCGACACTGTTCCTACACACACAGATGCGAGCAGTGCTGGGAGCCATGCCCCGGCGCTGGCCGCGTGGCCGGGCCTGTGTGTCCTCAGCCATGTGCCCGGCCAGGTGCCCTTCCCGGCAGGTCTCCTGTCCATCTTCAGAGGAGCTGCGTTTTCCAGCCGGGAGAGAGGGAGCCTCCTGGGTGGTCAGCCGCAGACAGCGGGGCACCCCCAGCTCAGGACACTGGCTCCTTCGGACCCGGGGCGGTGACAGCGTCTCCCTCCTCCGTGGGGAAGGCCAGGTACTGCCCCGTCTGTGGCCGACCATCCCTTCCAGCTCCATCAGGCGGCTCCCGCCGTGTCGGCTTGGATCTTTCTGAGGAACCTTTCGCGTCCCGTTTCTGAAGACATAGTTGGCAGAGTCGGGGAGTTTTCCTCTTCATCTCTTTTTAAGTTGCAAATGCTTTAAATTCTGCTGGCCTCTGAGCTCCCAAGGGAATCCCCCATCTCCAGCCCCCTGTGCCGTTGCCATGGCGATCTCCCCTTCCCTTTAAAGTCTGGAATGCCACATTCCACAAGATTTGCACAGAAAGTCACTTGATCATACGCAAAGGCCCGTCTGTCAGTCCCAAACATTCTGTATCAATAAACACGCCGGGAGCCCCTCTCCCGACTGGCTGTCAGAAGTCCGCTTTGAGCGGACGCGGGAGGCGGGAGGAGTCCAGGACAATGGACGCCCCGCCCCGCGAGGCAGGAGCTGTGTCCCTATTCTTGGCCTTAGCCGGCTAGCATTTTAAACTGTTATCACGAGAACACTAGCAGGCATTGCCGGGCAGCGGTGCAACCATACAGGTAGCTGATTCCAACACCGAGACCAAATACTGAATTTCACAGGCACTGCGGCCATGTAAATCCCCAAATCAAGAAGCAACTTTACTCACATAAAGAACTGGAGTTCAAGGAAATTAGGGATATTTGCTGGAGGAAAATGACCTCTAGGTCACCTTTCTGACCTAACAGTTAATAATTTTTAAAGGAATATTCCCTTCTTTATGGCCACGTGTCCAAACATTTTCTGAAATAGAAGTAATTGCTCCCCAGTAGAAGATTGCTTCCTATTTTGTGTCAGATCTGAGGGCTGACAATAAACAAAAGATACAATGTTTCTTTGTACAGAGAAATTGCTTTGTCGGAACAAGAATTTCCGCAATCAAAATAAAGCATGGGAAGAGAACTGATGTTTTGTTACAATGAAACAAGATTCGTCTGTATTGAATAATGATGGGTTTTATGTTTGTTACGAAGCAGAGATTTTTTTTTTTTTGAATTATGAATTTCTGAATTCGGTGTGTGTCAGTGAGCTGGCTGTGACATTGAGCAGGGAGGTGTTAGCAGCTGATTAAAGGAGTGAAAGGAAACGTGGAATTATACGGAAACCTGGACTCTGTTTCTCCAGCTGGACAGGTGACAGCCCACAGACACACCTGCAGGGTTTTACAAGCGGGAACGGGGCAGGGCCTGGACACGGGCAGTCACCCTGGTAATGAATCCAGAAAGAAGTACACAAATGAGCATCTCCTCAAAGCTAGAGACGACGTGCGGGGTTTAGATGTATGTTGGGGGAGGGGGAGTAGGGGACCTGAACATGCGTCCATTGCCACCAACCTGTTGTGGGCACTTGCAGGATAAAATAAAGGACGACAGAGCCTGCTGCAGGGAGACAGCTCCGGGAAATTGCTTGGGGCGGGTGGCGGGGGGGGGAGGACGGACACGGGCCGGAGCCTGCTTGTGCCTGGACAAAGGCCCGATCGGTTCTTCTCCAACACCGAGGACTCCTGGAGTGGGGCGTGTAGGCTGCATGAGACTGAATTTGCATTCACCCAACCTTGTTGTATAATAAGGTGATGGGGCAAATGCACTCATTTTTAAACCCTGCGGGAACGTGTTTCAGAAAGACGGTCCCCTCTGCAAGGATTGTGCCTCTGTATCGACGTGTAGACACGGCGGAGATGTTGTATAAGAATCACACACGCTCTGGAGCAGAGGAAAAAGCGGCTCTCGCTTTCAGAAAGGTTGGCAGACAGAGAATCCCATCTCCATTGCTAATTTAATGCAGGTTTTAAAATGTCTTATGACTTTAAGAAAAATTACAGATGGAAAATACTTTTGTCTTTCTCTTTCATCTAGACAAATTCAGAAAAACCCAGAGGCTTAGTGTAGATATTTTCATCCAAAAGATCGCTGTGTCATGTCAGAAACACTGAGTGAAAACGGGAAGATGGAATGTAAAACCATCTCCTTTTTCCTCCGACGAAACCCTTTCAGGAGGCCCTTGCACTCAGAATTCCTAACCTTTCTACCCAAATACGAAATGCAGAGAGAGCCTTCAGTAACGCTAGACATTCTTTGAAAAAGCAAGATGATGAAAATGAAATTATTCCTAGGCTGGCATCGGCTTTGCCAGTATTTCCTCAGGGTTTTCAGTAGTTGCATTCAAGAGTGTTGAAGACTCAACTCCAACCAAGCTACAGCAAAAACAAGAAAGCTGGGCAATGGAAATGGCATTTTCCCCTGCAAAATGCTAACTCAATTTCGACTTTTAATTAAATGTGAAATTGTTTGGTAAGGGCTTGGCACCTTCTTAACTTTTATAAATAAGCAATTCATTTAAGCTGCAATTTAGCAAGCACAACTTCCTAAGAGCTCAAATAAGTGAAAGCTAAAAAGTAATTTAAAAAAAAAATTCCTTTCACTACAAAATGGTCTGTATGAAGTTTATTAGAGATTAAGGAGTTTGCTACAAGAACACATTTTTTGTTTTAAAAATTAGTTTTAAAAGACTTAAGCAGAATATCGTTTTTCTGGAAACATCGGGAGTTTGTTTTTGAAAATTAAATCATGATTAACCACGGCTATAGCTTAAATCAGATTCAAAACTTGAAGTTGTGAAAATAGCTTCTTCCTCCAGGAGATTCCAGCGACCACAGGACGCCCTGGATCACCAGGGAAATCTTTTCTTTATGGCACTTTCGGTTTCTAAGAGAGAATCATAGCTTCGAGGCTCATTGTTGAGGATTTTAGTTAACGTTCAGCAACTTTTCCTCCACACACTTATTTGCTATCCGAGGAGACTGAGTGAACTCTAGCCCCTAATGGTTTTCCTGTTGGACCCAGGGACCTGGAACTGCCCGGTGCCCACAGTCCCAGGATGGAGGGACAGGGCTCTGGGCTCCTGTCCGGGTGCCTGGGTCCAACTGCCCTGCTCTGGGCTCCAACTGGATCCCGCAGCTCCTGCACCAGTGCTCTGGCCTGGCGTGCACTCCCAGGCTTCTGTCCTTGTTTGGACAAGAGATGTTCAGTAAAACGAAAGAAAAGACACCGTTTCCCTATGGCTCTTTGAGCTTTACTGATCTGGAAGGAAATCGTTAGCCCGCTCTGATGGAGAATGGTGATCTTGCTGCAGGATTTAAAAAGGAAGTGGGCCTGGCTAGCACGGCTCAGTGGTGGAGCTTGGACCTGTGAACCAGGAGGTCACGGTTCGATTCCAGGTCAGGGCACATGCCCAGGTATTGGACTCTATCCCCAGGGGGGTGCGTGCAGGAGGCAGCCAATTAATGATTCTCTCTCATCATTGATGTGTCTATCTCTCCCTTTTTCTTCCTTTCTGAAATCAATAAAAATGTATTTAATTTTAAAATGTGCACTTGAAACCTATATTA
>NW_006288615.1:7109326-7109567 GCF_000327345.1 Myotis davidii | reverse complement strand
CTCCCAGGGCCCCGGGGGCAGGACCCACGGCTCTCCCTTCTCCTGGGGTGTGAAGTAAAGCAGCAGGGGACAGAGCCAGTACCAGGGCACCGCTCCCCAAACTCTCAGCAGCTGTGTGGTCACACATGAGTCTCTCTGTCTCTCTCTCTTCCTCTCTCATCCTCTCTCTCTCTTTTTTTCTCTCTCTCTCTTTCTCCCTCTCTCTTTCTCTTTCTCTCTTTCTCTCTTTCTCCCTCTCTCT
>NW_006288615.1:7106077-7109240 GCF_000327345.1 Myotis davidii | reverse complement strand
GGCCTGGCCTGCTCTCCCAGGCTTCTGTCCTTGTTTGGACAAGAGATGTTCAGTAAAACGAAAGAAAAGACACCGTTTCCCTATGGCTCTTTGAGCTTTACTGATCTGGAAGGAAATCGTTAGCCCGCTCTGATGGAGAATGGTGATCTTGCTGCAGGATTTAAAAAGGAAGTGGGCCTGGCTAGCACGGCTCAGTGGTGGAGCTTGGACCTGTGAACCAGGAGGTCACGGTTCGATTCCAGGTCAGGGCACATGCCCAGGTATTGGACTCTATCCCCAGGGGGGTGGGGGGGTGCAGGAGGCAGTCGATCAATGATTCTCATCATTGATGTCTCTGTCCTTCTCCCTTCCTCTCTGAAATATATATAAATATATAATCTTTTTCAAGGAAGTTGGCTATGAACAAGGAAACGTGAAGGAGCCGCACCAGGGCAACGAGCTCTGAACCTGGCCTCACACTGTGTGCGGGTGGGGAGGCGCCAAGTGCAGCCCGTCCACGCGGAGGACTAAGATTCAGCCTGAACAGGGAGGAATCCCAACAGGGGCTCAGCGGGATGGACGAGGACGTGCTGCGGAGGGACAGTCACAGCCACCGAGGAAAATGCCACGCGAGCCCGCGTACCGGGACCGAGAGGGGTCACAGCCACCGAGACAGAGCGTGGGAGCCAGGGGCGGGGGGGAGCGGGAAGGAGTGTTTCACGGGGACAGGGTTTCTGTCTGGGAAGGTGAAAAAGTTCTGCGGAGGACGGTGGTGATGGCTGCACAGCCTGTGAATGGACTGGCGCCACTGCGCTGTGCGCTTAAGCCTGGGGACACGGTCCCAGCTCAGGGAGGAGGCCGGACACGGACAGGGAGAGCGGCCACCTGCCCAGGGTCCACGCAGGGAGGAGCTTTCCTTCCACGAACTGAGTTTCAACTGCATGACCAGATTGTACAATTGCACATGAGCTTAAGGTTTTCCAGGGAAGTGAAAGGTGTTGCTGGCTCATTGTCTATTTTTTTTTTAAATGACAGATTTGCCCATGCAGAGCTGAGATGTATAGCAGAATTTTCTTAATTCTATTCCCAGAAAAAATACACCTGGTTTGGAGGAAGCTTCCACATAAGCCCTGGCAGGATGCCCGCACGTGGGAGAGTCCCCTGAACGCAGACAGCGTTACTCTCGTTTCCAGGGCGTTATGATCTGGTCCAGCCCCGCCCAGCAATGCAACATCAAGTGTCTGGCAACCCTGCCGCAGAGATCGCTTGCAGTCACCGTGGATGCATGGAACACCATCAAAGTGTGGAACTGTCGGGATGTGAACCCTCTGGCGACGCTCACTATGAGCACTTGCTGCCTTTCCTTGGAAGTCTTCCTCACGGATGACGGCCCCTTCCTGATGGTGAGCGAGCCCTGCGTCTGGAGGGGCCACAGCGCCCACAGCACCCACTGTCTTGGCAGGTGGTGGGGCCCCATGATGGTCACCTCTCAACCTGCCTTCTTTCTTTCTCTCTCTCTCTCTCTCTCTTTCTCTTTCTCTCTTTCTCTCTCTCTTTCTCTTTCTGTCTCTCTCTCTCAGCTTTAATGTCACTCATCTTTACAAAAGGGGGATCTAAACAGGATCATCCCAGACATCCTTCCCAGCTTGGACATCCTGTGATTTCCGACAGCCAGTGATGACCTACACATCTAAAATTTTTTTAAAAAATCTAACTTCTCTGCTATTTCCTTATGACAGACAACGCCCCTGACGTGGCCTCTCTGGGGCTCACACACCCCGGAAAAGAAGGTCCGCAAAGCCGCTGGGAACAAAGAACTCTTCGTGGAGCGGCAGGTCTCCTGGAACTCGCCCTTAGCGTGCGCGTCTGCGGCATGGCCACCAGAGGGCAGTGCGGGCAGCAGGCTGCCGGCTGCTAGCGGGCCGGTTCCTCCGCAGCCATCAGGGCCTCGGGGCCTCAGGGCCTCCAGCGCTCCTCCCAGGCACTGGGAGCACGTGTGCAGGCAGTGGGAGACGGAGTCAAAAATGGAGTCGCTTGTAATCATCAAACAGTTAGAATCCACTTAATAATAAAACCAGTTATACAACGGTTTAAGGCCAGGTATTGATTACATGGCCAAGGAATCCAGGATTTACAGATCAAATGTCACGCCCCCCAGGTGGTGGGTTTCAGACCTGGGAGGGGAGGGCAGGCTGGGTGGCCACGCTCCCAGGGCCCCCAGGGTCCCAGTGCCGCCTGGAGCTCGAGTTCACCCCGATGCTGTGCTTGACTGGCTCTGTTACCAAACTAGGAACGGGCAACCTTAGTCCTAAAGGGGATAAAAACTAAAAAGCCCCCTCCCTTAACCTCACCTCACCCAATGGGATTCACTGAGGCCCTGAATGTAAAGTCCTTATAAATGGTGGCCTTTGCTGTCATACCCTGTATCTCAGTTTACCAACTCAGGTGCGCAATGCACAGGACTTTCTTACTCTTCGATGAAAACTGAACTTACGGTTTGAACTCCCAATCTGCTGGATTGACAGCCCATTAATTTGGGGAGCGTGGGGCTTTCTCTCCTTTCTGCTGGATGGTGTCTAAGTGCCAGGGCCTTACCTTGTGCCAAGGTGGAGATTGGAATATGATTGGTCCTTATCATCCTTCCTCATCAGTCACCAAAAAGGAAAAGAAAGAAGGAAGGGAGGGAGGGAGTGAGGAAGGAAGGAAGGAAGGCTCCTTCTCCAAGCCTTTCACTCCTGTCCTCATGCTTGGGTCCAGCCAGAGGGGTGATTTGTGTCCCGAGGCCCAACCCACACACCCCTGGCTGAACGCCACAGCCACTGCCGGCTGGGGAATGCGTCCTGGGTCCGGCTCACAGGTCTGATCCCTCCTTCTGGGGACACCTGCTCCCAGAGGCAAGCAGCGTGGCCCGCTTGGTCTGCCTGGTCATGTAGCCTTCAGCCACGTCTGCACGTCAGAGCGCCCGCGAGGGGGCAGAGTTCCTCCTGCAAGGCTGTGCCGCGGTGACTGGGTCAGGATTGAGTCAGGATGACGTCGTCAGCGGCTGCTACCTGCCAGGCACCACCCTGGACTTCAAGTTTGTGAAGAAGCTTCTATTGCCCAAGTGACTCACATGACCATTTTACTTGGGGTGATTTCAGGGGCAGCCAGTCTTCAGGCTTTAACTGCTTCCCTCTTGACTCTT
>NW_006288615.1:7104779-7106047 GCF_000327345.1 Myotis davidii | reverse complement strand
ACAATCGGAAAGCCTTTGAAGGACTCAGATGTCACCTGTGAGAGTAAATGCTGTGGTGCTGGCTGCATCTTTCAAATCAAACTGTGTCACGGGGCCCCTGCTGGCTGGGACGTGACGGCGCAGTGCTGGGGCGAGGACCCAGGCAGAGCGGCCAGGCTCACACACAGGGCCTCCTGGTCATCTGTCCATTAAACAAACATTTATTAACGGCCTAAATAGGCTCCACAAAGCTGTGAAGTCCTGAGGGTGTTAGAAGAATGAATTCAACGAGCTCCTGGCCTCATCGAGTATCATGGAGAAGAAACAAGACTCACTCACAAACACGTGCATCAGGTGAAGGTTGCACTCCTTACGCTGGTGACGAATGCCTTTTTCTTGCTCTGTGATTTCCTGGTTAAATTCTGATCCATGAATTCAACACACATTCAGTGCCCACCGAGGGCCCGGCAGTCTTCTGGGCGCGGGGCTTAGCGACAAGGAAGGCGGGCCTCGCGGGAATGGAGCGAGCCGACATGCAATGGAAGACTGTGCCACTCCTTCCGTCCACAGCAAAACCGGACCACGTCCAGGCAGGGAAGGACAGTGGCCCCTGGGCACGGGGAAAAGTGGATGAGTGCCGCAGCGATCCACTTTACTGCTCTGAAGTTTTTCAAAAAATCTTTCTTGTTGAGAGTATTATAGGTGTCTCCCTTTCCCCCCTTTGCCCCCATCCACCTGCCCCCTCCCCCTCTACTCTAGGCCTTCACCCCCCTATTGTCCGTGTCCATAGGTAATGCATATAGGCATGTAAAACCTGTGTTTAATCTCTCCCTGCCCTCCCTCCCCCGTGATTTCCTGGTTAAATTCTGATCCATGAATTCCACACACCTTCAGTGTCCACTGAGGGCCTGGCAGCCTTCTGGGCGTGGGGCTTAGCGACAAGGAAGGCGGGCCTCATGGGAATGGAGTGAGCCGACATGCAATGGAAGACTGTGCCACTCCTTCCATCCACAGCAAAACCGGACCACGTCCAGGCAGGGAAGGACAGTGGCCCCTGGGCACGGGGAAAAGTGGATGAGTGCCGCAGCGATCCACTTTACTGCTCTGAAGTTTTTCAAAAAATCTTTCTTGTTGAGAGTATTATAGGTGTCTCCCTTTCCCCCCTTTGCCCCCATCCACCTGCCCCCTCCCCCTCTACTCTAGGCCTTCACCACCCTATTGTCCGTGTCCATAGGTAATGCATATAGGCATGTAAAACCTGTGTTTAATCTCTCCCTGCCCTCCCTCCC
>NW_006288615.1:7103850-7104594 GCF_000327345.1 Myotis davidii | reverse complement strand
GAGGTAGGGATGGAGAAGGGCATTAGAACTGTGGCTCCACACCAATGCATCTGATCCAGCTGTCCTTCTATCCGAATCAGAGGCTTTCTTCTTCTTCTTCTTCTTCCTCCTCCTCCTCGTCCTCTTCCTCCTCCTCTTTTTAATGAATACCCTTCAATATTTCATGCCATACTGGTTTGGTGATGAACCCTTCTAGCTGTTTCTTGTCTGTGAAGCCCTTTTTCTGACCTTCAATTCTAAATGAGAGCTTTGCTGGGTAGAGTCATCTTGGTTGCAGGTCCTCGCTGTGCATCACTTTGAATATTTCTCGCCACTCCCTTCAGACCTACAAAGTTTCTGTTGAGCAAACAGTGTGGGCCACACTGATGGAAACTCAGATATGGCTGCCAGTCAGCTCTGCGACAGGGGAGATCCCCGCACAGCAGTAATGACCCCTGTGAGCACCCCAGGCTGGGAGGAGGTCACCCCCGAGTTCCTGCCCCGATGCCAGACAGTCCAGGTCTTCCCCGTATCCCCAGTTCCACCAGTGCTGCTGCCTGTGCCCTGGCCCTGAAAGAGGAGCTGCCCGGGTGGCCTCCATGTCCCTCAGCCACAATCCCTGTGATCTTTACGCTCAAAGCCACGGGGACTTCTCTTCCCGGTTCTGGACTCCTGGGCGGGGAGGCTGGGACCCCTCTCCTCCCTCCTCCTCCTCCTCCCCCTCCCCCTCCTCCTCTCCCTCCCATCCCCCCACCTTCCCCTCCC
>NW_006288615.1:7102759-7103731 GCF_000327345.1 Myotis davidii | reverse complement strand
CACCCCTCCCCCACTCCCCTGCTATTTCATGTTAAGTCTTCTTGCTTCAATTGAAACATACGGTTCAGAGCATTGGGTATTTATAGAAAGAAAGTACACTAGGCCAGAAGAACTGTCTTCTAAAAGTGGCCGCCATGCAGCTGGAAGAAAGTGAGGCAGGCCTTGCAGGTATCCTTGCCGATGGCAGACTCTCCAAGGTGGGTATCCTGGTGGACAAGTTCAAAGTTGAGGTGGCCACAGAGGAAATGGTGGGAGCCAGAGGAGCAAACACCCAGCAAAAAGGAAGAATGATCACAAGCCCTGAAGACTTAGAGTCACTGTGGGAGGAGGGCCCCAGGTCGGGAATGGCCCAGGAGGGGGCTCCCTGGCTGCAGGCTGCACTTGAGGGCTCCCAGCTCGGGATGGGCACCGGTAGGCCGCCATCAGGAAACGCCGGGTCTCGGGTCAGTGGGAGAGCCGCGTGGAGCTAAGAAAGGAGCTGGAGGAGATCCAGACTGTGGGAGGCCTGCTGCTCTGGGGGCCGGGCCAGCAGAGGCGGATGTCTCCTCTCCAACCTCTGACCAGGGAGGACTTCAGTCATGTCTGCTGGACCCAGCCCACGAGGAAGACAGAGCCGACTCGAGTGAGGAAACCGATACTTCCTGTGCAGAGAGGAGCCTCTACTTCAACTATGGAGAGAAAGATTGTGAAGACCAAATCCTCCCTCCCCTGTTGGAGGAGAGAGGAGAGCGCCCAGAAGCCCCTGCTGGAGATGAGACTAGGCAGGAGCTCCCGGGAGAGCTAGCAGAGAGCTTTGAGCTGAGGGCATCTGCCCAGGGGTCCCTCCCCTGTTGGAGGAGAGAGGAGAGCGCCCGGAAGCCCCTGCTGGAGACCAGGCGGGAGCTCTCGGGGGAGCTAGCAGAGAGCTCTGAGCTGAGGGCCTCTGCCCAGTGGTGCTCTCCGGCAGCTTCCAGAAGAAGCCAGGATGAAGAT
>NW_006288615.1:7100220-7102716 GCF_000327345.1 Myotis davidii | reverse complement strand
GGGAAGGGGTGGGGCCTCCAGGGACCACGGAGGACCCAATGACCCGGAGGCCTGTGACCAACAGCTCAGTAATGGATCTTCTCCAGGGCAGAGATAGTACTGTTTTCTCCCTACACATATTTACCTTTTTACTTAAAGGTCTTCTCGGGCATATCCACACTGCCGGCATCACTACTCTTGCACGTTGGGCCAAGTAAAATAAGGGCCGCATGATCACAAGCACGATGAAACCGTGACAGTGGATCTGATCACCAAGACAGCTACTGAGTGACTAAAGGGTGGGAACGCATGGAGCATGGGGACGCTGGAAAGGGCCTGAGCCATGTCCCGGATGGGACAAAGCAGGATATTGAGAATTTAATCACACTGCTCATAATGGTGTGCAATTTAAAACCTACAAATACTGGACTTCTGGAATTATCCCGGTACTATTTTCAGATGGCAGTTGACTAGAGTAAATGAAACTGCAGGGGGTGAAACTGCAGATAAGGGGGACTACTGTATTCCTTTCCACCACAGACCTGACAGGGAAGGCGCCCACATCCACATGTTGCAAATGAGAAAACTGAGGGTCTGGAACTACTTTATGCCTTTACATGCTGTATGCCTCCCTTTCTACAATATTCATTAAGAGTGTGAGACCTAACTCTAACCCTAACCCTAACCCTAAAGCTGATCCTATCCTGGGAAGAACCCTAAACCTAGCCCTAACCCTAACCCTAAACCTAACCCTAAACTTAGTCCTAGCACTAACCCTAACTGTAACCCTATCCTGGACAGAGCCCTAACCCTAGCCCTAAACCTAACCCTAACCCTACCCTGAGCAGAGCCCTAACCCTAACCCTAAAACTAACCCTAACCCTAACCTTAACTCTATTCTGGACAAAGCCCTAACCCTAACCCTAAAACTAACCCTAACCCTAACCTTAACTCTATTCTGGACAAAGCCCTAACCCTAACCCTAAAACTAACCCTAACCCTAACCGTATTCTGGACAAAGCCCTAACCCTAAACCTAACGAAAACCCTATTCTGAGCAAAGCCCTAACCCTAACCGTAACACTAGCCTGGGCAGAGCAATAACCCTAGCCCTAACCCTAACCCTAGCCTTAACCCTAACCCTAGCCCTAGCCCTAACCCTAACCCTAACCCTATCCCTAACCCTAACCCTAACACTAAACCTAACCCAATCCTGGGGAGAGCCCTAACCCAAATCCTAACCCTAAACCTAACCCTAACAAAAAAACTAACCCTAACCCTCACCCTAAGCCTAACCCTAACAAAAAACCTAACCCTAACCCTATCCCTAACCCTAACCCTAACCCTAAACCTAACCTGGGCAGAGTCCTAAACCTAGCCCTAACCCTAACGCTAACTCTAACCCTAACCATAACTCTAACCCTAACCCTAAACCTAGCCCTAACACTGAAACTAACCCTAACCCTAACCCTAACACTAAAACTAACCCTAACCCTAACCCTAGCCCTAACCCTCACCCTAACCCTAACCCTAATACTAATCCTAACCCTAACCCTATCCTGTGAAGACCTCACCCTCACCCTAACCCTAACCCTAATACTAATCCTAACCCTAACCCTATCCTGTGCAAAGACCTCACCCTCACCCTAACCCTAACCCTAATACTAATCCTAACCCTAACCCTATCCTGTGCAAAGACCTCACCCTCACCCTAACCCTAACCCTAATACTAATCCTAACCCTAACCCTATCCTGTGCAAAGACCTCACCCTCACCCTAACCCTAACCCTAATACTAATCCTAACCCTAACCCTATCCTGTGCAAAGACCTCACCCTCACCCTAACCCTAACCCTAATACTAATCCTAACCCTAACCCTATCCTGGTCAGAGTCCTAAACCTAAACCTAACCCTCGCAAAGACCTAACCCTAACCCTAACCCTAACCCTAACCCCAACTCTAAACCTAATCTTAACCCTATCCCTAACCCTAACCCTATCCTGTGCAAAGACCTAACCCTAACCCTAACCCTAACCCCAACTCTAAACCTAATCTTAACCCTATCCCTAACCCTAACCCTATCCTGTGCAAAGACCTAACCCTATCCCTAACCCTAACCCTACCCCTATCCTGGTCAGAGTCCTAAACCTAAACCCTACCCCGAACCCTAACCCCAACTCTAAACCTAATCTTAATCCTATCCCTAACCCTAACCCTATCCTGGGCAGACTCCCTAACCCTAACCCTATCCCTAAACCTAACCCCAACCCTATCCCTATACCTAACCCTAACCCTAACCCTGGCCCTAACCCTAACCCTAACCCAGGCCCTAACCCTAACCCTAACCCTAACCCTAGCCCTAACCCTAACCCTGGCCCGAACCCTAACCCTAACCCTAACTCTAACCCTAACCCTAACCCTGGCCCTAACCCTAACCCTAAACCTGGCCCTAACCCTAACCCTAACCCTAACACTAACCCTAACCATACCCCTAACACTAACCCTACCCCTGGCCATC
>NW_006288615.1:7096765-7100201 GCF_000327345.1 Myotis davidii | reverse complement strand
GATGGTGCAACACAGTCTCAGGCAGAACAGGATATGACTGCAAACACTTTTTCCAGAATTTTGTAACTGGCATTGTAGAGAAATCAGTTCTCGCTGCATCGTTGTTAATAAGTTCAATGAACTCCTCTTGTGCTGTCTCAGGAACATCTTCAACTTTGTGAATGGGCTTCTGGCAAGTGCAAATGGGGTGTCAGGTAGATTTGGAAAGTACGATGAAATTTCATGTGCAAGCATGTGCAAGTGCTCTTTCACAGAAATTACCGTCGTATTCCTTTTGTCTGATTCAATGTCATGTTCCTCAAAGAAAGCAGATAAGGTAGGCAACATGTAAATTATATTTTCATTCAATTTTTTTTCCAGAGCTGAAGTTTCATTTGGAGTGATCAGCTCTTTTCAGACAAATCGAGGCATGTTGCATTTGGTCCTTGCAGTGATAAATTTAACTCATTCAAGATGGCAAAGATGTCAACCAAGTGAGCTATTTTCTGCAGTTCACTTTTATCACCGAAAAGTGCTTTGAACTGCGGTCTTGCTTTCTGATTAAAAAACGTTTTGAGTACATCATGAAGCTCAAAAACATGTTTTAAAATTTTTCCCCTCTACAACCATCTCACTTCAGTGTGAAATAGCAGTCGACTGTTTAAAGTGCCTGCCTTTACAAAATGGACACAACTTATGACGCTTTTCATTACTTCTTGTAACTCTTGTGGCAGCATCTTCATTGCAAATATTTGCCAATGAATCATACGGTGAGTTCTGATGACTTTTGGTGACTCATTCAGTACCAAACGTTGAAATCCACATTGACATCCTAGCATAGCTAGAGCACCATCTGCCACAAACCTTTTCCCAAGAGATTTTATGCTCTTTCAGAAATTAACCAACTGTGTCAAATACATCATGTGCAGTAGTTGTCGTTTCAAGAGGTTTGCAAATAAGAAACTCATCTTTAAACTCGCCATCATTAATATACCTCCCGTAAACCAGTAACTGTGAATAGTTTGCAATCTGTAGATTCATCAAGCTGGATACCAAATATTGGAAGTGGAACAGACTTAATTTCCTGATCAAGAATATCAGCAGACATGTCATCTATTCTTCTGCGGACAGTGTCATTAGATAAGGAAATTGCACTCAATTTCGTAACAAATTCGTTGAGTCTTTAAATATAAAGACTCAAATCGGTTTTAAAGGTAAAGAATGAGAGACTTCACCTGAACCTGCGACCATCCGTCCGCCTCTGGTTTCACTGGGCCCAGCACGGCAGGTGTATTTTCACCTGTGGGCGGTGGCTTCCTGACCAGTCCGCTGGAATTCAAAGGCATGTCAGTTTATCCTCACAGCTCTCAGCTAGCAATCAGGTCTTTATGTTGAGATGTGTGGCTGAGGCGTGGGGCTTGGTTAGGCCACACAGCTGCCTGGGTAGGTAAGGGACCACTTAAATGGATGAAGTCATGGCATGGATGTGTCTGACCCATCCAAGTGCAGATGCCAAATCTGAGACACAGGACACTGGAGCTGAGGGCCCAGGTACCACTGGAGCCACCTGGATGAGTTTACATCCACGGGAGAAGAGAAGGGACTACGACTGCCCTCGGGGGACGCCAGTGTTTAGGGGAGCCTGTAGATTGGCAGATGGTGCTGCCAGAGAGGTGGGAGGGAAGCTGGGCATGTGGCAGGTGAATTGTCTGACTTGATTGAAATAATGGTTAAATGTCACAGCTCCCCTTGCCAAGCTGGTTTGGCTCAGTGACCGAGCATTTACCTATGAACCAGGAGGTTATGGTTCAATTCCCAGTCAGGGCACATGCCCAGGTTTCAGGCTCCATCCCCAGTAGGGAGCGTGCAAGAGGCAGCCCATAGATGATTCTCTCTCATCATTGATGTTTCTATCTCTCTCTTCCTCTCCCTTCCTCTCTCTGAAATCAATAAAAACATCTTTTTAAAAATGTCACAGCTCTCCCATCTGAATGTGGGCCAGGCTGGGCTGTGTGCAGTGAGCCTGGGTGTTGAGGGTCTCTCACCGAAGTCCGTCCCTCCCCTGGGAGCCGGGACCGTTCCCAGCTCTGCTCCTGACACCCTGAGACCTGGCAGGCTCAGACACCAGGAAGAAGGCCTACCACACGGAGGGGACTGTCAGAGAAACCATTCCCCGTTAAAGGACTTGGGGCGGCTGCGGAGCAATGAGGTGCGTAGTCGGGTGTTACATCCTGGTTATGAGTCTCCTATTCGGCTCTTTTCTAGGAAGACCACTTCCGGGCTGTGCCCTGCGGCTCTCCACTCTGGCACAATGTCAACGGCAAGGTCAATGGCAAAGGCAGCCTGGGAGGCCTGGACCCAATGCCACCTCCTACTCTCCAGCTCCGAGGCTGTCCTGGGAGCTGGTCAATTCAAGTCCAAAACAGCACAGAACAGTGTGGACAGTGGACGCGGCTCCCAGCCTTCCTCTGGCCTCCCACCCACTTAGACTGTCCTCACATTAGCAGTCCCCGTTTTTTTTTTCAGGTTGCTACCTTTCAGAAAACTTGTTTCTTTGATAGGAACTTTCTGCAGAAGAGAGAAGGGGAGACGCAGGGAGCCCCCAGTGGGAAATGACTAGGTTCCCAACTCTGAGCCACCCGGCCTTCTGGCGGCACAACATGGCTAATGAAAAACATGCCTGGCTGTGGAGTTTCCTCATAAAACTAAAAATGGAATTCCCATTTGACCCTGTGATCTCACTTCTAGGACTATATCCCAAGAAACCAGAAACACCAGTCAGAAAGGATATACGCAGCCCTATGTTCATAGCAGCACAATTCACCATAGCTAAGATCTGGAAACAGCCTAAGTGCCCATCAGTAGATGAATGTGCATATGCCTTCTGTCATCCATTGAAGGAGGTGTGCTTTGCTACTGGGAGGATAACCTTGCTGTGATTTCCATTGCATTCTTCCTCTCTTTCATTCATCTTTGTCAGTGTCATAGACTAGTTGAGAACGTAGATAACTAGGAATTGGCCAGGAGCCAGTGTTATACACAGATGATCAGTCCTAGAGATAACCCATTCATGAAGAAGATTATTTAAGAACTATAGCTAAATAATTTGGATGTGAGTAGATTTGAGTAAGTTTAGCTAACATAACAAATTTTTATTACTTCTTAAAATCACAACCACTTTGGCTATTTCTCCATTACTTATGTTATTAAAAAGTATAAAAAAGGAGACATATGTAATACTCTTTGTAACACTTTAAGCAATAAAACAATAAAAAAAAAATAAAGTCCTACAATTGGCACCTCTTCGAGGGGGCGTGGCTAGGCCCTGGGGGCGTGGCTGGACTCTAGGGCGGGACTAGCCAGCTTAAAGCCAGGCGGAGGGGCGGCGGTTCACACTGTGGTGGCTGTTACCTGCGGAGGCGTGGCGGAGCGCGCTTGCCTCTGCCACGTGGGCTCT
>NW_006288615.1:7076093-7096581 GCF_000327345.1 Myotis davidii | reverse complement strand
CACCGACCTACCCAGCCTGACCCAGGCCTGCACCAAATTCCACCATATCCTGTACACCGACCGCATCTGGAGACGGCGCTGCCGGGAAGAGTTTGGCGTTCGTGAAACCTTGCAGAACCTGGAGATGATGGGTATGTCTTACCGAGAAGTCTATGCGAAGCTGTTCCCGTACAGACACATTTTGGGATTGTGGCAGCTAGACACTGAGCACTATAGAACACTAGTGAATGTCGTGGTGGACGGCTTATCCATTACTGGTTGGAAATACAGGCCTTCCCTTAACACCCATGTGGGTGGCCCAATACATTTCAAGCCCTCCTTCAGAATTCGCCTGACGGAGGGGAAATCAGCCACGGTGGAGTGCATGGAAGGCCTCGACAGCAGGCCCCACAGCCGCCACATGCAGATTCGGAAGGACAGGTTCACTACCCAGTGCAAGAACACAGACCACCGAAGGGACTTACCAATGCGGCTCAGGGGAGAACGGGGGCGGTTGCTGGTGCAGGACAGACTGGTGCAGCGGTATGACTGCCTGACCTACCGCCGCCTCTACCTCCCGCCGAGCCCCCCGACGACCTCATCAGGCCAGGCATCTACTTCAAAGGGCTCTCCCGTGCGGTCCAGGAGACTGGCAAGCAGGTGATCCGGGAGCCCCAGCCGCAGCCGCCAAGAACACGGGACTGAGGAAAGCCAGGGCCATGGCTGGCAGAGCCCTGCCCAGCCCAGCGTCGGGGAGTCCAGGGCTGCAGCTTCGGAGGAGCAGCCTGTTCCGTTTCTTCCGGCTGTGGACGTGGGCCCCAGAGACGAGAATTACCCCCTCCCCCCCCCCCCCCCACCCCCAGAACCAGCAGGATGTGTTTCTATGGCGTGGAAACCGTTAGTGTTCACTTACCTACCTTCGTCTTCCGCGGCCACTTCCCTGGAGTGTTCATCCTGTTCGATGAGAACCACTTCGGGTTCATCTGGCTGAAGCTGAAATACTTCTTCCTGTACAGCAGAGTCCAGAACACCTTCCAGAATGTGGAGGCACCATCCCCGCAGGCCTTCCTGGAGATGCTCAAGAACATTCAGTCCGGACCCCCTGGAGGAGCAGCTTGCATGCACTTCGAAGATTTGGCCTTCTGACCAGTTTCTGGCAAAGAGGAATGAGGCCCAAAGATGACTACTCAATGGCCTGCAGAACAAGGAATCACGCAGCCCAGGTGTCTGCTGAAGCTATGAATGCACTGCTCCTCTCATTATTCAAGGGCTGCAGGGTGAGTCCTATCAGATGTGAGCTTTGCTCCATGTGGGCAGCACTCCAATCAAAACAAACTTTATTAACATATATGTATATGTAAAATGAAACATTTATATAAATAAAGTATGTTCTCAGAATTATAGAAGAAAAAAAAAGAAAAACACGCCTGGTGTTTCTGGCTAATTTGGCTTCCTGCCAAGACAAATTAGCCCAGTTGCTGCCACTTCCCTGGGGCAGCAGGCTGACCCTTTGGCCTTCTAGAAGCTGTACCCCCAGCCATTAGGCTGGAGCACCCAGAGGAAGGCTGGTCCTGTGCAGGGGTCATGGGACAGTGCCTGGTCACCTTGATGAGTAATCCGGCTTTTGCTAAATGGGTGGAAGGGGGGGGGGTGTTTCCTCCCTTTCGGCCCAGGCCCCTCAGCCCAGACCTGGCCCTCCCTCTGAAGCATGCAGGAGGAAGATGCCAGAGAGGAGGAGTCCCGGGGTAGCACAATGCCAGGAGGGATATTCCACAGAAAACACTGTGACGTGGAATGGGGACCCTTCCTGCCTCACTTGAGCTGAAAAAAAAAAACCTTCTGGAGTCTTAGACAGGGACCAGAGCTGTGCACCTCCTTCCCTCCCCCTTGCCCCGCCCAGCAAGTCCCGTGTTCCCACCTGGGGGCTCGAGAATACAGCCCAGCTGGCTTTTTATGAGGATCTATGTGGCCTCACAGGTGAGTCTGCGAACCCCTTGAAGAACCTCATTCTAATTTCATGGGGAGTCCTGACCAGCTTAGAGCTTCGCTCTCCTAAACACTGACTGGGCACCGGCCCCAGCCCTCCAGGGTGAGGGCAACTCCGGTGAGTCTCACTGCAATGGGGGCTGAGGATCGGTCCTGCCCCCTCCCTTGCCCTGGACCACCTGTGCCCAATGACCAGAGGCCTCTCTGTGAAGGGACCCCAGAACCAGGAGGGCAGCGGCACTCCTGTCTCAGGCCCACATGGAGCCAGGACCAACCCCGTCCCTTTGTCACCCACAGTTGCTCCTGGTCCCCAGGCTTCTCTCCACAGCCAGCGCCCCTCGTGCCTTGGACACTGCTGTTTCTAAATGCCCTGCTGGGGGGTCTCAGTCCACACCCACTGCAGCCAGGGTGACTTCTTCAAACCAGACGGACCGCGTGGCACCTGCATTCACGCCCTCCAGCGGCATCCCTGCAGGCTTGGAGCACAGCCGCATTCCTTTCCTGGGCTGAGAGACCAGCTCCCCATCCCTGACCTCTGGGCTTCGCGCTGACGCCATTGGGTCTGGTTTTCCCGAGACACCCCAAACTCAGGATGTGCCCCTGTAGACTATGCTCCACGACCTCCCCGCCTCCGTAGGAGTGCCCCCCCACCCCAATTCCTCCCTGTTGCATGGCCAGGTTAGTTCTTTTCTTGGCAGCACCTTGCACTTCTCTCTCCTCTGCCCCAGCACCGGCATTCTGCCCTGATGCGCTCGGCACCATGAAGCCCTGTGTGTCAGTGAATGAATCCCCGAAGTCAGGTCTCATACCCTGTGGTGCTGCTCATGTTTACTCGAAGCTCTCCCCATGAATTCTGCCCACTGGGATTCCTCTGAAGGCCACCTCCCTTGGGAAGTCCTCCAGGATGCCCCCCGGTCATCGTGTGCTCTCATCACTTCCCTGCTCTCCTGTGGGCACTGGAAGTGGGAATTCTTGCCTTTTTTAGTTCCTGCTGCAACAGTGAACCCAGCGATGTGTCTCTCTGGGAAGCCTTCTCTGAGAAGGGGCCTTGTGCTGATGGCCACGCACGGAAAAGATGGTTGTCTCTGGATTTCCCAGGCCCTGGAGGCCAGGGTGACGGTGGGTGAGGCCCCTGCAAGCCCGGTCTGGGCTGTGGTTGCCTCAGTCATTGGGCCCTCAAACTGTCCTGAGGAAGCAGAGTGGACACTTGCTTTCCTGAGCAGTCGCCGTCACACCCAACACAGTCCCCACTTTGAACACATGTGCCCAGGTGCCTGAGGGGAGGCGGTCTTGAGTATCCACGACACAAAGGGAAGGAGCCACATGCCACGTCCCGAGGACCAGAGCTCGGGGGGAGCGTGGCCGCAGGACCCAGTCATGAGGGATGCTCTGCCCAAGGGCTCTCCACGTGGCTCTCCTGATTGGCTCTGACTTCTTCTGAAAACCTTTGTGGCCTTTTGAAGTATTTATCATTGTACTGGGCCGAGCCAGGGACTCCCTTTTGGCAGCATTTAGTGGTTTCCACAGCTGAAATGAGAACTTGGCGTCATCGCTGGTGGGCGGAGTTAAAGGCCAGAAGCGGAATTCCCCTTGCTCGGTAGGAACGTCGTGACGTGGCCAGGCCCAGCGTTCACGGAAGCTGCAGGCCTGGCTCGTGGGGAAAGACACCGAAAGTGCCATGTGCACACAGGTGACAGCCCCTGCCCCTCCACACCGGAGAGGCAATCCCTCGGCGTTCTCGCAGAGGAGGTCGGTGGTTTGGGGAAACAGGGTCTATTTTTAAAGTGTGGGGAAGCCTCCCACTCCCTCCTTTCTCTAAAGAGATTAGTGAGGGAAGTCCATCCTGGGACAACGCCCTCACGCGTGTTCCCAGAGGGAACTGGCCCCAGGCATGTTCAGTGGGTGCAGAGGGGCAGCCACCCACCCCCTGTGCCCTGACGTCTGCCCCAGCCAGGCACCTGCAGCCGTGTCCCAGCAGCTTCGGCTTCGCATGGGGGCCAGGTGGGTGGAAAAGAAGACACCAGAGTGGCTAGTTCTTGGACCACAGACCATAGCTATTATAGGTGGAATCGTGTCCCCTCAAAAGGCATGTGTTGAAACCCTAACTGCTGCCTCCTCAGAGTATGACCTCATTTGGAGTAGGGTCATTGCAGACATAATTAGTTACCATGAGGTCGTCCTGGAGTAGGGTGGGCTCCGTCCAATATGACTGGTGTCCTTAGAAAAAGGGGACACACACAGGTAGAGACTGGGGTGACACATTCAGAAGCCAACTGCCCCCAAACCAGAGGAGCTGGGGGGGTGGGGGGTCTGGGAAGGACGCATCCTCCTGGCCTCGGAGGAACCTCCCTCCACACCTTCTGGACTCCGGCCTCAGACCTGGAGACAGTGAGTCTGCGTCTGCAGCCGCTCCCGTGTGGTGTTGGTCAGGGCGGCCCCAGGGCACTAACCCAACCAGGAAGCCCGGCCCAGGGAGCACTGCTCACAGGGTCCCCAGGTGGCGAGGAGAGCAGAGCCAGAACAGGCCGCTCAGTGGGGTGCACTGCGAACAGCGCCCAGAGCACTGGCAGCCTCACCAGGCTGCAGGCTGGCCCCCTCCCCCAGGGCAACAGAAGGAGCAGCAGGGCCACAGCCGGGGCTTGGGGTCAAACCCAGAGGCGGAGGTTCCAACACCTGAGCTGGCCAGGTCAGCATCTTCCCTGCCTTCTCTGCTCTCTGGAACCGTGGCCAGATCTGGACACCGTGTGTCACACCAGGCCACCACACCGGCCTGATGGGGTCGCCGTGATGCCCTCCACCCCCCCCTCACCCTGTGTTCAGACGGCCAGTGCCAGGACCCCGTGGGGAGGCGGCCTCCTTCCGGGCACAGGCATGGCTTTCAGGGACCAGTGAGCTTCCTCATCTGGACTCAGGCTTGATACAGACCGAACCGGAACCCCAATGGAAGCACAGCCCACCCTCAAGGCCCAGCTTTCCCTCCCCCAAGGCTACCTCACACCTCCACCTCTGCCCTGCAGGCAAATCTTCCCCTCCCCTCCTCACCCAGCCCTCCTGGTCATCACCCCAGCCAAGGCCAACAACCCAGCTTTATGCCCAGCTTAGCCCTCAGCCTGAGCTTCTCCTCCTCCGCCCACTCCTGGCACCTCCTCCCTCCCACTCCTCCCCTCTGCCTCCCTATAAGGACACATCTACCTTCTGCCACTGGGCTCGAGCCCCTTTAAGGCAGCAAGTGTCCACAGTCTTTGCATCGGCCGCAGTGAACTGGGCTTCTGGGCTAACAGCACACACAGCCCCGCTTTGGACAATGTTAGTAATGAGGATGGGGGACCTGCAGGAGGGTGGTCCATGCTAAGGCTCTTTCTGGAATGAGAACTCTGCATGTGTCCCTATCTCCCTCTGCTATTTTATGCTTCAGAAATGGTTCTCTCCAGAGAGCCCATTTGTCTGTGTGCGTCCTCCACACCTTGTGTCCCGGCACACCACAGCGCCCACCCCTGGTGATTGCCCGCCTCTCCCCAGCCTGGCTCCGGTCTCTCTTCCCTGCTCCGTCCTCTGACCTCCCTGTGGGCCACACCCCTCCCCAGTGAGGACCCTGGAATTCAACACATGCTCTGAGGTCAGAGGGACACAGGGAACTGGATGTCACCCTCTTTCTGTCCAGACCTCACACGTCTGCTGGTGCCGTGAGCTTTTTCTTGGCAGCATCTTCTCGTTGTGGATTCCGACGGAGGCTGAATGGACTGAGACCTCCGGGCTTTTCTCCCAGGACCCATGTTGCTCCGACCTGGCCCTTGTGTGGGCTTGGTGCTTTTAAGCTCAAACGCAACATTTCACAGGGAAAAAGAAAAGGGCCTCCGCTTTCCTATTACAGAAACCCTAGCGTGACAAAAAGAAATGGTGCTTATTGCACAAGACACCCATCCTAATTCAAGGGAGGCCCCCGGGAAGGCCAGTGGAGCTCGAGGATGACGGGAAGTGCTCCCGGCTCCAGACCTCACTCCAAGCTGGAGCCCAGTTCACCTTCACGATGCCAGTGGAGTGGGGCACGCACTCACCCCGCTGCGGGAGAAGAGCGCCAGGCGCACTGGGCCGGCAGCCACGGACCCGGGGCCAGGAGGACGTGCCAAGCAGGCAAGGATAGCACATTGCCCAGGAGTTTGAGGCACAGAACAGGAAATCATTGCTTTCATTCATTTTTTTTTAAATTCGGGGTTATCTTTTTTATATTTTAATTATGGTAAAACACACATAACAAAATTCACTCTCTTAACCATTTTTAAGTGCACAGTTCGGTGGTATTAAGTACATTCACGTTGTGCAACCATACCACCATCATCTCCAGAGCCTTTTCATCGTCTGAAATTGAAACTCTGTCTCCATTAAATGCTAGCTCCCATGCCCCCTCCCTAGGCCCCTGGCACCCTCCACTCTACTTCTGTCTCTAGGGATTTGACTCCTCCAGGGACCCACATAAGTGGAATACAATAGCACAGCATGTGTCCTTCTGTGTCCAGCTCACTTCTCTCGGCATAAAGTCCTCCAGGTTCCTCTGTGTGCAGGTACATGTCAGAAGGGCACCATCTTGAGGCTGATCCCCTCCCATTGTGTGTCTATCCTGCACTTTGTTTACCTAGTCACCGTCCACCGACTCTTGGGAGGCTCCCACCTTTTGGCCACAGTCAATAATGCTGCTACGAATGTGGGTATGTGAATATCTGCTCAATTCCCACATCATCTTGTTTTTTCAGTCCCTTTAATCCCAATTCATCCAGGACGGGCAAGCAGGTCCACAGATCTGCATCGTGAAGGGATTCAGAGGAGAAATGGAATAGGAATTTAGCTGAACGGCAAATACAAATGGCTGGTTTCAATGTTCGGAGTCAGCTGGGGGCTCCTGAAAGGCACCAGCCCAAGAACTGGACGTGTTAATTGAATCTCCATGCGAACTGGCCACAGACGATCACTAACTAATGTCTAGCTGGAAGCAGGTATCAGCTCCCATGCTCCTGGTTCTGAAAACCTTTTTATTCACAACACATTAGGTCCAGGCCACTGGGGCCTTGGAGGTGGAGCCATGTATCACCACCTGTCAGCAAGGTCAGCATCTGCTCTCTGCTGGCCAACCAAGCGCCTGTTAGTTAGTGTACATTGTTGCTTTTCCTAAAGGAGTGTGGGCTCACCTTAAGACAGGCTTAAACCCCCAAACCTTTGCTTCCGTCTTTTTTTCTTTCTCTCCTTTTTAAAACAAAGTCATTTAATGAATTAGTTATGACTTTGTGTGGCCCCATATAGGATGTTTCAAATGAATAATCACCAGATAACATCTCCTATAATTAGAACTTTCATCTGTTACACAGCCCCAAGTGTCCAGTGCCTGCTCTAATTTCATTCTTGGTAGGTGGGTATAATTCACGTGAAAAGACTTGGGCACCATTAAAACTGATGGAACTTTATAAAATAAAATCCTTAAGACTGTCTACACTGATACATACATACACTGTCCATCTTGTGTTTGAATTGTCAAGACTTTTAAATCTAAATTAGTGAAGTCCATAAAAAAGCAAAGATAAGTATTCGATATTTTCCATAGCCCTCAAATGAATGACATAATTATTTTCTAATAATATATTGATTTGGACTTTTATTTAATAAAATTTATTGGTGCACCCCTCCATGGGATATTATTTTGAAATATATGTTCACAGGTTTAAGTGTTTGGTGAGAAGAGAGAGACATGAAAACAATATGAAAACAATTCCTTAATACTGTTGAATGCTAATAGATAGGTTTTATTCAGACTGAGAGACAACATGCAACTAACTGTTAAGTTTCCACCTCGCAGCATTTATGTCCATGGCTTTGCCTGACATTTGCAAACCAGCCTTAGGACCAGGCTCACTCCTCCAACACCGATGTGCTCACCACTCCATCGCCAGATGGCAGCCTGGTCCGAATCTCGGCATGACCTGGGACCAGAGCCTGAGAGGAGGTGTCACTGAGTAGGACAAAGCAGGCAACTGCCAGGCGGCGGCTGTTGGTTTCAGAGGCTGTTTTCATAGGGAAGGTAGGAGCTCGTCTCTCAGCTCATGGAAAGCAGAGCAGACTGAGCACGGGCTTCCTCTCCCCGGTTGGCTGGCGCCTCTGCAGGCTTCTGATGGCCTGGCCTGCCGTCCTGCAAAGGGCCCTGGGGAGCTGTCCCCTTCAGCACTACTTTCCATCAGCAAGAGCTGGGCACCCAGATCTGGAAGCAGCTTGACCAGGGGTGGGCAAACTTTTTGACTCGAGGGCCACAATCGGTTCTTAAACTGGACCGGAGGGCCGGAACAAAAGCATGGATGGAGTGTTTGTGTGAACTAATATAAATTCAAAGTAAACATCATTACATAAAAGGGCACAGTCTCTTTTTTTTTAGTTTTATTCATTTCAAACGGCCGGATCTGGCCCACGGGCCGTAGTTTGCCCACAGCTGAGCTTGACTCTCAGAAGAGGTGGGCAGACGAGGGTGTGCAGGCCAAGGAACCCCCCAACAGGGCAGCCGCGGGGAGAGCTGTCCCCTGATACAGCCTCTGTGCGGGGCCCCAGAAACCTAAGTCAAATAAGAGGTCCTGTGCAAAGTGGCAGGTGGATTATCCATAAAGTGTTATTGATATGACCTCTAAGAGCGGCCTCCTGACTGTGAACCAAATGTCACCATGGCTGGCACCAGCAAGTCTGCACATGGCAGAGCCGCTGTGAAACCAACAGGTGCACACACCTACCTAGTGTGGGGTTGTTCGACACTAGGGGTTCCTGTCACACAGGCACATTTACCTGTTTTCAGGGCACATGGTGCTCCCATTGCCAATGGTGACGCCCAATGAAGGGCAGAGCGCAGAATGGAAGGATTTAGTGTTGACAAACCTATAACCTCTTCATCAGGTTTGATTTCCTGCTAAAATTCACAGGAGGGACTTTGTGAAGATGTCCACAGGTTTCAGTGTTTGGGGTGAGGAGAGGGACATGAAAAGAAATAAGAATTTAACATTCTTAATACTGTTGAATGCTAATAGATACATTTCATTTAGACTGAGAGACAATATACTAAAATATGGTCACTGTGAACCACCCCAACTACCATCTCCCCCATTGCCTGGTCTTAATCTCAGAAAAAGAACAGAAAAGTTCATGTTTGAAGAAGTACTGGTGTAGTTACACTTCCATGACACGTAACAGATACTCGGGGGCCTCCTGAGGTGTGAATATTACACAGTTCACAGTGGGCTTGCTCGGCTCTGTTCTCAGAGCTCCAACTTTCATTTATAAATGAGAACTCCTGAAGCCAGGGCAGGTGTGCACGTGCAGACACACACAGAGACACACACTGACACAGTCATACCAACACACACACACTGATACACATACCCCTTCCCGCAAACTCCAGTCTTGGTTTGCTTGAATCTTTTCTCAACACAGCAACCAGAATGATCCTTTGAAAACATAACTCATGTCATGTCACTTCTCTGTTCAAAACCATCTCATTTGTGAGTGAAAAGCAAAGTCCTTACCATGACCTGCCAGGTCCTATCAGTGCTGGACCCTCAGGGCCTCTCTGACTTCATCCCTGCCCCGCCCCCTCCCCTGCCTCAGTCTCTTTGCTGCGGCCACACTGGCCTCCTTGCTGGTCCTCAAACACACCTGTCTTTTCTTGGCCAGAGCCTTAAGCCTCCTGTTCTTTCTGGAAGAGTCCTCTCCCAGATGTCGGTATGGCATGATTCTCCTGACAATCCTATTTCAAACTTCCCCTGGGGACTACCTACACCCCTTCTTGGACTTTTCTCCCATTGCACTTGTCACCTAACTAAATAGGCAACTTATTTACTGTGTTTTCTATTTACCCTGTCTTGAATACAAACTCCACGACATGGCTTATTTTTATGTCCATATACACGCATACGTATGCTTATGCACATCCACACCTGCGTACACACACGTACCATCTCCTTTCATCCTCTCTGATACGGAAGGCAGGCAGAAACAGTACTGAAATCTGGCTGGTAAGTGGGTGGTAATGATGAAGTAAATGAAAGCCCTCCCCTGGTAACTCACCACAGCTCAAATGAGCAACAGCAAGACTTCCATTGGGAAACCTCGGTCCACGGCAGAGACCCCTCCTGTGCAATCCTGATAGTGGGGCTGAAACGCCATTGCCCCTCGTGGTGATGACACTGACAGAATTTCTCGAAGAGAAGTCACGACATATTTTCCGTATTTTGATAATAAACAATAGAGCAGATAGGGCCATACATTGATAGCAGCTCAGCTATCCGGGTGTCCAATGAAAACATTTCTAGAAAATGTAATGTAGTGCAAAGCACAAGAAGACCTAAAATACACGCGTGTCACTCCCCAGTAAATAGCGGCTTGAGAATAACATTAAATCACCCGCTGTTCTCCACAGTCACTCTCTGCTTTCCTTCTAAACTAGTTTTCTGATTCCGGAAGTTCTTGCTTGTTTTGTAGCAGCAATCAAGAGCCCAGGCTGAAGGCTTCAGCACTCACTCAGGGGCATCAGGATCAACTTCATAAGAACCTTTTACCCCCCCACCCCCCTCCCCCGCCAAGTCAAAACACAATGCTGCTTCTGCACCATCTGTGTATCCCCACCCCCCATCCATGACAGCCATCAGGGCTCACTGGATTGTGACGGCCAAGGTCTCCCAGGTGTGGCCTGGGCCACGGCAGCGTGGACTGAGCAGGTCCCCTGGCCACACAGTGTCTCCTTCCAGATCATTCCACCCAGAACTATCCAACAGTCCTTGCCACTGTCCATTTGGAGATAAAACAAAAGAGTATAGGTGGTTTTCAAAACATAGAAAAGAACACTCAACCTATTTCTAAGGGGCTCATGTTAATTGGCCCTCAAATATCCCCTAAAGAATGACAATTCCTTGAGTTTCTGAATGTGTTCGAATTCCTCAGAAAGAAAGGACTGGTGAGAATGACATTCCCCTTTTCTATTGTTTAAAGCACAGGATATGTTTCCTTTTATCCTAATATAAGAGCGAATGCAATAGTATAACAAGAAGCAGAGGTGGAATGTCTTCTGGAGGGCATTTCAAAGGGACTCCATCTCCTTTGGAAAAGCTAGAATGCCGCTGAGTGCAGCCTGCGCGATGCAGAGGGAGAGCCTGTTTGGAAACACACCCGACCCGCGTGATCGTCCACTGTGTGGTTTGTCCGAATGTGAAAGTGCAGCATGAGCCCCGGGGGTTACCTTTGTCAGCGCGAGAACTCTGAGGAAAGTCTGCCTTCCAGAGTCTCCGTTTTACTGTTTGAAGAAGAACTTGGCTAATCCACCCCCTTTCTATTTCTAGGGCTCCCTAAATTAATCCCAGTCCTTTTTGGAGGTGAAGGAAATGTCTCTGATAAAAGGCCATTGATGTTTTCACATTTTTCATCATCTTTTTAAAAAACTGTACTGCAACGTTTTATGAAGCCTAATTTAATGGAATGTCATGTTCTTTATTTTATAGTGTGGATCTGAGGAGAGAACAGCCTGGCTTTTTTGATAATGAAAAGCAGAGTTTTAAACATTGAAGAAATAAGGAAAAAGCAAAATGCTATGCTATATTTGTGTTATAGTATATAAATGAAATTATTTTTTTAAAGAAAAATCAAATAATCAGGGTTTCTCAAACTTGAAGAATATTTAAGAAAAAAACAATGTGTGTGGATATCCAGTATTACCTTATAATATTTTCATTATAATGTCACTTATAACATATAAATATAAACCAAAGCATTGGTCCTTTATGATAGCTCTTATACAGCAAAGGAAGAAAAGAAATATATAGAATGATAATAGATAAAATAAAAACCATTAAGATCACTTTTTACAGCATGACTTTAATGATGGACAAGGTCACTTTGCTGAGATTATCTCCAAAGACGTGGTCCTAAGTGGTGTGGCCTGTTCCGTGGCTCCACACACCAGGGATCCATGTGTATCGTGGATTGTCTTCTGGTGGATTCCTTTGGCCCTCCCAGAGCAAATGCATTGTTTCTCCACAGTCTACCTTTGTTCTTGCTCTTCAACCTTGGACGGTTAGCGACTCCTCTCCACCAGAACACAAGTGCAGACTTGGTGCTGCTGGGTATAAGCTGGCCATCTGGTCTACCCAGAACATGAAGGCAGATTTTTTCTAATTCTGCTACAGCATACTTCTGTGACCCCAGCTAATCGGCACGAATGTTGTCAGTGGCCCCTGTTGAGGAATAAATAGTTTAAACCAGTACTGGCTGTGGACCAGGTTTTCACTTTTCACTTTGGTTCGTCTTTGTAGCAAGCTGTTCTCATTTTCTGCCTAGAAAACTGCCAGGCACCCTACAGGACCCTATGCGAACGACACTGCCTGCCTCTGCCAAGTCTGTAAGAGCTGGGTGTGCACCCCCCTCACACTCCTGAGGTCAGCAGTCCTACTCTATGCTCCCAGTCCTCACCCCAACCCCCTAGGACTCCTCATTGCTGACCGTCCCCCACCCCCACCCCCGGCCTCAGGCTGTGAGCGGCTCTGCAGGAACAAGAGCCTGTGTTCACATGCCCATCTTATAAGAGTCAGGAGTTGACATCCTCACTCTCTGTGCATCACGTTTAGCAACTTGGCCTCTGCTGACTCTTCGTTTGGGTGGATTGTGTCTTGGAGTGAATTGTGTTATTTGACAGTGAATTCATGTTCCATAGGATTATATATGTTGATGGAAATTTGCATCTCCTGGGTGCTGGAATTGACCCACCTATGACTTCTTTAAAACTGCCAGCTGTTTCCCACACAGGCATGCCACAGAGAGCTTTCCAATCCCAGACTCCTGGGTACAGCTCTCCCTTAGGAATCTTCCTTTAATTCTGATCTGCTCAGAGTATGACCATCTCTTTCTGCAAAGCGGGTCATTCTGTTTTACCTCCTGAAGCAGCACACCGTAGGGGTTCGGGCTCTATTTGAGGTTCTCTAATTCGACTCCCAGCTTGGCTGGAGCCCCCAGGTCTGTGCTCAGTCCCTTAGCAAGGGGCCTACTGGGTCCAGGCTGTAAGCACCAGAGATGGGCAGTATCCCCAGGAAAGGACCTCCCAGGGCTGGACCACATCTCCAGCTTCGTGCTTGTTTCAGGTCTGACCCTGCCATGGTATTAAATCTGCTGTCTCTATGCTTTATCCAGGGTTTGGGGCATCGTGGTGGGGATTCCCCCAACACGTGGGAAAGAAGTCACTGTTCTGGGTCTCTGTGTTTTCTAACCTCACTCCCAGGTGAACAGTGGCCCCGGGGACCGTTTTCTGTCCTGAGCACCTCTCCTCTGTCTCTGTGACCGTATTCTCTCCCTCGTGTCTCCCCCTCTGTCAGAACGATGGCACATTCGTTCACCTCATCTGCCAACTTAGAAGCCTGTTGTCACCCTGGACCTTGCCCGCTCCCCCTCATACACTGGAGTAGAAATCCTACTGAGCTTTCCTCAGTATCTATCTGTCCCCGCCACCACCCATCACCCGTTGCTGGATGGGCTGCGAAGTGTCCTCACTGCCCTCTCACCTCCAGCTCATTGCTCCCTCCTGCCTCCCTCCCTCTGCCAGCATTTCCCCACATGACACAGCTGCTTCTGTGTCTCACCTGGATGCCGAGCTGTCAGAGATCGCTGCTCCCTGTGTGCAAATAGACGAGTCCCGGCCCCTTGCCAGCCAGCTGCATGGGCACCAGGGCTGCAGGGCCCACTGATCTCCCAGCGGTGATAGCCAGAGTGAGGGTCCTTCACTCCACTTCACTCATTAGTCCATTTCTACCTGAGCTTGAAGTAACAAGTATGCACCCACCTGTTTATCCATGAAATTGGAAACAATCCATTTTACTCACTATGCCTTCATCTCTTCATTCTTTGATTATAACAAATTTCTGATGAGCAGCCTTGGGCTTGGAAGGCTCCTGAGCTGGAAGCACCCAGTTTCCACACCATGAACTCTAAAGTCAGAGAAGGTGATCAATACTGTGAATTGACAGCACCTCCCAGTAAAGTTCTAAGTTGCCAAGGGAAGGGTTTAAAGCAGTGGTTCTCAACCTTGGCTGCACATTAGAATCACCTGGGAATGTATTTAAAATCCTGATTTCCGGGCCTCATCCTCCGGAAAGTCTGTTTCTTTGTTATGGGGTGGGGCCACAACATTAGTAACAAAGAAACAGAATTTCCGGAGGATGAGGCCCAGAAATCAGTAGTTTAAAGACATTCCCTGGTGATTCTAATGTGCAGCCAAGGTTGAGAACCACTGGTTTAAAGAGATGTACTGTTTCATTCCTGACCCCTACTCAGTAAGTGCCGATTACGTTCTGAAGGCGGTTGTTAGGCGTGCAGCTCAATGCGCACGTGCTTCGTGCAGCGGGGGTATTAGACCCAGCACAGACGCTGGCATCGGCAGTGTGGTTTGGTTCCCAGCCCTGCCACTGTCCTTTTATATCAGTTTGGACGCCTCATTTTCTTACATTGAAAATGTGGAAAACAACGCTTCCTTCAAAGAGTAGCCGTGACTGTTAAATGAGACGATGAAGGCAAACCATGGTGGGAGCGGGGCTCTGGCACATAGTAGGTGCTCAATGAAGCTACTTTCTGTCCTCTACCTCTGACTTCCTATTCCTATTGACTTTTTCTAAATGCATCAATTCAATGCCCAAATGTCTAAAATAAAATCCTAAAAGGGAGGAAACCTTGTACTGTGGATGTCTAATCTATGCAAGGTGAATATTTTAAATTTCCAGTTATGGTTTCCCACGTTTTTATTTCATATTCTAGCATGGGGAAGACACAGGCCATGTAGGAAATTCTGAAAGGAAATGCATTCGATGACCCTGTCTTAATCTGGCAAGGCCTGGAATCCTGTGTGTCTGTGTCTGTGTCTGTGTCTGTGTGTTCACATATACCTATTTGTGTGTATGTGCATGCATGTATGTGTGTGCCTGCGTGTGTGTGTGTGCTTGCACGCATGTTTGTTCTCTCGTCCTCTCCCACCCCCACCTCCTCCTGCACAGCCCTGGCCCCATTAATCACAGAGATGGCACCTCATAAACCTGCTGGCCCCTCCCAACTCACCGAGTTGTCACGCAGATTTACGGAGTGACGTCTGGGTGACTGGCAACTGCGGCTGCTTTACGGGGTGCGGCAGATGTGCACAGGGGAGCCGGAGCGGTGGCCTGGCGGATGTCTGTGAGCGCTTGGGGCCGGCCATTAAGTGGAGCCACCTCTTCGCTCCAAAAGGATTCTGGCAGGAAGCTGTGCGCCACCTCCTCGTCCTGCGGCCCTTCGACTGGGTTTGCAAAATCGCTTTAGAAGATTTAACCAAAAGACAATTAAGGTATCGATTTAAGAGGTAAAAGCAGGACCAGCATACTTGGAGAGGTCATGCCCGGGACAGGGGCGTCATCACAGGGTATCAACACCGAACCCCGGACAATGTCACCCAGCGCAGGGGCAGGGGCAGGCTCCGCCGCGGCCCGCCTGGCCTTGGACTCCGGTGCTCCCGGTCCTGTGGCTCCCGGGATGCAGCTGCACCAGCATTCCACTGTGGGGAAAGAGCCTGCACTGCATCAGGCTGCAGGGGGAAACTGGGGCGTGCTTTTCCCTGACTCCTTGGGGCGCAGGAGCACCCACTGAAGATGAACAACTTCTCACATTGATTTTACAACCTGCTCCGTCCTGCAGACCATGCCTGCCAGCCAGGCAAAGCAGGATTTGGTAGGGTCTAACCCCCAACCTTTCAGAGCTTGACTTTTGGGGAGCTCTTCAGGTTGCAGGGCAGTGGCAACATCAGAATGCTCTACAGACACAAGGAGGGTGGACTGTGGGTTCCCGGGCATTCACCAGGTCCCTGACACCACTGTGTCTGTGGTCTCTGGGCTCAGCTCCCTGCCCCTCGGGGTCAGCGAGGGCCCTTGCTGTTTTGCAGGCCACGCCTCCAGCACAGCTCCTGCATGGCAGGCGCATCAGTGATGCCAACGGGCGAGAGCCCAGAGGAGCCCCGTGCCGACCAGGCCTCCGGGTGGAAGTGGACAGGGCGGGCGGGAGCAGATTCTCAGAAGGCAGGCAGGTGGGACCCAGGCCGATGTGTGCTATGGCCAGGCAACCCAGGGCGCTGTCGGGATGAGCAGAGACACTCAGCCAGCCTCTGAGGATGAGGGAGCGATCACCACTCTGAGGTCTGAGGGATGGAGAGCTGCCTCCAAAGGGCAGAGTGGGCCGGGAGAGGGTGTCGGTCGGCGCCACATGGGAGGACGCAAGGGAGGGAGCCTGGTGGACAGGGCCAAGGAGGGGCCATGGGAGAGGAGCGTCAGGACTGTCTACTGTCATTGCAGGGCCCAGGGAAGGGCAGGAGTGGGGCAGGCAGGAGGGCACCATCCTGATGTAGAAGAGCCATTGGTTGGACGTGTAGGGCACAGGTTGGAGGAACAGGACTGGACTTCCGGCCAGTGAGGACCTGGTTCAGACATCCACGCTGGTGTGGGGGGGCCTGCATGGTCTGTGGGAGGTGTTGAGGGAGACAGGAACCCTGCGGCAGTGTGGGGTGAGGGAAGGACCGGGTGGAGGTCTCGGTGGGGAATGGTGGGAGGGGTGCAGAGCCCAGGTCCCCTAGTTCCCGCCCTCAACTCCAGCACCATGGTTACGGGCGTGGGCCCTGGTGTCCGGCTGCAGGGCCCCCACCATGCGCCGGCCTTGTGGCCTGCACGGTCACCTCCAGCCCCGGTGCCTCGGGACCGTCCGCCATGAGGACAGCTCTAGTCCTGCTCCCCAGACCCGGCACAGAGCACCTCATGTTATTCCCCTTTTCTTCGTTGTGCTTCACAGATGTTGCATTTTTTACCAATGGAAGCAAGACCTCACCAGTAAGAAGATGGCGGCTCGCTGTATTGCAGGGCCTGGACCCAAGCACCGGTATCTCTGAGGTCTCCTGGCGTCACTGTGAGGACGTGTGACACTGGGGACAAGGCTAAGGACCAGGACGCTCCCATCGCCAGCACTGCCCTGGGTCATTCAGAGCATCCTCACAGGCGTACTGCTCCCTTCACTGGGACGACCACTGCGGAGCCAGGCCCCTCGGCCAAGCGATGCCCCTGACACATCTGAGGAGTCTGAGCGAACGAGCTGGTGTGTCTCAGTTCCTGGTCTCCTCCCTCGCTCGCAGGGGCAGCTGTCAAGAGCCCCTGATGGCATTTGTGTCCCTGCTTAGCTGAGGCATAGGCAAGATTGGGCTGTGGGGGTCAGACGGGCATGCGGGGAGCGGGGACGTGAGCGGGATCCTGAAGGACCGGCGGTGCCACAGCCCCCACGGTGGAGGTGATGGTGAACCACAGGGTGAGAAGCCAGGGGAGTGCAGGTGAGCTCAGGGTCTGTGCAGGGGAGATGGAGAGAGGCAATGTCAGATGGCGGGACTCACAGGTTGGTGGCCAGGGAACCACGGAGCGCCACCAAACAGGAGAGAGCAACGCTGGGCTTGGAGAAGCTTTGGGAGGCAGGGAAGCCAGTGGAGCTATTTCCTTGTCCAGGGGAGAGGAGACCAGAGCCCTTTCCGCTGGTGGCAGAAAGGTAGAGAGGAGACAAGCGTGGCCAGTGCAGGAGCGTGGCGGAGCCTTGGTGGCTGACCGCACCATGTGGGTGGTGGCTCAGAGGGCCCCGAAGTCAGAGGCCTGGGAACGGCAGGGCGGGGAGGGGAGCATTGATGTGGAGGAGGTCCCTCTGCTGGGGGGTGGAGGCCTGCGCTGCTCTGGGCTCCATAAGCAGGAGCCTCCAGGAATCACACAGGTTGGAGGACGGAGCCCCCTCCCCAGCTGCAGGGCTGAGCGGCGCCCCGAGGCTCTGAGGCTCTCTGACATCTCCGGGAAAAGCACTTTGAAGTGGATTTTTATTGATTCAGAGAGGAAGGAAGAGGGAGAGAGGGGGCGAGCACTTTTAATCACAAGGCAGTGTTCTCAGTGTTTTCAGCATTGAGGGCGCCAGTCTGTGATCTAGAATCTGGGTCCCTATCGCACCATCGCCTGCTGCACCCCAATCCTGGGAGCACGGTGCGTGGTGCTCACCCGAGTCCCCTCGAAAGAATCCGCGACACCGAGGGGCCTCCTCGGAGTCAGAGTGCGGAGCGGACTTCCTGCCGCCTCGCTCTTCCCGTCTGGTGTCCACCCACCTGGCGGCACCTGCACATCTCATTAGCAGGGCCGCCCTCCTCCGGCCCATTAATCAGGCTGTTAAACACAGGACTTAGCACCACGCAAGCCATTTATCTGCGAGGCCCAGGCCCGGGCTCCCCAGCTTCCCCCGCGGCGGGCGAGGAAATCGTTAACACCTCGCGCTCGCAGCTCCGATCACTCTTCTGCTTTGCACATTAGCCACACGGCTGGGACCCAGCATCTGCTCCCCGGGCCCCCACCTTCTCCCCTTTTTCTCTCCCCTCTCCCCACCTTGCCAGCCGTCAGGGGAGCAGGGGGGCACCCACTCACACGCACCCAAGTCTCGGAGCAGGTCTTCTTCCGAGTCAATGGCTCGGAGGACACTGGCGGCTCAGAGCAGGCGCGGTGTCTGCATGAGCAGTTGGCCCACTGGCTGAGGCGGACTCATCAGACACCCCAGAGGCTCTCCCTGCTGTCCTGTCCCCCATTTCAGAGGAGAGTCTGAGGCTCCGAGAGTTCGTGGCTGGGCACGTGTCCAGCTCTCAGCTTGGCCTGACCCCTTTGGGGCAGCTAATGGGGCTTCTGAGCTTTCTCCAAAGGGCTCTCCACACGCGGGCCTAGTTCACCGCGACTAGTGTGGCAGATCGTATTTTTCTTTCTTTCTTTCTTTCAATCCTGGAGGATATTTTTCCATTGGTTTTTAGAGAGCGGAAGAGAGAGGGGAAGACAGAACTATCAATGTGAGACAAACGCATCAACTGGTTGCCTCCTGAGCGAGCCCAGACCAGGGAGCTGCAACAGAAGTATGTGCCCTTGACCGAATCGAACCCGGGACCCTTCTGCAGACCGACGCTCTATCCACCGGGCCAAGGCTCCCCAGCTTCCCCCGCGGCGGGCGAGGAAATCGTTAACACCTCGCGCTCGCAGCTCCGATCACTCTTCTGCTTTGCACATTAGCCACACGGCTGGGACCCAGCATCTGCTCCCCGGGCCCCCACCTTCTCCCCTTTTTCTCTCCCCTCTCCCCACCTTGCCAGCCGTCAGGGGAGCAGGGGGGCACCCACTCACACGCACCCAAGTCTCGGAGCAGGTCTTCTTCCGAGTCAATGGCTCGGAGGACACTGGCGGCTCAGAGCAGGCGCGGTGTCTGCATGAGCAGTTGGCCCACTGGCTGAGGCGGACTCATCAGACACCCCAGAGGCTCTCCCTGCTGTCCTGTCCCCCATTTCAGAGGAGAGTCTGAGGCTCCGAGAGTTCGTGGCTGGGCACGTGTCCAGCTCTCAGCTTGGCCTGACCCTTTGGGGGCAGCTAATGGGGCTTCTGAGCTTTCTCCAAGGGGCTCTCCACACGCGGGCCTAGTTCACCGCGACTAGTGTGGCAGATCGTATTTTTCTTTCTTTCTTTCTTTCAATCCTGGAGGATATTTTTCCATTGGTTTTTAGAGAGCGGAAGAGAGAGGGGAAGACAGAACTATCAATGTGAGACAAACGCATCAACTGGTTGCCTCCTGAGCGAGCCCAGACCAGGGAGCTGCAACAGAAGTATGTGCCCTTGACCGAATCGAACCCGGGACCCTTCTGCAGACCGACGCTCTATCCACCGGGCCAAGCCAGCTGGGGCGATCGTATTTTTCTAAGGATGGTCACGACCATATCCTCTCTGGCACTTTGGCAGTGGACCTTGTCCCTCTCCCAGTCCAGAGGTGGAAAGTGGTTCCTCTCTCCTGGGGCCGCTGTAACGACAGAGCAGAGCAAAGACATGTCAGTCGAGGTGAGAAGACACGACATATTGGATTTAGTAGTTGACTTAATCAGCTGTGGAATGAAGGCTTCTGTTTGAACACTTACTTGCCCCAGGCCCCCAGCAAGGCAGGAACAGGCCTGATTTTTATTTCAGGGACAGGTGACCACAGATGTGGCTGGTTGGGGAGACAGAAACCCAGGAAGAAAAGAGGAAGGTTGCAGGGTCACTTTGACTTCGTTCTGCCAGTTCTGCAACCTAGTAGACACCTCATGTCCTGCTGCCCACACCAGCCCTGGGGCCCCCCAGCCCGTGTCACTGCCAATGTTGGTGGCCTTCCCTTCTGCATTTGCCCCTGGAGCAGCCCACCCAGGGGAGGCTGGGACGTAGCTCACCTGCCCACACACGGAGCCTCTCGGCCCCTCCACCTGCCTGCAGGGAGCCTGCCGCCCTGGCCCTTACCACAGGGGCTTTACACACACTCTCGGGATCGGAGCGAATAGCAATTTAGAATGCACAGAAATGAAGGTTGGCTACAGGGATCTGTGCTCCGTCCCACCCTTGAATCTAATAAAGCCACGAGGGGCTGAGGCAGAAAGACCATGGCCTCCCCG
>NW_006288615.1:7053300-7076044 GCF_000327345.1 Myotis davidii | reverse complement strand
CCTGTCCCTCACCTGGGGTTGGCCAAGGAACCTGCAAGTGCAGCGTCCCCATAGGGCACACTGCCGACACCACCGATTCGCTCTAGAAGCTCCCGAAGCAATCCAGGCAACCTTGCCTATTTAAAAGAAGACCTGTCTGCAGAGGGGGAAATGGCAGTTGCTGCTTAATTAGATTTTGAACAATGGTTCTTTTCATGGTTCTTGAGCTGTCCTCCAAATCACCCCAGCTATCTCCAAGAAACAGCTCCTCCAGTTACCTTCAACAGAAACAGTGGGGATTGCAAATGAGAGGCTGGTGCACACGCTCCCCCCCACACACCCCCCGACAGCCAAGTGACACATGAGCAGGTCCTACCTGCAGCGGCTGGGCCAGGAATGGGTCCTGCTCTCAACCCCGGCTCCCTGCCCCTCTGCATGGCGGTGAGTGGAGACCTGTGGTAGGGTGTTTGGTCCAGCCAGGTCTGTGTCCTGAGAGGTCCTGCTGGCACGGCAGGGCCCTGTGAACATACCTCCTGACAGGAGGGGGGTTTGGAGGCACCACAGTGTTCAGCTGTGCTCCCCATTTTTAACTTCAGTGAGAACAAGCAAAGGAACAGCGGCCAAGGGAGGCCCTGCTCTCCAAAATGCATCCCGTTGCTGTTCTGCGCCCAGCCGCTACTTAAGGGTAACTCCAGCTGGCTGCCCTCACTCTGGCTGTCCAGGTCACGTTCTTTAAGAAAAGAATAAAAAAAAAATGGGGTAAGAAAAGAACGCCTGGAGGAAACAAAATACAAGAACTGAAGGGCCTTGTCTTTAAGCCTAAAGCAAAAAGCAATCAGAAAAAAATTATAAGAATTAGAGCAGAAATTAATGAAATGGGAAATCAACAGAGAAAAATCAATATAGCCAAAATCTGATTCTTTGAAAGATCAATAAATTTGACAAGGCTCTAGGCAGGTTAACCAAGAAAAAAAGAGAGAGGACACAGTTACTAACGTCAGACATGAACTTCGTCTACATTGAAAGGGTGATAAAGGAACATTATGAACAACCCTGTGCCCGCAAATGCCATTGAAAGACACAACTACCAGAACTCACACACAAAGAAACAGATCGCCTGAATAGACCTGTAACTATTAAAGAAAATGGGGGAATAAATAATAATCTTCCAAAATCACACCAACAGACCAGAGGGGCTCGCTGGTGAATTCTACTAAACATTTGAGAAAGAAATATCGCCAATCCTCAACAAGTTCCTCTGGAAATAGCAGAGGGAATGCTAATTCATTCTATGAGGTCAACATTTCCCTAATGCCAAAAGCAGATAAAGACCAACATCTCCTGTGCATAGATGCCAAAACCCTTAACAGAATATTAGCAAATCAAATTCGACAATGCGTAAAAAGATTTACACACCACAACCAAGAGAGATTTACTGCATGTATGCAAACTAGTTCAACATTCAGAGCCAATTAATGTAACACAGCACATCACCAGGCTGAAGAAGAGTGAACGTAAGATCTTATCAATCGATGCAAAAACAAAAGAAATATCGGTTTATAATAAAAGTTCTTAACAAACAAGACATATAGGAGAATTTTCTCAATTTGATAAAGAACATCTACAAAAATCAATAGCAAATGGGATACTTAATGGTGAGAAACTGGGTGCTTTACCCCAAAGACTGGGAATAAGGCAAGGATGTCCCCTGTCACAACTCCTGTTCAACATTGCATTGGAATTACTCATTAGGGACTAGTGCAATCAGAAAAGAATAGAAATAAAAAGGGATACAGATTGGGAAGAAAAGAATAAAACTGGACTTGCTGATAACATGATTGTCTATATATCCAGGAGCCCATATTGATATATAAATGATTGATGAAATTAATAAATGGGTAAAAAGTCATGGCATGTAACTATATAAATAACTAGGGGCCCAGTGCACGAATTGTGCACCTCCGGGCACTGGCACCGGGCACTGGCAGCAGGTGCGAACACCAAGTGGGACTGCGGTGCATGATAGCAAAGAATTTTCAGTAACCACCAGAGGCTCGCCATGATGACAGCAACCAGTGCACGCCTTGGTCTGGTGCCCCCGTTCACCTGCTCCACCATCCAGCCACAGCTGATGTCCACCATGTTCTGCACGCACCCCCTGGTGGTCAGCACATGTCATAGCAACCAGTTGTTCTGCCTTTTGGGACTGGGAATAAGGCAAGGATGTCCCCTGTCACAACTCCTGTTCAACATTGCATTGGAATTACTCATTAGGGACTAGTGCAATCAGAAAAGAATAGAAATAAAAAGGGATACAGATTGGGAAGAAAAGAATAAAACTTGACTTGCTGATAACGTGATTGTCTATATATCCAGGAGCCCATATTGATATATAAATGATTGATGAAATTAATAAATGGGTAAAAAGTCATGGCATGTAACTATATAAATAACTAGGGGCCCAGTGCACGAATTGTGCACCTTGAAAGGAACTGTGGGCCACGAGGTTGTGGTGGGCATAGGGCCGGGTCTCGGCCCATCCTCCACGCCCCCGCCCAGCCCCTCCCGCCGTGGCCTCCAGTCCCCTCTCTGTCTGCCAGCAGCCCTACTCCCGCCACTGCCGCTCCCATGCACTGATGGCACCAACCCCGCTCGCACCCACTGAAGGCGTGGAGCGATTGAGGCCGGCACCAGCAGCGAGTGCGATCAGGCCCGGCGCCATCAGTGGGTGTGAATGGCGGCTGCTGCCACGATTGCCCCTCAGGAGCAGGGGGAGGCACAGAAGCCCTCACGGGCAACCGGGGCCGGCAGCTGCCGCTCACACCCGTTGACGACTCCGAGCCATCGGGGCCAGCACCGGGCACTGGCACCGGGCACTGGCAGCAGGTGCGAACACCAAGTGGGACTGCGGTGCATGATAGCAAAGAATTTTCAGTAACCACCAGAGGCTCGCCATGATGACAACAACCAGTGCACGCCTTGGTCTGGTGCCCCCGTTCACCTGCTCCACCATCCAGCCACAGCTGATGTCCACCATGTTCTGCACGCACCCCCTGGTGGTCAGCACATGTCATAGCAACCAGTTGTTCTGCCTTTTGGGTTATTTGCATATTAGGGTTTTATATATATAGATACTGTGTTCTATATTTGAAAGTTGTTGAGAGAATAAATCTTAAAAGTTCTCATCATAAAAAGAAGTTTTGTAACTATGTATAATGACAAATGTTAACTCAATTTATTGTGGTGATCACTTCACAATAGATACAAAATTGTTGTGTTGTATACCTGAAACTAATGTAATATTATATGTTAATTATACCCCAATTAAAAATAAATAAATGGGTAGGAAGAGATAAATCAGAAGAATACCAAATAAAGTTTGCAGACGCCCTGCTCTGAAGCGAGTGCTGTATACAGAGGGTTCCTCCCAAGGAGACAGTGGGGGTATGGATCTGGGAGTTAAATCATGCTGATTGATCTACACCCAACACTCAAAGGTCTGAGTACTTTCGTGTACTTGGTCTGAGCACACTAAAAGTTATACAAATGAATTTGCTTTTAATGATCATCTCTGATAGGTTTGGAGGCCCTAGAGACTCCTCCCCCAACATAAATCTGGCCAGTTTTTAAAAATAGTTCGGGGGTAAAATTAACTTCATAGGACATCCCCTCCCAAAAATATCCATGACCTTCAGGAGTCTGACTGCACTCATCTCTACGCATAATCAGAAAGAACCATGTTCTTCCCAACCCTAAAGAGGAACTGCACTTGCTGTTTCTTCTGGTTGGAATCCTGCTCCCTCTCCATGCCTACCTGCCCATCTGCCTGTCCCATGGCATCTCCCAAGTCCCCGGTGGCTCTCACCCTACACAAAAAACAGCTCAAATGTCACTCCCCCGCCCCAGCAGGCTTTCCTCTGTGAGCACAGGGTCACACCTGCCTTGTTCATCCCTACATCCTCAAGGTCCAGCCACTGTGGGGCCAGGCGTGCTGTGAAGGGAGGTTTAGGCAGCCAGCAGGGGAAGCAGGGAGAGGGAGCAGGAGAGGGAGAAAGAGCAGAGATGCAAAAGGAAAAGGACCTAGAAAGAGGCTAGGTTGTGTTCCTGCTCTTTTGTCACAGGAAAAAAGTCCTTCCACTGCACATGAGGTAAAAATATGTTTGAGTCAGATAATGAACTAAGTTTATTATCATGTAGTGTCTCATTTCACTCCCAAAACAACCATGGTGTAGCTACTGTTCTAGAGGAAGCTCCGGGAGGCTAGTTACCTGGAGAAAGCATCCCGTAAAAGCTGGTCTCATCGCCTCCATGCGGCCCTTAGGACCTTGTCCTTCTAGCTGGGTTGCAAGAACCAGCTCTATTCAAGTTCTACAACCTCCAGAGGACTCGGCACCGGAACAAGGTGACATGGCAGAGATCACTGGTGATCCTGGGGACAGGGGCAGAGTGGGGCACCCTACAGGCAAACTATGTCTCCTTCAAAAACATATTGATAGTAAATATAAAAATTAGATTGTCAGCTTAATTTTACATTCAATTATGCAGATTAATTGTGATTGTGACAGAAATGTGTTATAAGTAAGATACTTGGAAGCCCAAGAGAATGACTAAGATCACCGAAGCAATAGTTAATATAAAAAGGTTCCAGTACAGCCGACGGCTTTGCCTGCTCCCATAGGGGAGATCTGGCCCCCTCTCTCTTGTTCAGACATACCAAATCATGTGCTTAACATGCAAGCGAAAAAATCCATCTGTAATTACATCTGCCTAAAAAAGTGAATAAAAGACATTCCAAAAAAGGTCTTCAACAAAATAACATTAAAGCAGCCATATGTTTAACTTGGCTTCAAGTTGCAAAATATCACAACATTATATGCTATTAATGTTGTAAACTTATATGGGCTTTTCAACTGATCCAAAAGCAAATGAAAAGAAAGTAAATCCAATAAAAAGGAGGTGAAAGCTGAAGATACATGAAAAGAGAAGCTCAGCATATTTATTTTTTTTAAAGCAATTCAGGTGACTCCACTGTCCATATTGTAACTTCCCTGTTTACAAACATTGGACTGGTTTTTAGAAAGTCATTAGGTTCCCGGTATGTTTTAGAGAAGCAGTAGAGACATCTGGTTCCCAGAGCAGCCAAGTATGCATTCCTTCAATGATTGCAGCCTCCCAGTCCTGTTTTTTTCCTGCAAAACGAATGGGTAGAGAGCCCATAGGACAGAGAGCAAAGAGCTCCCACATGTCAACACCTTTATTTCTGTAACGAAATGGATGGGGTAGTGATCAAAGATTCTCACCCACAACCCCTTTACATGCTCCTCTACATCTACTTCTTATTTTTAATGCCTTAATTTCTATGATCATGAAATAAATTCATGTTTACTGTAGAAAATTTGGAAAATGCCAAATAATATGAAAATTATCCAAAAGTTCCACTTCCAGGAATGCTAGAATAGGTAATTCCTGCCAACCCTTCAGTTGAGAAAAAAATAGAGAAGCTGGACAAGAAAGAAGAAATCTGTTGGAAGACATCTTACAGCTAACAAAGCAAAGAAACATTGTAAGGCAAAGATCCAGGAAAAGAAAGAAACCTAGAGCCCAGCTTTCCGCCAGGGCCACATATCCATTTCAGAAGAAAAGGGTGAGAGGCTGAGCTGTGCTTTAGATTCATGGGGATAAGAGAATAAATCAGGATCTGCCAAGGAGAGAGTTCGTGGGATATCTGGAGATTACAGAGTATCAGTGCACCAAAAATAGATAATCCTTGCAAGGACAGCACCCAGGTTCCTCTGAGATCCTGATTGCATTAAGGATGTCTGGGATTACTACCCACCTTTCAGAAATAAATGTAAATCCCTTCTGGAAGAGTGATGATATCATTCCATACCTCCATAATCTCTACAATTCTTTATACACCATATCTGTCATTCAGTACAAAAATATAACCACACATATGAGAAGACAAGAAAAAAAAGAGATCAAAACCAAGGGAAACAACAGACAAAAGAAATGGACCCACAGGGGATTCAGACAATGGAGTTATCAGACACAAACTTTAAAATAATTATCACTCATATATTTAAGTGCATAAAAGACAAGATGGATTTTTTTCAAAGAACCTGACATTTTAAAAAATGGGGATTACAGACATGATAAAATACGATCAACACAAGGGCACAATGGATGAGTGTAATAGAAGATTAGACACAGCAGAAGAGAGAATTAGAGCATTTAAGAGCAAAAGAAACTATCCACAGTAAAACAACGAGACAAAGGAAGAATAAAGCTTACAGCACTTGATGACACGAACTCAGGTGTACGTGGGTTCCCAGAGGGAAAAGAAAGGGAGAATGTGCTAGAACAAAAGCAAGTACAGGATGTATGGAATTGCACAGGATTTCTGTGAAGTCTGGAAACAGCCAAATATGTACAATGTTTTCAAGAACATCTTCAATCTGTAAAAACAAAAGTATACTATCTCCATTTCCACACTTGTAAATAGCCTATAAAGTTAAGACCACCAACAATAAAAAAAACAGTGGGGATATAACTAAAAAATAATATGAAAAAATTATATGCTTTGACAAGGGAGAAAATTGAGAGGATAAAGAGAAAAATACAACAAGTTCACTGATTGATTTAGAAGTAATAAATAACAATGTATGGGGTCAAAAGATATAAAGAAGACTGACAAACCAAATAGCAGAAGCCTAAATAAATTAAGAAGGGGGGGGGGGGAATAAGGGCATTATATGAAGAGACATGATGTATAAATACAAGTACTCTATAGATATCTTCTATACTAATAATAGCCTAGATGGTGTCACGCCCTCACATCATCACAAGATGGCCGTCACAAGATGGCCACGTGCACAGCGGAAGCAGGGCCTGGCGGCTGCTCCACACAATAAGGCCTGGGGGTCCCACAGCTCAGTGTGGCGTGGAGGAGGCCAGTGCCAGCATCTCTGCAACTGCGCACAGAGGAGGCGGGTCCCAGCGGAGGAGGCAGGTCTTGGCAGGAGAGGGCAGTTGTGGGCAATTAGGCTGCAGAGGAGGGCAGTTGTGGGTGATCAGGTCGGCAGGGGAGCAATTAGGTGTCAATCAGGCTGGCAGGGGAGTGGTTAGGGGGCAATCAGGCAGGCAGGCAGGCAAGCAGTTAGGAGCCAGCGGTCCTGTATTGTGAGAAGGATGTCCCCCAAGGGGTCCTAGATTGGAGAGGGTGCAGGCTGGGCTGAGGCACAATCCCCTCCCATGCACAAATTTTGTGCATCGGGCCTCTAGTTTAAATATAAAGGCATCTACAAAACTATGCAAAAAATGCAAACCTTCCTAATTACCGCCTGAATAACAACAACAGCAACTAAAGAAAACAGCATGGTAAACTAGCTCAACTAAACAACGTGTTTTATGTGGTAAATATTCCTTACATAATATGTCAGAGTGAAAGAGTTCAAAGTTCAGCCAAGCAGCAAGTTAAAAGGCCATCACTCACTAATTAGAAGGAAAATATTTTAAGACTAACTCAAAAAGCCAAGTCCAACTCCATGCCATACATAAGAGACATAATTAAAAGAAAGTGCTTCAGAAATGCTGAAAAGAAAAGAGAGCTTTGCAAGCAGAAAGGGCAGTGCTCTTGACAAAGCAGAATTCAGGCAAAGAAGCATTGAGACAAGAATGACCGCTCATAGAGCTAAAAGGTACAATTCAGAGAGCAGATTCAATGTTCTTATCTATGTTCCAAATAGTGCAGTAACTGCCGAAGAGGCCAGAAGAAAATGGAAACCAGCTAATAATCAGAGGCGCTAGCATGCTGTTCTCAGCTAGTGACGGGTCGCGTGAAGACCCAGTCAAAATGGATGCAGAAAACCTAAATGGTGGACTCAACAAGGTTCTCATCAAATCCCGATCTCAACGGCAAAGAGAGCGTGGACAGTCAAGACATTCTAGAAAACTGACTGTATTTCATGCCACAGATAATAGAATTAATACTAACAATATCTTCTGTTCATAATGAAACAAAACTCAAAATCAGTAACCAAAAGGCCTTCCTACCAAACAATTAGAAGAACCTGCCAATTAAAAACTCTAGGGTCAAAGGTTAAAAACAATCCTAAATTGTAGAATTTCTCTAAAAAGTCGTGATAATGGAAAAGCCACTATGAAATCAATAGGACAAAATTAAAGCAATAATCAGTTCATAGCTTAATGCCTAAATCACACACACACACACACACACACACAAAAAAAAAACCAATAAAAAGAAATATATGAAATATTCTACCCAGAAAAAGAAACAGAAAGTAATCAGAAATAAAGCAGGAAGGGGGAAATAATAAAGATTAAAAAGCTGATATTAATTAGTTAGAAAAATAAAAAAAACAATTGAACTCATAAATAAATTAAAATGCCAGTTATTTGATAAAATGAAAAGGGGGGGGGGGCAGCAAACCACAAGTTAAACTAATCATGAAAAAGGGAGAAACACAAAATAAAAAATGACAAGGATGAAATAGCTGTTAAAATATAAGAATTTTAAAAAACATGAAACTGCTTTGCCCAGCTCTATGAGAATCAATTTGTAAACTTCAAAGTAGTGATAACTTTCTAGGAAAATGTGGTTTTCCCAAATGAACCCCTGTAGAGTAGCAAGTTTAAATAGACCCTCCCAGAGGTGAAATACAGAATGTCATTAAAGAGCGAAACCCCAGAGACCTCAGGCCCACCCAGGTGGCTTCCCCGGGATTCTACCAAACTTCCAAAGACCAGGTCATTCCCATGCTACTTAAACTGTTCCAGACACCCACACACAAAACACTTTCAAATTATTTTCATAAAAAATAAAAATATTGATACTCGCCAATGAAGTAGGCCATCTCAGCCCCCAAATCCTGCAATCTGCTTCACGGAGAAACGCTGGATGCATTTTCCCTAGACAAGAAGGAGGAATGCCCTCCTACACGGTGGAGAATCAGAAAAGAAGTGATGACGCCACCCCTACCTCAGAGCGGCACCATAACACTGTACCAAGGGTCCGAGAATTCATCCATGTGTCAGGCAAAGGGAACACACTTCTTACAGACAGAGGATAACCAGGAAATACGATGAGAAAAGTCGACAAAAGCACTGAGAAAGCACGTAAGTGAGGCCGCAGGATCAGGTCTGCATTTCTGAAAGCCAGCTCTGACCCCTGTGGCCTACCCCACAGCCCGAGCCCTGAACCCAGAAAATGCTGGGGGCTTCATAGAACTTTTGGAGTCAGAGGAAAGAAAGGAGCTGTGAAATTTTTAAAAATTACTGGTCAGGAGAAGCGAGCCTAACAGTGTATCCCGTCCTCACACGTTCTCACCACCTGGATGGGATAGCCCACTGTCACCCATTCACACGGTTCCTGGCGTTGGTGATGCACCACAGCTATGGGACGCGGCACCTTTGGGGGAAGCTGGGAGAGGGTTCCAGGAGCCCTGCTGTGTGACTTTTGCAGCTTCTTGTGAGTCTATCATTAACTCAAAGAAATCTTTAATTAATTAGTCGAGGCTCATTTACCTGAGCAAAGCCTCTCCTTGAACAATGCAAATACCGCCATGAGTGTCAGGGATGTACAGTTACACGTGAGTGTGAATTGAGTTCATGAAGATTAGCTCCTCTGAGCACTCAGCTGTCATTTGATCGGGATGGATGGATGTGGAAGACTGACCGCTACTGAGGCCAAGCTCCCGGGGGACCAAGGTGAGGTGTCTGCCATTGCGGCCGGAGTGAGGGCTCTGAGCCCTGGGGAGGAAGGACGTCCTCTCTCCCCTCCTCCCCTCTGCCTCCCCCGACAGAAATGAGCAGTGCCAGGAGAGCTGTGCCTCCCTCCCCCATGGGCAGTTGTGGAACAACCGAACCGAAGTACTTGTTCGACTGTTGTACTGAACAGAGGTCCACTGCTCGGCCGCACTTGGGGGAGCTACCCGGGACCTCAGGGACGGTCTACACTGTGTTCCTTTGGGGGGAGTTGGGTGTGTGGCTTTGGGGCTGCACCAGGGCCCGGACCCAGCCTCGTGGCATATTGCAGCAAGACAATGACACAGATGTTTTTCTTTGGCCTGCAGAGCAAAGCGACTTAGATTGAATTTTTAAACTTTAAATTTATTTCAAATGCATCTATTATGAGAGCTAAGTAATTTGTATTTTCCGGCTTTGGAATCATCTTTAAAGTTGGAGACTGTGTTTGTTGTTATAGTGTTGTTGTCCCTTGAACAATTAACAAAATCCCAAATGTTTACCCACCAAATGACAGAGCCCCAACCACGAGTGCCTAGTGGGGCCGTTCATGTTCTAGAGGAGTGACAACCAAAGGAGCGAGAAAGCCACCAGGCCGCTCCCCTGTGGTTTGCGCACGAGTCACTGTGTAGGCCGCAGGCTGTTTTAAAAACGAGCATTTCTGCTAATGAGAATGTTTCCCCTCCAGCGGGCTGTGCCGTGTCAGCAGGACATACGAGGCAGCCCCTGAGAGTCTGGTTACTCAAGGGTTCGCTGCAAATGGAACCAGGTTCCAACAGATGCTGGAGAAAGTGCAATGCGCCCAGAAGCAATTCTCCCTGGACTGCGTGTCTGAGCCACAGGCCAGCATTCTCCTAGAAACACCGCGCTCACTAGAAAAGTCTGCCCCCACACAAGACATTGATGAGGCCTTAAAAGTGTCCTCCAGCCCTGGCCGGTTTGGCTCCATGGATAAAGCATCAGCCTGCGGACTGAAGAGTCCCAGGTTTGACTCCGGTCAAGGGCACATGCCTGGGTTAGGGGCTCAATCACTGATCAATGATTCTCTCTCCCTCTCCTTTCCTCTCTGAAATCAATAAAAATGTATTTTTTAAAGGTGTCCTCCAACCCCATCAAGGGCAAAGCCCAGGTCAGCCCACAGCTCAGCTTCGGGGGCCTCCCAGCCCCGGGTCTTCTCTCCAGGGCTGCCACACTGACCCCAACACCATGGGCCCTTTGGATTTAGATGTAACTGCCAGGGCATGGAGGCCTGTTGGGCGCTGGAGGTCCTTGATACAGGGTGTGACTGCGTGGACTTGAGCAAGCACATGACCTCCGTGCTTCTTAACCAGGCTGCCTTTTCCAGTGGAAACCAACCACAGACAAATAGCCATCACAGTGTCAGCGGGAGAATAGGGGCGGGAAGGGAACAGGGAGCTGGGAACGAGGGGGAGTCGGTCCAAGCATCAAGATCGCACCCACCCCCCTGCCCTGGAAGCTTTGGTTGGGGAGGCAGACAAGTAGCTCAGACCTCGCAAAATTCACCATCTGGCTGGAGCCACGAGGAAGGAGGAAGAGAGGTCCAGAGAGGGGATTAAGATGTGTAACCGAGTCCAAAAACTTCTTGGCAAATGCGAATTAAAGAAGAGCACACCATACAAGGTCACAGGGCCCGAAGGCAGGGAGCAGGGGACTTCGGGTAGAGCCCATGCCATGTTCCGTGTGCCATGTGCAGTGTGCCGTGTGCTGTGTTCCGTGTGCCATGTGCAGTGTGCCGTGTGCTGTGTTCCATGTGCCATGTGCAGTGTGCCGTGTGCTGTGTTCCGTGTGCCATGTGCAGTGTGCTGTGTGCTGTGTGCAGGGCATTGAAGGGCTCAGGTCCTCAGCTCTAGGAGAGACGCATGGGGACAAGGGCAGGGGTGCCGTGGCCAGGCCAACGGAGGTGACCTCACTCTGGTTCTCTCTCCTTGGAAATATAACAAATGTATAAAACGCATCTCTTGATCAAAACAGTGTGTCCTCCATCCTCAGGAAAGGTTGGGCTCCGAGGAGAGCCAGCGCTTTTAGAAGAAACCCGCTTTGCCCACAACAAAAGCGGGGGAACCTTGGCCTGTGCACTCTCGAAACAAAGCAAGACATGCAATTAGCTCCGCTGCAAAGTGCTCCCAGATGAAACGCTGGAAACACAACAAATAGAGCAGTTAGCTGTTAGAGTCTGATGTCCCCCCCGCTCTGCCCCCAGCAGACACCATGTTCCTCAAACTCACTGTCAATGGTCCTGAGGCTCCATGGAACTGAACCCCAGCCTGTTCCCGAAGCAGGGAGGGCGGGGTGAAGCCACAGACTCCGAGCTCTCAAACAGCAGCAGTAAAACCTGGGCGTGTGGAGGGTCCTCCTTCAGTACTTTCCAAGTGCATCTCCCGGGGGGCCTGTGGTTGCTTGGCCTGTCACCCGGGCTGGGGCAGAGTGAGTGGAGGGGGTGGGAGGCTACACACAGACAGCAGCCACCCAAGGCAGAGGGGCCCGGCGACAGGTACAGGGCAAGAACCAGAAGTCCCCATGACACTGACAGGTTCTGTCCCCTGGCCCAGCACAGCCCCAGGAGGGCCCAGCGCCTTGGAACTGCAAGGCCGCCACCTGGCTGTGGGGTGCCCCTTGGTCCCCCGAAGAGCCTGGTGAGCTTCTCTGGCAGGAAGAACCTGCCGGGGCCAGGAAGGGTGAGGGGGACTGGAGCCCACCCTCGCTGCAGGGCACACAGAAACTCTCTGTGCTATCTTTACGAATTTTCTGTAGACGAACTGTTCTAAAAAAACGAAGCTTAATTTTAAATTCTCCATCTTCTCTGGTGACCTTGTTCCATCTAGATGTGATCGATCTTAGGGAGGCCCTGGGGACTTCTGGGCAGTTGGCGCTAGACCAGTGGGTCCCTCAGCTCCCTTCGGTAAAGGGGTGAAACTGATTCAGAAACAGGAAATCCCTGATTTCTCCACCCACAGAGTCATCCTCGAGCCCCCACGGTCCACACATGTTTCTGCTCGGGCTGCCCGTCCCATGTGGAGGCCAAGTGTCTGACCCCAGGAAGTGGTTCAGAACAACGTGTTCCGGGCAGACGTGGGCCACGCTGCCCACGATCAGGCTTGCAGGGGTCAAGACATGCATTTGGGGGCCCGGATCGCCTCAGTTGACCCAGAGCTCAGATGCTGGGCTGATCCTCCCAACGCGTGTCTGGGTGAAATGCAGAAGACGTTTCATTCATAGAGTCACAGCCACTTCCTCTAAAAGGCCGTGGAACCAATCGCCACCCTCAGCCCAGAGCCCCCACCACACTCCGGCGTCCACACCACCGCTACCCGAACCCCTGGTGTGTGAGGAGTCACCCCCCACATCTCCTACCTCTCCTTCCTTCCCTCTGGCTTCACCCACTGGGTCCTCACAGATCTGAGCTTTCCTCGTGACGTGGCCACAGCTGGGGGTCAAGGTGATGCCACCCTGGTGCCTCAGTGTGATCTTCCCTTTAAGGTCCCTTCACCTCCCCACCGGTGGCCTCAAGGTCACAAGGGAGTGTGAGCCGGGGAACAAGAAGGTGACAACCAGTGTATGGGCGGACCAGCGAAGACTTCGGTATGCGAGCTCGGAAAACCTGACCCCACTGAGGCGGGAAGACTCCTATAGGCTCAGCCCCTTTATCTTGCTCTGTCTTTGGGTTGGGGTGCCTTCCTGTTGGGAGGCTTGGGGACCACCTTAAGGGGCTAGAACCAGAGAGCAGGCAGGGACTAGTGGGGAGTTGCTACCCAGCCTCCAGTCTCAAGGAGAAAGGTCAGGGGGTACCAGCAGGACTTTAGACATGGCTTTTCTCCATAACAAGAAAGGAGGCTGGGGTTCAGGGTAGGATTCTGCCCAGGAATTTGGGGTTTGCCTGCAGCCTGTTCCTATCTCGGGAATGGCGAGGGGACGGGTGATCAAACCCCGCACCCCTGCAAGCACAAGTTGAGAAGGAACTCACTCCTCTGGCGAGGGTCTGAAAGGGACTCGAGAAGCTGGTTTATGTCCTCCATTGTCCCAGAGACTGGACTGGTCCTGCAGAAGGCCAGCGGGCGGAGGCCTGGCGCTGTAGGGGGCAGAGCTGGCAGCATGTGCCAGGAAATGAGAACCAGCCCCAGGAAACGAGAGCTCTTCTCTGGCTGCTCAGACCTGAGGACACGCAGCAGAAGGAAGAGCCAGAGACAGGAAAGCGGCGGCTGGCAGGCAGACAGAGAAGCCGGACGTGTGGGCGGCTGGTGCTGCTCCTCCTCCTGGCCACGTCCCCACACTCAGGCCAGGCTCGAGCAGCCTGGAAGGCTGGTCCCTGCCCTGGCCCATCCTCACCCTGGCCCATCCTCATCCTGGCCTGGTCCACCTGAGCCATAGCAGTCAGGGCCCCGGGGACAGTGCTCAGCCACGTGCCTCCTCTGCCCTCCTGCCTCCCTCCTTCCTCCCCACCTCCATTGAAGAACTGAGAGAGTTCCTCAAACCCCCAACCAAGCAGAAGGAAGGCATTGGAGGTTTGCTCCATTCTGCAGTCCCCAAATAGCGGGACTTCATGCCTACAGATCAGTAAGGAATTGTGATTTTCCCAGGACAGACACCGTCTCCTGCTGACACGTAGGCTTCTGCGACAAGCCAGCGATGGGTCCCTGAGGGCCGGTGTGGCCTGCTCAAGCTAGAACACGGAGTCCCCGTGTTTCCATGGCAGCACCTGGGATAATCGTCCCATCTCCACCGCCACAAAGCAAGGCTATGTCGTCTTGTCCCCACTTATAGACGACGACACTGGGGTCAAGGGGTAAGCAACTCGACCGACTGTGACTGAGATGCCTGGCCATACTGCCCACTCTACCATCCCACCTCCTCGTGGGGTCGGGGGCAAGGGCAGAGGGCAGCCAGGCCCTACTCCTCAGCAATGCCTGGTTGCTCTTTAACAACCAGATCGATGCCATGGTTGTTCAATGTCCAATTCTTTGCTGAGCACCAAACTTGAATCAGTTTCCCCTTCCTTTGTTGTAAATGGCTGATACTTCTTGAATGTGTTTGTCGTTTTAAAAATTGATTTATATGAGCTTTTCAGCAAGTCACTCACTTCTCTGGGCCCCAGTGTCCCCATCTGGGAAATGTGGCCCCTCCCAGCCTTCCTCGCTGGGCTGCTGTGACCACATAGGGATGGAATTAAAGAGACTTGCAGTGACGTCAGCATCACTGTCTTTGACCTCGCATGTGGGAGTTCCCCGTTTTTAGATAGAGTCATATAACTGTCCCGTTCTGTTTTCTAGCTCAGTTTTATGCTGAGAAAAGCCTTTTCACCCCCAGAGTGTAAAAATGTTCACCCGTAGTCCCTCAATTCCTTTACCATGCACGTGTGCTACACTGTCTCTAAACCATCTGGAATTTATTTTATTGTGTGGTAAGCATCCAACTTTTTTTCAAAAACTGTAGCCACCTATGCCAATAACATTTATTGCACAACCGCCTTTTCCACACTAATTCCCCGTTTCATGTAGGGAGCCCTGAGTCGTTTCTGACCTGTCCATTTGTTGCCGCTGTTCCATTCCTATTAGCACTAGGACTGGCTGTTCTCAATATTATCATTCAAGGTGTTTAGCGTTTGGCGTTTGGCGTTTGGCACTCGGGGGTCACTTCCCGTCGATATGTTCAGGGTATTCCTGGTCATTCTTGCACATTTTTCCAAATGAAATGAGCAGCACTCTGTCCCCCTAAACCTACTTCCGGGATCTGAATGGGAATTCCATCCACAGGCAGAGGACTGTCTCCTGGGGAGGAACGGCGTCTCTCACGCCTCAAGCTGGAGGCTCACAGAGCGGCTGTGGCCACACACACTGCGGAGCCACAGCCCTGCAGCTACCTACAATGGAGCATCCACAGCCGAGTGTGACCACAGGGCCTTCCTGGTGCAGGAAGGGACCATCCTCTCCCCCAGGCTGAGCCCAGAACTGCCCCGGGCAAAGCGCCTCTCTTCCCACTCACACTCCTGCCCCTGGCCCCTCCCACCTCTGGGCCCCTACGCCAGCACCTGAGGAGTCCACCACTCCGCCTGAAGTCCCACCTGCTGTCCGCTCTCCACTCCGCTCGGCCTGCACCTCATAGCTCTGTGACATTTTAATGAGTCTGTTTCCCAGCTCTCCAAACGACAACGCAGGTCTCCCTGTCTTTAGATTTTCTAGGCCATCGGGTAGGAACTCTGGCCTGTTCAGCACGTCATGAGAAGGCAGGGTTCTTCGGAAAAGACCATCGTGCTGGGAAAACAGAAGGCAACAGGAAAATAGACCAAACATGAGATGGATAACTCCATACAGGAAGCCATCGCTGAGTCTGCAGGGCCGAGCAGGGCCTTGAGGACAAGACAGTGTGGCAGTCACTCATTCATGGGGTCACCAGGAGTCAGAGCCAACTTGCTGGCACGTAGCTCACACAGACTAGGAATGGCAGCAAACGTATGTTTCAGGGCATATGTAAGTATTTTGACTTTTTAAGTACTTCGCTTTATCAGTCCTTTCTGTTCAGTACTTGTCCTTTGCTACTCCAAAATCATGTAAGTGCTTTACTGTATTTCCTTGTTATACTTTAATAGCTCAAGAGGTCCATGGCAGCCCTAGCTGGTTTGGCTCAGTGGATAGAGCGTCGGCCTGCGGACTGAAGTGCCCCAGGTTCAAGTCCGGTCAAGGGCATATGCCGGGGTTGCAGGCTCAATCCCCAGTAGGGGGCATGCAGGAGGCAGCCAATCAATGATTCTCTCTCATCATTGCTGTTTCTATCTCTCCCTCTCCCTTTCTCTCTGAAAACAATAAGAGTATATATATTTTTAAAGAGATTCACGGCTTAGAAAGAGAAGTGGTTACTTCTACTGTGTTATGGGGACAGGTCATGTAGGAGGACAGGTCACGGAGACTCGGAGGCTGTGACCATCTTCCACGTGGATTTGGGGGACAGTCCCAACAGAGCAGACAGGGGAGGAAAGCAGGCAGCTTGGGAGGGGCGACGGGCAGAGAGAGGCTTGGCTCTATGTGCTACTCTGTGACCTTGAACTTCTGAGCAGTAAAATGAGTCTTGCACTTCTGCATCCCCTGCCCCCGTAAGGAAGAAATGTAGCAATGCATTTCCAAGCAGTTTGTAAGCCACAAAGCATCCTTATTAAAACAAGTGGTGATTGAGCATTGTGCCGTCATCTTTTTAAACTTGGTGGAGTCCCCACACTGAATCTTCACCAGTTATCGTCATCACTGTGGCTGTCATTGTCACCGCCACCCCCCTCCCACTTACTGGCCGTCAGCTACGTGCCCAGCTGTGCGGAGCATTCTGCCTGCATTACTTCATTAGTTCCTCACACATGGCCTATGGAAATATATACCTCCATCCATAATACGTGTTCCCTCTGCTCAGATACAGGAAGGTGGCTTGTACAAGTTCATGGAGGCCGTGAAGGGTGGAGCCAAGGCTGGAATCTGGTATCTGTCTTGTCCCCCACCCTGTCCCCTTGGCGGAAGCCAGAGGGTGGCTGGGCCATAATGGAAAGCCTTCGTGGGGACATCATGCAGGGAGAAAGGGTGGCCAGAGCGGAGGAGGGGGGGACACGTGACCTCAAAAACACCCCCTGGGCGGCCAGCAGCAATGTGGGATGTGAGGTCAGCCCAGGCGGACAACTGCCTTGAGACCGCAGGGCTGGGACAGCGAGCCCAGCCACCAGCGTGTGCGGGTGCAGGTGCGGGTACGGGTGCGGGTGAGGAGGCGCACACGGAGTGGTGAGGGCTGTGAGGAGTATGGCTCCCACTCTGCTGGAAAATGCTCTGCACTTACGCATGCTTTGAAATGAAACATCTGTCGCCAATACTATGTGGCTGGACATTTTCATCCAGCTTTTATGAGTTAATGACATTTCTATTCTTTTGACATAAAAATAGATAATGAATAAATCTGACGACATCATGAAAAGACTCGGTTCTCTGAGAGGAAGTGAGCTGGGCCAAGCCCACCATTGGGAAAGTTGTTCAAAGAAGCCCCTCCTGGGAACCCATGTGCCGCTGTCCTGCCCGGGGACTCAGGGTGGCACTGTAACCCAGGTGTTGTCCGTGCAGGTAAGCTCTTGTTGACCGGACTGTGGCAATGAGGGAATCAGGAGCTGGGACGGCTCTAGGGACCCTCTCTGACCACAGACAAGGAAATGGCCACGCCCCAAAGAGAACTAGGGACCACCAGGTGGCTTCATCCTTGCTCACAGCCTCCACGTGCCTCCCAGTGAGGGCACCACAATAAATGCCATTGGTGGCCCCCATTTTAAAACCATCCCTTGCCAGATGAAATGCCAACAAAATTTGCAGACATATGTTTATAGATTATAGATTGATTTCTATATAAACATCTATGTGTTCTTGAATATAATTTTAGGCCACTGATGTTTTGCCAACATTGGATGTCTCTTCAAAGGATTTCTGAGTCAGGCGAGGACCGTTGATACAGGCCCCTTTCATTCTTGGCCTCCTAAAACCTTAAATTTCCTTCTTAACCTCTGTCTGCACAACGCCAAAGCCGCTGGTCTAACCTCAAAAGCACGAGACAAAGGTGCAGCGTCCAAGGTTGTTGGATGAGTCACAAGATGACTTGGCACCTGCCCCGCCTTCCCCTGTCCTCTTGCTGCATTGTTGAGGAGGAGCCAGACCTCCCCATCTTCGCTGACAGGTCACAGAGCAGGGATGGCTCCCAGCCATGGCATACACCCTCAGGCCTTCCTTCTTGGCCGCCCCCAAATCCTTCATGATGGATCGCCTCCTCGCATCGCGGCTCCCTCGGAACCAGCAGTCAATGCACGCAGCCTCCTGAGGCCCAGGGCAGCCGGCCAGAAGAGCAGCGCCCAGCCATGGGGTGAGGGAGCGTGGGGGACCAGGGAAAGCCTGTGCCTCAGGCACTAGGGACAAGGGGCACACAGCCAGGGAGTAGGGGGTTGTCTTTGTCAGTCAGAACCTCTCTTTGCAGGTTTGTGCAGCCGGGCTCCTACTTCTGGGTCAGAAATGAATTCCTCATCCCACAGGCTCAGGTCCCCCTGCGGATCCGGAGTCTGAGCCAATGACAAGGTAGAAACAAGTCCTCCTGGCTTTGTCGAAGGCCTTGCAGAATGGAGGCCATGGGGTCCGGCTCTGACCTCGAGGCTGCTCCCAGTCGGACTCTGTAATTAATCCTGCTTCACTTTCGTACAGCGATGACAGTGGAACTTGGTGTATGACCCCATTTATCATTCTCCCTGTCATTAGAATATGAGATTTGAGTGCCCCGCCCGAATATTTGAAGAAAAGTCAGTGAAAGCTAAGTATACATCCCCCTCTCTGAGGCACCGGCCGTGGGCTCGTCGTTGGGATGGCTGTGGGCGCTGGCCCGTCCCTCTCAGCTTGTGGAGTGAGAGAGGAGATGGGCTACAATCACATTTTGTCTTGGAAACCCATCTTCTTCTGAGAGAAATTAAATGTATATATTCCATTCATATGCGGCCAGAGACTCAAGTGATGACGCACTGGCCAGTCTACGGTCTTCTAGAACAAAAATGGCCATTGTTTGCTTGTGAGAGGGAAGCATTGGGGGGTTTAAAACCTTGAAATGAGAACCAGCATCTGACTCATGAGTGACTCACAGGGGACACTTCCCCACGCGCCTGGAGCAGCAGATCTAATGGATCAAGGTGCTTGTTGGGTAAGCGGACCTTCTTCTGCCCACGCTGCTGAGACGCAGACGGTCCCCCCATGTGTGACTCACGTGGCCCTTCTGTCATCATAGAGAGTGGGCAGACGGCCACAGGCAGTGCGCTGCGGCCCGTGTGTGCGAGAGCAGCCTTGGGCTTTCTGGGTAATTGTTCCGACTCCTCTGGAAAATACTGTTTTGATTTATTATTTTCCAGGAGGCAGAGCTGGAACAATGTGGGAGTTTCAGGGGCAAGATTTGGGCTCGATGCAGGGAAGGCTTTTCTAACAGTTGCTGGTCCCCACCCGCAGCCCCCACTGAGGTGTCCCCGGCATGACCCGGGTCCGGCCAGTCAGGGATGCTTCCTGGACTCTGGCAGTCGAAGTGGTGGCCTCCTCATAGTCCCCAGCCTCCAACAGCAGGTGCCTGTGCAGGAGGAGCGGCCAGGACAGCAGGAGTGAAGGGCCCCTGGGAGCAGCCTTAGGCCAGAGAGGACAAGCTTTGGCGGGTAAACACCTCAGCTCTCACACCTCGAGGCTGGGCCCGGGACTCTGAGGCCCCAAGATCTGGGTGTCTCCAGTGCCCCGATACTGTCCTGGGCAAAACGGCACCCGGGGGAAATGGTGGCAGAGGGACTAGGGTACAGGGAATCCTGGCTGTGGGCAGTATGACAGGAGGAGCCCTGGACCAGAAGGTACAAGCCAGATCCCTAAATAAAGAGCAACCAGGGGCCTGCTCAGGACAGGATTAGGCTCCGGGTGGCAAGCGCCAGCAGCTGCCGGGGACGCTGTAAGAGTCCGAGGAAAGGTCAGGAACGCAGTAGCCCTGGCAGCAGCACAGTCCCAGCACCCATGGCGGCAGAGGCTGCATTTTATTCTTCCAGTTGTTCCATAAATGCACGCGCTTTACATCTTTCCTTTTAATTAGCTTGTTAATTTCTACGGTAAAGTTATTGGTGTATTATAACGTTATAGGCACATTAGATCAAATGGCTCAGATTTTTGAAAGCACAATGAGCAGCCTGTTGAATTTGTGTTTTCCAAAATATTTGTGTTTCCAAAACATTGTGTTTTCCAAAGTCTGATGAAGCATTTTTGGCAAAGCTACGGGGAACGAGTCACCTCATACATTGCCCATGGGGATGTAGAATGTGCAGTCTCCCCTGGAGGGAACTGTCCAGGTACCTAACAAAACTGCATATTCATTTACCCTCAACCCAGAAATTCCATCTCTAGAAACATTTCCAAAAGGTGCCCTGGGGAAAACACGCACATATACATGTAGACGACCGATTGTTGTGACCCTGTGAACAGCAAAGACTGGGAACAACACCAATGCTGTCGGCAAGGGGCTGGCTCACTAGACGGTGGTATTACTGTATAACGAAGTAGTATCTAATCCTAAAAAAGAAATGGAGACTACTTCCATAGACTGTGATTTAGGACATACTGCTAAGTGGAAAAATCAGGATGGATACGTGACCAAGAAGTATATGATATTGTCCGGCCAGTGGTTGAGCATCAACCCATGAACCAGGAGGTCACAGTTCAATTCCCAGTCAGGGCACATGCCTGGGTTGTGGGTTCAATCCCCAGTAGGGGCACGCAGAAGACAGCCAATCAATGATTCTCCCTCATCATTGATCTTTCTATCCCTCTATCCCTCTCCCTTCCTCTCTGAAAGCAATAAAAACATACATTTTTAAAGAAATTTATGGTATGTTATTATGTATTGAAAATATGGGAGAATATAAAAATACTCAGCCCAGCCTGCACCCTCTCCAATCTGGGACCCCTCAGGATGGGGTCTAAACTGGCAGTCAGACATCCCTCTTGCAATCTGGGACCACTGGCTCTTAACTGCTAGCCTGCCTGATCCCCCCTAACCACTCTACCTGCCTACCCGATTGCCCCTAACAGCCTCTGCTTGCTGGCCTGATTGCCCACTAACTGCTCCCCTGCTGACCTGGCTGCCCCCTAACTGCCCCCCTGCCAGCCTGGTCGACCCCTAACTGCCCCCCTGCCAGCCTGGTCTCCCCCTAACTGCTCTCCTGTCAGCCTGATCCCCCCTAACCGCCTCTGCCTTGGCTCCCGCCACTGTGGCTTTGTCCAGAAGGAAGTCAGACATCCAGAAGATGTCTGGTCGACCTGGTCTAATTAGCATATTACCCTTTTATTAGTATAGATAAGTATTTTAAATTAGAGGATTAAACATAAATTTCTACAAAATTACCTACCTGAGGATGGAATGGGCAAGATGGTGAGAACCAGGATAGAAGCTGGACTTCTCTGAATATAACATTGTCTTCTAGGTTTGACCTAAGATACATGTAAATATTCATTCCTCACATAAAAAAATCAATTAAAAAACAACTCTAGCCTGGCCAGTGTGGCTCAGGAGGTCATGGTTCGATTCCCTGTCAGAGCACATGCCTGGATTGTAGGTTCCATTTCCAGAAGGGGTGTGCAGGAGGCAGCTGATTAATGATTCTCTCTCATCATTGATGTTTCTATCTCTCCCTCTCTATTCCTCTCTGTGAAATGAATTTTTTTTAAAACGCTTTTTTTTTTAAAGAAAAGCAACTCTGAAAAATCTAAAGCAAATGAAGACAATGAACCTGGCTGTGTACCAGGTTGGTAATAACCCAGGCAGAAAGCAACTGTGACTTCTACACACACACTCACACTCACTCACATATGCACACAGACATGCACACACATATGCACATACGTATGCAACTCACACACACACACACTCTTACACACATGCATACACCCTCACACATACTTGTGCACTCACATATGCACACATGTATGCACACCTGCATGCACAAATGTGTACACACATGTGTACACACACACACACACACACACACACTGCTTTCAGGAATCACACTGCTGCCAGTGGGTACTGCTCTCCTGAGGTAGCAGTGTGTATGCAGTAGGTTGAGGCAAGCTAGTAATCATTTTGGTGTCATGGAGGCCTAGGATCTTGACTTTGGATCAATAAATCTAGGAAAGTGTAATAGTCCTAAATTGGAGTTGGAAGTAAAATTATTTAACCCAATAAGTATTTTGCCTCTTAAAAAATTGCTGTTTCCTAGCTCTCCACTTGCTGGGAGCCGGTCCATCCTTGCTGTTTCAAGGGACCTGGCATATATGGCATACTGTTCTTAATATGTTTGCTCACCTTCTTGGCACTATGGGTTTTAACCAAGGTCACCTCTCCGAGAAAGGTTGTTTCCCCAAGTAGAGATTTTCCCCTGAAGTTAGGGAGGGAATAAAACCCCTTAACTAAGTGCCAGGCG
>NW_006288615.1:7044743-7053273 GCF_000327345.1 Myotis davidii | reverse complement strand
GCAGAACCTAGCGAGAGAACATGGCTACAGAACCTGGCTGGAGAACCTGGAGAACCTGGCTGGAGAACCTAGCAAGAGAACATGGACACAGAACTTGGCTGGAGACTGTGGCTAGAGATCCTGGCAAGGCTGCTGATCAACTGAAGGCTGTCTCCATGTCATTCCTTCTTCGCCGACTCCGTCCACACCTTTGGGGACCCCTGGACCTGCTGGGGTTGGACCCCAGCATCCACTGAAAAGAAAAACCCAATAGCAGTGAACACTCCTAGAGTCCAAAGAATGAAAGCATTTTTTGAACTGTATCCACACAAGGGAATAGTATTTGGTCTTTAAAAGGAAGGAAATCCTGACACAGCTACAACATGGATGAACCTTGAGGACATTGTGCTCAGTGAGATCAGCCAGACACAGAAAGACAAAGCCTGATGCTTCACTTACACGAGGTACCTGGAATAGTGAAAATCAGAAAGACAAAAGGCAGAAGGTAGAATGGTGGGTGCCAGGGGCCAAGGGGATGGGGAAGGGCAGTGAGTGTTTAGTGGGGACAGAGTTTCAGCTTTGCAAGATGAAACGAGTTCTGGGGAAGATGATGGTGGTGGTGGTTGCGCAGCAATGTGAATGCACGTAATGCCACTGAGAACAGTTCAGATGGTAAAGTTTATGGCATATGACTTTTACCACAATAAAGCGATTAAAAGAAAGAAACCATCCACATGTCTGGCAATGATGGAACCATCAGACGACATCACTTCCGCGTGGCCAGCGAAGGTCCTGGTGCAGAGCAGATCTCAGCGTTTCTTGAGGACAAGCCGAGTGCTCCGGTAGACCACGTGTGAATGACTATGCCTGGTTCTCCACTCCATGCTGCCTCCAACTCTGCTTCCCTTCACACACTTGCAGCAAGTCCTCAGAATCCCACTTGAAAACTTCCTAACACCCCGGCCGTGGATGGGGTCCTGTCCTCCGTGTCTCCTATAAATAACTTTTCTCACTCCAACCTGCTCCCCAAGCAGCCTGTGATGAGGAAGCGTCCTCCCACGCACACGGCTCATGGCCTTAGTTCTGAATTAACTCTCTCACTTCATTCTTCACAGGGTAATTGGTCTTCATCTAGGACTTATGCTCAATACGTGGCCACCACACATGCAAATGACCAAGTATGGAATCAGCCGACTTCACTGCCATCGAAGTTGGAGGGAGCTGGAACACCTAGACTCCAGGTGCTCATCAACCACTTGTGTGTGTGGGGGGGGGGGGGGGGACGTAGACACAACCCAGAACAGGACAAATGAGCCCCTCGACTTTAGACAGCATCAAACTCAATGACTCCCGTATGGATGGTTGAACTACGGTCCCTAAGTAAAGTGATTTGCTCAAATGCCAGTAGGCATTTGCAAAGCAGAAAACAACAGAATCCATATCCCCGGTCTCCAGTTCAGGGCTGTCTCCCACTTTCCAATGCAGAGTCGATGCAAGTTACACTGGAGAAGACGGAACACGTGTGGGAAGGGGAGTCACCCTGTGGATCCCTGTGGGGGTGATATTTGTATGGCTAATGCCACCACTGTATTCATTCTGTGTGTGTGGCTGCCGCGGTCGTTTGGATTTCTGCCCGGCAGATAGCCACCAACATGCCACCTTCGAGCATTCCCATTGACTAACTCACAATTCAGCAGATGGAGAGCCAGGTGCAGCGGGACTGGATTCTCTTCTCAGGGTCTCGGAGGCTGAAATCCAAGTGGCAGCAGGGCCGTGTTCTCACATAGAGGCTCGACTGTGGAAGAATCCACCTCCAAGGCCATTCAGGCTGCTGGCAGAATTCCATTCCTTGTCCATGAGGGGCTGCTTTTCCCTCAAAGAGGCACGTGGTCTCTCCAGCATCGGAGAATCACCCTCACGAGGAGTCCCTCTCATGCTCCTGTTCTCCAACTTCCTCCAAATCTGACTTCCAGACCCAGATTCCCAGGGTGGTCTGCTTAGATCAGGTCCACATGGTCATCTCTCCTTACAGTCAACTGTGCCTTCTAACATCCTCTTAGGAGTGAAATCCATTGTATTCATATATTCACATATTCTATGGGGGGGGTGCCAGGGTGGAATTTGGGGGCTCTCTTGGGATGTTTCCCACCACACTGCCCCCCAAAGAACCTAGTGCCGCAGCATTAGCCTGGTGAGTGGGAGGAAGGATCTCAGAAGCCAGGAAAGTGGCTCCCAGATCTCCACATGGTGGTGAGTTTGAACTTGACTCTCGCTGTGGAAGGCAGGGGTAGCCCAGTCAAAGTATAACCAGTTCCCTGCTCTGCCTTCTGGGCTGGGTTCAGACTTCCAGCATCCCCAGCTTTTCCTTCCACCTGCGTGAACCCTGTGGAAATCATTCCTAATGGGCCATGAAAAGATCAAGGACCAACAAAACTCAGATGTCTTCAGCTGCCATGTTCTAATTTATTGGCAATATGTTCAGTAATGTTTTCCTGATTATTTCCTGGTTAGGTCGCGATACCAGATGAAAAATGGTCAGAGACAGTTATTAATTAAATAAAAATGCAGCAACCAAACGTGAAGATCCCAAACTCTTCTATTTCAAAGTACCCTTTTTTTTTTTTTTAAGAAACACTCGGTAGAAGAGAAATTTGTCATACCTTTTAGCTTATAATTTTGTTTTCAACCATATGCAACCATGCATATGCAACTAACTTCTGGTTTCATTTCCTATCAAACGGTTCTTTGAACTTGTTTTCCTTCTAAAATCATCCCAAATAAACTCATATTAAATAGTGAGTCAGGCTGCTTTTGTTATAAGAAACACTGTGGGAAGCAAATTGAATCCATTTCCAACATTGAAGAGGAAACAGTGGTGAAAGATTAATTTATAAAGCGTACTGCCCTGCTAATTGATGATGCTTGTCTTGTCTTTTTCATACAATGCTCTAAAATGCAAGTGTTCAAGGGGCGTGAGGAAAGCAGAGGACACTCTGATATGACCTCTTTGTTTTACAGATAAAGAACTTAAGACACAGAGAGATGAAGTGACCCTCTATAGTCTGCATGGCTAGTGAGTGGCTCGCCCCAAGGGTGCAGACCCCCGAGGGCTCTTCCTACAGCCGGACCACCTCCCTGATCTCTGGAACTAGGCCCAGGGGCCCACCCGAAGATGCCTCCCTCCCACTTATGGTTTCATGCCGAGGGTGTTGCTAATGGAAATGCAAGATGACGTAAATGAGGCAGATTCTCATGTGTTACTGTTTTGAACAAAGACAGAACATCTGTCTTCACTCGGCCCCTTGCAGGAGATCCCTCTGCGTGGGCAAGCTCTGGGTGCATCCTGGTCCTTGGGGTGGGCCATGCAGTGAGAGTGAGGCACGGAGCAGCACCCAGCAGAAGGCACCCAGTGAAGGGCGTCCACGGTTGGCAGGCAGGCTCCTGGAGCCTCACTCCAGATACGGTGACCGTCATCTCTGGAGAGGCCTGCGGACATCCACCATGACTTCCCAGGCCATTTCCTCCCTTTTGTCCTTAAAACCCATCATCTTTCTAGTTATCAAAGAGCCAGTAGTGGCTTAATAAGTCATTCAATGCTAATTTCTCATTAATAAGAGACACTTTGAAGCTTAACAATTATTTGCAAAAAAATCAATGTAAGTGTGATGTGTTTGCATTAAAGGCATTGACAGTCATTTTGTGCACAGAAAAAAAGGAATTATAAAAGCCTGTGGATTTCGTAAATAGGAAATTTTAAATACAGCCTCGGTCCGCCTTATCACTATTGGCATTTGGGGACAGATAATTTTGTGTGTGTGCCTGTCCTGTGTACTGTGAGATGTTTAGCAGCATCCCTGGCCTCCACACACTTGATGCCAGTAGCACACCCTCCGTCTCCTGCCCCTCACCCTATTGTGACAATCCACAATGTCTCCAGGCATTGCCAATGTCTCCTGGGGGTCAAACTGGCACTGGTGAGTGAGAGCCCAGCATCAGCAGTGCATGTCAGCTCTGACTGGGAATAGCACCCGTCATTACCCAGGAGGCCATTTTACAATAAATCAATACCCGATGCCACCAATACACTTCTAACGTGCGATTTAAAGAACTGCTGAACTGGCAGAGCTCCCCAGAGGAACCAGCTGCCTGAGGAAATAGGAAATCTTCTATTTAGATGGAGGTGGAGGATATGAAGATGGAGATGGAGAAGTAGATTGAGATGGGGAAGGAGATGAAGAAGGAGATGTGGAGATGTGGAAGGAAAAAGAGATGAGGAAGGAGAAGAAGATGGAGGAGATGGAGATGGAGAAAGAGATGAAGGAGGAGAAGGAGGAGGAGAAGGGGAGGACTCTCACAGGCTCCCACAAATACAGACTACATGTTCTTTTCAAACAATAGAATGTGGTTTTTCTTAATTTGACTACATATATAATGGATCACAAAGGAAGTCTTGAAAAATTCCAAAGATTTAAAAACATCTCACAGTACACAATGAATTTAGAAATAAAATGCACCCATACATTTGAAAACTAAATAACACTTTTAAATAATTCTTGGGCCTGGAATAAATTTTTACGGAGATTATAACTACTGAGAACTGAATGACAACAGGAGAGCTGTACACAAAAATCTGTGGAAAATGGATGAAGGGGATATAAAAGGAATTTATAATACTCAATATATATATATTAGAAAATGAGAGATTTTAAATTAATGGGCTAAGGCTCATTATAAAAATGTATATAATATCAATCAATGTAAGCCCAAGGAACAGTAAAAGAAGAAAATAATAAAGGTCAAAATTATGGAAATAGTAAATAAAGAAGCAATATGGAGAAACAAAAAAACAAAAGCTGATTCTTTACTAAGGACTGATAAAAATAGACATTTATTTTTTCTTGATTAATCAAGATAAAAGCATGAATAAATATTAGAAATGAAAAATAAGAATAATTACTGATATTTAGTGATTTAAGATACAAAAATAATAAATAATTTTGGACTAATATATTTGAAATCTGATATTTGGTGGACAATCTTCTTTAAAAAACTAAATTACTAAAGCTTCTATATTTTAAAGATATTTCTATTGGTTTCAGACAGAAAGGGAGCAGGAAAGAGAGATAGAAACATCAATGATGAGAGAGAATCATTGATTGGCTGCCTCCTGCACACCCCACATCAGGGATTGAACCCGCAACCCGGGCATGTGCCCTGACTGGGAATCGAACTGTTACCTCCTGGTTCATAGGTTGATGCTCAATCACTGAGCCATACCAGCCGGGCTGAAGCTTCTATTTTAATTAATATGCTCCAAAAACTAGAAAAGGAAGGAAGATTATCTCCTTTTATGAAGCAAGCATCCCTGTGGTAACAAAACAAGGTAAGGAAGAAAAATTATGAAACAGTTTCTGACTAGCAGAGCAAACAACCAACACAGTGAAAAGGCGACCTACAGAATGGGAGAAAATATTTGCAGAACATGTATCTGATAAGGAGCTCATATCCAACATGTATTAGAAACACACAACTCAATGGCAAATAACCAATTCGGAAAATGGGCAGAGGGTCTGAATAATACATTTTTTCAAAAAAAGACGTACAAATGGCCAACAAGTTCATGAAAAGGTGCTCAGCATCACTAATTGTCAGGGAAATGCAAATCAAATCCACAATGAGATGTCACCTCATACCAGGTAGGATGACTTCTATCGAAAATAGAAGAGATAAGAAGTGCTGGCAAGGACGTGGAGAAAAGGGAACCCTTGTGCACTGTTGGTGGGAATGTAAATTGGTGCAGCCACTGTGGAACACAGTATAGTGTTTCCTCAACATATTAAAAATAGAGCTGCCATATGATTCAGTAATCCCACATCTGGGAATTTATCCAAAGGAAACAAAATAAGTATCTTGAAGAGATATCTGCACTCCCATGTTCATTGCACCATTATTCATAGTAACCAATATATGGAAACAACTTACGTCTAAGTGTCCATTGATGGATAAGTGGATAAATAAGTTGTCACACACACACACACACACACACACACACACACACACTGGACTATGTATTTAGTGTAGGGGTAAGAAATCTTTTTTCTGCCAAGGGCCATTTGGATATGTATAACATACAAAATTATCAACTTAAAATGTAGCCTGCTATTTGGTCAAACATTTAATTAACTCACCCCTAATGCCTTGGCAGGGTTAGACCAAATGATTTCATGGGCCTTGTATGGCCCTTGGGCCAGGGATTCCCCACCCCTGATTTAGTGGAGTATTATTCATCCATGAGAAATAAGGAAATCTTGCCATTTGTAATAAGTAGATAAATTTGGGGACATTGTGCTAAGTGAAATAAGCCATACAAGTACTGTATGATCTCACTTATATGTGGAACCTAACATTTTTAAAAGTCAAACTCATAGAAACAGAGTAGAATAGTGGTTTCCAGGACCTAGAGGTGGGAGAATTGGAGAGATGTTGGTCAAAGGATACAGTAGTCAGTTAAGAGATGAATAAGTTCTGGGAATCTAATGTTCAGCCTATGAACATAGTTAATAACATTGCGGTATACTTGAGATTTGCTTGTGGCCAGCTCAGTGATGGCACTTGGAATACTGAAGGGAAAAAAGTTGATCTCTTCCTTACACCTTTCACAAATGTACCATCATTTCAAAAAATATTGATCCCAAATGGATTAAAGTGAAAAGCAGAACTTTACAAATTCTGGAACTACAGAATATAGTCCTGCTCTCCCAGCAAAAGAGATCGTTATGAACACCCACACGCAGCTGAGGGAGGGCAGGCACAGAACACACCCACCATGGCGCTGCAGGTAACAGGTTGAGTCCTAGGAAACTGCCCATATGCCTCTAGTTTTTAACCTAAAATGGCAGTTTTCTCTGATTCCACCTAATGTTTCCACTCTGAAGAGGAAACACCCCGAGGACGGGGACAGGACAGACAATCAATGGGCAAGAAGGTGGGGTTTCGGGACAATGGACGATGGCACTGGTGGCCCAGAGGATGCTGGGAAATAGAGGTGGTGGCAGCAGTCGGCCACGCTACACAATCTTCTCTCCAGGAGAGCTACTCAGCTCTCCTGTCAAGATTGACCAAAGTTGTGGATTCTCACCTGAGCCACAATACAGGAACCAGGGGACCCGGTGACAGAGTGTGGGTGGATGGGAGGAGAACCAGGGGAGGGAGAGTCAGAGGGGTTCTGAAGGCCTGCAGGGGCATGAAGTGGGTTCCCAGATGGGGTGAGTGGGACTGGAGGCCAGAAACGGTGACACAGAGGGCTGCTGGGTGGAGCAGCAGATGCAATGTCCAGTGTGACCAGGAGAACTTGTGGAGGCTGTGGGCCTGTGTGTTGTTCTAATAATATACAAACATGGTAATTGACCATACCTTTACTACGCCTCCCATTGACTAATCAGCGTGATATGCAAATTAACTGCCAACAAATAAGGCCGCTAATTTGCATATACTGGCTGGGAGCAAACAAAGACTGAAGACACCTTAGAAGAAAGCCAAGCAACGGAGCCAAGGTAGTGGAGATGGGCGGGGTAGAAGCGGCAGAGATGGGCGGGGTAGGAGGGGCAGAGACAGGAGCAAAGCCCTATTCTTGCAGGAATCCTCCTGCAACAGGCCTCTAGTGTCCTATAATTGTCAGTCCTAAGAGGTTCCATGCTATGTCAGGGTGCAGAGGGGGCTCTGAGAGGAGAGCTAGCCGACCTAGCTGACAGCCATCCTGGGAGGGGCCTCATGATGCTCAGGCTCTGTCCTGGCTTGTGGGACGTCATCAGTGGGTCGCCACACTCCTCACTGAGCCCAGATGGCACTGGGCTTCCATCCTGGGGCCCAGGTCGAGCCTGCACCTCAAATCTTAGAACCTTGTGTCTGGCTCAGCTTCTTAACCCTCCTGGCTTGTTGGGCCCCATCCCCTTTGACAGCCGCCAAGTCCATGGACTGCTGGGCACCCCTCCATCCACATAAGCACCTCCCTGGCTCTTCTCCTGAGCCCTGCCTTCAACCCGCAGGGGCCAGAGCCGCCTGTCAAGTAGCCGTGACGCTGGCATTGCTCAAGTGCTCGTTACAGTGTTGTGAGGGCAAAGAGGCACAAGCCACAATGCTCCAGTTCTTTGGATGTGGCTGTGGGGAACGTGGGGGTCCCCCCACCTCATCTCCCACATCCCCATTGCAAGGATATAAAATCACTGGAGTCTCTGTGCACCAGCTGTTGGGCCGCATGAGTGATGGGCCCTCTTACTGCTGCCTCGATGGATGGAAACTAAACCCAAACTACTCAGGCAAGGATATAAAATCACTGGAGTCTCTGTGCACCAGCTGTTGGGCCGCATGAGTGATGGGCCCTCTTACTGCTGCCTCGATGGATGGAAACTAAACCCAAACTACTCAGCAAAGCCCAGGTGGACCAAGCCTCGTTGCGGGGAGCGGGGTGGGGTTGGGGGCAGGGGGGTGAGGAGCGGGAGGGGGCTGCCTGCGCACTTGTCCCAGGCCCCCCAACAACATCAAAAGCATTGTG
>NW_006288615.1:7035179-7035548 GCF_000327345.1 Myotis davidii | reverse complement strand
ATGGAGCAGCAGATGCAATGTCCAGTGTGACCAGGAGAACTTGTGGAGGCTGTGGGCCTGTGTGTTGTTCTAATAATATACAAACATGGTAATTGACCATACCTTTACTACGCCTCCCATTGACTAATCAGCGTGATATGCAAATTAACTGCCAACAAATAAGGCCGCTAATTTGCATATACTGGCTGGGAGCAAACAAAGACTGAAGACACCTTAGAAGAAAGCCAAGCAACGGAGCCAAGGTAGTGGAGACGGGCGGGGTAGAAGCGGCAGAGATGGGCGGGGTAGGAGGGGCAGAGACAGGAGCAAAGCCCTATTCTTGCAGGCATCCTCCTGCAACAGGCCTCTAGTGTCCTATAATTGTCAGTC
>NW_006288615.1:7032644-7034833 GCF_000327345.1 Myotis davidii | reverse complement strand
AACAAAGCAGCAAAGCCAAGGTGGACCAAGCCTCGTTGCGGGGAGCGGGGTGGGGTTGGGGGCAGGGGGGTGAGGAGCGGGAGGGGGCTGCCTGCGCACTTGTCCCAGGCCCCCCAGCAACATCAGAAGCATTGTGTCGTTTAACTCTCATCCTGTTGACGTAGTTCCCCGAGGACAGGGCAGCTGCACTGTGCAAGTCTCGGGGACACCCAGGACCTGCGACAGTGCCTGGGGTTCCCTGGGGTGTTCCATGTCCAGCCTGCCCTGTGGACTGATGGTGGCTCAAGGCGTCCCTACCTAAAACTCTGAGACTTCCAGGGTGTGTGTACCAACAGAGCCAGGTCAGCAACAGGGCCAGGCAGAAGGGGAGGCTGGGGAGAGAACCCTGCGGGTCCCGCAGCCCCCAGCTGGGCCCTCTGGGAAGGGCCCTTGGCTCATTGATGGGAGGTTCTGGGTCTCAGCGGGGAGAATTCTGCATAACACGGACTCCAGAAAACAGAGATTTCAGAGGCCGAGGGAGGAGATTTGGCAAACACGCGGAGGCTCCAGCTGAGTTGGCTGAAGGCTGGAGATGGAAGGACACAATTGTTTCTTCCAAATTATGAAGACCAAAGAGCCGCGCTCCCCAACACGAACGCTTCCAGGGGAAGCCCAGCGTCTCCAAGGCACGCTCGGGATTCCTATCAGCATTCATAATCACTCTGCACCGCGCTGATGAGATGTTCCCGCTAAACCCTAATCTCCTCCATGTGGCCTCCTACTTGGCCAACTCTTCAGCTAAAAATAAAACCTATTCATCAACGAATACTTTCATGTTGACTTGGTTGCCTGAGCCTGTCCTGGTTCCCAGATTGCAGTAACCACGTGTAATAAAATGCCCTTTGTGATGAAGTATTAAATCAGCGACACCCAGAACCATGAGCTTCTTGCTTTTTTTTTTTTTTTTTTTTTTTTTTTGATGTGTGAAACCTAATGGACATTAATTCTGAAGAGTTTGCATCCCGAACAGAGAACGAGGCCTTTCTGAGCTAGAAACGGGTGTCCTCCCGTACAGCCGGCTGGCACCCCACCCAGACTCACTGGGGATGGGCACCCCATGGCTCAGATGATGCACATCCCACACACTCATCGAGTAGTGACAGATGGGAGTGTACACTTTGAAAAGAATGGGAGATTCTCACTTTGATGGTTTGTGACAAAATAAAATGAAAACAGCCAAACCTGTTCTAAAGATGAAGCAAGGCCAAGACCCTCTCCTTGCCCCTTGTCCATCCACCCAGGACATTTCTCTCCTTCAAATTCTTTGTCCATGAGTTTTGAGGAAAGTCAGTCCCCATTGCCTTGTGTGTCTCTGGGTCCGTCCCCATTGGATCTTCTGTCCCTGACATTTTCAAGTGCATTCCACATACTTGTGTGGTACAACCACCCTGGTGTAGGCAGGCCCCATGCTAAGGGTGGGTGCCTATGTGCATAGTCCTGGGAAGTCCCTGTTTTTGAGGGGGACAGGAACCGGTGCTCCTGCTATGTGCTGGGCTGTGAGTCAAGAGTAGTGAACTGTTGTTGCAGCTCCACTAGGGGTCTCGTCATTCTGATGCCTGTGGCTGACTTCCAAGGGCAGCCGTTGGTGTCTCATAGCTCCTCGCCAGCCTCTGTGAATTTGTGGTTCTTCCCCCACAAGACTGGGCCAGGCTTCAGCAAAGGAACGACACCATTAAAATATGTCAACTTCATAGGAAAGACAAATAACAGAGGAGTGAGGAGCCAATGTCATAGGTAGGTGCCTTCTTTCCCTTCTCTTTTTGACATTTGTCTTATCCTCCCTAAGAAAAATGGAAAGAAAAGTCCAACACATACATCTTGTCCTCAGCAGCAACTTGGTCCTGGGCAAGACAGTGGTCCTGGGGTGGCCTAAGTGAGGGAGGAAACCGGGGAACAGGAGGACACAGCAGACAATGTGTTCAAGTTTGGTTCCAGAAAGCCTTTTTTAAATATATAGATAGATAGATAGATAGATAGATAGATAGATAGATAGATAGAGATATATATAGATATATATAGATATATATAGATAGATACTAGAGGCCCGGTGCATGAGATTCATGCACAGGGGAGTGGGGGCAGGGGGGCCCTCAGCCCGGCCTGCACCTTCTCGCAATCTGGGACCCCCCAGGGGATATCCGACTGCTGGG
>NW_006288615.1:7023391-7032557 GCF_000327345.1 Myotis davidii | reverse complement strand
GAGAGGAAGGAAGAGGGATAGAGAGTTAGAAACATCGATGAGAGAGAAACATCGATCAGCCGCCTCCTGCACACTCCCTACTGGGGATGTGCCCGCAACCAAGGTACATGCCCTTGACCAGAATCGAACCTGGGACCCTTGAGTCCACAGGCTGACACTCTATCCACTGAGCCAAACCGGTTAGGGCCAGAAAGCCTTTTGAAGCTGTCCATCAAGCTGTTCAGGAAGGGTGGAAGGGCTGGTAGTCTGAGTGGGTGGATTGTGAAGCAGGTTTGGCATGGCTAACCAGGTTAGCTAGGAAGTTAGGGGAGGAATCATGGAACCTCTCCATGACCTGCTGTCTTATCCCTAAAACAGAGAGATAGGACAGTCCCCACCAGTTCAAAGGGATGGGATGGGATGGGATGGGATGGGATGGGGGGAGGCGGCAATGGTGTCACATGGGCAGAGGCCCCTGCAGCCACCAGGCTCAGAGCCCAGGAGGCTACACGTGGATCACCTTCTCCACCTGTCTCTTCTTTTTCCATCACCTTCACCCCTGCCTCCCTCCTCTCCTCTCCCACAATTGAGGTAGTTACACTTTCCTTCCTTCCAAAGGCAGTTACAAACTTTAAATCCCATTATTTTAAATTATTGAAGGTGCTTGTTTGAAGTGGAAGTTTGAGCCTGTCAGGAAATTTCACCTTCAAAGCCCCTGCGTTGGTTCCGAAATCCCTCACACGTGATGTTCCCTTGGAGCTGTCAGAAGGGAAATGGGCCACACCGGGGCCGTGCTGGGGGATATGACAGGGCCCTGCGCACTGTCAGCGTTGTCAGTGCTCACTGGGTGCATCACACGCCACAGCCGGCAACATGTGCGCCAGTTAGCCCTGCAAAGCCGAGAATGAGCAGGTTTCAGCCGCGCTTCCCCGGAAGGCATGGCCAGGCTCTGGGCTCTGGGCTCCCAGGCTGCACCTGGAACAGGTTGCCCAGAACTCCCATTACTTGAACAACAGAATATTTGCCCCTACAGAGGTTCTTATTACTTTTCAGAATTACTTTACAAAAGGAAAGTAAAATTTTTCCATTAAAAAAATTGTATCAACTGAGTGCAGATACACTTCCAGGCCCCGTCCCTGGAAGTTTCTCGGTGGGGGTACGGGAGACACTACTCCATGCCTGATGGCCTTGGCTTTGGGGGATGGGTGTGGTTTTGACATTTCCAGGTGTGGCAAAGGTGGTGGCTGCACAACACTGTGAATGTACTTAATGCCACTAAACTGCTCACTTTGAAAATGGTTAATTTTATGTTATGTACATTTCACCTCCATAAACTATTTATAAAATCATTTCAAAATTGTCTCCCCTCTGGCTAGCAAGGCTCATCAACTTTGGGTGAGGGTGGGGGATGTGTTGTGTAGGATCCAGCAAGCAGAGCCCTAGAGGGCCCCTTCCAGGAGAGGTCCCCTTCCCAGCTCTGCCCTGAAGTTGTGGGGTGACCTGGGCAGGTTGTCTACATATTACTTGGTCCATAGAAGCCAGTGAACTCGTCTTGGTTTATTTTAAATAACTATAATTTCTCTGGTTAATAAAGCAATACATTTTCAACATATTTTATAATGTAAATAAATGTGATATAAAAATGATAGAAATAAAGAGAATTTAAATGACCTGTCTCACTGCTTGGAATTGACATTTTACATTTTGATGAACCGCCTTCTAACCTTTTTCATATTGATCTGTATTTTTTCAAGGGCTTTTGTGTCCCCATACTTTTTTAGCCAACCCCTTGGTTTGGACCCTTGTCATGTGCGCTGTTTTGCAGAAGCTACAGATACCCCATCACCCTGAAGATGGGTGTCCCAGGTGGGAGCGGGAAATTGGGGAGGTCTTGGAATCTTGCCGCTGAGATTTGCTCTTTTAAATCTTTGTGTTTTTCTGTTCCTTCCTTTGTCTTCACAGCTTTGATTAAAACAATACCAGTTTTCCATCTCCTCTGAGGCATCTGTTTATCTTCTCCTTTGACTTTAAGAAAGCTTAATGTATGGCTTATTTGTGCGTGTGTGTGTGCGGGCGCGCGCATGTGTGTGTGTGCGTGTGTGTGTACATGTGTGAAGCAAAGCAGAATGAAAGGGAAGTGAAGTCTTTATCTGGTTCTTCTACAGCTGTTAGCTAAAAGCCAAGACGATGAGCTGATCAGAGGAATGTCTAGTTAAATTGTCTACAAAAGGAAAAGATTTTGAGCTTGACCAATATAGCAAAATCCAACATTGTATATGAGAAACATCTAAAATAAAGAAATTCAGAAAAATAAAAGTAAAAATGCGGACAAATCCATTTCAAAGGCAAATTCAAAGGAAGCAAGGGTAGAAATTTATTTTTTTTAATATATTTTATTGATTTTTTACAGAGAGGAAGGGAGAGAGACAGAGAGTCAGAAACATTGAGGAGAGATAAACATCGATCAGCTGCCTCCCGCACTCCCCCCACCGGGGATGTGCCCGCAACCCAAGCACATGCCCTTGACCGGAAGCGAACCGGGGACCCTTCAGTCCGCAGGCCGACGCTCTATCCACTGAGCCAAACCGGCCTCGGCAAGGGTAGAAATTTTGATATCTGAAAAAATAAAATTCAGACAAAACCAAATTTATAAGACAAAATAGCCCACTTCTTAAAGTTAAAGTCAACAATTTTCAGTGAAGGTGTACACACCAATAACCTAAGCCCACACTGAAGGAGATATAAGAAGACATCAAAAGAGACACATTCTAGGAGAATCTGATACACCACTCTCAGTAAAAGACATGGTCAATAGGAAAAATACAGTTCAGATGTAGATGACCTAAACCATATAACCAATAAACAGTAATAGGTTCTATACATATATAAAACCCTGAACTCCAATATTACAGAATAGTCGTTCTTTTCAAATGCACATAGAATGTTACTAATAAAAAACTCAATAAACCCCAAAGATTAAAAATAATACAGACATTCTCTGACCACAATCAATAAACTAGAAATTATAGATAGGGTGTCCCCCCAAAAGTATATACACTTTGAATAATTATTAATTCCAATGGGTTAAACCAGAAAAGAAAGAAATAACAATTGAGCTATCAGAAAAAAAAAAGTATACATACATTTTTGGGGGACATCCTGTATCAAGAATTAAAAAGCCCCACAATCCAGAAAAAAATGTAAATTATGTTTAAAAAACTCTTAGATTAAATAGAAAATATTTAAATATTGTAGATTTTCTTAAGAATAACAACGAACAGAAGACATACCTCAATCTATGGTATATAGCTAAAAAAATTTAGGTACATATTTTCAAAGAAAAATAGTATTAAGTATGTCATGCATATGTGCAAACAAAAATAAATGAAGTAAACACCCAATTTGAGAAATTATTTTTTAAAAACATAAAATTATTTTTAAAGCATAAAATAAACCCAAAAAGGCAGAAGGAAGAAATTAATGATGATAAAAGCAAAAATATAGGGTGTCCCCAAAAAATGTATGCATACTTTTTTCTGATAGCTCAATTGATGTTTCTTTCTTTTCAGGTTTAACCCATTGGAATTAATAATTGTTCAAAGTGTATATACTTTTGGGAGAACACACTATCTATAAGTTAGGGAGAAAAGCAGTGGGAATAATGAATAAACCTAAAATGTAGTTCTTTTGAAATTTCAACAAAATAGGCAACTCACTTTAGCCATTCTAATTAAGAAAACAATGAGAGAGACAAAGCACCAATTTGCAAATTTATGCAAATATATTTTAAAATGTAGATGAAATAAATAACTTTCTGGAAAAATACAATATACCAAAATTGACCCCAGTAGAACCAGAAAGCCTAACCGAGCCAGATACCATAGAAGAAATACAAGTGCAGTGTTCCCCTCAAAAAGCACCAGGCCCAGACGGTTTCACATGGGAATTCTATCCAACCTTTAAAGACTAGATAATTCCACTGCTACACAAATAATTCTAGATCCTGAAAAGTATAAAAAAAAAAAACTTACCAATGTCTTGCCCTGGCTCAGTTGGTTGGGCGTCGTCACGTAAACTGAGAGGCTGCTAGTTTGGTTCCTGATCAGGGCACATTCCTGGGTTGTAGGGTGATTCCTCAGCAGGGGGCATAGAGGAGGCAGCCAATCGATGTTATGCTCTCACATCTATGTTTCTCTCTTTTCCCTTCCTCTCTCTCTAAAAATCAATAAACTTAAAAAAAAACCCTAGCAAAATCTTCCCATTAAGTATAACATTAACCCACAAACCTGATAAAGATTACATTAAAGCAAAGAGCAAGCTATAGACCAGAGATGGTGAACCTTTCGAGCTCGGCGTGTCAGCATTTTGAAAAATCCTAACTTAACTCTGATGCTGTGTCACATATAGAAATTTTTTGATATTTGCAACCATAGTACAACAAAGATTTATATTTTTGATATTTATTTTATATATTTAAATGCCATTTAACAAAGAAAAATCAACCAAAAAAATGAGTTCGCATGTTACCTCTGATACACGTGTCATAGGTTCGCCATCACTGCTATAGACCAATCTCAATTGTGAATATCAATGCAAATGTTCTAAAAATAATATTACTAAACAAAAACCTGAGATCCATCTGTTTAAGTAAACCTGAATTTGTTCTGAATTTAAATTGAAAATAACAGAATGCACTCATGATGCATATTTACTTTGGAAAACAAAAAACATGAAAAAATGACTAGCTGTCTGCTGAAAAATCCCTAAACACAAAGACCACCCAATAGCACTGAGCACTCCAAGGGCACATTGATTTCTAAATACCATTTCCCACTCAAATGAAGCAGTTACTTGAGAAATGGCTGATTCCAGATCTGCAGCAGCAAGTTTATAAAATGAGCCTAGAATGGCTTCTGATAGCTGGAAGCAGGGAAGCTACCAAAGACCATGGGGTGGGGTCAAAAGGAGTCAGGAGACACCCCCACCCTCCAAAGGTTAGGTGTTGGGGCAGCAATAAGGGAAAGCTTCAGTGGATTGAGCCCACCGAGAAGACTGACATCTATGAATTTACAATTACAGTTGTTGTTTTTTAACTCCTTGCTCAGCTTTGGAGGATGCTAGCAAATTAACACATGGCCTTGCAAACTAAAAAGTGTGTGTGGAGGGGAGGTGGAGAATCAAGCATCTATCCTGCTTTTCATATGAAAACTCTTCCTCAGAGTAACTGAGGGGAAGTTCCTCTTTATGGAGATACTTCAATTAACTAAGTAAAGGAATAATAGAATAAGAACATGATCCTTTTGCTACCCCTCATAAAATAATGGCTCGAGCAATGGTCAACCATGCCCACTGACATCACAGAGAGACGACCGGGTAGTGTGTACCTTCCTAGATAGGAGAATACACACCCATCTATGAAGGATTCCTGTTGGAAGGTGACACCCGAAACCCAACATTGGTCTGTGTCTTAGCTGCCGAGCATTTGGTTGTTGGTCATTGGCCATCCTGGGAGCAGGGAGCAGGGCAATCCACTATGTTCCTCCTTCTTCTTTGCTTTCAGAGTCGACGAGAATTTAGGGTGCTGTAGGATCCTGGATGTGGCGTGACCACAGTTGAAAAAAAACAGTAAGTTGCAGAATTGGATTTCCAAGTACAATAACTCCGTGAGACAGGTATTCCTTCTAAACATTGTACAGAGGAAGAAAGTGACTTCCCTACAGTCCATAGCTAGTTAACAGGAGACCCAGGATTCAAAGCTGGAACTGCTTCTAATTCAAGTAGCCACTGTGTGCACACCTCACACTCCTGCAATGAGGACAGTTGCTTAGGATTCTTCAGCTCACCAGAAACCTAACAACCTCACGCATTCTTTTCATTGTATTGGTCATGGAATCAGAAAGAAAAATACATTCAACTTTTTGTGTGCATTTGGCATTTTATTTATAGATTTTTAAACCCATGTCTCTAAAGGATCGACCATGTTTGTCTTACAAAACCTGGCTCCACAGGAAAACAAACAAGGCAAAGCCTTTGAAACATATGTAGTGCCCTTGAGAACAAACAGCAGTCATGGTTGCTGCAGTCATGGAAACTCTGAGTGTCTTCAGTGCACAGTTCAAACACATCTGAATGCGTTTTAGTCTCAAGTTTCCCCAACGTCGTCTCCTACTGGTTGATATCTTCAACATGTCCGTTTGTTTAATTTTTAGCAGTTGGCTCTCAGTATTCCGTGTGGATGGAAGGAGGAGGATTTGAGGTGAATTAATGAATTTTCTGAGACGTTCCATGTGTCCTTGTTTCCTGAGAATATAAGTGGTGTATGTGCTGACGAAGCTTTTCCTGTCATCCTGGGTCCTTACCACAATATGAACTACTACAACCAGGGTGATCGTGAGGAGCAAGGCATGCTTCTTGGCCCTCGGGAAGCGTCCGTCTTCATGGTGTGCCATCGGGATGGTGGTACCTGAAAGGCAATCTGATGGGGCTGGTTCCTGGGAGTCAACTCCGCCCTCCCCTGTACCCTGTTCAGGATCCGAAGCCAGTCGGTCATAAGCACCAACAGAAATCGAAAACATTCTGTCCCATTTCCTTGGACTCGTGGCCGTGAGCTGGTGACGGAAGTGTGGAAGTTGGCCTCGACTTTACTAGACCAGATATCACAGCACCTGGGGACACACAGGTGGTGGCACAATCTGATTGATAGCATCTTCTGGAAAAGCAGTGCTACCCCAAAAACTCTTTAACGTCTCATTTAAAATATTTCAGTTCACTTCTCTGCCTTAATTTGTGTAGGAAAGGTCACTGACACTTCACATGACACCCACATTTCCGGAGAGCGCCCACAGGAGGATGGCAAAGAATGTCGCCAGCAAGGTGAGTTCCATCCCTCACGCTTTCCCCCTTCTCCTAAAAAGTAGAACGCACTGAATTTCCTTTTCCATTCCTTTCAAGGCTTTCAACATTTGAATTCAAACAGCCTCAAGAACTCTTGCCTGTAAACTGTGTTCTAAATGTTGGCTAAGGTGTGTCTTCCCACAAACGTTAGGCTCGAGGTGACGCTGGACCAGGAGCCTCCACTCCAGCAAGAACCGAAGCGCTGGGAATGTGGGTGCGCAGAACCTGGCTGTCAAACGCTGCCTGGGGTTCTGAGGGTGAAAGGGTGTTTTGTTTTTATTCTCAATAACATCTAGCAGCTGAGCACATCTCATTCAAACTTCCCAGAAAACTGAGGGAAATTCCCCTTCCAGTGAGATCAAGTGGAAAAAAGATGAAATTCAAGGGGAGAGCTGCCGAAGGGCTGGGGCCAGGGAACCCAGGCAGTGCAGACACAGTTCCGAATTGTTCTCGGGCTTGGAGTTTCCCTAAAAAGAGAGTCCGGGGGCCCTGTCCTGCCTGTGGGGACGGGAATGACCTTTTTCTTGCTTCAGCCACCTGGTGACGCACTCTGTTCCTCTCCGGGAAAGAGGGTGTCCTGGTGCCTCAATCCTCTCCAGCACTGGCCCAGCTGCCCCGCCAGCCTCCATGGATGTGTGCGACCGAGGCTCGGGCCAGTGAGGAACCCGACTGCATCCACACACGGGGACCGATGAGCCCGACTCGTCAGGAAACACCACGTGACTTGGACTGACTTGGACGCAGGTGGCGATGACTCTGCCGCTCAGCCTATCAAGACATCCATCCCCTTGACCTTCCCATAACAAATGGCCCAGACACTGTTCCCAATCTTGGTGGGGAGGCCTTCATGGCTCGTTTCTCAGATCCATCTGCCTCAGCCCAAAGGGGAAGCAGCACGGGGACCAGATGCCCCTGGCCCCTTCGCTGGCTCCCAAGCCAGGCAGTCCCTCGGACAGCGAGTCCTGTGCTGAGGTCGGGGGGTGGAGGGGGAGATTTCCCCTGCCTGAGTTAGAACCCAGGGAGCCAACCTTTGCTCAGCTGGTCTGACGCATCGCGGTGTCTACAGCCCAGGTGCTACCACGCAGGGAGGGTGCCATCGTCAAAGCCCCCACTTGCCCTCCACACGCTGTCACACGCTGTTTCAGGGACACTCCGCTTCCGTGGGAGGAGGGTGCTCTGGAGGCGGAAAACCGTCGAGTGGGGCGTGGCAGCTGCAGGTGATTTAGCCCATCAATCAAGGGCCGGCTGGGATCACATTCACTTACCGCCAAACACGGTTGTTACATGTCCAGGTGACGGTTGTCAGGACAAAGGAAGGGCCCTGAGGACAGACTCCTGAAGCCTCCGCACAACAGGCCTCGGGGCCCCTCGCACAACGCAGACAGCTGAGCGGGACAGGAGTTTCCCCCGTGCCCTGTGCCTCGCCCTGAAGCAGGACGAGGGTCCACAGCACGCCACAGCCCGGCATTCGGAGCAACCTGGTGCCGCCGCTTCCCCCTGGGCCTCTGGTGTCTTGTCTCCCAGGCAACGCCATGCTACACGGGAAAAAGACTGAGAATCTCAAATGGCACCCAGAAAGGTCATGTTTGGTTTCTTTTCATTTAGTTTATAGTCACCACAATATTTGGAAGATTAATAGGAGAAAGACAACCTCCAGCCCTGAAAGCTGTGCCTTCTTAGACTGCGGTCTCGGGAGCCACAACAGGCCACCGCCTCCAGGACGGGAGAGGCAATTCCGTGAGTCACGGGGCAGACTCACCCGGCGCCCAGTGGTTGGAAATCGAGAGGGCAAGGTAGAACCTGGAAACCAAGACCCTCCTGAAGCCGATGTGCTCCTGCCCTGGAATAACTGACAAATTAAAATAAAAGCGCCCTGCTGTCAGGATGCTTCCTCTGCTGTCCCCACACTCACGGCACAGGACACTGCCCCCAAGTCTCCTGTGCCCTGTGGAGAGGCCCCACAGGTGAGCTGCTCCTCACCTACCTGCTGTGCAGAGAGCCTGCGCCGGAGGCAAAGGCGCATGGGCTGGCGAAGATTCCCAGTGTGTCCTCCGTTAGATTCAACGCTGACCAAGCGCGTGGCGGAACCTATTCCTCTCGTTTCCCCACTGGGCACGGCTCTCTTCTGGCAGGATTTGGCTCACCCTCCATCTCCAGACACTATTCCCAGTCTTGGTGGGGAGGCCTGCATGGCCCTGGTCCCCAGCTTGGGGTAAAGGCTATTCCATTGACCAGTCTCCATGCTGGCCCACCAAGCGTCCACTCGAGTCCAGGCAGCTCCGTTCCTGCCAAG
>NW_006288615.1:7018305-7023218 GCF_000327345.1 Myotis davidii | reverse complement strand
GGCATTCCTACAGCCATGCTCTGGCCCTCCGCCCGCTGGCCTCTCACAGTGCCCTGCAGCCCCACGGTTGGGGACTCCTGCCGCAAACCCTACTCCCAGAGCTTGCTCAACAAGCTGGCTGCTCTCACTGCCCTGGCAATCCGTGCTGGTCCCCACTTCTGTCTGTACAGTAACCATCCCCAGCTTGCGTGTCCTGTGGGGACCGGAGACCTTTGGTCCCATGTCCACACAAACCTACAACAGGCACAGCCAACAGGCTGTCCCTTGTCAAGGGCCACCCGGGGGGAGACCAAGCTGTCATGTTGTCAGTGCCGTTTGGCCGAGTGACAGAACGCCACACGCTGGGTGGCTTCAGATGACACGTGTGTTACCTCCCAGCTCCTTTGGGTTAGGAGTCCAGGCCTGGCTTGTCTGGGTTCTCTGCGTCAGGGTTTCACCGAGCTGCCATCCCAAGTGGGTAACGATCCCCTCGCGGGCTCTCGACACTGCTGTCAGGATCCCTCTCCCGGGTCTGCAGGGCTGAGGTCCTTTCCTCACCGGTCACCAGCCAGGGGCCACTCCAGCGTCCAGAGCTCCTGGCCGTGTGGGTCTCCCTGGGGACCATCTCCACCTGGCAGCAGGGAGCATCTCTCGCTAGTTTGTGACAGTCTTTCATCTCCCATTCAAGTAGAACCAGGCCCAACCCGTCTCAGGCTTACAAGATCGGGTGCGTTCAGGGTGGTAGGCCATAGACAACAGTCTTATGTAACAGAGCATTCCAGAAGGGTGGCATCCCATCACTGTGCCGTTGACTGCTAGTGGGAAGCAAGCTGCAGGTGGGCCCACACCCAAGTGAAGGGGTCACACAGGAGCCCAGGGGCCAGGAGGCAGGGCCACCGCCCAGCAGCACGGCGCTCCCTGGACTAGGTGTTCGCGGTGCACTGGCCTCCAGCCTGTGTCCCTGTCTGGGAGGGTGTGGAATGCCAGTCCCCAAAGGCCACAGAATGGCAGCATTAAGCTAGAGGGACCTGGGGACCCAGGCACCCGGCTGGGGAGGTCACAGCTCCTGCGCATCTTGCAGACCAACCAGTAGGTGCCAAGAGGGCAGTGAATTCCAGATGCACCTCCAGGGAGCAGCCTCCGCCACCTCTCTCAGAGGCGGTTTGCCTCCGGTACCTGGGACAAGGTGACATCATCTGTCCTTCCCTCGCAGAGGAAACTGCTCACTTCGAGGCCCTGGCACTTGGCTTCCTAAACAGGCCCAGAAGTTCCCCAAGGGCTGCCTGGGGTCACCCCTCCGCTGCTCCGTCCCTGCTGATAATAACCAGCAGGGGGCTCCCGGGAGAGGCTCTTTACAAAGGAGCAGCACAAGATGGGAGAGTTTACAAAGGAAGCAGCCCTCTCTTTTGGGATCCTTACGAATTTACACATTCCTCTGAGGCTTTTGCATAAAAGAGAGAAAGCTGCTAACATGTGACGAATGTAAGCAATGAAGTGAGGTCCATGATGCCACTGGCAGCCTCTGTGGGGACCAGATATCCTCGCCCGTGGCCTGACCCTGGCACCTGCAAGCTCACGCAGCCACAGACGGCGCATGCACCTGAAGGCCCAAAACAAAATAAAGGCAAACACATAAGAATAAATGAGCAATTGCCGCTCAGACGACAACGGGATCGGTGCAGACAGCAGTCTTGACTTCGTATTGTCAGGCAGAGTCTAAACCACACAGGTGCAGACCCTGCAGCCCGCCCCCCACCCCCTCCCATTCCAGCCAGGGCCAGAGGGTCGGACCCTCTCTGCTTCTTGCTGGTCTTTTCGGGCAAAGAGATTGATGCGCCCTGGAAAGTCGACGACCGGAAACAGAAACCCCCATTGTGGACAGGGGCTTGAAAAATCTGGACGAATCCTAGCTCAGCCCCCAAATTAAGTGTGTTTCAATTACAGCAAGCCCTCTGGCCATTCTGCGCCCTGTTCCACAAAACAAGAACCTCATAAAGAACCTTCCGGCAACTTCTAACCAGTGTTCGGTGCCCCCACCCCCGGGACATCTGTTTGTGAGAGCAGATTGCATTCAGCTGATGTGTTCACCAGATGAGTGGGACGTGCCCCTCGGCTGAAAATTGTTGAGTGTGTGCTGTTGGGGGGGGGCGGGGGGGACCCAGATGTCAAGCAAACTTTTTAGCGCACAGAGCCTCTGACGCACGCGTGTCTGCTGATGGTGATTCGGGGCGGCATCTCCCCCCGTGACTCACTGGCGGGTGGACGCGGGAGCCGCCTCCTGACCTCTGCAGCCATGTGGGCCCTTCAGAGTGTGAAATTCCAATTTCTACATCAGAGCCCTGCGTGTCAGGCCCGAAAAAATGCTTCATGTGAGAGCAACGCTGATGCTTTCCAGGTCGGCGCAGCGGCTGGGGAGCAGGCGAGAGGAAGAAAGGGATAATTTCTAACAGGCTCGCAGCAGGTTTGCAAACCGTGTTTGGTAAATACGCCGTCTTCTCAGCGGGCTCCGCTTCCAGAAGGACGCAGTTCCCCAAACCCAGATACGAATGCCAGGCTGCCTTCTACCTTCAACATTGGGGTTCGCTGAACTTCTGCTCATGGACCCCCGTTCAACCCTTTCTGCAGCCGGACATGAAAGGCATGGGGTCCCGGCCGAGGGGCAGGCGACCCAGCAGGCTCCACACAGCCTTCCCTCCTTCCTCGTGGCCCCAGACACATCGTCTCGCCTCCCTGTTCTCCCAACCCTGGCCCGCGCGGACGCAACCAGCCTTTCCTTGGGGCCCTGGGACCCGTATTTGATCAGTTAACTGAGACAGGAACTGCAAAGCCAGCAGTGCCCCTCATGGGAGGGGCCTGGCAGGAATGGGGTACGGGTGATTGGGGTTCACACCTCTTCGAGGGCACCAGCGCTGAGCTGTCCCATAGGCCCGACCTGCTCATAGCTGTGATATGTTGTCAGGTGGTTTCCCAGGAACCCCGCGAGGCAGGAGTCATCACAGTGCTGCCGGCGTGGGGACTCGGAACAAAGGTGGGAGATGTTCAGGAACCTCACGCTGGTCTCGCTGCGGGAAGTCCCTGCTCAAACCCAGGTCTGCCTGGCTTTCAAAGTTACATTCTTAACCAGTAAGGTGAGGTGCACATTAATGCAGCCAGGCTGAGCAGAGCATGGGGGGAAGCAGAGGGCAGGGGGCAGCCTGCGGAGAACTGAATCTGTGGCCTGGGGTGGGGGGAATGGCGACCGAGCACATCGGCCCCCTGCCCCACATCTCTGTCTTTGTCACCACAGGGTTCCGTTCAAGCTCTAGCTCCTGTCTAATTGCCCCTTGCTGCCCTTGGCCCCTTCCCAGGAATTCGCCATGGAAAGGTGCCCCAGGCCTCAGCTTGAAGAGGCCAAACCGGAGCTGGTTCCATGTCCAGGTCAGGCCACTCGACGGCTCACAGCGTCTGCCTGACAAACGCCTCCTCATGCAGGAGCTGGTGCACCGGCCCCTCCTCGCAAGGGCCTTCCCATACAATTTCCCGATGACTCAGCACGACTGTGATCTGCACGCCTGTCTCTGACAGATTCACAGGGGAGTTTATTCCATTCAGCAATGAAATTGACATTGTGTGCTCCCCTGTGCAATAGCAACGGTATTTTTTATGTTTTTCAATAAATAAATAAGGAGCATAAAAAGTAAGGAAGACATTAAAGCAGCGGTTCTCAGCCTTGGCTGCACATTAGAATCACCTGGGAATCTTTTTAAAATCCAGATTTCTGGGCCTCGTCCTCCGGAAATTCTGTTTCTTTGTTATGGGGTGGGGCCACAACATTAGTAACAAAGAAACAGAATTTCTGGAGGATGAGGCCCAGAAACCAGCATTTTAAAAAGATTCCCAGGTGATTCTAATGTGCAGCCAAGGTTGAGAACCACTGCATTAAAGTCAAATAATGAATTGAATAACTTAAGACATTTTCAAATGCCGGTCACCTGATGGGACCTAATGCACCTTCACAAGGAGAGACCAGTTTCCCTGGAAAATCATTGCAGGACTTCTCAGAGCCTTTAAGGTGCTCATAAGCAAAGGAAAGCTCCAGGGGTGGGAAACTGGATAGGATATTTTCAGGCTTCTTTGACCACCAGGATCCTTAGTGTGAGTGGTGGTGGGAAGCCATCTGTTGATGGATCCCAGGAGGCCATTCGTTCAACAGACGAAGTTTAGGAAATGTTGCGCTCTACTAACACTAGTTCCAGAGGGAACCAAACACGGTGACCTCCCAGAGGCGGTGGGCAAGCTCCCAAATCTGCTGGACGAGTCCAGCTCCTGTCACATCCTCAACCCGGCCTGGAGCTGGCCTGCAGCTTCCCAGGAAAGAACAGCTCTGTTGCCTAAACCGTGGCAGCTTTGGGGAAGTCCTGGCTGCCTGCCGTGTCCATAGGAATTCTGCAGGTTAGAGGCAGTAGGTGATGGTTTACCGCCTCTAAGTAGGTGATTGGCATGGCCCTAACCAACGTCCTCTGCTCCCAGGCAGCCCAGACACCCCAGAGCCCTTATCTCAGCACAGGGTGTTAGCAGGCAGGCATCCTGCGAGCCGCATCCTGCTTCCTCCTCAGGAACCGAATTAGTATTGTGTTGGACTGAGTCACCGCATCTCCACCCCCCCTGTCTGAGATGCCGGGGGTCTGTGGACTGCAAAATTAGCAAAGGGTCTCACACTCGTGAGGGCACAATAATGGACATGCCACTCCGCGCCAAACAGCGCCGGAGGCTGGGAAGGTGTCAGGATTTGCAAACTTTTAAAAACCACACAATTGGAATCACCTGCAATGAGTGTGTTACAAATCAGTCACGTGCTCACTGTACATTTTTTCCTAAATACAAAACAGATTCTGATATACTGTGTGTCAGCGGCAGGACACCCGGGGACAACGTGGAGCCGCTCCTGAAGTCCA
>NW_006288615.1:7016731-7018171 GCF_000327345.1 Myotis davidii | reverse complement strand
CCGCTCCTGGCCCCAGGGAGGCTGCTTCCAGAAGAGCCTGAGTTGCTAACTCCCAACACGGGCCACGTCTACTCACTCACTGGTTGGGCTGCATCACTGCTCTTCAGAACTAACGTGTGACGTAGACTCAGCAGGGGTTCGGATCTAGAGCTCCCTTATTATTTCACCGTCACATTCGCATGGGGTAGTCAGAATGGGACCAGCCTTCCTGCTAAATGGCAACCACAGAGTCCGCATTTTAGGGCTGCAAGCAGCGTTGGAGATCTACTTCTCAGACCGGCCCATTCTACAGATGGGAAACGAAGCCACGTGGGGGTCGCATCTTACCTGTGGCCACAGGGTGGCTCCATCACTGCAGTGTGAACCCAGGTCCTCGGACTGCAGACCTAGCTCTCTCTGCAGAGCTCACGTGGACACGGCCTTGGATTCACGTGGGAATTAGATCACAGAATGGAGATTTTAAAATGTCTCCAATATGCCTTCTATGACTCAAGATGACTTCGTTTTACGAAGGCGAATGTTTATGGAAAATCACCTCCTCAAAAACTTTGTTTTTTTCTAATCATTATCATCTGTTTGTGGAAAAACACAGCTCAGTGATAAACAATAGACTGGAAACTCGAGAGCAAGCCGAGTTCGTTGTTTGGGTTTCTTTTGTTGTAGACAGAGGATTTTCATTCCCGCCACCCTCATCATTGTGTTGTTGAAAATGTTCACCCCCGCTGCCTGGTGCAGAGCTAAAGACAACTACCGTTTCATCCTGGGCCCACGCAGAGGCAAGACTCGTTTTCTGTCAAGGGCCAGGTTGTGAATAATTTGGGCTCGGAGGGCCCAGGGGTTCTGTCGGGACTGCTCAGCTCTGCCCTCCAGCTGGAGGCAGCCACAGACACCTGGCCCTTAACAGAAAAAAAAAAACAAAAACACTTTATTTACAAATCAGAGTTTGCCAACCCCTGTCTTATATCATGCCAATGTATCTGGATGGAAAATCCAGCAAATCATTATGGTACCGATGGTTATATTTTGGGATTTGACAAGCGTTAATTAAGCCCTTGAATAACTTACTGACCTTTGACTTTTTCCTGGGCGTGCTATCCTTGTGTCACCCTAGTCACATTTAAGAAAACTTTTAAAGGTACACTGCTATGAAGCATTGGAGAGAAGCATTCAGGGCCTTCGAGAGGAAGGGTCAGGAATGAGTGAGCAGCGAGTATTCACCCTGCACGGTCTTCATCGCTAAGAGGCGTCTGCAAATGCATCAATAACAAGCAAGGTCTGGGCTACAGGAATCTTTTTCTCTCTCACGAGCGCTTTGTGAAATAATCCTGGCACCCTTTTTCCATGTTAAGAATATGTCCAGTGATCTCTAGAAAGCTTTGCCTCTAGGTTGCCACACATGGGTTGTGGTTCGCTCGTATGTGAGCACAGCACAGCCCCGCC
>NW_006288615.1:7000255-7016690 GCF_000327345.1 Myotis davidii | reverse complement strand
GCCTCACACACCTGCCACCTGGACCTGGCTGCTCCCCACAGACCCGCTGGCCTCAGAGCCAGGCTTTGTGCCCCTGGTGCCCAGGGCAGAGCACAGAGGAAGCCCAGAGTGTGAGGACATCTCCCAGTGGCCGGGAAGTCTCTCTAACCAAGGGGACAGAAACAGAGCATCCAAGTTTCCTTAAGGAAAACATACAAAACACATGAAAAGAATGAATTAACATGGAAAGCAGGAAGCAATGAATGAATAAAGAGAAAAACTGACATTGATTAACAAATCCAACAGCTGGGTCTCTGAAGAGATGAAAACAATAAGCAAATCACTGAGAATCCTAGTTATTTAGAAAGTAAACAAAAAAATAGACACCGTTGAGACTTGTCAAAGGAATATAAAAGATATAGTGGAAAATTTAAAATATAAACAAATGTTGTAATAGCCTCATGCTACTGTATGTGGGAAAGACTCACCATTCTGTTTATACTTCACTCATTCCTTCTGGGTTCAATTCTCTGTTTGCTGAACTATATTACAAGTTCTTTTATGAGAGTCTGTTAGTGACAAATTTTCTAAGCCTTTGTTTTTCATCATTTCTTCCTAATTCTTGTAAGATTGTTTATAGTTGGGTAGAGATTTCTATTTTCTCCCCATACTTTGAAGATATCATTTCACTGTCCTCTGGTTACTGTCAGGAAATGGCAACCAAATTAATTGGCATTCCTTTTTAGGTAATCTTTTATTTCTGGCTACTTTTAAGATATTCTCTTTGTTTTGGGCATTCGTGCAAAGCTTATTGTTATACATGTATCTAGATGTAAATTTTCTTTCATCTCTTCTTTTTCCTTGAATCAGAGAATTCAGAACTGTCCTCAGTTTTGAAAAACTCTCAGTCATCATCTCTTTAAATATTGATTCACTCCCCTTGTCTTTCTTGGTTCCATATGGAATTCCTGTTGTGCTTTTATTGACCTTCTTAGCCTATTCTCCACAACTACTAATCATGCCTCCAACTTTCCATCTCTTTATTTCCATGTGATAAAGTGTTCCACTTTACCAATTCTCTGTTCAGCTGTATCTCATCTGTTTTTTAAACTAACCATTCAGGATTTTGTTAAATTTCAATCTCTCTGTTTTTTTATTCCTCAAAGTTCTCTGCTGTTCCTTTTGAATATTTCTTGTCTTTTGTTTTTCTTTGTTGGTGGCTTGTTCTTTTCTCACTTCTTTTCATTGTGTCTTTAATACTATTTTATAGTCTCTATTTTATGATATTGTTTCCTGAAGCTCTTAGAGACCTACTCTTACTGTTTGTTATAAATGCAAACTTATTAGGAGTTTATTTGTCCCCTCAGGCTGGAACCTTTGGATTTCGTGCTCATCTCGTTGTGGATCCTCTGAGAGAATTCTTCCTGTCCATCCATAGAGGTTCTGTGTCTCCTCCTAACAGGTGTGCCAGAGGCATGGCCGGCCCTGGGTTACTTTTATCCCAGTCTCTCAGGCTGGTGAGTTCTCTGTGTCAGCTTTTCACTGAACGTGCAGCTCGTCAACGGAGCAGGATGTCTCGTGTAGGAATCTCAGTTCCAACCTCCAGTGTCTTAGGAGCTCGAACATTCATCTCCTGTTTCCGCACAGCCATTAAAACCCAAAAATTTGTTCATTAACAAATGACATACAAAGTGACCTCCACTCCCATCTGTGCCTCCAGTGCAGCCCTGCATCATTTCCCGTACATTCCCCTCTTTGATTTGGGTCCTTCTAAAAGACATGTTTTAGTGAATGGTGTTGATGATAGCTATTATTTTAGTCGACATTCCTAGGCATTTTTCATCAGGGTACTTTCCGTGTTCTATGGCTCATCAGGTTTCATCAGAGATAATAAGCATGTGCCAACACTAACCTGCTTTAAACATGTAAAGCAAACTCTAATATCCACATTAGTTCATCTCTGACTTATTCAAGAAAAAAAAATGCTTGACTTAGGAAAAGGGCCTCCATCCCCATTCCCAGGGCCCTGCCTCACAGTCTTGTCATTGAGATTTGTCTGTCATTGTCATTCCTGAAAGAAAGCAGGGGTCTGGGGGAATAATTATTTGTGTCAGTGAGCATCTGTGATGGGAACAGAGCAGCTAGGGAGGGGGCCATCTCTCGGACTTTAGCGATGCCAGGACGTCGCCTGCTTTCGTGTTTCCATAACACCAGCGAGCTGAGTTCCACTGAAGGCTGCCTCCTAACAGAAGGTTCCTGTGTCCTTGGCCAACGTTTCTACAGTTTAAAGAGCAGCCCCGTGCGCCTTATCTTATGGAAGTCCCCACCTTACAATGAAGAAAACGAGGCGCAGGGGTTAAGAACGGGTTGCCCTGGTGGGCATTTGTGGCCAGTGACACAAGAACCTGGCAGTTTTTAGCAGGAAAAAAAAAAAATGGTGTTTCTATGTTCTTGAGAGAATGGGAGCCAGACCGTGTTCCCTTACAGTCACACCATCCCGGGCGCCACCTCTAGGAGCTCCAGCAACATTGAAAGTTAAATCAAACAGCCTTTCAACTCTTGTCCTAAAATGGAAGTTGTATGATTTCTAGCCAGGTGACGCTCGGCCAAGGGTGGACGGTCCGGAGCTGGGACATAAGCCAGAGGAGAGCAGGAGGCACCCAGGCGCTGGGAGGCGGTCCTGGAAGGTGCGGCCTGAAGGCGTGGATGTTGTGTGGCCTCGGGGACGTGCTGCCTGTGACCGGCACCTGTGTCACAGGCTGTTCTGGCTGCAGGGAGAGGAGTCTCCCTCCTGCCAGGGACATGGGGAGCTGGTGTGATTCACGCCTCCATCTGCATTCGCTCCGTTGGCAGGAATGGCGTTACGGAACCATAGCTCAGTGTGGGCAGACCGGCACCTGTGTCACAGGCTGTTCTGGCTGCAGGGAGAGGAGTCTCCCTCCTGCCAGGGACATGGGGAGCTGGTGTGATTCACGCCTTCATCTGCATTCGCTCCGTTGGCAGGAATGGCCCCATCTGCTCGGGGTGACGCACTGACCGAAACTGCTCCTTGAGAAGAAAGCACTCGGGCAGCTTCCATCAAACATTGGACCGTCTGAGTCATGGCTTCCTGGCTTTCCCCATCGAGAACTGGATGTCTTAGCGCACAGACAGGAAGCACTGACCGCCAGCCCCTTCGTACCTCCCTGGCCGGGCGCCCGGGGCTGACCTGAGCAGGGGTTCCTCTCAGGAGATTGGCTGTAGCCAAGCAGCAGGGCAAGAATCGGTGGGGGCAGAAGGCCAGGCCTGTCAGACCTGGGCCAGCTGTATGGGTGTCTGGGACAGACCCACAGATCTGCAGGAGGTCTGGAGGTCTCCTAGGACTGTGGCTGCTGCCTGGTGTTCTCGGATATCAGGGCACAAAGCTGGAGTGTCGGTCCAAGTACAATCTGTCGGGATGGACCGGCGCCCTGGGTCCCCGCCCGGGAGTGGCCAGGATGAGCGACTGGTGGTGCACGTGGTGTCATCCTCCCAAGGATGCTGTGCTCATCTTCCTGGCTCGAGTTCATGCTCCTGAAAGGGCTGGGTGGTGGCACAGAGACCCGCAGGTCCCACACCACCCAGGCTCCGCTGAGCACGAACCCTCCCTCCGTGCTCATTCTGACATCATTCACCCGTCTCCCACGCTTCGTGCAGTAAACGCTGGGTGCCACTGGAGCTGTGGCCAAGGCCGGGCCGGGTCCTGAGCTGGGACCAGCCGGTTGTCCGGGAAAACAGCCCCTGCGCCCTGCCCCAGTCATGCTCAAGTCCGGCTCAGACAACGTCACACCCAAGCCCCTTCCGCCTGCCCCAAAATCCGGAACCACCAACAAAAAGGGAGCCTGTGAGGCAGACAAGGCACAGACCCCATGTCCGAGGCAGGAAAAAGCAGGCAAAGAACGGCCGTGGTGAGAAGACCGGGTTCCCTCCCTCTGTGGCCATCGAGACCCACGGACTCAGGAAAGTTGTTTAACCTCCGCAAGCTTGTCACGTGGTGGTAACACTCATTTTCTGGGATCACCGTGGCGATCAAACGGAAGTGAATTGACGTGTTTTCAAGGTTGTACGTTTTCAAAGTAATTCCCAGAGAAACCCAAGCAGAGCGGGTGGAGGCAGCTCCCACGCCCGCTGACAGCCCCGGCTCCAGGGGAGCAGAGGGCCACCGGTCCCTCAGCAGAGGCACCTCCGCTCTCTCAGCCTGGGAGCTGGGAGCGTGGAGACCAAGTCTGACTTTATTTGGGCCAACGTAAGGCCACGGAGATGGGCCGCCTGTAGCCTGGGTGGGGCCCTGCAGCGTGCCTCTGGTCCTCGCCCTCCCCCCCATCGGTCACCTCCTCCTGGTGTCCCAGTGCCATCTGCAGCATGTGGCAACCGTGGAAGCCCTTCCCACTCTGAGGGGGTCTCCCCAGCGTGTTCAGGGGGAGGAAGACTCGGCTTTCCCTGTGGGCTCACGCAGAGCTCCCCTCAACGGCCACCGCGCCCAGGGAGGCCTCCCACCACATTCTTGGCAGCTGGGCCCGTCTCCATCCGCATCACCGCACATGTGGGCCCCATTTGCAGGGGTGCAGCGCCGGGTAGGGAAACCCGGAGGGGTGGCTGTCGGGACCAGGCTTAACCATTTCCACCTGAGAATGTGCAACGAGCACCCCCCAAAGCGATGAAAGGAACAGAGAGGGCGACGCCACGCGTGCCAAGAAAAGGGGAGCAAGGGGCCGACGTGGGGGGCAGGAGTGGTCCTCTGGAGGCAGCACACAGGGCTGAGCCCAGAGACCCCCCAACGAGAGGGGGGCAGTGGGGACCAGCCACACCCTGCATCCAGACGCTCGGCTGGGCTCACAGGCATGAGAACGCCGACCCCGGGAGGCTCTGACCCTCAGATCCACCAGGTTCCCGCCACCTGCCACCCGAATTGGGTTCGTCAGTACATATTGTGCTGGCAGTGACTTCAGCAGGCTCTGTGGTGGGCAAGGAGCCCTGCCCCGAATATGCCCGGGACCAGCCAGTATAACCGCCACTTGCAGAGCAGCGAGCGGAAGGCAGGGAGGGCAGGCGGTTGCCCACCTCAGGTGGGAGGGTAGATGCCCAACCAGCTTCGACAGCTCTGTCCACTGCCACCAGCAGCTCTCTCCTTCCAGGCACGGGCGGCTCAGCGAGGCCTCACACACCAGGGCCTCTGTCCTATTGCCAATATGTGAAAAGAACATGAACAAAGCCACAGGCAGGGACCAAACCCTCCCGGTGTGGCTACACCACGGCCACCATCCCCAGAACCAAATCCTCCTCCACCAGCTGCAGGCAGCCAGGACTCCCGCTGAGCCATGGAGGGAGACTCGAGCCGTGGGCACTGTCCACGAACCCAGGCCAGCCCTGGCCACCCCTCTGTGAGTTGCTGTGTTCCCTAATTCTTCCAAGACAAAGGGACCCATGACCATTTTCCCACCATTTGCCTACACAGTTGCATCAAAAATGTTGGCTATTACTGCCATTGGGGACCAAAAGTGTACAGGCATATCAATGCAGGGGGGCCCGCCACCTGATCCCTAACTCACATGTCACCACAGCCCCCGCCCCCCCACTAAAGATCTTGTGCACCTGCACATTTTAGGTGATGTGGGGGCCTCTCCGTGCTGAGGAGGGGGTGGGGGGCAGTGTCAGCGTGGATGATGGAATCAGGGCTACATGTTCAGGGCTGGGTTGGAGGGGCAAGGTAACTCAGAAACCTGTGAGAAGGTAACATGCCACCTTATCCAGTGCCACTCCCAGGAGCTGTCCTGAGTGCTTTCCAATAGTAATTCATGAAAGCTCGTCACCCCACAAGCAGGGTACTCATGTTACCCCCAACTTACAGCCAAAGGTTTGAGGCACAGAGAAGATAACCTGCAAGGTCTGCAGTGACCCAGAAGAGAACAAGGAGGGTCTGAAACAGGGTGGGGGTGGGGGTGGGGTGGGGGCAGGGACGAGAGAGAAGAGCCAAGAAACAGCCAGTGACCATGAGGACATGGGGGCAGGAGGGGCCTGGGAGGACTCCTGGGCTGCTGGCTGGGGTCCCTGGGGGTCTTTAAAGGAGAGATGAGGAGGTGTATTGGGAACCGCATGGCTGGGGTCGTCTGCAGGGCCTCCCAGGACCTCTGCTGCAGGTGACTGGGTGTGCAGGGCTCGAGGGACCACAGCGGGTCACGCAGGCCCAGGGCAGGAGTCCAGCCTGGGCATCCTCAGGTCCTGCTCGAGTTGAGGTGCAGGGAAGAGGGCACTTGGCCAGAGGAGGTCCACCCAGGAAGGAGGCCGCAAAGCGTGGCCACGCAGGACAAAGCGGGTCTGGGAGAGAGAGGCCTGAAACGCTGCAGAGCTGCGGAGAGCACAGGAACCTCTCACACGCCCAGTAAGTGGTTTTCCCTTTTAAAAAGGAAAAAAAGCTTCAAAAGGACAAACCCTTCCAAAGGGAAAACGTACTGTTTAACCCCCAGGCAAATCCTGCAGGAAAGGGGGAAGGGGGAGGCACTGTTCCTGGGCCCGCAGAGCCGCGCCAGCTTCAGAAGGTGCCGGAGCCCCTTGGCCCGGAGCCCCTTGGCCCGGGGCCCACCTGCCGACTGCGGCTTTGAAAAACAACTTCCTGTCAATAAATGCGAACAAAAGTTTGGACCCATCTTCAAAGTGATGAGTTATGCTGAAAATATGTTCCTGCAAACTGGGGGAACGGCTCATTCGTGGTGCTCTGGCATTCGGAGAGTTTATAAATAACCGCTCAGGTCTGCTTGGGTTACGCCTGCCCTGGGAAAATGCAGCCCTGGCGCACGGAGGAGGACCTGGGGACCAGGAGCCATCTGGGAGCCATCAGGAGGTTAAAATTAGCCCGAGCTCCTCGCGGCCAGCCTCCCAGGCAGGGCTGCCCAGGGGGTGCCTGCAGGAGCCCCGTTCACATCCCGGCCTGGGGCTGCCCAGCCTCTGTTCAGCGTGGGGTACCGAAGCCGACCCTGGACCAGCTCCTCCATCTGCATTTTGGAAGGAAAAAGGAAGGGGTAGATGCTACATGTGGTTTCCATCGACCGAGAAAAGTAAAAACATGTGCTGGCATTTTGAGCTGACATGGTCCTTGTTATTTTAATGAGAAAGTCCAAAATTAGGGGCGAGAGTGAAATAGAAGCAACCTCGTCCTTTCTCTCGGTGCCCACACCTCGCCGCCCACGGCCCCTGACTGCACCCCTCTGTCCCTGCACCTGCGCCCCCCGCAGAGGAAGCAGGGAAGCAAAGCGCCCTGGAAATGCCTCCTCCGTGTCGGAGGTGCGGCCCCGGCAGTTCATTTGTCAGCGTTTAAACATCATTACGGCATTTACAGCCTCCCTCGGTGCCAGAGAACCAGGGAGCGGGCTTCGCAGGCCTGTGAATGAGAGTACATCAAACCAGGCTGTGCTGAGTCTCGGCCAATCAGAAGTAAAACGTCCATAACTTTTTACAATTGTCTGCATTCTTCCAATTACATTAAAATATTTATTTGTACCTTGCATGATAGATTGAAACGTTTTATTAAAAGCATTCGCACGCTGGTTCCTTAAACAGGAAGAGAGATAGAGGCACGCGGGTGCGGACTCGGCCAGTGTGCACTCAGCTCGGTTGATTCCGTGCGGGGTTGGATTGGATTTGGGGGATTATTGCCGAGAATAAGCAGCTGGGTGTGCAGCCTACTGTTTATGTATGGCTGCTCCCCTTCCTCGGCATCTCCCCTCCAGAGCCTGCCCTGGTCTGTATCCCTTGGGCCTAGGTGGGTCTTTGTTCCAGGGGCTCAGTGCACCTCCCACCCACAGGCAGCGGCCCAATGCGGGCACGTACTGGTGAGGGACTAGGACACCCCTCACCATTCCAGCATCGCCAGGAGAAGGAGACGGTCAGGTGAGCTGGATTTAGAGCCCCAAGCCCCCGGGTTCGCCCTGCTCTGTGGTGCTGGGCTCTGAACTCCCCCTTTCTGAGTCTCAGTCCTTCTGTCTCTAAAACGGACACAGTAATGAGCACACCTGAGAGCCCCGTCTGTTCCTCCAACGCCACCAGCCGGATGGCCACCTGCCTCGCATCCCAGAGGGTCTCCATTCAAGGTCGTCACTGCCCCATCGTTACTTCCCCTGAAGGTCCCTCTGGTGCTGACTGGCCACGTCGTCAGGGATGGAACACGAACCAGGAGAAGAATGAGGCCTCCCGGAGGCTCTGTCTCTTGGTTTCGTAGCAGCGCCAACGCCAAGAGCCGCTCCTTTTACTAAAGGCTCCCAAGTCGCTGAGCCCTGCCTGAGCGCCGCCCGTGACCCTCACCCAGGCCTCCCGGGGACGGACTCCAGCTGCGACGAGGAAGCCGGGTCTCAGGGGGGTTGACGGGCTTGGCCCAGGTGGCACAGGGTACACCAGGCAGGCCAGTGCCAGTGCCTGGCAAGTGACATGGCACTCCACTGCTCGAGCTGAAAGTGTCACAGCCGTCACTCAGGAGCAGAAGGCCAGACTCTGCCATTCCAGGTAGGAGGTGTGGGCACAGGCAGGGTCACCTGCCAGGACAGCCGCATGGCATTTGAGCAGCAGGAAAGGGGTTCACGCACCATGGACGTGTAGCACAGGGGCCTTCCTCAGAAATCCTCACCTGCAGAACCCGCCCCCCACATGTGTGGGCCCCGCTGCCTCCAGAGGCCCCTTCATGGAAGCACAAAGTTCAGTTATGTGAGCACCTCACTGACCACAAGAGTGGACCTCACCGTGCACTAATGGCTCCAGCATGACAGACTGAATTCTTGTCCTTGCAGGTCTAAGGCAGGTGCTCCTGGTCAGCTGACGTGCTGCTCCCCCCAGTAATTCCAGAACCAGCTGTGCTCGCCCCCACTTTGGCCTCCCAGGCATGTGCACACCCAGCAGGTAAAGAAGAAAGAGGCAGGAAAGGCACTGCAGGGTTGGGGCCAGGCCTGGAAGTGGCACTCATCACTGGGCTTGCAGTCCATTGGCTGGAACCCAGTCCCTAGGCCACACACACCGAACTGCAGTGGCTGATGGGAAATGTAGTCCAGCCCTGTGTCCAGAAAGAGGGGGAAAGGTTTTGGTGAACAAGCAGCCAAACTGCAGGAACCTGCATGTCTCGCGTACGAAGCATGCGGGAGGCAGGTGTGGCTGCTGGGTGAGGCCTCCACACCAGGGCTCTCTCTCAGTCCCACCGACCTTCCCACCAACCTCAGGCTTGTTTCTTCCTGGTTGCAAGTCGTTGCTGCGGAAGCAGATGTCACATTTGCATTCCAGGCCGGAAGAAGGGGCAGAGAGCCAACCACATCTGACCCCTATTCAGGAAAACACAATTTCCCAGAAACCCCCTCGGCACCTGAAGCTCTGCTAGCTAGACTGGGTCCCGTGGCCGCCCCGAGCCAGAAGGGAAGCTGGGAAACCAGGAAGAGGACTCCAGAGCCCTGGCCTGACCACGGTGTCCTGCCTGGAAGAGGGCAGTCGGGGAGACAGCCGATGGAGTCTGCCTGCACTGGGAGGACGGATCTTGATATAACACTGCAGTGGCTGACCAGTGTCCCCAAAATTTACGTAATATCAGAATGTGACTATTCAAAAATAGGACTATGCAGACGTAGTTAAGAGTCTTAATATCTAATGAGTTAAGGATCTCCTGGATTAGGGTGAGTCCTAAATCCAATGACTGGTGCCCTAAGAAGGCTGCAGGCCATTGAAGGGGGAGGCAGAGAGCAGAGTTGATGCAGCCCCAAACCTAGGGCGTCCTGGAACCCCCAGAGCTGGAAGAGGCAGGAAGGACCCTGCCCTGGAGCCTCAGAGGGAGCACAGTCCTGCCCACCGTTGATCTCAACCTCGGGCCCCCCAGACTGTGACAGAATATGTTTCTGTGGTTGTGAGCCGCCCAGTGTGTGGCCCTTTGCTCCGCCAGCCCAGGACTCCAATACAGCAGTGTGAAGTGTTTAACAGACGTGTGAAAAGTGCCCCAGAGACCAGGGAGGGGAAGGGCAAACAGGTAAGTCATTCACAGAACTGACTAATCGGAGCAGAGGCTCCACGGCTCCACAGTGTGCGCCGGGGTGAGAGCTGAGGATGTGTGTGTGCACATGTCCACAAAGGACCCCCAAGCACCTCGAGGGTGCATGGGAGTTTGCAAATGAGTGTTAGCAAGTAGGCCGAGTCGCAAACCTGCGACCCATGAGGAAGGAGGATTGAGTGTGTTATGAAGAAGTTGAGCCCTGCCCTGACCGGTTTGTCTCAGTGGATAGAGCACCGGCCTGTGGACTCAAGAGTCCCAGGTTCGATTCCGGTCAAGGGCATGTACCTTGGTTGCGGGCACATCCCCAGTGGGGAGTGTGCAGGAGGCAGCTGATCGATGTTTCTCCCTCATCAATGTTTCTAACTCTCTATTCCTCCCCCTTTCTCTCTGTAAAAAGTCAATAAAAAATGTATTTTTTTAAAAAGAAGTTGAACCAACTTCTGCCCCATAGAGAGGACTGAGCCTACCAGGTGGTCCCGTGGAAGCTGCTGTCCAGAAATGGGGCAGAGGTGCTCTGATGGGGAAGGGGGCTGGGACTGCGGCCCAGGGTGGGCTGCTCCGGAGGGCTGTGGGCCCAGGCCTCCCGGGGATGCTGGCGGGGAATCTAGCAGGATCGGTCCAGAGGGCCACAGCAGGGGGCGCTGTCTGGCCAACACTGAGAGAAGTCATTGTAAAGGTCTGGGTTGCATATTTTTCAGCTTATTAACCTCTTTTCATCTTCGTTAACTACTTATTTTCACAGCATATGACGATAATTCCCAGTTCCCGGAACTCAGCAATAAGATCAACATGGCAAGAGTAGCCCCGTTTGGGGGTGATGTCTTCATGGTGTCAAGAGCACTGAACCGATGCCGTGACAGCCACAGGACGGGCAGAAATGGAGTCTCCCTAGAAACCTGTTTCAAGCCACCAAGTTTGTGTTAATTTGTTGCAGAAACCCTAGGAAACTAGCCCACGGGCACAGACGCAGAACGCCATTGGGGCGGAGAATCTCTCTAACTCATCTCACGAATCGCTACGTGCCCGCCACTCACGGACCGGGGCTCCTCGGGCTCTCGGCTGTGAACACGCCCCAGCAGACCGACAAGGACTGTCTTGAGGAGGATGCACCATCCGCTGAGGCTGGGAAGATGCTTGAGTTTGCTCAGTGGGTGGCCGGGGTGGGCCTGCCTGGCCGCGAGGGACCCAGGTGCCTGGTCCCACCTGAGTGGGAAGCCCCACCCTAACAGGCACTCCTGGGATGGGACCAGGGGGCACTGAGCTTCCCGGAGACGCCACATTGATGGTGATGCTCATGGCCCGTGGCCACAGCCCAGATGGCCCCAGATCTGGCTGTGATGAAAGCTTCCAGCATCGGCTCAAAGGTCACCTTCTCAGGCTGCAACCCCCATCTAACACTGCAGCCGCCTTCCCCGCTGTGGCACCCCGGCCTCATTATCACCTCACTTCTGTATGGTTTACGTGTTGATTGTGTGTCTGGAAGCTCCAAGGTGGTGGGGCTCAGTCCCCTTTGCTCCCCGCCCTCCTGTGCCCCCGACTGGTGCTCCATCACTGACTGAACGGATTGAGCTTGAAGTCATCCAGGACCCACTGCCTGCGGCACCTGGGCCCAGCTCCGGGGCGTCCCTCAGCCTCATAGACATTCATATGCCCCATGCACGCTGGACGCTCCACAGGGGACAGGAACGCGGGGTGAGGAAGGTCAGAGCCAGTGAATAGGCACCCCAGCCTCCGGTCCCTCCAGAGAACAGCGGTTCCTCAGAGGCCTGTGCGTCTCAGCCCGGAGATCCTCCTCACTCCTCAGTCATCTGAAAACCAACGTATTGCCCTTTTGGCTTCTTGTTGGAAGAATGTAAAAGCCATGGACCAGACAGAGGCTGGGCGGATAGCGGTGATGGGAAATGAGGAAAGCTGCTGAACTGAGTGAACAGTGGAACCTGGAGTTTAACTCAGCAACCACAACACCACTTTCCTCAGAGTAGACGGACCCAACCGAGAAATCTACTGACGACGCGTGGCTCAGCGGGCGCCCACAGAAGTGCACTTCCTGCAGGGGTTCAGTCTGGCCGAGGCCCCAAAGGCCGAGAGGCCTGGCCACAGGGAGGCAGCCGCTGCGGGGGACGCTGCGGGAGGCCAGAAAGGCTCGAAGGGCCTTCCAAGAAGTGACATTTTATAACATTTTTTCTAAATATAAATTAACAAGTATTTATATTATGGAAACTTTGGAATCTATAAAACTTTGAATTTATAAGCTCGGGTCACGCCTTTTCATGTTGCTTCTGGCAGGGGAAAGGAAAGGAGCCTCCCCCATGGGGTGCTATCAGAGCCTGCCTGATTCGGAGGAAGAGAAATGCCCAACTCCAGCCACCTGCAGCCATTCTGTCCCACCGAAGGCGGGTGATGACACCTGAGGAACATGTGTGAAGCCCAGAGTCAGAGCCTCAGAGAAAGGTAGAGACCTAATCATAGGATTACAGAACACTTTCCTCCCCCATACCCGGCTACCACATCCCTGGAGGCCTGTCTACCAGAGTTCCCTGCACCCCCTCCATCGTGTCTGGCTACGAAGGAAATATTACAAGGCAAACTAAAAGCCAAAAAGGCAGTTTGAAGACAGAGCAAGCATCAGAACCAGATTCAGATGCGGCAGGGATGTTGGAATGATCAGGGCAGGAATTAAAACACCCTGGATTAATATGTTAAAGGCTCTCATGGGTAAACTAGATGGCATGCAAGAGCAGATGAGCAGTGTGAGCGAGAGAAATTCTAAGAAAGAATCGTCTAGTGTCCTTATCTGGCTTTGGTATTAGAGTAATGCTGGCCTCATTAAATGAGTTTAGCAGTGTTCCTAGCCTCTCCCCCGCGTGTGCCCTGGGGACCATGGAAGATGACAATGGGGAAGCAGGGGATGGTTCAGAGGCCATAGCAATATTTACACCAGAGACGGCAGGGATTTGAATCAAGGCCATAGGTGCATTTAGTAAAAAATAATAATGTGTTACAATGAATTATATTTTTTGGATGTAAAAGTGATAAGACTTCCTGGCAGATCAGTGTGGTGGGTTGAAGGTGACTAAATTCTGTAGAGAGATGGGGCCTTTTCCCTTTCCTTTGAATCTGGGCTGGCTCCATTCTTTGACCAATTAAATGTGACAGAATAACACTGAGTAAACTCCAAGGTTGGGCCCCAAGATCTTCAGCTTCCACTTTTGCTCTTGGAACACTGTCCCCTGGAATCCAGCCACTGAGATGGGAGGAGCCCGGCCCATCTGGGGAGGCCCCTTAAGGGAGAACCAGAGAGCTCTAAGCGGAGCCTGGGCTGAGCCCCCAGACAGCCAGCACAAGCAGCAGTGACGTGAGTGAGCTCTGGGACCATCCCAGCCTTCACTGATCCAGCCAAGACCAGTGAACAGAAGAACCAGCCAGCTGAGCCCATCCCCTCCAACAAGGGCAGTGACCTTGAAGAGGGTGAGAAGGGGGCTCCATGGCCCAGCAGAAGGGTATAATCAGAACTTCTATGTTTGAAACTGAAAAAAGAAACCGAGGTCAGGACAGAAGCTGAGTCAAGAAAGGTCAATGACTGCCTGTGGTCACTGCCCTGTCACTGGCCGAGCAGGCAGCTTGGCTCGGGCCCCATCCAGGCTGGTCCTCTGTCGTGCCCTTTCACCCCACGACCCCAACACCCGGTCAGGCTAGACCAGCATTTCCCAGAATGCAGCTGAGGAACACAGGATGAGGACACGCGTGAAAAGCAGCCATACTGTTAAACCCCATGGAGATCTGAGCATGGGACCTCCCGCTGACCCGGCGTCTCCCAAACTCATCGACTGACACAGCCTTTAGAAGAGCCCTCCTTCAGGGCTCCAGAACCCACTGTGCTAAGGTCTCTTCTGGGGACTGGACCCCGGATTAGTCTCCTGGGGCTACTGCAACCAAGGCCACAGACTGGGCAGCTTAAACAACAGAAACATATCCTCTCCCCGCTCTGGAGGCTGATCAGCAGCTGTACCTGTTCCCAGGCCTTGCTTCTTGTTATGGGTTCTCATCACCTTTCCGCTACCTTCCTTCCCCTTCTGTTGGCACAGCCCCCTCCGACATCGACCCACTGTCCTGTCCTACCCCCAGGACCGCCCTGACACTCTGGTCTGGATCCAGGCCGTCTACACTAGGAGACCTACCCCACCCCTCTGTCTCCGGCCAGGACGCCTCCACGGTCTGCAGATCCCAGTCCACTGCCCAGATGGGCCATCAGGACACACATACCCTCATCTTTGGTCCACCCCCGCCCCCACCCACCTCCAAGCCCCCGATCCAGGTCCTCTCATTTGCTCAGCGACGGTTCAGTGAAAGTTCAGAGCTGAGCCGTGCTGGGCGGGTTGCTGTGAGACGGGCTGCCACCCGGCAAGGTAGTGCCCCACAGCAGGGGGCAGCCCCATGTTCCTGAAAGTACCCCCGAAATGAAGCGGCATAGGTCCTGTAGAGAGAGCCGCCTTCCTCCTGGAGGGTTCAGGTCAGGCCTCCAGGGATCCAGCACTTATTTTGGGCCGTGACCAGAGCTAAGCGCTAAGGCTCAGGGATGGGAATATTATTTCAACCGCCTTTAAGAAAACGAGCTCCACGCCATAAAACTCTTGGCTGGCACCTTTGCTCTTTAGCTTTCAGACTGAAAGGCCACTGGTATGTTTCTCAGCAACGTTAATTAAAACCCTTTTAAAGAGTGAGCTGTGTTCCCCGCAGGAAGGCTCTCGCCCGGGGAGCACTTCCACAGGTGAATGGCTCCTTAAAAGCTTTTAAATGAATGTCTTTCCTCATAACTCCTATTTCCCCAAAAAGAACGCCTTCCAGCTGCACCAGGTCCCCCAGCGGGCATGTGCCGGTGGAAGCGGGCAAGGCTGGCCCTGGGGGCGGCTGTGGGAGGCCACACCTGGGCCAGGGCCACTGTGCGGGCACTGCAGCTCAATAACAGCTTCTGGAAAGGGAGGCCTCCCTTCAGCTCGCACGCTGTTCCTGTGCAGAAGAAATTACCCATAGAGGAAGGACTAAATGCCCCCCGCATTTTCAAATCCCTTAACGACCGGGTAGCCACCCTGCCCCGGCCAAGCCCGTGATGCCTGACCCCGCGTTTCCACAGGGCGTCGCCAGTCCCGTGCTCAGAGGTTTGCAGTTGATCTCCGCCAGGAGGCAGATATTATCACCACCTCCTTGTGAAAATGCACAGAGAGGCCCAGAGAGGCCAAGTGACTTGTACTGGGTAAGTACTTGCTATATTTACAGCAAGTAAGTGGGAAAGCAGGAATTATATTTTAATTCTCATGGCTCCCAAGTCTGTTTAGTTTCCACTATGCTATGAAGGGTGTGCTGAGTTTTAAGTACAGTCATGTGTTGCATAACGATGTGTCTGTCAAGGTCCGAAGGCCAATATGATGGGCGTCTCATAGAATTATAATGGAGCTGAAAAATCCCTATCGTCTAGTGGCCTCCTACCCGTCACTGATACAGGGACACGTTCATCTGCTTACAGGCAGATCTGTGATGAAAATAAGAAACAAACCAAGCAAACCACCACAGACATAGTTCTTTCTTTCTTTCTTTTCCTTGTGAAAATGCACAGAGAGGCCCAGAGAGGTCAAGTGACTTGTACTGGGTAACACAGCAAGTAAGTGGGAAAGCAGGAATTATATTTTAATTCTCATGGCTCCCAAGTCTGTTTAGTTTCCACTATGCTATGAAGGGTGTGCTGAGTTTTAAGTACAGTCATGTGTTGCATAACGATGTGTCTGTCAAGGTCCGAAGGCCAATATGATGGGCGTCTCATAGAATTATAATGGAGCTGAAAAATCCCTATTGTCTAGTGGCCTCATACCCGTCACTGATACAGAGACACGTTCATCTGCTTACAGGCAGATCGTGATGAAAAAAAGAAACAAACCAAGCAATCCACCACAGACATAGTTCTTTCTTTCTTCCTTTCTTCCTTCCTTCCTTCCTTTCTTTCTTTCTTTCTTTTTTAGAAGGATCTGTCAAGATATATCAAATGTTTCCGTTTTAAAGGGTTTGGAGCCCTCATAACATTTGATTCACAAGAAGATTTAAATAGAACCCAGCGTGAAAGCATCTCCACCTCCATCCATGTGTTTAAATTGCTCTCGCCCACTCATTCTGCTGGTGGACCCCTTCCTCCATTCCTCTGCCGAGGTGGTGTTTGAGGACAGTATCCGCAAAGCCACCGGGCCTGTGTCCTTGCACTCCCTCTGGCTCAGTTTGCCCGTCTCGTCTAGTTACCACTGGGAACTTGGAATCTGAAGCACTGCTAGAACCCGCTGTCTCCTGGCAGGGGACCCACAGGCATATCTCTGAAAAGAGTGACACTCGCTCAAGAAGAGCTCAGGCAGGTCCTGCAGGAGGTGTTCTATTGTTTTTAATGTC
>NW_006288615.1:6981215-7000071 GCF_000327345.1 Myotis davidii | reverse complement strand
CCTGGTTCACAGGTCGACGCTCACCCGCCAAGCCACCCCAGCCCGGCTCAGGAGGTGTTCTAGAAGGAGGCCTTGGTGTCATGGGAGATGGTGGCTCCATGACTGATGTTGCCCCTGGAGACCTTCCCATGGGACGAAATGGGAGGTGGGAGCCAGCCATATCGATGATCCCACCCTATGCGGGTCCAGGCTAATGTGTTTGCCTGTCTCTTAATTTTCACAGAAAAATTTTAAAAGTAAAAGATAAATTAAAAATTATTTAAAATAGAAAAACGTTTGTGGAATAAAGGTATGAAGAAAGAAAATGTTTTTGTTCAGCTGTAAAGTGTGTTTCACGCTGTGTTATTATAAAAGAGGTAAAAAGTTAAAAAGTTTATACAGTAAAAAAGTTACAGTAAGCTAAAGTTGTGTTGTTATTGAAGAAAGAAAGGTGTTTTGTTGTAAAGTGAGTGTGGCTCGGTGCACAGGGTAATGAAGTCTGCAGCCATGCCCAAGGTGTCCTCCTCACCACCCGGGAATCACCGAGCAACGTCCGGTCCTGCAGGCCCCTTCACGGCAGGTGCCCTGCACAGGGCAGCCTGTCTACTTTTACACGTGTTTTTATTGTATCTTTTCTGTTTGATGTACAAATACCAGACGCTGGGGTTTGCAGGTCGTGCCAGGACCAGCGACATGCAGGCGGGACTGCAGCCCAGGCGGGATTGGTGCCAGTGGGCAGAGGCCAGCAGAGACAGAGAGAGCGGGTGGTCACCTCCGCCACCCGTGTCGGACAGGGTGCACCCAGCCCAGGACTGAGGCAGGAGGAAGAACCCCCAAACTGGTGGTTGAAACCACTAGGTGACGTTTCTGTGATCAGACGACATGGAGATGAGTTTATTACAGAAACGCAGTCACAGCTTTTTGCAACTTTTGTTGATGTGCTCTACGCAGCAGGAAAGCGCGTGGCGCGTCCCACGTGTGGCGCTGAGTGCGCTTCTCACCAACTGGAGTCGCCCAATAAAACTGCTCCTTTTTCGCCTCCGCGTGTGTGGCCTGCGCGTGTGTGTTCCCTGCACAGGAAATGAGTCCCCTGCTCACAAGGCTGAGTTCCTGGCAGAACCCCTCCAACCACCCGCCCTGGGCAGCCCCGGCCTCGCTGAGCCAGCATCCAGCACAACACACAGGTTCTTGTCCCTCCGGTGGGGACAGAGGGTCCTTGGTGCAGAGGCGGGGGGCTGGCCCGGGCCATGTGGAATGTCCCTGAGTAACAGTGCCCCAGCCCGAGCGTGACCCAGGGGCTGGAGAAGGCGGGAGCCCCAGCTCAGCCAGACCTTGGCGTCTGGCCCGGGATCACCTTCGATGAAGCCCCCTGCACGGCCCTGCACACAGCACAGTGCAGACCGCTGACCGGAGTCTGTTCTATAACCCGCACGTCCCAGGTTCCCAATCTACAGGCGGGTTCAGAAAATCTCCACACACCTCTTCATCGCCTTCAGAAAGTTAAAGAACCTCTCCAGGGCTAGTTTGCCAGGGTCTTGGTCTGCTCAGGCCGCCCTAACAAAGTCATCAGGCCAGCAACTTACACACAGAAATTGATCGCACTTCCTGTCTCACAGTCTGCAGACCAGACGTCCAGGGTCAAGGTGTGGGTAGGACTGGGTCCTCCTCAGGCCTCTCTCCTTGGCCGGTAGATGGCCATCTGCTCCCCGTGTCTTCACACAGCCTCTTGGCGTGTCTGTCCAGATTTCCTCTTTGGATCAGGACACCAGTCCTACTGGATTAGGCCCCACCCCCAGGACTTCACTTTAACTCAGTGACCTCTGTCTGTAAAGACCCCTTCTCCAAGTACAGTCCCCTCTGAGGGCTTGGGGTAAGAATTTAGGGAGTCATCCAGGGACTACTTTGCACAGAATTCTGTCTCTACCAGAATGGAGTATGAGAGATAAGCCCGAATCACAATCATCCGCCCAGCTGTCTTCACACCATTGATTCAGGAGGACTGTCCGCCCTGCACACGATGTCAGGCCATGTCTGCTATGTGGGGGAGCGTGGGTTTGAGCAGGAAGAGGCCAGGTAGGCAGGCATTCAGAGGCTGCAGCGCCGTCCCTGCGACATGCACAGAGGCGTGGTCCGTGGGCCACAGGGGTAAGCGGCAGCCGTGGAATCACGCACACGTCTGTGGAGGAGAAGAGAGGCCACACGAGGAGATGCACATGTCGTTGGTCAGGACGGGGACGGCAGGAGCACAGCTCAGGGACCCCCTGAAAACGCGTCCCTGTCTAGACTCCATAACTGCAAAGGTGTTTTATTTCCTGGAGCATTTAGATCAAAGGACATTGTTTTAAGACTCGGCGCTGCTATTTCCATCTCTCTGGAGAAATCATGAGGCAGCAGCCCATTACTGTCAGCGCGGGCTGGCGGGAGGAGAGGCCGCGGCTCCCTCCGGACAGCACGCCGTCAGAGACCCCCATGGGCCCCGGACCTGCCCACATCACTGACGGGAACTGGGAGCCCCAGCCTTGCAAAGAACCACCCCCCCACCCCCGCAGTCACAGATAAAGAAGGGAAACGCCTTTGCAAAAGGAAAAAGGGGTCAAATGCTGTCGGAGCATCTGCCCCTGCTTCCCGGGAAACACGCCTGCTTCCCGGGAAACACGCCTGCTCTCCGGGGAACACGCATGCTCTCTGGAAAACATGCATGCTCTCCGGGAAACACGCATGCTCTCCGGGAAACACTCCTGCTTCCCAGGAAACACGTATGCTCTCTGGGAAACACGCCTGCTCTCCAGGAAACACGCATGCTCTCTGGGAAACACACATGCTCTCCAGGAAACACGCATGCTCTCCGGGAAACACGCATGCTCTCCGGGAAACACACGTGCTCTCCAAAGTCATGGAAAAGGAGCACATTCTCCATTCACTGCTCCTGGAGAGGTGGAGACAGTTTCTCCACCTGCATGCCCTGGTGGGGCCTCTGGGGCCTCTTGTTGTCCAGGTGCCCGTCCACTCAGCCTTCACCTGTCCCTAGGAATGGAGAGATGGCTCCACCAGCATGTGCTGGAGGGAAGAGGGACACTCAGTCACTTCCACTTACTTGTCCCCATTTCTTTTTAAAAGAGTTCGGCATCGTGTAGGCTTGTGTGTAAGGGGATCCTGGCCACCCTCATGGCGGGAGCTGGGGTTGCCGAGGGAATCCCCAGACTTCACATTTCCCTCCCTGGATCGGGGTCTTAGCCTCACTACTGAGGGGCTAGTCCAGTGATGGCGAACCTTTTGAGCTCGGCGTGTCAGCATTTTGAAAAACCCTAACTTAATTCTGGGTGCCGTGTCACATATAGAAATTTTTTGATATTTGCAACCATAGTAAAACAAAGATTTATAATTTTGATATTTATTTTATATATTTAAATGCCATTTAACAAAGAAAAATCAACCAAAAAAATGAGTTCGCGTATCACCTCTGACACGCGTGTCATAGGTTCACCATCACTGGGCTAGTCTTTATTTGCACTCAGATCCAAGTGTTCACACATTTGAAACAGAAAGTTATTTTGAAAATGAACTCTCTGGGAGCCAATTCTGTGTCCTTGCAGTCCCATTAAATGTCTGCTGACTCTTGTCTCACAGGTAATGAATACCCAGCAACCTGCAGTGTAAACTCCATCACAGTGGACAGGCCATCGGGGCTGCTGGCCTCACTCCAGGGAACTCTGGGGCCACTGCTACAGCCACAGGACAAAGTGAGCAAGGGTCAGCCCACCTCCTCTGCTCTCGTCCCCTGCCGTGGGAGATGCTAGGACTCTCCCTATAACTTCACAGGATGTTTCAAGCTCCTGACCCTGCAGGCATGACAGCGGGGCTGGAATCACGTGGCCACACTCATCAGAGGTGGGTGAACCCTGCATACACACACCCACACACAGAGCCCTCAGGTCCATGTGACACACACACACACAGAGCCCTTCAGGTCCATGTGACACACACACACACAGTCCTCCAGGCCCGTGTCTCACACACACACACACACACACACAGCCCTCCAGGCCCATGTCACACACACACACACACACACACAGCACCCTTCAGGCCCATGAGACACACACACATACACACACACACAGACCCCTTCAGGCCCATGTGACACACACACACATACACACACAGACACACACAGCCCTCCAGGCCCACATGGGTCACCAGAAACTCCCCGTAGCAACTTTATGATGGGCAATGGGCCTCGAAGGGGAGAGAACTCTGCTGATTATCACTATCTGCCCAGTTAGGAAGGAGATATTTCAAGATTCCTATATGTAAATGGTCGAAAGGCAAATGAGTTTAATGACTCATTAAAAGATTTTTCCCGGACTGTGAGTCCCCTAGCATACGAAGCCCCCAGCACTCTGCCTAATGGGTGTAGGGCCAACAGGTGTGTTGCGACCTAATTCTCTGGGTGGCCGTGCTGACAGGCGTGCTCTTGGGGTCCTGCTCTGGTTCATGGCCCAGAGGCGGGGATTCCAGGGTTGATGGCTGGGTGCCGGGTCCTCTCGTTGCCTCACGCTGCCAGAAATGGAAGAGAAGGGCTGGTCTTGCTGGGCACGGCAGGGCGCCTGGGAGAGCCTGCCCAGCCCTGGCCGGGTGCCTCGTCCTCCACTATGGATAACACAGGTTATTTCAGTACCTCCTGCTCTGGATTTGAAAAGCAAATGAGAACACTGGAGAGAGTCTGCAGAAGCACAGCTGACCCTAAATGAATGTCACCTGTTCCCCGTCCTCGACACCCGTTTTACTCTGCGGGTTAAAATCCCTTGAGAAAACCATGCTGGGCTACCCGGGAGATGGGACAGGCTCCCCAGAAGGTGGAGTAACAGGAGGGGAGAGGAAGCCCACAGGCCACTGGCCAGTGAGGAAGTGGCCTTGGGGGTGGGATGTGGGGACAGACCCCAGTCCAGGGAGCACCCAGGGCTCAGGAAGGTTCTCACTTCTGAGCGGGTGAGGAGACAGAGGGGACCAGGCCAGCCACCAAAGGCAAGAAGGGGGCCAGTTCCTGGACTGAGCATCAAGGGAGCAGGGTGGCCAGAGCAGGCAGCCAGCGAGAGGAAGCATCCTCCCCCCTCCCCGCAGGCTGAGCTGCAAGAGGCCAGACCAGGTAAGAAATGCAAGGAACCGGTACCCTAAAATATGATTTAAAACCCACATAACTCGCTGAGTGCTCGCTTTATGCCAAGCTAAACAGGGAAACTCTACACCTTACCGAAGTGAAGTCAAGTTCAAGAAGGCAGCCTCGGTGACCCACCCTGGCCTCCCTCAGCCTGTCCTACTCCTCTGGAAGTGCAGCCAGCAGGGCCACTCCTCTGCCCCCCGACAGCTCCAGGGTGCCCACTCGTCCCCAGGACATGGGATGGGGCTCCCTAGACATGGGACCATCCGATTTAAAACCACTAAAGCCCCGGCCACACCAGGACCAGTTGGTGACCCAGCTCCCCTCTCGGGGCCCCTTCAGGAAGGCTCCTGCCTGTGCTCAGGTGGAATCCTCCTCAGGGCTCCTGCTGCTGACCCTCCCCTCCGCCCAGAGCCCCCAGGGAAGCTGGGGGGCCAGAGCGGGTCTTCTCTTCCCACAGGGCCAACACAGCCCCCTTGCCGTGCAGTTTCTGTTAAGCATCCATTCATTTGGGGCCCCCTCCCACCCAGCATCTGTTACCCTCACCCACAGACAATGACTTACGAGGCCAATAGTCCAAGGGGCGCTCCTCTTCCCTCAGCCCAGAGCCGAGTCAGCCAGGCAGGACCACGGTCCCTGAAGGCTGCCCCGGGACTGCCCTGCCTCGGCCTTCAGAGCCGGCAGCCTGTGCTGGAAACCTCTTACACGACCCTCCTTCCCCCAAACACGCCCAGTGGGCACCCACACAGGTGCCTCTCAGTGTCTGCCAGGTTCTGTGTCCTTTCCAGCCAGACATTTGGGGGTGGCCACCTCCCTTTCTCTCCTTGGGCCGCCCCCCACCGGCATCTTCTTAAAGGAGGTGGGGAGTAAAAGAGACAGGAAGAAAGTGCGGACCCACACCTGCCTTCTGCGTGGGGTCCTCAGAGACCCGGGGACACCCCTGACTGTGGGGCACAGGCAAAAATGCTGACCTGTCCTGCTGTGTTTGGTGGCCATCCCACATGCTGGGCATGGCAGCCACTCTGCCCTCTGAACCAGGCTGAGCTGAGGGAGGGCTGAGACCCCTCACCATCCACCATGACAGCAGGGACACGGGCGGGGAGCAGGTGCCGCCCCATCTCTGCTTCTCTGCGGGGTCCATCGGGGCAGACCCTGAAGCAGTGGGAGGATGCAGCAGGCCCAGGGCACCCACGCAGGCAGCCACCACCGTGACCCACAAAGCCTGGCCGGAGGCCCGGGGCTTCACTTCTGGTACTATTATTGCCATTGTTATTTCTTTCTATTTGGAGGAGCTTGGACAGCCTGAGCGGGCTGACAGCAGGTTAAAGCACCCACACACTCACATTTGCCCACATTCACACACCACAGACAACACTCACACACACACACAAACCACACTTTGTTACTACAACTTGTTCAGCTTTCTCACATGTTTTCTGTAAGTGTGGGCGCACTGAAGTCTTCTTAAACCATTAATGTTAATAATATATACACTTTCCTAGAAAATGGTATTTTCAGCCACATTTTCAAACTCTTTTAGCGTAGAGTTTGTAAGATCTGTGCTCTTCACATTCTGGTTTCTCTGGGGCTATTTTCATGGGATGTTTTCTCATGTTTTTTCTTGATTAACTAGTTAGCACTTTATTATATTTTTCTAAAGAGTGAGCTTTCTGGTTGTTTATGAACTCCACAGTGTTTCTGTCTTCTAATTGGTTATTTCTGCCATTACCTTCGGTCCTTTCTTCTGTTCTCCTTGGGTTTGTTTGGTTTTTTCTTTTGATTAACTTCTTCATTTCCTTTGACAAATTTTAAACCATGAGCTTATTTTCTCAGCATAGTCCAAGCTACCTCCAACGAGCTCTAATGTGTAACTTTTTCTCTTATTCTTTTCTAAATATTTGGTCATTGCTGATTTGATTTTTCTTTTATCCATGAGATGATTGTTTTAATTTCCCAAGAAGTTGGTGTTCCGTCTGTTTCTAATTTGTTCCTTCATTTGTCTTTCCCTTGCCCTGAGTCGGAGCGCCATCTGCCCTGTCCCCATGAGAATGTGCGGCAGCGGGGGGCTGCGGGTGAGGTGCGTGCGGTCTGCAGGCCAGGCGCCGTCACATCACGGACCTGCGGATCAGTCTTCCGTTGCTCCTGGACCTGACACCCTATGTGGGGCTGAGATGCCAAGCAGAAAACCATAAAAGCTTTTATTCAAATATAAGGCATCAGGGCATCCCCATCCTGGGGAAGGCAGACCAGATGTTGCCTTTCTGGATAAGAAGGCCCCTAAGCAGGATTTTGGATGGGTCTAGGTCAGGGGTGGGCAAACTTTTTGACTCAAGGGCCACAATGGGCTCTTAAACTGGACCGGAGGGCCGGAACAAAAGCATAGATGGAGTGTTTGTGTGAACTAATATAAATTCAAAGTAAACATCATTACATAAAAGGGTACGGTCTTTTTTATTTTTTAGTTTTATTCATTTCAAACGGGCCGGATCCAGCCCGCGGGCCGTAGTTTGCCCACAGCTGTTCTAGGTCCCGGAGCCTGGCTCTCTGGACCACAGACTCTCCTTGCTGAGCCTTTGGTCCCTGAGAAAGGAAGGGAGAGGGGACGAAGGCCCTGCTTTAGAGGGAGGAGCTGGAGGGCCGCCCTGCCCCACCCACCTTCCAAGTTAACAAGGCCTCACCTGCACACCTGGACTAGAGGGGCTGCGGCGGGGCTGTGGGTGCCCTGCACACCTGGACTAGAAGGTTGGGGGGGAGGCGGCAAAGCTTTGTTTAAAGAAAAAATGTGATGTCAAACTTGCCAACAATCGTAACTGTTTCAGCTGAACTTAACTTGATTGGGGGAGTGGGTATTAATGTCACATGACCTGGACAGTAATGTTCATGATGTCTGAGTTGAATACCTGTTAAGCCCACTTGCCTTTTGTCCACATCATCAAGGATGAAGAGACAACTGGTAGAGTCACCCACAGCTGCACATGTGACAGTTTCTCCTTGTATTTCCAGTCCATTTCCAAATAAATATTGACATTGAATTACACACAATTTTTATGAAAATGTATAGCCTCATTATGGATTGGCCATTTCATCAATAAGAAAGAATCCCTCTACAGGCAGTTTAATATTCTTGCTTTGTCTATTCTTATTTATGTCCATGTGTGTCAACCTGTGCCAGGGTGCCCTGGAGCTCTGGGAGTGCGGGTACCTCCCCGCTGTGGCATGAGCAGGTGGGAAGGGCACCCCCAGATGAACAGTCAGTGGGGTGGGGACACGAGCACTCCAGGCAGAGGGAGTGACACAGGCAAAGTCAGCCACAGTTAGGTCAGGTGCCAGTGGCAGGGTTAGAACTGACTGGCCGGGACCGTGTGAGGGGGGTCTGCCTTCATCCTCCCAGCCAGAGGCTGTTGCCAGATGAGGGGCCTTGACAGCATGGTACCTAGATTGCTTCCAGGTTAAATTCTGTTTCCTGACGCCTCATTCTCCTGCCCAGGGCTCCCGAGGAAAGAGAAGGTTCCTGGTCCAGTAAGTGTGGAGACACTCACAGACACCCTGTCTCGGGGACTCGGAAATGCACGTCCGCGTGACAAGATGAGCTGCTGGCCTCTGTCTGATCCAGATGCCCCAGCACAATGGGCCCCAGATCACTTTCATCAGGTACCAACTGTGACACCTCCGTCAGAGCCCACACTACCCAGGACAGCGCTCGGAACCACCCTCCTGAAACCAGGCCAGTGCTGTTCCCACAGGGCCCCTCTCCAAACTGGAGGAATGCACACACACACAGAGCACAGCACACACACATCACACACACTACACACATGCGCACACACACATCATACATAAACACTATACCACAGATACACCACATATTATACCATACATGTACACACTATACCACATACACATCACATATACCACAACACAAACTACATACCTCCCATACACAAACTACACCACACATACACACGCACTGTGTGTGTGCTAAATTGAGGCAGGGGACTGGCTTCAAGCAGTGGACCTAGGCTGCAGGCATGTTTCCCCCTTGCTGTCCTGTTTCCCTCGCCTGCATGGTCTGTGGTCATGAAAGGCCACCAGCCCCCCGGCCACATCACACTCATAATCCAAGAAAGAGAGACCCTCTCCTGCATCACGCAGCTACTCTCAGGACAGCCCTGAGTGCTCTGCCTGGTCACGTGCCCAGCCCTGGACCAATCACTGCTCCCCGATTGGCCAGGCTGCACATGCTCACAGCCAGCCTGAGGAGGTGAGGGACTATGACAGTGCCAGCAAAACCGCACAGGTGTGTGAATGTGTGTGGTGGTGTGTATGCCTGTGTGCTGTATGTGATCTGTGGATGTGTACTGTGTGTGTGTGGCTTACTGTATGCATGTGTCTGGCATGTATGTAGTTTGTGTGTGTGTGTGGTGTGTAATTAGTGTTGTGGTGTATGTGGTGTGTCTGTAGTATAGTGTGTGTGTGTGCGCGCACGCGTGTACGTGTGTGTGTGTGTGTGTGAGAGAGAGAGAGAGAAGGGGGGCTGAGGCCCCCCGCAGGGTCGCAGGCACCGGAAGTGTGAAGACCCCCTGCCTCCAGAGCTGAGCGCTCTCCACTGACCTGAAAGTAAGCACCTCTCAGCCTCCGCGGGCCTGTGAGTGAAGTGTGGGCAGCCCTGGGTGCCTGGGGGTCCCTTCTGCTCTGTGATCCCACGTGACATTCCACGAGCCGCAGCCGGGCGAGTATCGCGCTGGGGGAGGGCGGGAGGCCATTGCTGATCATGTCCTGGAGTCCTCGGGCACCTCACTGCTGCCGACTGTCTTTGAACTGCCTGGACGGAGCGCTGATGGATGTCACACTTCACGTGTCCACCACGGAATCGGGAGGCCTTAGATCTCCTCCAGCCCGCCGTGCAGTGCCTTCGCCCCATCAATCAGAGATGAAACGGCGTCGCTCCCTGGAGACCAGGACGGCTGGAGCTTTGCCACGAAAGAATTGCTGGTTCTGGGATGAAGGGAAACAAGGGCCCAGGGAGAGGGCGGGGAGAGAAGCCGCTTCCAGAAGGAACAGATTTGTGCGTGCACTTTGATCCTGCTGTGATTTTTATTTGTTTCAGCCACATCCTTTTCACGACACCACTCAGCCAAAGGTGCTTTAAATTAGATGCAGCTAGAAACCCTTCCCGCGGCCGCCGCCCACCACACAGGCCCTGGTCTTCAATCAGCGTGAGATGCGCAATCACGCCACGAGCAAATGTAACTGGAATAAATTGAGACAAATAAATAAACTCAAAGGCACCACATGCATTAGGAATGCTCTTTGTCGTGGTTGCCTAGCATGCCTGCAAACAGCTGCCTTCAAAGCCGAAAAAAAGTGGCATATTTACCCAGCTTTGTTTCGGAGCGTGTTAAAGCCCCGGACTCAGAGATGCTGCTGATGGAATTTGCATACAAATTAGTACACGATCTCACCAGCTGTCTTTCTGTATTTTGGGCACTTCTCTGCACCCCTTCCCTTTCCAATTGTCCAGGCTGAACAGGGACATAAACTGGATTCTCCAGCCCTCTCTTCTGCTGTCTTTAATGGGATACTACCACCATCACAAGGTCCTGAGGGCAGAGAGATGGAGAAGCGAACCCAAGATCTTTGTTCAAAAAAGCAAGCCAGCGCACCGGCCAGGTCACTTTACTCAGCACCAGGAGCTAGCCCGACTCCAGGCAATTTCCTCCCTGGTGCTCTAATGAGGCAGATGCCGCGGGCACCTGGAAGGGAGGCTCTGAAATGAACCTCCTCCTGCCTTTCAAAGCTGTTCTCTGCCAACCCTGCTCCCATGGTCAGCCATGCGGCTCCGGGTTCACTAGCACCCATGGCCCCTCTCCCTCCTCCCCTCCAAGGGGCCCTCTTGTCCGGCTCTCCCTTGGAGACATGGGAGTCTGCTCCTGCACTGCGGGCACAGCTGTGCCGCCTGGGGATGGAGAGGAAGCTTCAGCGGTGCCCCGATGATGAAAGCCACTGGCACAGTCGGTGCCTTGCAGCTACGGACTGAGAGTCACATCCATGTCCCATGATTACAGAGACTCCAACTTCACATGCAAACATTTACAAATGGCCTGACACTCTTGTGATCCACTAGCTTTGTGCCAGGCCTCTGACACGGTCCCTGCAGCCGATGGCCCGTGGTGCCTCTCGGCCTCTCTTCAGATCCCCCTGCCTGAACCAGCAGCTGTTTCTTATTGGGCAGCCACCTCTCCCTGCCCAGGGGGTCCGTGGCAGGTGGATTGTATTGGTCAGGATTCTCCAGAGAAACAGAACCAACAGGATGTACATATAGAGTCGCTTTGAGAGACTGGCTCACGCAATTGTGGAGCTGCAAGTCCAGAATCTGCAGGCAGGCCGGCAGGCTGGGGACCCAGCCAAGAGTTGCAGCTCAAGTCCAAAGGCCATCCGCTGACAGATTCCTTCTCGCTTGGAGGTGGAGGGGGTGGAGTTCAGTCTTTGTTCTAGCCAAGCCTGCATCTGATTGGATGGGGCCCACCCACGTTATGGAGGGCAATCTGCTTTACTCAATGTCTGCAGGTTTAAATATTAATCTCATCCACAAACACCTCACAGAAACATCCAAAGTATATGATGTTTGACAACTATCTGGGCACCGTGGCCCAGCCAAGTTGACACATGGAATTAACCATCACAGGAGGATAACTCTGGGTACCAGCTCCCATTACGGACGTAGGAGGGGCCGAGCACACTCGCACAGGAGCTGAAGAAACTTGAGGGCAGGTGTGGGGATCCACGCCCTCCCGATGCCATGCTTCCTGCCTCCAGAGTCCCCTTCATATCTGTTAATGTCACACCAGCACCTACTCCCTAGTGGATTCTGGGAGCATCTCACCTCTCCCAGCCCCTGGACAGACACACACTCAATAAATTTCCTTCTAATAATATCACCTGAGATGGGACCCAGTTCTTAAAGTTAAATATTTTTCCGTTTCTTCCTATGCATCTCTTTCAACTTCTTATTTCTCAGATCAACTCCACTCATGGATCACAGTGCCCGGGGCTGCCCCTCCTGGCCGTGTCCTATGTCTCAGGCCGCGGCCCCAGCGGAGGGTGCGCCGCTGATGGGAGGAGACGACAGGAGAGGCCGGCACAGAGAGTCAGATCGTATTTCAAAATATTATTCTGCCTCAGAAAGTTTAATTGTCTAAACGAATCTGCATGTGTGAGGATCCTTGACTTTTACTCTTGTTTTCCTGTTTATAAAATTCACTTGACTTCCAGTTCAAAATGGCGGACGACAGCAACTTCTGTCACAAATCCCATTAAAATGACCAAATAAACGTGGAAGTAAGAATATACTTCCCGCAGCAATGGAAAGAGGGAAGGAGGCCACACTCTGGGAGACAGCGGAGCGCATGGCCTTCGCGCACCATGGGCCAGAGGTCAGAGGCCTTGCGCTCCGGCCTGGGGCGGGCCTGGAAGCAGGTGGGCTGGTTTCCCAGGGCCGGGCCCACTCCTGTGCAGGACCGCTGTGGCTTGGACCAGGAGCGGGCCACGGGACGGCTCTGCGGGTCGTAGCAGACTGGACAGGACCTCTACAATATAATCAGAGAGCTTGGCTAAGACCAGGCTACAGCTGGTGAGAACAGCAGCCGACGGGATGAGGCGCCCCGCCAGGGGCCACAACCAGAGCGATGGCCACAGAGGGGCACGGAGCAGTTCCCGCCCCGTCACCAGCACTCACAGGTGGAGAAAAAGGAACTAGGGCGCAGGAGGGCAGCAAAGTCAGCCCAAGACCGGGCCTCCCAGGACATTCCGACACCTGCCGTTGGTAAAACCTGAACCCTAGTCCAGGAACAAGAGGAGCCGTGGATGACCTCCAGCCCTGGCACTGCTCAGCCACTGGCTCAGTAGTTTTGCTGCACGGGCACCACCCGCCAGTCTAGGTAAAGAGAATGACCTGAACATACAAAATGGGACTCAGTCTCGGATCCCTAAAGCCACCTATGTTTCCCAGGGCTTGGAATACATGCAAATTAACACCATACTCCCTGCTTCCTGTGTCCCATGGCTGCCTCCCTCAAGGTGCCTCCCTGCAGGCTTTCTCTCCCTGTGCTCCTCCCCAGGGGGCACTATTCTTGTTCCCACCATGCACTGGGGTTTCCACTCCTCTGAGTTCCTGAGGAGTATTGTGCTGGGGTGGCTGGTTGCCCCATTCCAACTCCAGCCTCCTGGAGGCACCTTGCTCAGCCAGCCCAGGGCCACCCCCCGCCTAGGTGGCCTCAGTGGTGTTGAGATCTGTGTCAGGCCCAGACTCCTCCCCAGCCGCTGCACAGCACCTCCCACGTGTCGGGTGGTTTGGGACAGGACATGCTGATCATTTGCACCCAACCAATCAAGGCCATCCAGTGGCTGGAGCCCCGGGCAGCACAGCTGGGAGCCTGGACAGCTGTCTTCGTGGGTTCACCCACCCACTCAGAGCCAGACGACAGGCACGTCCCATCCGTCTGACTCCCCTGCACATAGCCGTCCTTTGCCGAGGGCTGGATTCATGAGCAGCTCGGCGTCCCAGGTCATCTGTCACTCCTGCCATCCAAAAGGGCCGCCAAGCAAGGAGAGCCACTGCCAGCGCCTGAGGTGGGAGGTGACGAGACCCAAACGGTGCTCAGGGAAGCGTGATCTCTGAGAAAGCGTCTGGACCAGGCCGGGGATTCCTTCATGGGATCGCAGGAGACCAGGGTCTCAAAGTCCAAGCGGGGCTTGTCACGAAGGTTTGGATTCGAACCTCAGCTCTGACCAGCTGCGTGGCCTCGAGCAGCTCCCCGGCCTTCCAGCCCCCGCACCATGTCCTCCTGCAGGGAGGTGACTCGGGGTGGGCCACGCCTGGCACCCGGTAGGTGCTCAGGAAATGGCACCGTGTGTGTGGGCCTGCGCTGTGGCCCAGTCATGGGTGTTTCCTGAGGCTCCTTATTAGCAGGGTGCCATTTTGGTAGCAGTCGGTGTAGAGGGTAGAAAATGAGGCCCTCTCTCCTCACTCGGCTTCCCAGAACTGTAGGGTTCCTTCTCGCTGATTTTAAGACTCCGGCCCAAAGAATCACGTGCACGAGAAAACAAGAGGCCTCCTTTTTCCGACGTAAGACATCATCGTGCCCCCAACGCACGGACTGTGGCCACAATGCGACATCCCCCAGGACCAGGCTCATCCCACAGCCCGCGAGGGAAGTCTGCTTCGCTCAGCCTCGAGTACGTGCAGACAGACGTGTGTCAGCACGTGACCTCGCCAAACTGCCACAGTCCTGCTGTAGACCCCAGTGAACCCCAGGCCTGGAGGGCTCAGCTGAGAGCTGTGCCCGAGGAGGTCTGGCATGGTGGCACCAGAGACCCAAGAAATGCGACGGTGGCAACAAGGACAAGAGCCTGCAGCAAGGACCTGGGCGGGCACTGTGGCAGCGGCAGATGTGAAAGGCCGCGCCCTCCGAGGTCACAAAGGAGGGCCTGCCTCCGGGTGGACACCCCTCGGCAGGACAGACACGCGTCTTGCCTGAGGCATGGGAAGCCATAGAGAAGAGTTTGGGAGTGCGCCCAGGCCCGCACCCCTCCTGACTCCCTCCCCAGCACGGCTATTAAAAGCCTTCTGGCCTCCAGATGCGTGCCTGCAAGCTATTTCCCCTGTGTTATTTCAAGCCCGGGGCCTTGATCTTCTGCCACTTGGGAAGGAGCAGAGAAACAAAAAGGTCTGTGCTGTTGCCTAATAGCGAGGCCGTTTTCCCGCTCCGGGCCAGCATCCACGGATCCTCTGCCGGGTGTGCGCCATCCCTCTGATGGGCTGAGGCGGGGTCTGGAGCTCCCTCTCCTGTCCCCTGCAGGCCTCTGGCACAGAGGGAGCTGGTCAGCCCCCTGCTGTCTCCCTTCTAGCAGTCGCCACTAGGAAACAAGAGACAAGTGACCACGAGCTTCCTGGTGACAGCAACAGGTTGGAGCAGGGTGGGTGCCTTCACCGGCTGGGGCTGCCGGGCCTCTGACCCACTTCACGCGCTGGAGCTGAAGGTGCAGACTGTCCCACAGGGCCATGGAGCCCGCCCTTCTGCAGCTCTTCCCTCACCTTGGGAAGAGCACTGAACCAGGAGCCCACAGGCCTGAGTTCCTCCAACTCGGGGCAGGGCCTGTGCCTGCCTTGTGGGCAGCCATGACCCTGGCTTTGGACGCAGACCCTTGCTGAATGATGGAAATCCCAGCTCTGCACAGCAAGCCTGCGCCACCCTGTACACCCCATCCATCCATTCGCTGCCTCCTTCATTTATTCACACACCCAGCAAGCACACTGAGCGCCGGCCGTATTAGGGTAACAAGGGCTGCAACAGACTCTGATGGCAGGATGCTGGGCATACTCACCCCGACAGGAGCAGGGCAGGCTGAGCCTGGAGGACAGAGAGAAGTTTGCCAAGTGAAGGGAGAGGGAAGACCAGTCCATGGGAAGGACAGAGCCTGTGGGAACCTGGAGACATGAGAAAGTGGGACCATTTGGGGACCTGAGAGGAGCCCCGTATTGTCTGAGCAAAACTGAACGAGCAGAAAAAAGATGCACTGAAGAGACATCGAGACCTAATGCCCCCTGAGTGGGGTGTTGTCGGGGGAGCCCCGGGAGCTTCGGCAGGGGGTGTGACCCACCCAGGAAGTGAGGCGCAGCCCTGCTGAGAGACTGCAGGCAGGCAGCCAGTACAGAGGTCACCGTACCCAGAACAGTAGACAAGGGCCTACAGCGGCTGGCGGAGGAGGCAGCTCTGAGGGCTGTTGGGGGAGAATAAACAACAGGACCTGGGACTACACAGGACGGACAGACCGCCACCAGCTCCTTCTGGAACAAGGCTCAGAGCAGGGGTGGGAGCGGCGTGGGAGAGGGGCTCAGCTTGGGGGCTGTTCAGGATGAAGCGATGAAACAGGTGGCAGGATGCCAGGTGGAACGGGTGGTGTCGGGAGGTCAGGAGGGTGGTCGGGCTAGAGCCTGAGAGAGACCTGAAGCCACATGAACAAGGGGAGGCAGAGGCTGGGGACCAAGGAAACACAGAGGAGCACCCATATCCTGGGCCAGGCTAAGGCATGGAAAGGTGGGTGGAATGCCAGGAGAGATTCCCAGGGGTGGCTCAGCCCACCCTGGGAAACATGGCCACCTGTCCAAGCCCTTGGCTGCTGGGGGAGTGAAAGGGCCAGGATATATAGGCTCAGGCTCCACTCTCATCATAGACTGGGTCCCCTACAGAAACACTCTTCCCTCCTCAGTCCCTGCAGACCTGCTCCTCATCCCACATCACCCTGGTCCTGAGGGCTTAGGATGTGGCCACAGTTCCCTGAGCCTGTGGAAATGTGGGCATGTGCAGTGGGGTCCACAGAAAATGCTCTTCCAAATGCCTTAGGTTTGCACAAGATCCCACCATCCTTGGATCAAAGGCGGGCAGAGCACTGGCCTGAGAGTGGAAGGTCCGGGTCAAGTTTCACCTTGGACTCATTCGCTCTGCTGGCTGATTGATTTGACACCCGAGTGCCTCCCCCAGAGGGTCAGGCAAGTTTCAGCCTGGAGTGAAAGAAATGTTTTATGCATTATCAGCATAATATATATATGGCTAATATGCTAAGTGTCTGACCGTCCGACTGGTCGCTATGACACGCACTCACCACCAGGGGGCAGACGTTCAATGCAGGAGCTGCCACGCCATGCACTGGCCATTTACAGAGAAACGGTGCTGCTGACCTGGCACACACAAAGCACCACTCAGCTTCCCCCAAGTGGGTCACAGGCCCCGCCACCACCCCAGGGAGACAGCCCACCAAATTGCAGCTGACACTGCCGAGGCCCCATGGCGCAAAATGCAGCCCACAGCCCAGCCCTGCCCAGAACGGTCGCTGTGGGCACTGGTAATGACATCACTTAGCAATGCCTGGCTTCCTCTCCCTAGCAACAACTAGCCTCCTTGCAGTTTCTTCAGCCCAGGAACACGACTTGCTTATAGCCAGGTGGAAACATTTCACACTTTAACCAAATGTCTGTGAAGCATTTTCCTGTGCTTCATCTCATTAGATCCTCACAGAAGTCCTGGAGTAGGTAGATAGGAGACTCGGTGGAATCCTATTTTCTTTTCATTAGCTAGAAAATGGAAATTTAGAAAGTTTAGAAACTTAGCCCGACTGAAAAGAAGAAATGGTGGACCTTGAAAATGACTTCAGGTTTTCTCACTGCACAGAAAATAATCAAACATTGCTGCAGTTAAATATTTTACCCTTTGTTCTCCCTGAATGATCTACAATAATAATCAGCTTCATGTTGATATTTACTGCTGTGTTGCGGACAAATATCTGGAAGATAAGTTGGGGTGCTTCACTGGGCTGGAAAAATAATAAAAGCCTAATATGCAAATCAACGGAATGGTGGAATGAACAGTGAGTGGGGGGGCGGGGGGGAGCCAGCAAGCAGGCAGTGCCAGGCCAGCCAAGGTGGGTGCCAGTGGGCAGAGGGAGGGGACAGCGATCAGGACATGGCAGCAACTGGCAGCAGCAGAGGGACAATGGGGGGCAGGGCCGGAGCTTCCCCCTGGTGGTCAATGCACTCCCACAGGGGGACCACTGCTCAGCCCGATGCCAGGCTGAAGGCTGGTGAGTGCAGCAGTGGTGGCGGGAGCCTCTCCCTCCTCCACAGCAGTGCTAAGGATGTCCAATTACAGCTTAGGCCCGCTCCCCATGGCCACTGACCACCTGTCCATGGGAAGCGGGCCTAAACCATCAGTCAGACATCCCTGAGGGCTCCCGGACAGTGAGAGGGCGCAGGCCAGGCTGAGGGACCCCCACAAGTGCATGAATTTTTGTACACTGGGCCTCTAGTCTATTATAGAGAAAGGGCACAAATAGCAATATTAAAATATTTCTTCTAATTAATTTCCTTTCAATGTGCACAAATTTGTGCACCGGGCCAGTAGTGTAACATAAAAGCTTATGTCATCATCACCATTACCATCACCACCATCATCACCATCATCACCATCATTATCATCACCATCATCACCACCATCATCATCATCACCATCATCACCATCATTACCACTATCATCACTATCGGCATCACCAGCATCATCAGCATCATCAGCATTATCAATCCTGCACTTGAAATCTTGCCACCTCCCCATCAGGGTAAAGGGTCTTCCTGTGACAGAGAATGCACAACCCTCTGAGTCAGCCCATCCCACTTTGAACAATTTTGTGAATAGAAAGTTATTTGTTTTTTGTTTGTTTCACTTGTAATCATCCTCTTCATCCCCGTCAGCAAAAATAAGGTCAACATCCCTCTCTTATGTGACATTTCTTCCAATACTTAAGATAATTGTTGCATATCCCCAAGTCTTTTTATTCCAGACCAAATCGTTTCTTTGGTCATTCCATTTTATTTTTTTTTATATTTTTTATTGATTAAGAAATTACATATGTGTCCTTGTCCCCACGTTCCCCCCCCCCCCGCTCATGCCCTCTGCCCTCATCCCCCCTGTTGTCCGTGTCCATTGGTTAGGCCTATATGCTTGCATATAAGTCCTTTGGTTGATCTTTCCCCCTTACTCCCACCCTCCCCTACCTTCCCTCCAAGGCCCGAAAGTCCAATCAATTCCTCTCTGTTTCCGGATCAGTCCTTGTTCAGGAAATAACTTTTAATGAATTTAGGGTTTAGGGTTTCTTTTTAAAAAAATTTAT
>NW_006288615.1:6967951-6979938 GCF_000327345.1 Myotis davidii | reverse complement strand
CCGTCGGGACCTTGTGACTCCCCCCGGATTCAAAAAGACCGCCGCGTCCTCCGGTGCCAGTCCCTTTCCGTGTGCCGAGCCCCGTACCTCTGCGCTTCTCTCCTGCAGCTTCTCTGGGTCTCAGTGTGCCTTTCCTTCCTTCTAGCTGTAGAATTTACAGTCAGCCAGGCTTCCTGTTGTTTTGGATGAAGTCCGTATTGTTTCTCTGAAGTATTAATCAATTGTTGTGAGCGGCATTAATTTCCCGGTGTTTATCTCTGCCGCCATCTTAGTTTTCTCCATTCCATTTTATTTTTAAGTAACATTTTAATTGTGAAATTAATATATGCTCATAGTAAAAAGTTTAGAAACAGAACTGAGCCCCCAAAAGAACAATTGCTTGTAAATCCCACCACTTAGAGATAATTATTCTTACTGTTTTGTTCTTATATATCTTCTATTGTACATAATTAATATGTACATGTTTACCAAGCTGTAAGAGTCATCTTGTGACCTGCCTTTTTCCTGTAATATATCAGTAACATGCCCAATGTCACTAAACACTCTTCTAATATAATGTCCTTCTGTCTTTAAGAGACACTAACAGTCCCACCTGCTCCTCACTCAGCAGTCAGAGAAGCCAACACACACACACACACACACACACACACACACACACCCCTCCTGCACGTGTGTGTCCATATCCTGGACTTTCCCGCCTATCTGTGCTCTGCCCTGAGGACAGCCCCTGCTGCCGGGGTCACCTCGGGAGACAGCAGTTGCCAGTGGCTGGGTCCCCTGAGACCAGGGCTGCAGGTGAGTGGGCAGAGTGATCCTTCCTAAGAGGTCCAACCAGCCTCCACTCTGTGCGAAGCCAGGCCTCTTGGAATGGGAGGAAGACCCATCCCGGGTAAAAAGGAAAACCTGGGCCAGGCGGTGGGAGAGTGGATGGGCTGGAGGCTGGTTCCCCCCACACACCCAGGTCATCACTCATCAGCAAGGGCTTGTTTGCCCACCTAGGCCTCACCTTCTGGTCTTTAATACCAGGCTGGGCCAGGCACTGCCCCATGGACCAGAAGTTGTGTGTGTGTGTTTGTGTGTATGCGTGCGTGCGTGCGTGTGTGTGTGTGTGTGGTGTGTGTGTGTGTATGGTGTGTGTGTGTGGTGTGCACGTGTGTGTGTGTGTATGGTGTGGTGTGTGTGTGTGTGTGGTGTGGTGTGTGTGTGTGGTGTGTGTGCACGTGTGGGGGTGTATGGGGTGTATGGTGTGGTGTGTGTGTGTGTGTGGTGTGGTGTGTGTGTGTGGTGTGTGTGCACGTGTGTGTGTGTATGGTGTGGTGTGTGTGTGTGTGTGTGGTGTGCACACACCTCCAGGAAGAGGCTCTGTGACCTTCTACAGACCGCCAAGGGGCCCAGCCCTGAGTGTAGGACAGGAACCTCAGAACTCAGCACCCAGGCCACTGGGGCTGGTACAGCCTCCCTGGGCGGGGCAGGGTCTTACGAGAGCAGAAACAACCCCAGAGCCAGAGGGATTCCTGCAGGACGGAGAGAACACCCGGCTGCTCCTTTGCTCCCTCTGGGTAAGAAACTGTACAATTCTTGCCAAAATACTGGGGATCGAAGAATCGCTAACACGGGCCCAGAGTGGAGTCTGAAGCAATGAGATGGGTAGCAGGAGCAGCTCCCGATGTGCCTGGTCTCAAAGCTGGACATTTAACTGATGAATCCCTCCACGTAAAAATAAACAGACGCCCCAGCTCGGCTTCGTGCCACAGAGAGGAGGGAGGAGTGAAGTCTGCCCCACACGTGGCGAGGCCTGGCCTCTGTGTGGGTGTGTGTGTGCATGCGTGCGTGAGTGTGAGTAAATGCATTGGCACATGTGTGAAATGTGCTTTCATGTCAAGCACTCGGATCCTCCGTTTGCCTCAGAGATGGAGGCACTCAGAGTAAGTCAGACGCAGCCTGCGTACAGAGGAAAGTCCGATCTAATTAGAGGGGCTTCCTGCTGCTCCTCCTGGGGACTGGGGGACCCCATCGGATCCGCGGCGCTTTTAGGAGCTAACCATTATCCCATCAAGTGCCGATATCTTTCCATTGAACCCTCCCGCGTCTGCAAGGGTGTTTCATGCCATGAAAACGACTGATACCCTGCAGGACTCTGAGGAAACGGCTGCTGATTCCCGTCAGTCCTTCCTGAACCTCCAACACGGTGGGAATTCTTTTCCGATGAGTCTCTGGCTCCAAAGCCGATCGACTTTTGGAAGAAGCAAGAGCTTTGATGTAAGAGAACAGCCTCCCGTGAGCCAGCAGATGGGCTGCCCCATGAGTAGACCAAGGGCGGGTCTGTGGATTGGCTGCGACAGACTCCCGGGCTCAGGCCGGTCCTGCCATCCGAATGGTGAAAGAGAGAAAATGGCACGACAATGCACATTTATAAAAATAACATACGTTCTTACACAACTCAAATCCCAAAACACCCCTTTCTTATCCGCTACCAGGAAGAAGGAGGAGGAAAAGGAGGAGGAGGAGGAGGAGGAGGAGGAGAAGGAGGAGGAGGAGCCTAGAGGAGCTTCCAGGAGAAAGTGTGGTGAACAGAGACCTGAAGGAGGGTGAGAAAGTGGCTGGACAAAGGGAGAGGAAAGACATCCCTCGTCCAGGAAAGAGCCTGTGGATGGGCGGGACGCAAGAGAGGTCAGAGCCTGGCCTGTAGGCTGGGGGGGAGCCACTGGGGGACTTTAAGCCACAGGGAGCATGCTCAGATCTGCTTCCCGACACCCAGTCTCCCCGCTTCCGGTTCACTCTCCACACTACAGTTAGAGGAGGAGGAGGAGGAGGAGGGGAAAAGATCATGGACTCTGACATCAGGAAAAGCTGCAACCACTGGTGGGTGCTCCGGGCTGGGGGGCGGCTGAAGATGTGCAGAGAGGGCTCCTAGGCTGAAGGCAGGAGTCTCGGGCCAGGCATGCAAGACAAGGGTTTCTGTTCTCACTGATTTGGGGCAAATGGAAAACCCACAGGAAACTGCTGTGTCTCCAAGATGGGTAAACAGAAGAAACCCAGCATCTTCACCTAAGAAAAAGTTCAAAATCAAAACCAAAATATAGCAAGAAAGCAGGTGAAGAGAACACTCCAAAACACTTACTGCAAGAAGTTAAAGTTCAGGAAAAAGCTGCCTCATATTCTCAAGTAAATGAAAGAAAGTGTGCAGAAATATATACACCTAGCTACCTTTTTTCAAGCAACCTTTTTTAAGTGTTTTCTAAGTCATTGTGCTAAGTAAGTACTGTACATATATCATGTTAGTTAAGCCTTAAATTAAGTATTATTTCCATTTTACAAATAAGGGAAACTGAGACTCAAAGAAGTTAATTGATAATTTATAATAACAATAAATGAAAGAAAGAGAAATTCACTGTTCCAGTTTATATTTGCTGTGCAACAAGCACCCCAAGAGTTAGTGGTGTAAAGACCATTTCATTATGCTCACAGTTCTGTAAGTCAGTAGTGAGGGAGGCCCCGGGCATGAGGAAAGCTCGACTCTGCTCTACAAGGTCTGTCGCCATAGCCACCATGGTTCCAACAGCAGGAGACAGCAGGGACAGCTCAACCTAGCCATGTGTCTGGGCCCTTTTTTTTTTTTCAGCTCATGCTTGCTTTTAAAATGTTCTTTTTTTAATAACATTTATTCTATAGATGTAATATATGTTAGTTCTCTATGAGGATACTAACATAATTATTTCTAATTTTAATTTTTAAGTCTACTTTAACTTAAATTCTAATTTACAAGAGGCCCGGGGCATAAAATTCACGCACGGGAGGGGTCCCCTCAACCAGCCTGCACCCTCTCCAATCCAGGATCCCTCGGGGGATGTCTGACTGCCGGTTTAGGCCCGATCCCGGGGGCATCCCTCTAACAATCTGGGACTGCTGGCTCCGACCTGCTCATCTGCCTGCCTGCCTGATCCCCCCCAACTGTCCCCCACTGGCCTGGTCACCCCCAACTATCCCCCCTGCCGGCCTGGTCACCCCACAGAGCCTGCTGTTCAGTCGTTTGGTCATCCCTCACTAACCCCCATGTCTGCCTGGTCGCCCCACACAGCCTGCTGTTTGGTCATTACTGTTACTGTAACAGGGTCCCGGACAATTTACATATTCCTCTATTATTAGTATAGATTTTTTTCTGTTCTTTCACATTTTTTATTTTGTATAATTGACATACAACATTTTATTAGTTTCAGGTGTATGACCTAATGACTCAATATCTGTATATACTGTGAAATGATCACCACAATAAATCTAGTTAACATCTGCCCCACATATAGTTTACACTTTAATTTAGACATTTGTTCATGTCTCCTGAGCTGTGTCTACACTCTGCAGAGCCAACTGTTCTGTCTGTCATTGGTGTGCAGTCTTCATGCTGTCTCCTCCGAGTCAGGCTGCCCTAGGTTTGGGCTAAGACATGAAGAGAGGATGATGGTGGAGAACGAGCTAAGAGGTGAGGCGGGGGCGGAGGGGGTGTGTGGAATTTAGCTCTGTGGTCATGGAGTGCGCCCACAGGCCTGGCTGCAGGCTTGTGGATATGGGGCCTGCCCCTCTGGGCAGCTGACTCCCTTGCTCCTTGGGCGTCTGATGAGTCACCTGAGCCTCTCGAGCTGAGCTGTTTCTCTGCTGTTTCTGACTCCCTCACTGGGGGCCCTCCTCAAAGACTGAACATGGGGTCCCGGTGTCAGGCATTACATAAAGGAACGTCTCATCTCAGCTTTACCCACGACTGGACCCCCACGTCTCTGACCCAACCTGCACACGAGCCATGCTGGGTGTGGCAATCGGGAGCTGCTCAGTCAAGCCCCGGGTGGAACAAGGCTGACTGGGACCCTGTGTCACATTTTCTGGGGTCCCATGACCACAGTCGTGGCTGAGGATCCTAGAGCGTCGATGAATGGGGAGCAGGAACCTCCTGAGCTCCAGGCCATGGCTGTGGTCCACCTCCTGCCCCTGGACATTACAAGTGCAGCAGCAATCGAGGCTTCTGAAAGCCAGGTCACCCCAGAGCAGCACCCTCCCTGCCAACTGCCCAGAACCTCCGAGAGTCTGGCCAAGCCCCCCAGCTCCAGACCAGAGTGCCTGCCCAGCCCCCACTCACACCCAAGCCATTGCTGGGGTCTCACTTCAGACCCAAGAGACCCCAAGTCCGGCTGTGGCTCCACCAAACCGAGAGCGTCCCCGTGCCCAGCCTCCTGCTCCTGAAACTGCAGCCATAGGGGTCCGCCCCCACCACTGCCCTAGATGCTGGGATGCGGGGTCCCGAACACTTCCCAGGAGGGCCAGCCTGGCATAGCAGCCAACTCTCCCCGACCCCTGCCGTGCCCTCAAGGGCAAGGCAACCTCAGTCAGAGAGGAGCCGTGAATTGTGGTCTCTCTCGGCGGCTCCTCCAGGGCAGGCGGCACTGGCCCCGCGGGTACTGTCACTTGTGAATGGAACGGATGTACTTCCACACACTCTGGACCTGAGCTCAGGCCTCGTTGCCGGGAAACAGCTTGGGCTCCCGCCTCATCCTTCACGCTGGGAGCTGTGGACGAGAGGGGCCACACGCTGACCTGACAAGCTCAGGGGAGGCCTGCCTGGCGGTCTTGCAAACTCAGAAACCTAAAGTAACCACAAAGGATGGTCTGAAATTAAACTTTAACTAAAAGCAGTTATGGTGGGCAGTTACGTCCTAGGCCGGTATTTACTGCCATCATTTTACTTTTTATCCAATCCCAGGGTCTTCCCCCCGCTCCACTTTGCTTTATCCCTCCTCCTTAATCTATCACCAATGGGTTTCATGTAACCCACCTACGTCCCTCCTTTGATTGCAATGTATAAATACAGATGTAACCCACCATCCTCCGGAGCATTATCTCAATTCGTTGAGGTTCTGCTTCCCGGCATATGTCGACAGTTTGGCTCAAATAAACTCACAAAAATTCTCTACAGGTTTCAATGGTTTTTACGTTAACAGAGTGAAACTGGTGGTGCAGGAGGTGGCGCCTGTCTGCATGGGGGCCGTGGGCTCGGAGTTAATGCGTCCCCTGGAATTCGGGGTCATGTTCGGTGCCCCACCCTACGTGTCTGGACTTTAATATCACCTCCTACCTACACCACGGTCCTTTCACAGCCCCGGGAGTGCCACGGCCCTGGAGAAAATTCCTTAATAGACTATGAGTGTTAATACCCAGCGCAGTAAATAAGACGAGACTCAATGTTCCTCAGGGGAGAGAAGTAGGCACTTCAGAGTCGTAAAAACGTGGCTTTTCCACAAAACCATTGCATTCAACATAAATAGAGAACAAAAGGGCACTGGGGTTTGTTCAGCTTGTTTATACCAAGTGTGCACAACATGAGAATCACCTACTCAATTTTTAAAGCCCGTCTTCTCCAGCGTAGTTTGAGAGGTCTTTTAATACTCTACCCGTTTTGTGGTGTCCAAACAGTGAGAAGATACAAAGCTTTTTAAGTATCTAGACTCTCCCCCCACCAAAAAAAAAAAATATTAAGAGAAAACATATAAAGGAAGGCAGCCATGCCTGGCAGTCCCGTAACCGTGTGGCTGACTCCAGGGGGGCAGGGTTGGAGGTGGCAGTGAGCACAGCTCTGCAGCCCCTCCTCCTGGGGCTCCCCCAGCAGCACCCCTTTCTAAGTGGCCATGTGGGTGCTCACACCAACCACCCACCCCAGCAAGAACCCCTGGGAGGCACAGGGCAGACACCCCCAGTTCTGTCCTCGGGAGTCAAAGGAAAAGGATTCACTGCTCTGAGCACAGGGGCTAAACAGAAGGCCCCAGAGAGGCACCAGGGGCCAAGGGCAGGGCCCAGCGCTGCCCACTCACAGGCTGTAGGACCTGGGCCCCACCGCTCAGGGTGGCTGAGTTAGTAAATATTTGACCAAATACAGCAGGCCAATTTTTAAGTCAATAATGCTGTATGGCCCACAGATGATGTTATAAGTATCCAAAGACCCTTGGCAGAAGGCTCTCCACCCCTGAGCTATAGGCTCAGCGCTGGGTGATTGTAACAGAGCCACTGTGCACAGGAGAGCTCGTTGCAGTGGAGGTGTAACCCATCGGGGATTCCGTCTGGGCCTGCGATTCACAGATGCACAGAGGCTGGGAATGACAGGTGTCCATGAGCCAACACAGCGCTGGTGTGATGAATGCATGAGCAACACCGTGTGTCACAGCAGCCCTGACTCACTCATGCTCACTCCTGGGAAGCGGCCTGCCTGCAGCTGACGCGGACACTCAGAAGAGGCCTGAGAACAACGAAAAAACTAGGACAGAGGCAGCTGGACGGGTTCCGCAAACCCACCCCCCCTGGGCACTGCAGACCACGTGTCCCAGGCCCTGGGTCCACTAGGCGTGTCCTAGCATCCTGGCCATCGGACAACACATTTAAGACTGGCTCCTCGGGAGCCACCGTCCCTCTGACTGAACAGGACATGCCCGGGAAGGCAGCTGTGAGCAGGACCCTGGTTGGCCTTGGCATGTTGGGTTGACGGTGGTCAATGCATCGCACCGGAGGGTCCCCAGGGCCAGAAGAAAAGCAAAGGAAGGCAACGCCCCAGACAAAGTGCCCGAGGCCAGTCCCCGTCTGCAGGGAGCGTGGAGGTGGCCGGTCCCAGGACAGTCTCGGCATTTTCGCGTGTCTCCGTGAGTTCAGAACTCAGCCTGTGACCGGCTGCAGCAGGAGGAAGAGTTATGACTTGTGAGTTTGAAAAGCGAGAAGCAGCCAGGCTCCCCCCACCCCTGGGAGATACTGGGGTGGGAAGTTCAGGATCAATTTCAACTGCAAAGACCAAGGTGATTTAGGAGGTAAAACATTTGCATTTGTGTCAGATTTCCACACCTTCCCCTGCAGCTCCCCACGCCCCAGCCACACCGCATTGCTCACCTCACCCCTGACGACAGCAGGCCTCAGGGGCTCATGTCTGCAGCTTAGAGCCCCACAGCGTTGCCTTGGGCCCACGGGAGCCTTCCCTGGACTTGACCCCATGCCTGTGGTCTCAGCTCAGGGCCCCAGCACACACTGACCCATTGTGCACTAGCTGGGCTGGCCCCAGGCCAGACTCCCTGCGCTAGTACATATTTTTCAAATCCCACCATTTATGGATTTGGTTTGGTAGCTTTAGGCTGATGATGTACTTAATTTCACCACCAGATTAAGTTTGAATGAACCGAAAGGAAAAAAAAAAACACAAATATAAAACAATACCTGACCAAGCTCAATGCTCTGGAACAGGTGTTTCCTATCTACACACCTCGCCACTTTCCTCCCCGGACCTGGCTGGGCCCCGAGGCATGTCTTTAAAACAGCTTTGCAATAAGGGGCAGGGCCCGGCCAGGCTGGACGCCCCTTGGGGCAGCTGTCTCTCGGGCCCATTAAATACAGCAGGACACTGGAGCTGGGGGCCTGGGTACCATTGAAACCTCCTGGATGAGTTTACATCCATGGGAGAAGAGAAGGGACTAGGACTGCCCTCGGGGGACGCCAGTGTTTAGGGGAGCCTGACAGATGGAGCCGCCAGAGAGGTGGGAGGGAAGCTGGGCGTGTGGCAGGTGAATTGCCTGACTTGACTGAAATGACCTTTAAATGTCACAACTCCCTTTGCCAAGCCGGTTTGGCTCAGTGATTGAGCATTGACCTATGAACCAGGAGATCATGGTTCAATTCCCAGTTAGGGCACATGCCCAGGTTCCAGGCTCCATCCCCAGTAGGGGGCGTGTAGGAGGCAGCCCATAGACGAATCTCCCTCATCACTGATGTTACTATCTCTCCCTCTCCCTTCCTGTCTGAAATCAATAAAAATATATTTTATAAATAAAAAATACAGCAGGTTGCAGCCGGGGTTAACTATCTGCAGCCATCAAGTCTGTCCACTTTCCTCTGCAGAGGGGGCAAGAGTCACGTGGCCATTTATGGACAGAGCAGGAGGTCTATAGAAACTTCACCCACCTCCTTCTAGAACTGCTTTACAAAAGTCATTTTTAGTCAATAAAAAGGCAGAGTAGCAGAATAAAATGCTCAGTCAGCAAACCCATATGTTTTTCAGAAGTTGCTTCTTCCCAGGCACCGTTGCTCAGGCCAGTGATGGACGCCGGCCGTGGAGGGCCTCAGTCGGGCCGAGGGCCGAGGCCTGCACCCACACCACCTGTGGCATTCATTGTGATGAAACGGCCCGCACCAGAGTTATTCAGAAGTCCCAGCTTTGGAATTGAAGCAAAGTGGGGTTTTACCTGGGCTCTACCAGTCACTTGCTGTGTGACCCCGGGGGAATTTCTTAGCCTCTCTGTGCCTCCGTTTCCTCATCTAGAAAAAGGGAGTGAGATACTCCCAGCTTTCAATGAGATAATAAGGGGTGCTGCTGGGGAAACACACACACACACACACACACACACACACACACACACACACACCCGTCCCCGGGCTGCTATGTGCACCGGAGTCTGAGTTCGGCATGTGGGAACTCATTTGTCAGCCCCGGGCCTTTGCTCCAGGCAGTAGTGACCACATGCATGGAGTGTGGTTTAACACAGCGGAAATGAGCCACCACTCCCAGTACCTCAGCCAACCTGGGCCACCAACATCGCATTCTTCAGAGGATTGCCCATTCTCTTGCCCACCTCCCCCAAAAAATCACTTGATAGGAAAATGTAAATGAGATCGATATAAAGGTATCTTGAAAAGCTTGTTTTGCTCTGCTAGGACCCCATAAATGCATGTATCTGCTAAGCAATATAGCCCCAGGCCGTTTCACTAAGTAAGCATCAGGGCCCTCTAAATTCCTGGTCAGGCCCAGCCCTGTGAGAAGAAAAGAATTTAAGAGCCGCAAGAACAACCACTTGGCGAGGCCTGCCCCTCGGCTTGTCACAGGGCCCTTTGTGGGACTGAATATATTTTAACTTGGGCAGAGAAAATGCATTTGCCAAAAGGGTTATTCTTACCTTAGCAGTGATTCATTTAAGTGGTTTCCCGGGAGAGGTGTTTTATTATGATTTCTCAGCTCTCTGCTTGGTCCCTCCCTTGCAGTGGGTCTGGGCCTCTCATAACACACAAACGATCCATTCACCATGCCCTGCCCCCTGCCCCCACCTTCCCCAAGTGAGCTGACCCTCATGTCCTGGAGGTGGGCCCGACTTGGGAACAATCCACATCCAGGAAGGAAAGCCAGGCCACCCCATCCCTGGTTCCCAGGACTCATGGAGGCCCCACGGCACACTCATGGGGTCAGGTCCTCTCCACGTGTCCCCACTGTGCTGGCCACCCACTCAGGCTCTAACCTGGGAGGACACAGAGATTGAGAAAAGGAACTTTACTTGTAAATAAGGTTTACAAGGAACCAGGCTCACCAGTAAAAATACAGCAGGTATTTAAAGGAGCAGCCTAGCCGGTCAGAAAACTTAGACAATGACTGCTCTGCTCCAGCCAAACAGCACAGAGAAAAATGGCCCCACCTTTGCCCAAGACAGCAAAGGCGGGAGCCCGGCCATCTCACCCCCTGGCAGTCACAGGACAGCGCCTGTCTCCTGTCACAGCCTCAACCGAAAACCGCTTATCAGACTGAGAGCCAGGTGGACCTCAAACTGAGTGAAAAAAAGACACCAATAGATGCCAACACAACATGACAGAGGCGTGGAGTTATCCAACCAAGATTTTAAAGCAGCCAGGATAAGAATGCTTCAAGGAGCAAGTATAAATATGACTAAACAAATTTTAAAAATTCAAAAGCCTTACCCGGCCAGCGTGGCTCAGTGGTTGAGCATCGACCTATGAACCAGGAGGTCACAGTTTTATTCCCAGTCAGGGCACAGGCCCAGGTTACAGGCTCAGTCCCAGTGTGGGATGCGGGAGGCAGCCGATCAATGATTCTCTCATCATTGATGATTCCATCTCTCTTTCCTTCTCTCCCTTCCACTCTGAAATCAATAAAAATATATATTTAAAACAAAGTAAAATAATAAAAAATAAAAATTCAAAAGCCTCAGCAAAGAAATAGAAAGTCTCAACTAAGAAAAATATATTTTTAAGTGGAAATTTAAGAACTAAAAAGTTCAATAACTGAAATGTAAAACTCGGTGGATAAGCTCAACAGCAGAATGGAGAGAACAGGGAAAAGACTCAGTGAACCAGATGTTAACTATAATTAAAATAAATTTTAGTCCAGCCGGTGTGGCTCCATGGCTGAGCGTAGACCTATGAACCAAGAGGTCACCACTGAATTCCCAGTCAGGGCACATGTCCGGGTTGTGGGCTCGATCCCCAATGCATTGGGGCATGTGGGAGGCAGCTGATCAATGATTTTCTCATTGATGTTTCTCTCTCTCTCTCTCTCTCTCTCTCTCTCTCCAAAATCAATTAAAAAAATAAAAATAAAAATTTTAAGAAGACTCGGGAGACAGACCATCCAAATTGAACAAGGAGAGAAAATATTTTGAAAAATAAAGAGTATCAAAGAGTTAGCCTTTGAAAGAAAGTCTCATTCCTCCATCTCTCGTGATTCCTTCCTTCCTTTCTCCCTTCACATCCGCAGCCTCCTGAGCACACAGGGGAGCAGAGGAGAGGAGCCAGTCAGAACCAAGGGCATTCCAGGGCTCCAGCACCTTCCCAACACCCAACTCCCAACTCCCAACGCTGCGCCAGCGTCAGAAGGGGTCACACCACTCAGATGGGCATCAGCCCAGGCAGAGGGATCCTCGCTTCAAAGTGCTCCTACAAATTCAGCTGGTGCATTTGTTCCTCGGAGAGGAACCAGAATGGCTATAAACCTCCCGCTGGGGACGGGCCCTGCCAGGGGTCAGTGTGAGCGGGAAGTAATATTCTCTGAAAAGGCTCATTAAAGGCACAATCACCAGGGCCCGGTGAGGCCGGACTGGAGTGAGGCTATGACAGGCGCACATGGGCCAGGTCACCGGCCTCCCTCCAGGATGTTCTGAGGGCAGGACCATGGAGTGGGGGGCGGGGGGGGGGGG
>NW_006288615.1:6966525-6967940 GCF_000327345.1 Myotis davidii | reverse complement strand
GGGGGACAGACGGGAAGAAGTCTGTCAAGGCCGACCATGGCCAGAGCCAAATAACCCTCTCAACTACGAACAAGGGTGCCTCTCCCACTTCTAAATAATCCTAAACACTTTATAAGAATGCAGTCTCCACCTCAGGCCTCTGTCCATGTGGGCCCAAGGTGAGGCTAATTAGAGCAACTTTTGGAAAGACGCTGGAATGAGTGGGTCAGCAACAACTCAGAGCCGGGGCCCTTGAACACACACCAGGCCCCCACCCCACCCGCTGCAGAGCGCCTGGGGAGCGGAACACCTGAGCCCATTCAGACCAGGTCCAGGAAGCTATCATCAAACTTGGACCTTAAACCACACCCCACCACCCTGGCACAGGCAGTCTCCTGCCCACCCTCCCATCCCAGATCTTCCAGATTGTTCTGGAAAAATCTTCTCCTCACAAGGTCTCCCGCCCCTTTCTCTAAGGACACCAGTCATAGCATTGAGAGCCATCCCTATTCCAGTATGACCACCTTACCTCACCTACATCGTCAAAGACCCTACCTGCAAAGGAGGCCACATCCACAGGGATGGCGTTAGGACTTCGACACATCCTTTTGGGGGACACCATTCGACCACAACGGGTGACTGCATGAAGGCAGGGACCGATAGATGGCCCCACTCAGGAGGAGTTCCCCTAGTTTGCTGAGGCCTCTGCTGGTGAGGGTTCCTGCACTCGGAAAGGTGAGTGCCTGAGATCAGATGGCTGTCACTGGTGGCAACGAGGAAGCCTTCCCTGAGCAGACAGGTCCCCCTCCCCCAACTCCTAAAGAGAAACAAATTCCCAGTCACTACTCATAACCGTGTCCCAACACCAAGCCACAATGTGGTAGCACATACGTGGAGTTGGATATGTGTGTGTGTGTGTGTGTAGTGTGTGCTCATTAGGGGCATGTGAAGGCTGTGATATGGTGTGGCTGTCTGTATTTGGTATTTGGTGTGTGTGAGGGGTGTGTGTGTGAGAGAAAGAGAAAGAGAGAGATGGGGGGTATTTGGTGTGTGTGTGCTGTGCGTGTACATAGGGCGTGTGCAGGCGTGACAGCTAAAGTTCTCCATTCGCTTACTTTGGGAGATTCCATAGTCAGTGGACTTACTGTGCTTCATAAGATAAACAATGTCTTTAAGAAACGAGGAGAGAGAAACCAAGATGGCGGCATAGGTTAACGCCAGAGTTTGCTGCCTCGAACAACCACTTCAAAAATACAACTAAAAGACGGAAGGCTAGGAATGAGCCTTCCTAGCACCATGGGACTCCATTATCCAACCAAAAGGTTGGTCATCAATGCATCCTTTGGATTGATTTATGACCAAAAGGGGGATGTGTGGACGAAAGGGGCCATATGCTAACCTGACAAGCTCAAGAGAGGCCTGCATGGCAGCCTGGC
>NW_006288615.1:6961233-6965101 GCF_000327345.1 Myotis davidii | reverse complement strand
CAAAAATCGTGCACCTATGGATGAGGACAGTGGGTGGGGAGTGAGGGCGGAGGGTGGGTGGGAACTGGGAGGAGGGAAGTTATGGGGGGCGGGGGGAAAGAGGAACAAATGTAATAATCTGAACAATATTTAACTAAAAAAAAATCAAGTGCTCGATTCAGCAGCACATATACCAAAATTGGAACAATACAGAGATACATGGCCCCTGCACAAGGATATGCAAATTCGTGAAGAGTTCCATATTTTTTTTTAAATCAATCAAAATATATTTTTTAAATGTAAAAAAAAAGAAACAAGGAAAGTGTCCCTGGTACAGGACAGGACAGAGGATTCTGTTTCTCAGGCTGCAGTCAATGGGAAATGAGGGTGTGTCAGTCAGCGGGACCTGCCGGGCTGCTCCAACACAGAATGTATTTCTCACAGCTCTGGAGGCCAGAAGGCCCCGACCAAGGTGCGGGCAGGGCTGGTTTCTGATGAGACCTCTCCTCCCGGTGCAGAGGAAAGGGAACCACGTGGTACTCTGCTTGTGAAATTAGTTTGCCACCCGTCAACACCAGCCTAAGAAAAAGCCCACAACCCAGAAATAAACCCATGCCTATATGGTCAATTAATATTTCACAAAGGAGGCAAGAACATAAAATAGGGTAAAGATAGTCTAGTCTGGCCAATGTAGCTTAATAGTTAAGCACTGACCTAGACCAGGAGGTCATGGTTCAATTCCTGGTCAGGGCACATGCCTGCATTGGGGCTCAATCCCCAGAAGGTGGCACGCAGGAGGCAGACAATCAATGATTCTCTAGAGCAGCGGTTCTCAACTTGTGGGTCGCGACCCCTTTGGGGGTCGAAAGACCCTTTCACAGGGGGCCCCTAAGACCACCAGAAAACACATATATAATTACATATTGTTTTTGTGATTAATCACTATGCTTTAATTATGTTCAATTTGTAACAATGAAAATACATCCTGCATATCAGATATTTACATTATGATTCATTAACAGTGGCAAAATTACAGTTATGAAGTAGCAACAAAAATAATTTTATGGTTCGGGGTCACCACAACATGAGGAACTGTATTAAAGGGTCACGGCATTAGGAAGGTTGAGAACCACTGCTCTAGAGCATCACTGATATTTCTATCTCTCCCTCGCCTCTCTCTAAAATCAATAAAAACATATTTTTTTAAAATGGGTAAAGACAGTCTATTCAATAGATGGTGTTAAAAGAATTGGACAGATACGTGAAAAAAATTAAACTAGCCCTGGCTGGTGCTCAATAATCTAACTGCCAATTCTCGGTCAAGGGCATATACCTCAATTGCGGGTTTGATCCCCCACACTTGTCAGGATGACTAGCATCAATAAATCAAAAAACAACAAGTGTTAGTGAGAATGTGGAGAAAAGGGAACCCTTGTGCACTGTTGGGGGGAATGCAGATTGGTGTGGCCACTATGGAAAACAGTATGAAGGTTCCTCAAATAATTAGAAATGGAACTGCCTTATGCCCCAGCAATTACACTTCTAGATATTTATCTGAAGAAACACAAAACACTAATTCAAAAAAATATATATGCACCCCTATGTTCATTGCAGCAGTATTTACAGTAGCCAAGATATGGAAGAAACACAAGTGCCAATGGATAGATGAGTGGGTAAAAAAGTGATGGTACATTTACACAAGGGAATACTACTTGTTCATTAGAAGGAGGAGGAGGAGGAGGAGGAGGAGGAGGAATAAGAGGAGGAGGAGGAAGAAGAAAAGGAGGAAAAGGAAGAGGAGGAAGAAGAAGAAGAGGAGGAGGAGGAGGAGGAGGAGAAGGAGGAAGAGGAAGAGGACGAAGAAGAGGAGGAGGAGGAGGAGGAAGAAGAAGAGGAGGAGGAGGAGAAAGAGGAAGAGTAAGAAGAAGAGGAAGAGGAGGAGGAAGAGGAAGAGGAAGAGGAAGAAGAAGAGGAAGAGAAGGAGGAGGAGGAAGAGGAAGAAGAAAAAGAAGGAAATTTTACCATTTGTGACAACATAGATGGACCTGGAGAGCATTATGCTAAGTGAAATAAGTCAGAGAAATACCATATGATCTCACATTTGAGGAATCTAAAGAACAAAATAGATAAACAAATAAAACTGAAACAGACTCATAGATACAGAGAACAGACCAGTTGTTGCCAGAGAAGAGGGGATCAGGAGGTTGGGTGAAAAAGGTGAGGGATTACGAAGTACAGATTGGTAGTTATAAAATAGTTATGGGGGTATAAATAATCTATATATATATAAAAGCCTAAGCGACTGGCCGACTGGCCGGTAGCTATGACATGCACTGACCTCCAGGGGGCAAACATTCAACGCAGGAGTGGAAACCACAGGCATGGAAACATGGAACAGACTGATGAATCTCAGAGGGAAGGGGGGAAATGGGAGGGCAGGAAGAGATCAAATATCTTATATGCATACTAGAGGGTTGGTGCATGGATTCATGCACCAGTGGGGTCCCTTGGCCTTGCTTGCGGGGTTCGGGCCAAAACCCACTCTGACATCCTCCAAGGGGTCCCGGATTGTGAGAGGGCACAGGCCAGGCCCAGGGACCCCACCAGTGCACTAATCTGTGCACCGGGCCTCTGGAATAGTCAATAACCCTATATAATAAAAGGCTGATATGCAAATTGTCCCCTCAGGAGTTCAATCACTCACTATGACATGTGCTGACCACCAGGGGGCAGCGTGGAATGAAGGCAGCCAGCAGCCGGGGGGAAGAAAGGCCCCAGCCAGCAGCCGGAAGGCCCCAATCAGCCCTGATAGCCGGCCAGGCCCAGGGACTTTACCCATGCACAGATTTTGTGCACCAGGCCTCTAGTATATAATAACTATGTACGGTGCCAGGTGAGTACTGGAAATATCAGGAGGAAGTATATGATTTTTAACCACTATGCTGTACACCTGGAACCAATACAAAATAACATAGAGAGTAAACTGTAATTCCCACTCCACGGGGCTCGGTTGGCGGCTGCCAGGACCAGGCAGTCAGGCTGCAGGTCTGTGGGGCCACGGCCAACCTCGGTCACGCTGGGACAAAAGACTGCACGGCACAGTGCACGCAAGCGTGGACCCCATGGGTGCAGGTGGGGTATGAGGGTGGATGCAGGGCATGGAGTCTGCTTCCCCGCGCGGCGCCTCTGCCCAAGGGGTAATGAGGGACCGCTCGCTGCAGGTGGAGCAGGTTTATTTGCCGTTGAGATTTCCCCGTTCCTTAGAGGGAAAGAACTGCATCCACGTGGCACTTGTTTACAGCAGGTTTCACTCATGTTTCTCTGAGGGCCTTCCCTTCAGCTCAGTGACTGAGCCACCACCCTCCAGGCTTCTCTCTGTTTACTGCTGTTTCCTGTTGGCTGGGCACAGTTAGGATTCCATTAGATGGTGTCCAGTACACACGGATTTCAGTGCTGGTGAGGGTTAAAGATGGGCCACCATGCAATAGGTGTGGAAACTCCATCAACCACCCTATTCCTCTGGGCCTCAGTGTCCCCACCTGTAAAGTAGGGACAATAGCCCTGCTAACAACTTCACAGAGCAATTATGAAAATCAAATTTAATAATCATCTCATCAAATGCAAACAGCTACTGAAACAAATAGTCTGGAATTATTTCATCAATCTGCTCTGACATGATAGAATATGTTGGATCAGAGGATCAGACAAACCCCTCACCGCCCATCCCCCCAAAGAAAAGGAAGGAAGGAAGGAAGGGAGGGAGGGAGGGAGGGAGGGAGGGAGGGAGCGAGAGAAAGAGAGAGAGGAAAGAGAGAGAGAGGAAAAAGAAATATCGATTGGCTGCCTTCCATATGTGTCCTGACGGGGATTGAACTGGCAACCACTCGGT
>NW_006288615.1:6939169-6942170 GCF_000327345.1 Myotis davidii | reverse complement strand
CCAGGGGGCAGCGTGGAAGGAAGGCAGCCAGCAGCCGGGGGGAAGAAAGGCCCCAGCCAGCAGCCGGAAGGCCCCAATCAGCCCTGATAGCCGGCCAGGCCCAGGGACTTTACCCATGCACAGATTTTGTGCACCAGGCCTCTAGTATATAATAACTATGTACGGTGCCAGGTGAGTACTGGAAATATCAGGAGGAAGTATATGATTTTTAACCACTATGCTGTACACCTGGAACCAATACAAAATAACATAGAGAGTAAACTGTAATTGAAAAATAAAAATTAGGAAATGCAAAAAAAAAAAAGTGCAGGCAGGATTCACCCTGAAATGCCACCCTTTGCATTTGAACAGACAGTCCTGAATCAGCCAACCACCAGAGGGCACCCACAGTCCTGGGACCTCTGTCTCACGTGGCTGGAGTCTGCTTCCCCGCGCGGCGCCTCTGCCCAAGGGGTAATGAGGGACCGCTCGCTGCAGGTGGAGCAGGTTTATTTGCCGTTGAGATTTCCCCGTTCCTTAGAGGGAAAGAACTGCATCCACGTGGCACTTGTTTACAGCAGGTTTCACTCATGTTTCTCTGAGGGCCTCCCTTCAGCCTGCTCCAGTGTGAGCTCACTGAGCAGAGGGACCATGCTGTGCCCACCTCTGTATTCCCATTACTCGGCAGAAGGAAAGAGTTCGATATGTTTTTTCATGAGTATGTGGATAAAAGAAGGAAGGGGTGAGGAAGGAAGGAAGGAAGGAAGGAAGAAAGGAAGGAAGGAAGAAAGGAAGAAAGAAAGAAAGGAAGGAAGAAAGAAAGGAAGGAAGAAAGCAAGCAAGCAAGCTGGATAAGACCCAAAGATCCCAGGGAAAAGGGGACTGACTGAGATGAATCTGACATTAAGTGCTGCTTCCACCCTCCAGGCATCTGAAAAGTCTAAGCAACATGATTTGAGAGGATAAGTAGCAGAGAGAGGCTACTATGAGAGAGGTTAAGCAGTTTCATCAATCAAACAGGGGTGAGGGGGGGAAAAAACAGCTGGAGTTCAAGGCTACTGAGGACCTTAGGGGACAAGAAGAATGCACAGATATGAGTCCAACACTCTGCATCAACTATCTCCTCAAAGTGACTCCTAATTTGCAGACAGGCCCAGAGGCTGACAGGCCCTGGAGAAAGCAGTCATGGCACTCTCACTGTGCTATGGAATAACTGGGGTTCTGGGGGCACCAAGGAGCGAGGCCTGTGAAGAAAAGATGAGCCAGGAATAGACTTGCTTTACAAAACTGAAAATCCTCAAATCAGCTCACTACCTGACTGAATTCAGTTAATCTTCCCCTAATCGAACTGCCTGTCATAAGCAAAGTAAACACTCTCTAAAACTTCCTAATGCCGCGACCCTTTAGTACAGTTCCTCATGTTGTGGGGACCCCCAACCATAAAATTATTTTCGTTGCTACTTCATAACTGTAATTTTGCTACTGTTATGAATCATAATGTAAATATCTGATATGCAGGATGTATTTTCATTGTTACAAATTGAACATAAAGCATAGTGATTAATCACAAAAACAATATGTAATTATATATGTGTTTTCCGATGGTCTTAGGCGACCCCTGTGGAAGGGTCGTTTGACCCCCAAAGGGGTCGTGACCCACAGGTTGAGAACCGTTGCTCTAAAGGAAGATAACATCATTCAGAGCCACAACACTGTATAATCACAATGTCCATCATTCAATCAAAAATTACCAGACACACTGAACACAGGACCAAGATAAAAAGTCACAAGAAAATAATATCGTGGAAACAACTCAAATGCCTACCAACAGAAGAATGAACAAATAAAATATAGCAAATTTGTATAATGGATTGCTACACATCAATAAAAAAATATCAAACTATTGCTACACAAAACAACATGGATAAATCTCAGACATAATGTTGAGTAAACAAGTCAGATACAATAGAGTGCATACTAATAAAATCATTTATAGGAAATTTAAAAAGTAGATCAAACTAATCCAAGGTGATGAAGGTAAAAAAAAAAAAAAGTTATCTTTGAGGGGAATATTCAAGGGACATAGGAGGACTTTGAGAACATAAAACATCCTGATGTGGGTGAAAATTCTTTAGATGTGGAGAGATACAGATTATATAGATATAGACACAAATATAGATAGAGCTGTATGTGTATAACAATTCATTAATCTAAATACACAGGATTTGTACATTTTACATTATATAAATTATACCTCATTGAAAAAAATAGAGCAAGAGAGCCAATCTTTCAAAATAAGTAAATAAACAGATAGAACTCAATATATGAATTTAAAAGCAAATTACACAAAGCTGAAGAGAGAATTAGAGAACTGGAAATTATGTCAGTAGAAAATTAAATACAGAAAGAAAATATACAGATGGAAAATACAGAATATCCTTTTAAGATAAATTTGGAACAAGGAACATATGATATGTGAACAAAGAAAAACTAATAAGGTGTTAGGTAGATTTAAGCGCAAATATATCAATAATTACAATCAATGTAAGTTTATTAAATATATCAATTAAAAAATAAATTATCAGATTGGATAAAACAAAGTTTAACTCTATGATGCTTCAAGAGGTATACCTCAAATATATCGATACAGAGAATGTGAACATGAAAGCACTTTTTTAAAAAATACACTATGGAAACTGGAACCAAGATGGCGGCATAGGTTAACACCGGAGTTTGCTGCCTTGAACAACCATTTCAAAAGTGAAACTAAAAGACAGAACGGACACCATCCAGAACCACAGGAACACTGGCTGAGTGGAATTCCTACAACTAGGAGGAAAGAGTAACGCATACAGACACTCAGAGGAGGCGCAGTGCTGAAGTCAAATTCTGAGGTGCGGAGTGAGCGGAGCGGGCTGGCGGCGGAGGGTGCGGTTGGCATTTTCAATTGGGAGGGAGTCGCAGACTCTGAGCTCCAGATCCGGGCGAGGCTTTAGGGGCACAGACTCAAACGGGAGACGCG
>NW_006288615.1:6916685-6938050 GCF_000327345.1 Myotis davidii | reverse complement strand
GGACAAAAATCGTGCACCTATGGATGAGGACAGTGGGTGGGGAGTGAGGGCAGGGGTGGGGCGGGAACTGGGAGGAGGGGAATTATTGGGGGAAAAAAGAGGAGCAAATGTAATAATCTGAACAATAAAGATTTAATTAAAAAAAAAAATACACTATGTAAGCAACTGACCAGAGGAAAGCCAATGAAGTTATACATAATACCAACTTAAACTCAAAAGCAAGAATCATTAATAAAGAGGGATATTTTGTAATAATGAAAGGGTCAATCCACCAGGAAGACATGACAATTTCAAATTTATATGCACTTAACACATTGTGCACCAGTAGTTTTATTGCTAGCTTTACCCAGTGGCCAGATAATTTTCTATGGAACTAGTATAAAAAATGTTTTACAAAGTATCATACTTTAAAAAGAAATTAGCTTGTAAGAACATGTAATAAATAACTTTAAAATGCAGTGGGTATTTAATTTTAAGGCCTGACTTTAACATTTATGTAAAACACTGTGTAATATGAAAACACGAGAATGCAATGTGTCAACAATATAGGCTTAAAATATGCAAAGCAAATATTTACACAAATAGAAGGAAAAATAGATGCAATTATAGTCAAAATAGAATATTTTAACAAATGTTTATCCAAAATGGATAGAATAAACAGACAAAAATATTAGTAAATGTATAGAAGATTTGAGCAAGATGTTGAAATCTCAACAATTTCCAAGAATCAAAAACATAGATTATAGTCTGTATTTTATTACTACAGTGGAATTAAGCCTCAATAGGGGGAAAATTAAAAATTCCAAGTACCCTTTTAAATAACCTATGGGTCAATAAGAAATAATAGAAATTAGAAATTTTTAAATGAATAAAAGTATAACATCAAAATTTATGAGATCAGCAGCAAAACCTTGCTCAGAGGGAAAGTTGTACATTTAAATGCACACAAACGAATAAAAGACAGGCTGAAAATCAATTACTAAAGTCTCCATTTCAAGAAATTTTAAAAGCACAGCAAACTAAACCCAGAGAAGGAAGAAACAAAGCTTAAAGGCTTATCTAGGAAAGAACTGTGAGTGTAGCTTCTGCCTAATGGGTAAACCCCAATGAGATTCACATGTGACCCAAAATTTTTTGAGAGAATTATATCAGCAAAAACTGCCAGCCTAAGCTGAGAGGGACAGAGCTAGAATTAAATTAAAGGAGTCCATTTGACCCCCAAAATTATACTGGCAACGTGCAGGGGAAGAGGTGAATATAGCTGGAGGCAGATTGGGAGTTGAAAAGGATTTGGTGTTTTTGTTTGTTTGTTTGTTTAGCTTGTTTATATGGAAGAGAGTTGAGCCTCCAATCAAGGGCCAGGAAAGTTTACTCTGCCTCAAGGCTGGTGTGGGTACCGGAAAGGATGAAGATAGACCAGACTTCAACCCTGAACTCCGAATTGGTACTTCCAAGTAACCTATTCCACATTCCTCCTGGGGTATCTCAAAGGCATCTCAATTCAACATTGCCAGGATTGAGCCTCATCCGGTAGCTTCCATCTCCAGGAATAGCAAGATTCTCTACCCAGTTGCATGAGGCAGAAATCCAGTCACAGTCTTTGACACCTTCCTCTTCCTAGCCTCTCATTTCCCCATCAGTCACCAAGACCAGAAGATCTCACTTCCTAAACAAGTCTAAGGTCAGCTCACTCCCTCACCACTCTGCCAAGGACTAAGTCCAGGCTGCCAGCAGTAGAGCCAGCCTCAGGAAGCAGCCGAGCCACTGGCCGGCCTGGACATCAAGGCCAGCTCCCTCAGCCAGCACACCCGCTCTGTTCCAGATGCAAGTCCCACTGCGGCTTTCCCTGCTTAAACCACTAAGTGGCCTCTCGGGATGAGGATCAAAGTGTTAACCTGGCCCAGTGGACACCCCGTGGCCTCCCTGCCGGCCTCTCCAGCCCCCGTGCCCCTCTTCCCCTCCATCCTCGCTGGCCGGCCTCCTCTCAGCCCAGGTGACATGCCCCTCCCCCATGGGCCTCTGCACAAGCTCCCCTCTTCCTCCTCACCCAGACCCGCCCCTTCACCTGGTAAATGCCCCCCAGACATCAGATTTGGGTTCCGTGCAGCTTTCGCCGAGTTAATGCACACCTCACTGAACAGAGCTCCTGCCTCCAGCACCCTCTGCATGAGTTTAACCTTGAAACGAGCCTAAGTAGGGGCGACATTCCTGTCTCCCTCTGCCCGTGAAGAGACTGGCCCAGAGAACTGAAGAGAAACAGTCACAGAGCTGGGGACAGGTCCCTCCCACTGAAGGAACAGGAGGCTCCGTTCATGTCAGATTAATGGAGAAGAAAACTATCAACAAAGTACATCTACTCGGAAAATTCTGACACTAAGAGGAAGCAGAGAAGTGCAATGCTGTGATTAGGGGTTCCTTCCTCTTAACTTCCTTCCCGCATCTGTCTCTCTTCCCCTCATTGTTTCCTCCTTCCCTGCACCCAATAGCTGACCTGTCTCTGGTCAATACTTCACAAGGAAGCAGCTTGAACGGTCTTGCCCACAGATCTGAAAATTCCCTGCAATAAACATGTCAAGGGTGAAATAAGATGATGCATTTTCCCAGCCCTGCCGAGTTCCACATGAAGGGCCAACGTCTGAGCAAGGAAGCTGAAGATGCGAGCCACCTTGCCTGGTGGGACCGGCTGAGGTCCAGATTGAACAGAGTGGGTGGTGGAGCTAAAGGTGTCGTTCTCCGAAGGCCACAAACTGCTCAGCTCCTTCCAGCCTCCTCCCCTGCTGGTGTCTCCTGCAGAGGCTCTGAGGAACTCTGAGGTTGATTGCTAAGAAATGCCCTTTCTTGCCCCAATTAAAAGCACCTACGCAGTACTTGCTGGGCGTTCCTCCGCCAGAGGACAGATGCCCGGGGGCCGATGTCCCTGGGACTCTGGAAGATGTCCTTTTCCTAGCGCTGCTCTGCCAGGCCAACAGACATCCCACTTCTGGGGGTGGGTTAAGGAACAGGACCGCCTTGTCAGAATCTCTTTCATCAAGGCAGCTCCACTCATGCTTCCTGTGGTGGCTCTTGGTCTTTTAACTTTCTTAAGCAGTGAGTCTCAAAGATCCCTCTCCCCAGCCCGAGCCAGTTTGGCTCAGTGGAAAGAGCGTCAGCCTGCGGACCGAAGAGTCCCAGGTTCGATTCTGGTGAAGGGCATGTACCTTTGTTGCAGGCTCGATCCCTGGCCCTGGTCAGGGCATGTGGGAAGGCAATCAATCGATGTATCTCTCTCACATCAATGTTTCTTTCTCTCTGGCTCCCTTCTACTCTCTCTAAAAAATCAATGGAAAAATAGCCTCAGGTGAGGATTTGAAGAAGAAAAAAGATTCTTCTTAGCAAAGTACTGAAGTACTTGTGTTCAAACACCAATTTGCACTTCGTTGTTCCATCAATGGCCAGCACCTTCTCTACTGGACTTCCGTGATGTTAGAAGACAGCACAGAGCCCAACAGCCCAGGCAGCCCAATGGGCTTCCCTGCCCGAGTGGCTGCGGCCACCACAGAACTTAGTTTGCTGACAGGGACATGGCTACAGGAGACACAGGAGACACAGGGCTGCGGAGCCTGAGAACTTCCGGGCGCTTGCATCTTGCAGAGCCAGTTACTGGGACATCTGTGAATGCCCATCCCGAGGGGGGATATTCCCCTAACTTAGCTGCAGTCTCCCCTACTCCCTGGTGTTCCTACACCAATTATGGCTCCTCCCACATGGCCCCTGTAGGTCTTCCAGTCAATGACACCTGCCAATCAGGTTCTGGACTTCAGGGGACATACATCTTTCTTTAACTCATTCGTTCCTGGGTTCCTCCCAAAGCTTTACACCTCACCCCTCCACCACCACCTCCTGTGAAAATGACCACACTGGCCTGGCTGCTCAGTGGTCGAGTGTCAACCTATGAACCAGGAGGTCATGGTTCAATTCCTGGTCAGAGCACATGCCTGAGTTGCGGGCTTGATCCCCAGTAGCTAATGTGCAGGAGGCAGCCGATCTATGATTCTCTCTCTCAATGTCTCTATCTCTTCCTCCCTCTCCCTTCCTCTCTGAAATCAATAAAAAAAAATTTTTTTAAATGAGCCACATGGCCCTGGTCAGTTTTTCTCAGTGGTTAGAATATAAGCCAGCAGGTCATGGGTTCAATTCCCAGTCAAGGGCATGTACCTCAATTGTAGGTTCGATCCTCAGCCCATCAGGGAGGCAACCAATAGATGTGTCTCTCTCATCAATGTTTCTCTCTCTCTCTCTGAAAATCAATGGAAAAGGTATCCTCTGGTAAGAATTTTTTTAAAAGTCACATGTAACAGGCCCAGAAACAAGGCCCTTGCCCGTGGTCTCCACCTCCCCTCTCCCCCATCGAACACTGCAGGGACAGATGCCTCATTTGGAAGCGTAGGTTTCAAACATTCTTCCAAGCAGAAACCCACTAAGTGAAACAGACTCATCCAGCAGCTGAAAGCTGTGCATCAACCCTCAGGGCCGTTCGAGACCCCTGCTTAGACAAGTCCTTCTCTCCAAATCGTCAGAAACTTTCCAGAAAGACAGATACTTCCCCCTGAACTGCAGACACAAAGATTTCACACAATCAACCCCATGGGACAAATGGTCCAAAAAATTAAGACACTTGGAGAAATTATAGGGGAATAAAGCATTTATTAATTTACAGTAACATATAAAGATGTCCATCGTAGTTTTGAAAGTTCTTAACCAGGTACAAGTGCAAGAGCAGTAGGTCCCAGCCACTGTGGTCAAACACACTCATCACAAAGCTGAGGGGACGCTGTGCTCAGGGCAGTCCTTATCTGAGGCACGTCCCGGACACACAGGAGCTGTGCACACACCGAGGCAAGACTCTGCTGGCTGAACTGCAGCAGCACATTGTGGTTTTATACACGAGAGAGTGGTGTCCGTAAACACCACACTTAGACTAGATTTATGCACATTCGTACATTACTTGGTAGGGATCCGAAATCAAAGCAACTTAAAAAGAAAGGATACCCACGCATTCCAGACACTGCGCAATTACACTCTAAAGCAACAGAAGTCACTCTTCCCCACCTCACTTCTCCATCCTACCACCGCCGAGAGCATATAGAGTATATTCTGCACAAGATGCAGAGGAGAGTCTCTCATGTCAGCGAGCCACCACTGCAGGGACGCTGGCCCTGTCATCGCCAGGATGTAGCATGCACTTCCGACCATGCCACACAGGGACCTCAGAGCTCCTGCATGAGGAAACTGCAACACCACACTGTCCTCCAACAGTGCACAGGCCATTTCCAGGACCCAAGAAGACTTTCTCACCAATATGTAAACACACCTCAGCTGAACTGTGGGTCCCCGACTTCAGGACTTCAGAGATGGGCAAACTTGACAAATTCTGCAGCTTGACAAAAGGTAGCCAACAATTTGTTTTGCCACCAAGATTTAAAAAAAATTGCCCCCTATTGCCACCTTCATTAAAGGACATTTTATCACCCAAATTAAGAACATAATCTCAGAATAAGACAACCCTCTAGGCTAAATAAACTGGACTTTCTAAGTTATACTTCCGACCTGCACAGAGCCCGCTGTGCCCAAGACCTAGCTGTGAACCCCAGGACTCTCACTACCCCAGGGGACACAAAGTCAAGCCTGATCCCCAAGGCCCAGGCACTTATGGCACCATCATCATCACTCACTGGTGAGAGGGGCCACAGTCACCAGGATAGCAGCTGACATGTGACAGGGATTGCTCAAGTACAAAGTGCTTCCCACACATTCTCCTTGTAAGCCCTGTGGGGAAGGCACAGCCTCGCTCAGCGCAGCCTCCCTGCCCACGGGCCTGCCCAGGCAGAGGCTTCTCCGGGGCAGGGCAAGCTCTGCTCAGTCCTGTGCTTGCTGTTCCTCTTCCTACTTCTGCATGAAACATTCACTTGCAGAATCAATTCATGGAAGATGAAAAAAACTTAAAATGATGGCACCTAGCCCCGATAAAAGAAACATATTCTAGATTAGGAAACTGCTAATTGTCCTTTCTTCTTAAAAGTATCTGTTTAACAAGTACACATTGACTAATACTTATCCAATTTCAAAACTGAACACCAAAACTCAAGTATCTCTGCCTTAAACACTTTTCCGGAATAAAGCCAGGTATACATAAATAAATATATAAATAAACAACAGGAAAAGGCACAAACGTGACACGGGGGGACTTGGGAAATACATTCCACACCTCACCCAGGTGCCAAAGCTGAATTCTCGGAGTTATCAACGCTGCCCCCACCCATGCCCACCCCAGCCCGTCTGTCCACAGCAGCCATGGCCCACAGCTCAGGTCTACGGAGACAGTCAGAGGCCCCGCGGCCTAGGCTGGGGGCTCGGCTCCTTCCCACTGGTTGCCTGTGCCCTTTCCTGGGGAAGGCTCTGGGCCGGCCAGGCAGTAGCCTCAGCTCTTGGACGCCCAGGGCTTAGAAACATGATTGTATAAAGTGCTCTGACAGAAAGTTATTGTTCCTATTCCGTAGCCCACTCTTGCCAACAAAAGACAAGGAGCTTTAGTAAAGTGTCACTCTAAACAAGCAGAGGGGCCTGAAGCAACTGACTGTTCACACCGTCCTCAGGCTCATGTTTGGCAGCTATGAAGTTTCAGGCAGGCTGACCTCCAAATCATAGGGATTCTGCAAAAACTCACTTGATGATAGCTGAACCCAGGGAGCAACCTGTCCTCAGGAAAGGAAGAGCTGAGCCCAGCCCTGTGCAGCCAGAAGGTCGTGCCTGCACGTGGGGGCTCCTGGGCTGGCAGCAATCCCAGGGGCTGCTTTCCAGAAAGCCCCAAACACAGCCACCCTCTACGCAGGACAGCGCCGGGGAGCTGTGCCCTCAACAGGCCCTGCAGACAACACCCAACAGGGCAGGCACAGAGCACACATAACTCTGCAGCATGGCTCACCTGGAGAGCGCCTGAGCCAAACAGGCAGCAGAAAAAGGGGACCCAGGATTGGAAAAGCTGAAAGGTGAGCTAAGCACCACTCCTGAAACTCCTCCTTTAGGGCCCAGGTGTGAAAGCGAGCCCCACCCACAGACCAGATGTCAGATGACAACTCACTTCGCTCACCTACCACCACCCCAGCAGGCCAGGGGGAGACCTGACCTCACCACTATCCACTTAGGTTCTAGGAACACCACCAAGACATCAGGTCCCAAACAGAGAGCAATCACCAACCACAGGTGTTTGACACCAGCAGCTGACAGTCTGGCCGCACCCAGGACAGGTGGTTGCCACGCTGATGTGTGCAGGGACTAGGAGACAGGCAGCGCTGCAGGTCTCTTTTCCCACTGCAACTGGCAGTGGATGCTGCTGGGCAGGCCTTGGCCAAACGATGTCTGCAAGCTCCCCAGAGTGAAATGGCAGAAAACTCGGGACCTGTGGCACGATGCCAAGCAGTCAGGTACCAGAACAGGTACAGCGCTGGGGAATGCAGACGCTATCTCTTTTGATTGCAAACAAATGCAGGCACTGACTTTGAGATAACACAGCCAATCCTCACAGCCAGGAACCAGCCTTGACTGAAGACAGTAGGACTCCCCACCACAAGGAAAGAACACTGAACTGGCAAGGAAGGAGTGTGCAAACGACATGTGTCACATGTCAACCCCAGGAGCAAGGGACAACAAGCAAGTTCATGAACTGTGTTTCTGCACTCCACTTTTTTATCAAAAACTCCCTTTTCATTTGATATCAGAAAGATGAATCAAACAATTAAACTGAGAAGTAAAACCACAGACAGAAGCACAGCTCCGGAAAGTGCTGAGTTCTCCGACCACAGTCTGCACTTGCACACATTTCCAGGCCCACTCATCCATCTGCAGCTGGGAAAATCCAAAACAGACACTGAGGAAGAATAACATGAAGTTCTGTAGGAGCCTCTCAGCTGATAATGACCCAGAGACTGTCCGATGTCCAAGACCTGAGATGGAATTACAACCCAGAAGAACGAGGCCACCTGCCTAGCAACAGCCAAATACGATCTGTCAGCACAGGATGGGCTCACAGGGGCAAGAAGCAGGTCCAGCTTCCTCGCAGATCACCTCCTTCCACGCTGCAAACCACTGCTGCACTGCCTTCTACTCGTACAGCAGGAACTTTTTTATGGGGTCTGGCAGAGGCAGCGAGGGAATCAGATGGAGTCGGTACTTGCCAAGAGCTCTTCTCACCGCCACACGACACAGATTCAGCAAAGCCCTGGGGACACCTGGGAGGCCAAGGGAAGGAACGGAGAGACAGAGGAGAGAGATTAATTCCTCTTCTAACTCTGAGGAGCAAAGGCTGGCTGTGACTGACAGGCACAGATGCTCACTGCCAATTTCCCAATTTTAGAGCAAGGATCACGAGCTGTGGTGAAAAAGGCCTTGCTGCCTGCTCCTTGTGTCTGCAAAAGCAGGGAAATCCTCATTTCCTGGGGCACCTGCTGGCTGACAGCATCTCCTCAGCTGTGTTCAATTCCCCACACAGAGAAGTCAGAGCTGACCACTGAATGCCCCGGCAGCTGTAAACACTGCCTCCCACCCCGTTAGGGTTTGCTCAGGATCAATCCCAAAAGCCCCTCAGGGGTCTGGGAGAGCGGCTGAACAACAGGTGAGGAGGACAAGCTGACAATTTTTCTCGGGGTCAAAAAAGCCTAGCCATGTCTCTGACTTGGGCAACAGGCATGAACTTAGACAGACAGCTTAATTCTATCAGAACAGCTCCAACCACCGGGTTTCCCAGGGAAGGCCCATGGGAGCACATATCAGTGACAGCTCCAGGGAACCCAACAACCAAGTACAACAAACTCAAGTTTGTTCGAGGTGAGGGCCAGCTGTCAACCCAGATGCCCAGGACTCAGGCAGCAAATGAGGCTGGGCGGGGGCAGGTCAGAAGGCACAGTGCCTGCACAGGACACTCGAGATAAATTCCAAGCCCCAGAGAGCCTCGGACAAGACCCAGCCCCATCAACTGCAGATTCTGGCTGTCAACATATTAATTCATTAGCAAAATCTTTGTGCATAAATAAGCAAATGATGGACTTATTCTAACAGAAGTTAGACTTGTCACACAATCCCAAACCAAAGAAAATGGGAAACGCTAAAAGATGGACTTATAATTTGTTCATGGCAAACATTTAAAAATCAAATTAGAGCCGTAGGTGGTTTTGCTCAGTGGTTAGAGCAGGGGTGGGCAAACTTTTTGACTTGAGGGCCACAATGGGTTCTTAAACTGGACCGGAGGGCCGGAACAAAAGCATGGATGGAGTGTTTGTGTGAACTAATATAAATTCAAAGTAAACATCATTACATAAAAGGGTATGGTCTTTCTTTTTCTTTTTTTTTTAGTTTTATTCATTTCAAACAGGCCAGATCCGGCCTGCGGGCCGTAGTTTGCCCATGGCTGGGTTAGAGTGTCAACCCGGGGGCTGAAGTGTCTCAAGTTTGATTCTGGTCAAGAGCACGTACCTGGGTTGCAGGCTCAATCCCCAGCCCATCCGGCTGCGTGCAGGAAGCAACCAATTGATGTGTGTCTCTCACATTGATGTTTCTCTCTCTGTATCTCTCCCCCTCCTTTCCACTCTCTAAAAATCAATGGAATACATATCCTCGGGTGAGGATTAAAAAAATATGTCTTATAAAACCTAAATAGAAGCCGAAACCAGTTTGGCTCAGTGGATAGAGCGTCGGCCTGCGGACTGAAAGGTCCCAAGTTCGATTCTGGTCAAGGGCATGTACCTGGGTTGCGGGCACATCCCCAGTGGGAGATGTGCAGGAGCAGCTGATCGATGTTTCTCTCTCATCAATGTTTCTAACTATCTCTCTCCCTTCCTCTCTGTGAAAAATCAATAAAATATATTTAAAAAAAAAAAAAAAACCTAAATAGAAATGGAAGAATTTGGGATCACAAAGCAGAGCAAAGGGGAAAAAATATATAATTTTTGAGAACATGTACTTTTATAGATTTCCTGGTATCAGCTCTTGGTATCTAGGAATTCTAAAGAGAAGACCGATCTGGAAGACCATTCTGGAAAAGTCCTAGCCCTAACCAAAGATTCTGACCAGGTGCTTAGTTGGAGATAATTTTTTTTAATTGCTACAACTTGGTTCATTCAAGTGTCCCAGACAGCAAGTCAGAACTGAATTCGGGCCACTTACTCCTGGCCTCTTTAAAGACCTGCAGGGCCTCGGGGTCCACCTTCCTTCTGCCTCTGGACTCTGGGCCCAGGGACTCCCACTTCACCAGGTTCAGGTTGGCTCCAAACTCCACCAGCAGACTCACAAAGGCCGCCTCGCAGCCGTGACGCAGGACAGCATCCATGACGCACCCTGGGGAGCCCCTGCAGAAACCCTGCGTGTTGACAGGCCCGTTGCAGTTGAAGTCGGGGTTCGCCCCTGCCTGGAGCAGCAGCTTGAAGCACTGGAGGTTGTGGTAGGCTGCGCTGATATACAAGGGGCAGACCACCAGGGAGGTGAGGCGCCGGGAAAAGGGCGGCCGGATGTCAGGAAAAATGTGGTGGTTGATGTCGACGTCAGCCCCATACCTACAGGGGAGACACGGGGATGATCAGACGTTTCAGGGGACTGGGACTAATGGTGTCAACAGATTCCCACATACCTCAAGGAGATGGGCCTGAACTCTATGAGCACTGGGGACCACTGGAGATGCCACAGATCACATCAGTCTCATTACTTCCAGCAAGTAAACAATAGTTAGGAACCTATAACCCACTCACAAATTCGTAAGAAAATTCTCTCAAATCTTCAAAAATCCAACAATCCCACAGCTAAACTACTAAACAAAGGAAAACTTCCAAATTTATCTTATGAGATCACCAAAACAATATTCCCCAAACCTGATGAAGGCCACACCATAAAGAAAAACTGCCAACTAACTACACTTATGTTAGCAAAGAGAATCCAAAAACATTAAGAAAGCAACATACCAGGACCTCAGGGGGATTACTGCAAGAATGCCGGGGTAGTTCCAATATTAGAAACACTATTGAGATAACCCATCATATTCAGAGAACTAAGGGGAAAATCATGTTTGCCTCTATAGAAGCAAAAGAAAAGGCACATGATAAAACTCAACACTTATGCATGCTTAAAAACTCTAATAAGACAGTAAATGATAGATGTTTCCTTAACACAATAAAAAAGACTTCCTGACCCTAGAAGTCAGGAAACACTTGGCTTTCCCACTAAAGCCAGGAGCAACGCACACTCCTACCTTCTGTAAATAAAGGTATTAGTGCAATTAGACAAGAGGAAAAATGAGCTTATTAAGATGGAAAGGAAGAGGTAAAACTTCCTGTTTTCAGAGGCCATGACTGTGTCTGGAAAGCCCTACATAATTACTGAAAATACAACTAACAAGCAATGAGCTTTATTACAGTAGCAAGTTGTAAAACAACAGCCTTCATATATACAAACAAAAACAAGTTAAATATAAAGTGGGAAAGACTGCATTTATGATAGCAAAATAAATGTTAAAGTGAGATAGCTAAGCATAAACTTAACGGTGTATCCAGGATTTGCATGAGGAAAATTATAAAATCAAGTTGACCCTTGCAGGTGGGTTTGAACCGCATGGGTCCACTTATACACGGGTCTTTTTCAATATTCAGTTGGCCCCCTGTATCCCTGGGGCTTCGTAGCTACAGATTCAACCAACCACAGTTTGAATACAGCATTCTGATCCAAGGGTGGGAATCTTGGTTGTGAGGGCCAACTGTATGCATTGTTCTATGTCATTTTATATAAGGGACTTCAGCATCTGTGAATTTTGGTATCTGTGAGGGTCCTGGAACCAAGCCCTCCGCCCCTGGGGATACTTAACTACAGTTAAGTTTTGGAGGACTCAAAAGTTACACTCAGATTTTAGACGGCACAAGGGACAGCACCCCTAACTCCCAGGGTCAACTGTACATTGATTTATAGACTTGACTCTAAGCCATGTAAATATACAGAATGGGCAAAAGTCGGCTTACAGTTATAATACAAATAAATAATACAATAATTAATAATACAAGAATAAACACTATTTTGCATACTTACAACTGTAAACCTACTTTTGCGCACTTGTGTGTTGTAAAGTATATCCTATATAATAAAAGCCTTATATGCTAAGTGTCCAACCATTCGACCATTCGCTATGACGCACACTGACCACCAGGGGGCAGACACTCGACCGGTAGGTTAGCTTGCCACTGGGATCTGGCCAATCGGGACTGGGCAAGACAGGCTGGATACCTCCTGGAGCCCTCCTGCAGTCTCTCCCCAGCTGGCTGCCCCAAACAGGACTGGGCGAAATGGGCTGGACACACCCTGGAGCCCTCCTGCAGTGTGTCCCCAGCCGGCCGCCCCAATTGGGACTGGGTGAGATGGGCTGGTCATGCCCTGGAGCCCTCCCACGGTCCCTCCCCAGCCCTGATCATGTACCAGTGGGGTCCCTCAGCCTGGCCTGCACCTCTCGCAATCTGGGACCCCTCGAGGGATGCTGGAGAGCTGGTTTAGGCCTGATCCCCGCAAGCCAGGCTGAGGGACCCCACCGGTGCATGAATCTGTGCACCAGGCCTCTAGTTGTTACATAAAGAGCAATCCCTAAAAACTGAAAACAAAAGAAACACTTGAATTCAACTATGTACCAGCTGGTGCCATCAGGTATACTACACATCCAGACAGGCTGGCTTGCTAGGTGCATCAGTCACCTGGAAGGATGAGGACTGGAAGCACAGGGAGGTTCATACAGCCCCCAAGTGGGCTGCTCAGGGGTCCCTGAGCTAATCCCTAAGGCTGTCTCGGAGCCTCCTCCCCTCACTCCCAGTGGCAGCCCAGGAAGTAGGAAATGATCTCACCTGAGTGGGCGTGTATCGGCCAGTCTCTAAAGGACTCTACAGAGAGAGCCTTCAGGGCCCCCACAAGGACTGGCCTTGTCACTGCATTCAGGGACACATTCTATCAGGCATTTGGAGTTTTCCTTGGCCAAGCACAAGCTACGTTCAACCTGGGTCATTTTACTCTAAGCAGGGGCCACTGACTACAGCGGGCAGGGAGACCTGCTCAGGATGTCACATCCTGGCCAAGTGAAGAGGATGCCTGCTGAGGATGTGCCTGGTATGGGGTGAGTGAGGGGCATGTGTGGGAAGGGGCAGTGGTAATAAGAGATGGTTGTAAAGTATACCTCTCCACAGAACAGTCATTAATAGAGATTGGGTTACAAAATAAGTAAATATGTTAAGGACGGAAACCAGGTCTCTCTGGTTGGAAAAGAGAAGCTGGAAGCATCCACGTGAACACCTATCTGCTGATGTTCACAGAGAAACATAGATGGAATGTGTGTAAGTGACTGAGCTCTACACAGTAGGAGGGCCTGGAAACAGTGACCCCCACACGCAATAAGCACTCCTCGTGTCTGATCTTGGTTTCTAAACACATTCTCCACCCAAAGAAACCAGGAGTCAAATTCCAGGGCTGAGACAGAAAGCACAAGATGAGCCTAGAACAATTTGTTATGTGAGAAAGTGGGGAACTGCTCTAAGATGGGGATGTGTCCAAAACAGAGAGATGGCTGGCTGGGGGTCCCAAAGACAAATCTGAAGCCGCTAAAGCATCAAAATAATTAACAATATAATTAAATAATAACTCAGTGGGTAATACAGGAACCCACGAGTCTAACATAAATAAATGAATTAAAATCCTGATGAGGAATACGAAATATGCATGTTTGCAAAGTATACCTCTCCACAAATTAATTAATTACAGAGGGAAAAAGAATAACCTGGCAGACGCCAGGTTAACCACAAGATCGCCGGGACGTCAGCGGTATCAGGAACAACTGGAGTCACATGCAGCCTCATAGAATGCAGTGGGAAGCGCAGCCTCACTTCCGGGAGTCCTGGCAAAGAGACAGTACCTACTCTAATCGAGTAAACACCAGACAGCCAGCACCTGTGGCCTTGAACCAGTCCTGCTGTGCCTCCCAAGCTTTGTCATCACACACTTCATCTGAATTAGGAAAAGGGAGTTTGTAGGCAGTATGACGATGGGGCAGAGGGAACAGCAGTGTTTCCCACGCCTTCCCAAAAGTGGCTGGCCTGCAGTCACAGCCAGCACCACGCTTGTGCTCTGTCCCAGTGTCCTGTGGAACCTGCACTGCCACTCTCCAGCAGCACAGGCCTGTAAAGAAAAGACAGCACATGGACCTCCCACTGACGCCACCGTGTGGCATCACCAGACACTACAAGTGCAAACATCACTCTCCCAGACACCGTAGGAGGGAGGAGGAAACATTCTAAAACACACACCAAACCACGCAGAAACTCTATTTCATTTCACACACTCAATCAATTAAGAAAAGGGAACTAGGTTTCAAGCATTGATTTTTTTTTCCTCATTCTCAGGGGTTTGTTTTCCAAAATGTTTGTAATTTTGGGCAATATGACAATCTGGTATTAGCTGAGCTATGGGAAAGACAGCCCTGCATCCACTCATAAAAATATATTGGATGAGAGCCAGTTCATTTTAATCCTGAATATTTTCCAAAAATTCCCTACTGCTTTTAATATCACTGGCAAGGAACCCCTGGGACAACTCAATAAATCAACATAACTTGCACATAGAGAAATACCACTCCTTACCTTTTTAAAAAAGCATCAGCAACATACACCAAGCAACGGGATGGAGGCTTACTTGCAGAGGACACCACTACCAGTGCTAGAAGAAAGCCTGGCCTGGGGAAATGGTGGGAAGGCAGGGGATGCTCAGGTTGGACTGTCCATCAGGAACCAACCACAGCACTCCCATTTCCCAAGTCACTGACCTCACCACTGAGAACACACAAACTTTCAATAGGGTAGCACGTGTTCTGGGGACCTCACTGTGAAAGTAGTGTCTGTGCTCCAGGAGGTAACCAGATGCCTGAGTGACCTTTCTCCACAAGGCACTGCGAGTGCATCTCTCAAAGCCAGGCCTCACTTAATTCAAAGCAGCCGTGCGTCAGGACAACTGAAGTGCCCAGAGGGACCTCAGGGACCAAGATGAAACTTCACCTACTCAGAAACATTTCCAAGTTAATGATTTATGTTCTCTGAGACGCAAAAATACAGGGCTTAGCCTATCAGGCTAGAAAGCCTTGACAAGAAGGAGAAAAGGCATCACCGCTCTACCACCCTCAATATCAAAGCCATATCATCCCATTTGCCTTTCCAAAGGTCAATTTCATAGCCATTTAGTACAGAACGGAATTAATATATTCTCGGTACCTGAATTCAAAACCACGTTCTGTGATGGCCAACGGGAATGTCAGGTCCCTGCTCCCTGAACTACCCCACTGCAACCTGAAACAACAGAACCCTTACCTAGTCCTTTGACTCTGAGAACCGGTACCTAAACTGCACTCGGTCAACCACAGAGGAGCTGCCTCCTGAGTAAGGGAAGGGAAAGGGCATCTTTGGTAGAAAGAAGTCACTGGAGATATGGAAAATGAAAATGCAACCTGGTTCAAATAAGGAAAAAAGGTAACCACCAGCACAATTAAACTAAGACCACAAACCATCCAAAATGCTAGAAAGAGAAAGCAAAGAAATCATAGATCATGGAACAAAGACATAAGCTGTAGAACAGTTAAGAAACAGACCTAACAGCAGCTACAGCAATAATGTTAACTGTATTAAAAACAAAGAACCCCAGACAGTCAAATAATAAAGGTGAACACCAAGATTAACCTGGGAAGATGAAAGCTCTCAGTTACAGAGTGCTAAGTAAAGGAGCCTTCAATGAAACTAATAGGTTTTTCATTCAAAAAACACTTTTTTTTTATAATGAGCATAATCAATAAGCAAGAACTTTTATGAACTCAATTAGCATCAAAATACAGAAAGCTGCCAGAACCGGTTTGGCTCAGTGGATAGAGTGTCGGCCTGCGGACTGAAAGGTCCCAGGTTCGATTCCGGTCAAGGGCATGTACCTTGGTTTCGGGCACATCCCCAGTAGGGGGCGTGTAGGAGGCAGCTGATCGATGTTTCTCTCTCATCGATGTTTCTAACTCTCTATCCCTCTCCCTTCCTCTCTGTAAAAAATCAATAAAATATATTTTAAAAAAAATACAGAAAGCAAAAACTATTAGAAATACAGGGGAAACAAATTACAACAGTGATTAGACAGTAACAGGGTCTCTGAATTTGGTTAAAAATGTAAAAACAGAGAAAGGAACTCTGAATCACATAATTGAGGCAACCATACTGTACTACACACACAAAACACCCATGATCATGTACTTTATTACAAGCACCCACAACAATGTAGTCTAACATTCACAAAAAAATATTTAATACAAAGAATCCCCAAAATGGAAATTAGGTGGGCCATATTATCTGAGCACAATATGATACAATTAGATAAAACTTTCTTCTTCATAACTATAAGAACAAAGAAGAACTAAACTTGCCTGGCCAGTGTGGCTCAGTGGTTGAGCATTGAACCAGGAAGTCATGGTTGTTTTTCCAGTCAGGCACATGCCCAGGTTGCAGGGCTTGATCCCCAGTGTAGGGCGAGCAGGAGGCAGACAATCAATGATTCTCTCTCATCATTGATGTTTCTATCTCTCTCTCCCTCTCCCTTCCCTCTGAAATCAATAAAAAGATTTATTAAAAAAAGAACTCAACTTCAACTACATTTAAAAATGAGGAAAAAGCCTAGTGGATGGCCAAGGCTATAGGCAAATATTTACATTATTAATCAAGAAAAACGTGAATACGCATATAACTCAAAGGTTATGGAAAACAGATTAAAAATAGCAATTAATCAGTAAAAAAAAAACTGATACAGGTAAGAAGTGACTCTTTAAAAAGATTAACAAAATAGACAAATCCTCTAACAAGTCTAATTTGAAAGAGAGAAAAAAAACACAAGCAAATATGGAAATCAAGGACTGAGACCATGGCTGCAGTTCCCCGTGGTGGCCCTCAGAGGCCATGGGGGCCGGGCCTGGCAGTACTGACCTGATGAGGGCCTTCAGTATGTCGGCCCTGCCCACGCGGGAGGCGTGGTAGACCGGAGTGCTGCGATGGTGCCGGCTTCCATTGGGGTCAGCCCCGGCTTCAAGGAGGATCTGGGCACTCTCCAGGTGTCCATTCACCACGGCCACATACAGGGCCGTCTGTCCCTTCACATCCACGAGGTCCACCTCGGCCCCCTTCCGGATAAGGAAGTCCACACAGTTCCCGTGGCCAGCAGTGGCCGCAATGCGCAGCGGTGTGCAGGGAAGCCAGCCACAGCACCAGACGGACTTCTCGTTGATGCGGCTGAGAGAGAACACAGGGATCCAGGCCATGAGGGGCGGCACTGGGAAACCCACAAGCTGTGCCTCCCCTCGTACCGAGACTAGGAAACAGAGAGTAGGGGGCCAAGCTCCTAAAACAGCCACCCCTTTGCTTCCACAGCGCTCACATGTTCACCCTGCTGGATCCATTCTACAGAAAAGAAATCCGAGGCCCAGGTACACGGATGGACACTAGAGAAGACCTCGGGCTGCTCCACAGAGGGTAGGGTTTGCCTAGGGAAGCGGGGCAGCATGGAGGACAGCACTCACGGGAATCTGCTCAGGCCCCAGGCCCCTTAGCCCCAGCTTGGGCCTACCTGCGAAGGCCTAAGGTTGGACCACGCTCTGGGCCTTGGTATTCTCCCTGGGACTAGGTGACCACTGTGGGCCCTCTGATCTGACACAGCACAAATGACAGCTTGCAGGAACCACTAAAGCTGCACAGGCCTACACTCCTGGCCAACAGCAATGGAGGGAGCCTATGCAGACTCAGCTCTCATCAGAAGTGACAATCAGACCAGGGCTCGCTGTCCACGAATGCCATCCGTGCAACCCACTGACCCTCCAAGTCACCAACTGAGGCATGGTTTACCTCAAGTTCCCCAAGCAGCCTTGGACACCGCTCAGGAACCCCGGCCACAGGAGCAGTGACGCAGAAATGTACAGTGGGTCGGGCTCCTCCTTCAGCTGGGAACTAGCTTCCACTGGCCAAGAAGGCCAAGGAACACCCCTAGGACACCTCCCCAAAGAAATACACAGCAGCAAAAACATCATCAGCAAGCAGGAGTCACTGCACTTGAGTAAAGAAAGAAGAAAGGAGCACTTGGAAAAGCAATATGAAAACGGGTGCTCTAAAACCTAGCTGCACTCGACATTCTTCTGCTGTTTTTATTCTACTGGTAAGCTGCAAACTTAAGGTCTGCTTTGGGCTTGAGTCATTCACATTGAATATCTGTGTGTAATCCACCTGATGTCTTTGTATAACAATTCTTTATGGACATTTAGAGCTTTTTCTTAATACTAATATCTGCTGTAAGGGATTAATACTGAGATATTATAAGGAAAGCAGAAAGAAACCTATTTCTATAGTGTTAGAAACCCTTTCTTTTTAATCCTCACCAGAGAATATATTTTCATTTGTTTTATATTATTTCTTTTTGTTAATCCTCACCCAAGGATATTTTTTCCATTGATTTTTTTCATAGAGAGTGGAAGAGAGGGAGAGAGGGGGAGAGAGAGAGAGAAACATCGATGTGAGAGAGACACATTAGTTGGCTGCCTACCACACACACCCTGACCAAAGCTGAGAATAGAACCTGAAACCCAGGTATGTGGCCTTCACCAGAAATTGAACCCACAACCCTGCGGTGTGTGGGTCACCAGACAGGGTTATTTTCATTGATTTTTGAGAGAGAGGAAAGAAGAGAGAGAAATATCTATGTGAGAGAGAAACATCGATCAGTTGCCGCCCATCGGCACCCTGACCAGGGATCGAACCTGCAACCTTTCGGTGTACAGGATGATGGTCCAACCAACTGAGCCACACAGCCAGGGCAAAAACCCTTTTTTGGGGAACTATCCACAAAGGTGGTATTGGATTCATATCCACATGCAGGCATTTCTCCTCTCAACTCAGTCCTGAAGGGGAAAGAAAAACACGGAAAAAGCATGGTGATGTTCGGTTGCAGTTTCAAATCTAGTTAGGACTCCAGTCTTCGGCACCCAAGCAATCAGAAAACACCCCAGAAAGCAGGAAGCCTCTGATCTCTCCCAGGTGTGCCAAGTAGGAAGAAGGAGTCGCAAGATTCCACTGCTGGGAAGAAAGAGCTTGAGCCGCGTTGAAGGGACTGACCAGAGTTGGCAGGGCAACAGGCAGGGCAGTATGGACAAAGTGAACGAGAAACAGCACCAAGCACACGCCTGGTGGATGAGACAGCTGTCCCCAGGCCCTGGAGGCAGATGACTGAGGACCTGAGAAGCCAGAGGGGAGTACACCAGGAATGAGGTCACGTGTGGTACATCAGGGGATCTGAACCCCCAGGGGATAACCAGAGGAAAATACACGAGGAAGGTGAATGTAGTGTACCGCTTAGCATAAAGAGCCAGAGACTTTCAGAGGGGCAGGGCTACCACTGCTGGAGAGAGTAACAGTGCTGCCTCAGGAGTAACACCGAAGAAGCTGACACCACGAGGCCAGAAGCTGCCAGAAAATATAAAGGTCAAATGACAGCTGAACTTGAACTCAGGTCTCCCTGACCTCAGTATCTGGCTGTCTCCCAGGAGTCTGACCAGGCTCCTCCACCTCCTTTTTTCCCTGTCCTCTAAAACTGGAAAGCATCACAACCAGACAGTGTGCCTCCCACCTGGGTTGTGAGCCTCGGCTGCGTGCAGACCCACAGAGCCCAAGTACAGGGCAGCTCCACCCCACCCCCACCCCCCCGCAGCGATGCTCACCTGCGGTAGCTCTCCTCCTGCAACAGGCTCCTGAGGGTCTGGAGGTCCCCCACGTAGGCGGCGTCATGGAGCCTCGTGTCCTCACAGTGCTCCAGCGGGTGGTCACAAAACTGCTCCCTCAGCCACTCCTTCAGATTAGGACCTGCACTGAAGAGAGGAGCTCCTGTCAGCTCCGGAAATCCTGCCCACACCAACCAAAAGGGGGCGCCGTCTACAGCAATCCCTTTCCCTCAAGAATAAATCATTCCCATGCTCCAGAAACTTCAGAGCACAGAAAAATATAGAAAGTTTCCCTTAATAAAAGTAGCACACTCCTGACACCAAACCTGACAAGAACAATAATTTTAAAAACATTGTGAGATGGGGGATGGTGAGCCAAACCTACTTAACACAGAAGAGCCTAAGTAAAACAAGACTTGAAAACAAGTACACAGCCGGGCAGAAGGCAAGATGAGGACCACAGGCTGCCTGCATCCGCGTCCCCACCGAGCCAGCGTGGGATCAAGCACAGCTGTACAGCTCCCCCTCCGCAGGCAGGCTTTTTCCAGGGCAAAAGATGCTTCTTATATGCAAGTCAAAGCTCTTTTGAGTGCCTTCTGTATACAAGCCCCTGTAGGTAAGGACAGCGCCAACTTTTCTTCCACAAGACCCCTCTCCCCACTGGGGAGCAGCTGTCAGTCCTTCTCCCTTCCCAACTGAACACCTCTCATTCCATCCCTCACTCTCACATGAAATGACATCCCAGGCCCTAAGGTCCTGGTGTCCCTGGGGTCAAAGTCAATACCGTCCAAAGCCCAGGGCAGAAGGGGTCTTGTCTGACTTGTTCTTATTCATGGGGGTGTCCCAGCTCCAGCGAGGTCCAGCCAACACCCGGCCCTCAATGAATGTTTGCAGGAGGGAGGAATGCAAAGTGCTGCTTGCTCTGGTCTCCAAGTCAACACTGTATCTTAAATCAAGGCAAGCTTATGAGTCACAGTAGGAAGGCTCTTGTCTATCACTAAGGACTAATAAGCCCTGTGGAGGGGGTCTCTCTCCAAGGACACAGATGAGCATGGAAAGTCCAGCGCACACAACAGCAGCTGGTACACAGGGCGAATTCAGACAACAGGCGAGGAGGGGAACCCACAGGTGAAGAGGGAAGCGGTCCTGAGCACCTGCGGCCAATGCACTGCCCCTGCCCATTCCCATCTGCAGGCAGGAACACGCATGTGGGGGAGAGGCCCTAAGTCCGATGGCTACTGTGAGTGGTGGGCGTGTCTTCCCAGCTGCCGGGACCACAGTGTGACAGGGCTGCCTCCTCTGATGGAGGCACGAGGGCCCTGGGCGAGCTGTCACCGAAAGCTCGCAGCGACGGCGGGGCCGCTGCGTGTGTGTGGCAGCACCAAGAAGAGGCACCTGCCGCGAGGGGCCGGCTCTGGGTCTGCCCGGGCAGGTGCCCTCCGAGCTGGCAGGCGGCCACTATGCTCACAGATGGGTCCTAACGGGCAGGCAGTTAAAGATGCAAGTTCCCTGGGAAAGGACGTCCGGCGCGGGGGCTGCTCCCGCGAGGCGA
>NW_006288615.1:6911932-6916228 GCF_000327345.1 Myotis davidii | reverse complement strand
GGAGGTCCTGGGGGGCGCGGGTGAGGGGAGGCCTGCCCCGGGCAGCAGCGGCCCCGCTCCACCATGTCCCCCGCCCGCTCAGCTGTGGGCTCGGAGCCGTCCCGGAGCACGCGGATGCGAAGACGTGGTCCTCCCGGCTCTGTACCGCAGCAGGCTTTGTCGGAGGGTTCCCGCAGCGCTGGGCTTATGTTAACGGGGTATTAGATGACTGTTCCCCCAAAATTCCTTCCACGAGCTGCTGTCAAGTCATGTGCATTGAGTCGTGCTTTAGCGTGGGTTCCCTGGCTCCTCCCGTGCTCCCCGCCGGGTAGAGGGAAGGCTTCTGCGGAAGGAGCAGGAGGGCCTCGGTGGATGCCGGGAGGGCGCGCGTGGACAGGTTTGAGAGGCGAAGTGGGCGGTACAGCGGGGAACTGATGAGTGTGAGGCCGCAGCCCCTCACCCCCACCCCGCCCCGCCCCAACACTGTGCTCGTGAGCCGCTGGCCCTTCTTGTGTTGTGATAACAGGACCAGGCTGGAGTAAGGGGAGCCGCAAAGATGAGAGCTGGTGTCCTTTGCTGGCACTGGCCCCCTGCGGCAAACTTGTCAGGCCCTCCTGGTGTTTGTTGGAGGAAGCACTGTTTGAACTTGATAACAGCAGAGAGCACCCTTGGCATGAGGACCAGGGTGACGCCCATGGTGCTGCCCTGCAGGGAACAGAACTGCACACACTAGCACATGGGAGTTTTCAAAACACGGAGCCTGGAAACAACCCAGCATTCATCAGGGGATGAGTGGATAAAGTGTGGTCTGCCCATGCAATGGGGTGCTACTCAGCCTTGAAACGGAAGGACATTCTGACACAGGCTTCCACATGGATGAACCTGGAGGACGTCATACTGAGTGAAATAAGCCAGTCACAAAAAGGACACGCACTGTATGATTCCACTGACATACGGTTCCATAGTCAGATTCACAGAGACAAAGTAGAAGGGTGGGTGCCTGGGGCTGGGGGCAGGGAGGGGAAATGAGGGGTTTAATGGACAATTTTAGGGTGGGAAGAGAATAAAGTTCTGGAGATGGGTTGCATGACAGCGTGAATATACCTTTTGAAAGGTTGAGGTGGTAATGTTTATTATGTATTTATTACCACAATACAAGAAGGAAGCATACATGGTCCCACTCACCCCACATTGAGATCCCCATGCAATTGGTCTGGGTGTGACCTGGACAGAGAGATTTTGAGGCTTCCAGGTGATTTCACCTGCAGTGGGTTGCCCTGTCGTCAGCACCTTTGCACTGAGGGGTTCAGGGGCCTGACCAGAGGTGACGTGCCTGGGCCTGGCTCTGATGTTGCCCTAGGAGCCCTATCTCTTGTAGAAGGACCTGAAGCTACAATGGGTCCACCCCCTCTTCTGAAATGCCCGCTGGCTCAGGGCAGTGTTCTCAACACCAGGAGGTCCTGGCTACAGCACTAACCCTCACCCCACTGTTCAGGACCTGAGGTCAGGGGCTCCCTGCCATGCACAAAACACACAGTGGCGGAGACAGGGCTCAAACCCCTTCTCCTCAAGCCTCATCTTCTATCCAGGGTCCCACTTCCTCTGGGTCCTTTAAGCCCCAAACGCCCACCAACAAAGGGCTGCACAGTGACTGCTGTGGATGAAACTCATTCAGATCACATGACCTGCCGTCAACAGGAATGTGGCCATGCCATCACAGTCGTGGGCACCCTGGGAGCGTGCCACCTCAGGCAAAGTGGGAGCTGTCCCTGCCCCTTCCAAGTCCCAGCAGCACCCTTGCATTTGCCTCCCCACTTCCTCCCACCCGATAATCACACACACCCTGAATCCTCTTGCTATCTGACAGCTCAGGCCTCTCCGTAGTAGCCCACTCATCTATGTCCCCAAAATAAAACTCCCAGCACCCCATAATGACTCCTCCTTGGAGTCTAGCCCAATGTTTCTGGGGCATAGCTTGCCATAAAATGTTCCTAATCCTTGTCCAGCCAGTGTGGTTCAGTGGTTGAGTGTTGACCTATGAACCAGGAGGTCACGGTTTGATTCCTGGTCAGGGCACATGCCCAGGTTTCGGGCTCAATCCCCAGTCGGGGGCTTGCAGGAGGCCGCCAATTGATGAATCTCTCATCATTGATGTTTCTCTCCACCACTGAATCTTTTTCTCAGTATTTCATAAAAGATGTTGGTTAAAATAAAACCAATTGGTTCTGACTGGGTGGCTTAGTTGGTTGGAGTGTTGTCTCATTCATCAAAAGATCTTGGGTTCAATTCCCGGTCAAGGGCACATACCTAGGTTTCGGGTTCAATCCCCAATCAGGGCGAGTATGGCAGTCAACCAATCGATGTGTCGCTCTCACATCGATGTCTCTCTCTCTCCCTCCCAAGCCCCCTCTCTCTGCTCCCTCCCTCTCTCTCTAAAAATCAATAGGAAAAATATCCTCTGGTGAGGATTAACAAGAAAAGAAAAAAAAAAGAAATTTCTCTTCTAAGCATTTAAGGCATGTGAGAGATTTAGCTACAGCGGTGCTCATTAAACATAATTTTTATAGCAAAAATGTCCAACAATGGTTTTCTGGCTCAGGAGGTCTGGGAAGGAGCTGGGATTCCTCATATTAACCAGTCACTAGTCCCACCTGGGCTCCCTCCCCGCGCAGAGAGCCAGGGCCTCTTCTGCAAATACCGCAGGTGTGCAGGGCGGCTGGAAGCCTGAGCCTCACTGCTGCCTGTGGGGAGGACCCCGCCCCAGAGCTTGGGGTGCTGGTGCTGCTGGCAGCTGGACCCCCACAGCCCAGCTCTGGGAATGGGGACCAGATGCCACCCTGCAGGGCAGCAGACAAGCTGGTCCACCCCCCTTGGGCCTGCATTGGGGTGGCTACTCCCTCGGGCCTCCCTCCTCTTTTGGAGATCTCTTTTGCCCCCCCCCCCATTCTCCTCCTCTTCTGCCCTTGGCCCCCTGAGGAGGGAGCAGAGGCATTCTTCAGGCTTACCCAGGGGAGACCACAAATCAGGGCAGCCTGCACTCTGGGCTTTGCTCTGGAAACATTTTGACCAGCCCTGCTCTGCAGACCTGCCTCCCTCAGAGCCTCCGGTGGGGAGCTGGTATCCGCAGAGATGTCTGCCCTAGAAAGGAGCAGTCAGGAGCCCCGAGGCCACATCCTTCTGGCTGAGGGACCTGGACAAGGAGCAGCTCTTGCAGGCCTGTCTCCTGTCCGTAGATGGAATAAGAACACCTGTCTACAGGGCTGTGGAGAAGACACAGAATCCCATAGAAGGTGACATGCACTTCCGGTGTGAGAGCCTCGGAGCAGCATGGGCAGCAGTGCCACGGCCGCTAGTGCCCAGGACGGTGTCCATTTGCTGAGTAGGGCAGCAAGAAGCTAAACCGGAGCCAGGCCCACCTCCTCCCACACCCCTCCTCCCACTCACCTCATTCGCTGCCCTCACTGGGGGAGAAGCAGGGATCAAAGCCTCCTACACACACCGCCCACCCTGGACCCCTGAGCCTGCGGACCTGCTGGGCCACCGAGGACAGCCTTGGCATGCAGGTGCCCTCTGTGTGTGTCCCCACAGGTGTCTGAGTTTTCCACAGGTATGAGACCAGGTGAGCACCTACTGTGCACAATGGCTGCGGGGGAGGCGGGGGGAGGGGGAGGGGTATTCAGAATCAGAGCAGCGAGGCCTGAACCCCTGCCTCGCAGCAGAAGTGGCAGGTTCTTAGAGGGTGACTGCCCACTCCAGGATGACCAACTCCCTCAGTTGGCCCTGAACTGAGGAGGTTCCAGACAGTTAAAGCATGCTCCTCCAGCCTCCCCACCCCTGCAGTTCCCAACACTCCCTCCGGAGCCCAGGGTCTACACACGTGCCTTTATCCAGGGGATGCAGTGCCACCCCCACTGCTGTTCCCCGGCGCAGCGGTCACACAGGGGTCAGGCCCAGGGGCCCAAGGAAAGGCTGCTTCTGAGCCCACATGTAACAGAACGCCCTGGGCCACAGGTAATAAAGATCATTGTTGCTGGATGTGAACAAAGCCAGCCTTCATTTCTTTATTTGGTGGCCCGCTTGCTGAAGCACTTACAAGGCGCCCAGGCCAACATACACACCAAGTGGTTTAACTGTATCCTGTGAATTTATTTTTCCAGAGAGAAATATTTCTTGGGGAAACGTCCATAAAAGCGACGTTAGCAGCAGCACGATTGTGTTTCCTGTAGGAAGTCTGTTCAGTTTAATCCAGTTTCCCACACACCTCTTACAAAGACAGCCACCCCCAGAGACTGACAACAGCCTGGAGATGGCGCTGTG
>NW_006288615.1:6893124-6893831 GCF_000327345.1 Myotis davidii | reverse complement strand
TGTTGCCTGTAGTTGTCATATATGTCCTTTATTATGTTGAGGTATGATCCTTCGATCTGTACTTGGCTGAGAGTTTTTATCAAATACCTAATCCTTGTCCAGCCAGTGTGGTTCAGTGGTTGAGTGTTGACCTATGAACCAGGAGGTCACGGTTTGATTCCTGGTCAGGGCACATGCCCAGGTTTCGGGCTCAATCCCCAGTCGGGGGCTTGCAGGAGGCCGCCAATTGATGAATCTCTCATCATTGATGTTTCTCTCTCTTCCTCTCCAAAAATATATATTTTTTGAAATGTTTCTAATCCTTAATTAGAAATTCTACCCTGGCCAGTGTACTCAATAGTTAGAGTGTTGGCCTTGCACCAAAGGGTCTCAGGTTCAATACCTGGTCAAAGGCACGCACCTGGGTTGCAGGTTTGGTCCCCAGGCCCTGACCTCGGTCGGGGCATGTGCAAGAGGCAACCAGTTGATGCGTCTGTCTCACATCTCTCCCTCTCTCTCTCCCTCTCTCCCCCCTCCCTCCCTCCTTCCCTCCCTCCCTCCCTCTCTCTCTAAAAATCAATAGGAAAAATATCCTAAGGAAAAACATCTGCAGGCCTGTTCTCCTTCACAGATGCATGAACCACACACAGGCAGCAGCAACACTTAAAGAGAGTCATAAGCATACGTGTTGGTGTCAGCATGAGGCTGCATAGGCCCCTGCTGCCCAG
>NW_006288615.1:6861847-6892238 GCF_000327345.1 Myotis davidii | reverse complement strand
GCCATGCGGGGGAGGCGGGGGGAGGGGGAGGGGTATTCAGAATCAGAGCAGCGAGGCCTGAACCCCTGCCTCGCAGCAGAAGTGGCAGGTTCTTAGAGGGTGACTGCCCACTCCAGGATGACCAACTCCCTCAGTTGGCCCTGAACTGAGGAGGTTCCAGACAGTTAAAGCATGCTCCTCCAGCCTCCCCACCCCTGCAGTTCCCAACACTCCCTCCGGAGCCCAGGGTCTACACACGTGGGACCCCTCCATTCCAGCACCCCGCCCTGGGATCACCAGCTCGCCAGATGCCTCCCCCAGTCCCTCCCCAGCAGCTGGGTGCCTGGGCCGAACGCCGGACTCCACCCATCTCCTCTCCAGTAGGTGCCTCTCACGCTGACTCACTGCCACGAGCGGTCCTAGCCTATCAACCCCAGCAGACGTGGCGTTCCTGGAAAGCTGCCTCTGGTCACACGGAAATCCTGATCCTCTCACCTGAGTTCCGGGGCTGATTATTGAACAAATGGATAAAGTCACTCCACAGCCGCCTCATCCAGGCAGGGAAGGCAGTGAATGAGAGTCCCCAAACAGGCAAGTCCACTTCTTCACCTCTGGCACCCCATTTTGGAAAAGGGGTTTTGCAGATGTAATTAAGGGATTAAGGGTCTCAGCTATTTCTCTCTCTCTCTCCCTTCTTCCTCTGTAGATCTCTCCCTGTCTCGCCCTGTCTCTTTGTTTCTCATGTTTCCCTGAACTTGACTTTCTGTCTCTTTAGCACCCTGTCTTTCTGTCTTTCTGTTTGTCTCTCTCAGCTCACCACACCTCCTCTGCCTTTCCCTGTGCATTGCCTGCCCCTCCCTGCACATGGCCTTCCTGGCCCCTGTGACTGGCCATTGGTCCCACCAAGTCAAAGACTCCAGCCTGACCCTCTGACCATCAGCTCAGACATCCACCTCCACCCTAAGCCTCTCAGTTCACATTCTGGGGACGGAGCTCTGGCCAGTCAGGTGGCTGTGGCCAGGTTCCTCTGGCCCAGCAGCCCCTGCTTGAAGCCTGGACTCCGGGGCTGTACACAGACCTCACTTTATTGTGTTTCACTTTAGTGTGCTTCGGAGATACTGCATTTTCAGCAACATCAAGACAAGATCCTCCACCAGCACAAAGATTAACACTCGCTGAAGTCTCAGATATTGGTTAGCATTTTCTTTTAATAAAGTTTTTTAAAATATGTTTTTATTGATTTTAGAGAAGGAGAAACATGGATGATGAAACATTGATTGGATGTCTCCTGCACGCCCCCTACTGGGGATCGAGCCTGCAAGCTGAAACGGCAACTTCCCTGTGCCTGGGAGGACACTCGACCAACTGAATTGGCTCATGTGACTGTGAAGGCTAGCATTCTGAAATCCAGGCTGGAAACTCAACAAGAGCTAACGTTACCATCTTGAAATCTGTAGAGCAGGCTAGCAAGCTGGAAACTTCAACAGGGTGTCTTCTCTGCAGTCCTAAGGCAGAATTCCTTTTCTCAGGGTTACCTGTTTATGCCCTTAAACCCTCTGACTGACTGGATAAGGGCCACCCAGATTGTTAAGGGAAATAGCCTAAATTTAAAGTCATCTGATTATAGATGTTAATCCCATTTACAAAGTAGCTTCACAGCAACATCTAGAATGGTATTTGACCAAATAACTGAGCACCACGACCTAGCCAAGCTGAGATAAAGTTGAACCATCACACCTGCTAAGACATCTATAGAACAGAGATGTCCAGGATGGGATGGTCTTCAGGCATGGCTGGATCCAGGAGCTCAAAGTCTGGCCCTAGGTCTCAGTCATCTGCCGCCTTGCTTTCTTCTTCATGCAGCATGCGCTGTAACAGTTTCCTCTGTGTGGCATCACCACAGACCTTCAAACTCCTAGCTCAGCAACCACAGGACACACCATCTCTCACCCAAATCACATGTCACTCACAGGAAATACTCAGATTTCCCTGCTGTGGCCCTGTGCCCTTCGCTGGGGCCAGTGAAACCCCATCCCTGGGGCCTCCACCAGGGCACTGGAGTGAAGGAGGAGTTCCCCAAAAGAACAGGCAAAAAATGAACAGGAAGAAGGTAAAAGAAGACAGCACAGTCATGTAGCTCCTCTGAGCCTCGCTGCTCAAAAGCACATTGCTTTGCTTGCCCTGGCCGAGTAGCTCAGTTGGCTGAAGCATCATCCCGATGCACCAAGGTTGCGGGTCTGCCTTCAGGTCTAGTAACAATGATCTTTGTTACCTATAGCCCAGGGCATTCTGTTACCCTATGGGTTCAGAAGCAGCCTTTCCTTGGGCCCAAAGAATGTATTGTAACAGCAAATAAATGTTCCTTTCTTTCTGTATCTTTCTCTAAAATACATCAATAATTTAAAAAATATATAAGCACATTGCCAGGGTAGCTTAGGGGTTGAGTGTTGACCTATGAACCAGGAGGTTACAGTTCGATTCCTGGTCAAGGCACATGTCTGGGTTTCGGGCTCAATCCCTGTGGGGAGCGTGCAGCAGGCAGCCAATCAATGGTTCTCTCATCATTGATTGTTCTATCCCTCTCCCTTCCTCTCTGAAATCAGTAAAAATATATGTGTATATTTTAAAAGCACATTGCTTTGGAAACTTTTTTTTTTAGAAAGTAACTTTTCTGATGTTTGGAGACCAGATAAATTTTTTTTTCAAGGGTCATTAGACAGAAAACACATGCCATTCAACCATGGAATGAAGTTGAGATGGTGCCTTTATCCAGGGGATGCAGTGCCACCCCCACTGCTGTTCCCCGGCGCAGCGGTCACACAGGGGTCAGGCCCAGGGGCCCAAGGAAAGGCTGCTTCTGAGCCCACATGTAACAGAACGCCCTGGGCCACAGGTAATAAAGATCATTGTTGCTGGATGTGAACAAAGCCAGGGGACCAGGGTGGCTAGGCCTGCAGCCCCTCCTGCTAACAGACAGGGTGGCGTGAGGGTAAGTCGTCCCCACTGACCGCCATCCAGGCACTTGGTGAGTGTGCAGGTGATTTCACGCCTGCACATCGGCCCGGCCCGTTCCGGAATGTAAATTCTCCAGGGTCAATTTTAGAAAGAAAGATGGATCCTGGGTAGGGCTGAGATACAAGAAGGAATAACAGAAATGGCTAACTATATGGGTCAATTTGGACAAACCTTGGCTGCCTGAACAACAGTAAAACCTTTAATTCGTGAGCTAAGAAACAGGACAAAACTAAAAGACCAGATCATAAAGCATATAAGTTGGGGTTGTCCTTGTATTGTTGAAAGTTGAAGCATTGGATACATATCAGACTTTGTAAACTGTCAGTATGAGAGTTGCTGAGGTAACCTCCAGAATAACCACCATATAAAGCATTATCTCCAAACCAGACAGATCTAAACAAAGTGAATAAAAAAGACAGGATAAAAATTTGTCTATTTCCAAAACTAGGCCCCAAAAAAGTGAGTCTGAAAAAACAAAACAAAACAAAAAAACAGAGGGGGAAATAGAGAGATCATTTTATTTTTTAAAAATATATATTTTATTGATTTTTTTACAGAGAGGAAGGGAGAGGGATAGAGAGTTAGAAACATTGATGAGAGAGAAACATCTATCAGCTGCCTCCTGCACACCCGCCACTGGGGATATGCCCACAACCAAGGTACATGCCCTTGACTGGAGTCGAACCTGGGACCCTTTAGTCCCTAAGCCGACGCTCTATCCACTGAGCCAAACCTGACACTGTATCCACTGAGCCAAACCGGTCAGGGCTAGAGAGCTCATTTTAATGAGATGGTATAATAAACCCAACAGGAATAAATCCTCCATAACAACCACCAAATGTTTACAAGACACAATTAAAATATAAGAATTCAGATAGATTTAAAGGCAAAAGATGACAAAATATGTCAAGGAGAAATCAATTAACCATCAGAATGGGTGGGAGACTTGAACACAGCCCTGCCAGTAAGTGATGAATCCCATAAAAAATGTCTATTAGGACATGGATTCAGACAAGACGACCCACAGACACAACAGCATGATCACACACAGATATCACATTGTGCCTAATAATTTGAAAGGATGGATTTTTAAAATATGGGAAACAAAAATATCAAGTGTGGCAAAAAATGTAGGGAACTGGCCCCTTGTGCTCAACTGGAGGGAATAGATAACGGTCCAGCCACTGTGGAAAACAGCCCGGCAGATCCTCAAAAAAATTACACAGAGAACTACCAATTCCAACTCTGGGTACATATCCAAAAGAATGGAAAGCAAGTACACAAACAGATATGTGTTCACCCTGTTCACAGCAGCATTAGTCACAATGGCCAAGGGGTGAGAGCAGTCAGTGTCCATCAGTGGGCGAATGGATAAATAAACGTGGTTCAGACACACATGGACCACGACTTGGCCTTGAAAAGAAAATGAATTCCGACACCTTCTACACAAGGATGAACCTCGAAGACATTGTGCTGAGCAAAGTAAGCCCGTCACATAAGGACAAATACCGAGTCCACACATACGGGGGACCCACAGAAGCCAGATTCTGGGGACAGAAAGAAGAGGGTGGCCAAGGGCTGGGGGAGGGGATGGGGAGTTACTGTTTAATGGAGAAGAGTCTCTGTTTGGGAAAATGGAAACGTTCTGGGGATGGTGGTGATGGTTGCATAACAATGTGAATGTACTTAATACCACTAAGCTACATACTCAAAGATGGTTAAAATGGTAAATGTTATGTGTATTTTATCACAATAAAAAGGGGGTGGGGAAAATGACATGCAAAATATTGTTTAAATCCAAAAAAAATGATAAATGGTTAAAAAAAATTAGATGGACCTTTTATGGAACTGACAGTGTGCTTGGCCATTGAGGGGAGAGGAATGGGGAATGAGACATGTATTTGGCAATTAAGAAACCATTATGGAATGAGAATATGCTTGCAACTGAACCAAAATAAGATATCAGTGAACTAGCATGCTGCTATTCAAGTAATGGTTTGAGAACAGTGTACATATGTGTGCTTATGTGTGTGTTGTATGTGCATAAATTGAGGGGTAGGAGGCCATATCCGAAGCCCTTAAGCATGTCTATTGGAACCTCAAGTGGCTATTTTGTGGCGAACAGAGACAGGTGTAGTCACTTGGAAAGCTTCCCTCCCTGGCGCCGTCCCAGCGGCCCCTCCACCTGCTCCCAGATCCAGCACACTGGCCTTTACCGCGGCGGGGGACTCGGGGAACACAACTGGAAGGAGCTGTTAAGGAAACAGATGATCTTAGAAGGGAGGACAAACCCCCGTTATAAGAGGGGATCTCCAGGGCCCACCCTGGCGTGGGAGGAGAGCTGATTTCTCCAGGGGCCCCTCTCCCTAGGACACTAAGAGAGCACTAGCTCCCAGTCAGAACCTAGAGAACCAAACCAGGGACCACCTCCTCCCCTGGTCCGGGGGAGGTGAATTATAAATGTTAACAATGACATAACACATATTTTGAAAAAATTAGTGAGATAAAGATGTGTAGCCCATAATTTCCATATAATAAAATATAAAGTGCTCTCTTTTGTAACTTCCATGTAGATGATTGGTTCTCATAGGCTTTTGCTGATTTTTGCTGAACTGGCGAATCCATAGCCAAACTACAGTTGCAGGTGAGAAACAAGTGTAGTTCTGACCTTCACTTACTTTAACAAGAGAAAAGCAGGAGCTGCGAGGATGTCACTTGCTCGGCAGTGACACAGGTGACGTCCTTGCTGGACTGAATGATAGTTTTTGAACACTGGAAGGAACGGCCTCCACTTTTTGTGCTGTTCATAATGAACGGCGACAGATAAAACACACTTTTTGGTTAATGTGCGTCATTACCTTTCACCCTGTGGCATCTGCCCATTTCCACAGTGCGACTCCTCCCACCTTGGCCAGAAGTGACTGCACTGAACCTGTGTCAGGAAGAGCTGGGCCGTGGCACAAAGTATTTCCATCCTATGGATACAAGGCACAGGCAGCCTCAAGGGCACAGGGAACAGTAAATGTAATAAAAGAAATTAAGTGATGAGTTTTCAGTATCTACTACTCTTATTTTATTTTTTTAAATATGTTTTTATTGATTTCAGAGAGGAAGGAAGAGGGAGAGAGAAATCTCAATGATGAGAAAGAATCATTGTTCCGCTGCCTCCTGCACACCCCCTACTGGTGATCAAGCCCACAACCCAGGCATGTGCCCTGACCAGGAATTGAACCGTGACCGCCTGTTTCATAGGTTGACACTCAACCACTGAGCAACACCGGCCAGGCTACTATTCTTGTTTTAACATAATGGCTTGAAAACTTCCTGGAAGTTTAATAGTCACCTGCAGCAGGAGACCAAAAGTGCAGGCCCCAGTGAGCCCATGTCTAGGGCAGGGTCTGGGAGTTGGCAGGTGGTGGCCAAGTGTGGACATGAAGTGCCCTACAGGCTGGGTTCTGCCAGGCTCATCCTTTTTGGGGGCGGGGCTGGGAGGAAGTGAGGGGACCCCTTAACACAGTCCAACTCACCCGGGGACTACTTGGCTCTTTATAAATTGTGACCTTGTTCATTGGTGAGGAGTCCAAGACTTTTATTTTAATCCCACAAATGGTTGTTTTGGCAGGTGTGGCAGGAGGGGAAATAGCGACATGGGTGTGCAGTTTTACAGGCGACAGGAGGCTCTGGGGGGAGCCGGGCCTGCTCTCAGCTGGGGCGCTGCAGGCTGAGAGTGCCAAGGCCACATGCTGACTCCAGGTTTTGATTTTGCAATTATCCAAATGAGCTTAATGCTTCAAATCCCTGGTTTAGGAGTTTTTATTTGAAAGTTCTATTTTTAAACGCATCCGTGTTTGTATTGAAACTGCCCCAAAGACGCCTTCCTTCAGAGCCTTAATCCCTGGAAATGGAAAACCCGCCGGAAGAACGCGGGTGCTGCTCTGCTCCCCAGGTCCCAGGTGGAGAGCAGAAGGTGGTCACCTTTGCGGTTGGTCTAGCCACAGGGGACCAATGGTGTGAGTCCCAGTGACCAACTCAGGCTGCACAATAGCCCAGGACTCTTGAGCCTCCATGGTCCCTTCCTCCGTAGAAAAGATTAAAATGTTTATAACCGCATTGATATAAAGGCAAAAATATCACATATTAAAATATTTGCTTTGACTTAAAAGTTCATTTTGTCTTCTAAGAATTTACACTCTCATAGGCTCCTAAAGTGCCCTGGGCCCTGACACTTAATAGTTTTTCAATATATATTTTTTATTGATTTCAGAGAGGAAGGGGGAGGGACTGAGAGATAGAAATATCAATGATGACAGAGAATCACTGATTGGCTACCTCCTGCACACCCACTACTGGAGATTGAGCCCACAACCCAGGCATGTGCCCTGACCAGGAATCAAACCATGACCTCCTGGTTCATAGGTTGACACTCAACCACTGAACCACACCGGCTGGACTCAGATAACTTTAGAACTAAAATTATGAAGTATGACTCCAGTACTTCCTGAAAACTTATAAACCAAAGTAGAGAAAACATTTAATAATCCCATTTGTGTAGTTTATCAAAATAATAAGCAACACCAGGATTTAACTCATCTATAAGACACAGTTATAATCAGACTTTCTAAAGCTTCATGAATGATCTTAAAATTTGATAAATGCTTGTCTTATAAAACTTCAATTTATACAGAAAAGAAGCAAATGTTACAATATGAAGGAAAAGGTACATTTCCCTGAACTTTCTTCAAAGAAAAAAAGGACATTCAAAAATTTAAAAAATCCAAATGCTTGTAAACTTCTTCCAGGTATGAACTGAATTGCACAACCCATATATTTATAGAAAAAATACGATTATTTTTAATGATTTATGTATAAAAGAAAAAATAAATTTTATGGTACAATTTGAAAGACTATTTCATACAAAATTTTACCCACATACAATGTATGTAATTTTTTGCAACAAAAATTCTAGTCATATATACAAATTCATAAAGGGCAGACATCTTATCTTGAAGCAAAACAGGGCCATTTGGGATTGTGGCTAAGTCATTCAATTCAGTAGAAAACAGATTGTACGTATATGAAGGACTAGTTAGCTAAAAAGCCTCCCCGCCTCCAATAAACTATTTAGTATAATCAGATCAAACAGAACTTTACGGTGCACTTTAGAAAGGAGAAAAAGACCAGTGTTTCTAAATGGCAGATCTTGGTAATCTGATCTTGAACTTACTCAGCTTAGAAAATCATATAACTACCTTAGTAAAAGATTTATTTTGGAAATCACACTAAGAAAAATCCAAGCTGTGCCATTTGTGTTAGCCCTCAGAGAAACAAAACTTCCTCAGGCAATTCCAACACTTAACCAGCACTCCTTGGTTTACATAATAAATACAGCATCTAGAAATAAAAGTATCAGGACCAGTAAGTACATCTCTGAATGGTGAAACCCTTTATATACAAACTTGAAGACATGTACGGTATTGTATGTAAATGAAAAACTAAATCTAAACCATATTTTTAAAAATTTGGCTTTAAAAAATAATTTCCTCCCCCCATAAAAAGGTCTTATAAAAAAAATTGGTAAATTGTGCCTCCTTTTAAGTCTTCCTTTCTCAGATTCCCCTAAACTATCCATCTCTCGGGTGCACAGGTGCACAGACCTGTCCGAAGGGAAGACGTGCTCCAGGCCTGGGAGAGCAGGCCTCCTGCAGAGCCAGCCACACAAGCGCCCATCGGGGGAGGCGCAGGGCTGATGCCAAAGAAAGTGAGGATGGCCGGGACAAACTCATGTCCAGATAATGTCATGATGGCCACACCGAAATCGCCTTCTTAAATGTATGAACCTTACAGGTTAGAAACACAAGCAAAAGATAACAGGAACCAATAAGAAAGTTACATAAAGAATTATATACAATTATGAAGAGGTTTAAAGAGTTCACCTGCATCCTTATAAAAATAAACCCTTTTAACCCTTTTCAAGTGCAAATGGATTAAAAATATAATCCATTCATGTTCAGGCCACATTCTATTTATAAAGTGCCTCCAAAAGCATAGTCACCCTTCATCCAGTGTCTGACTTGCAGAAGTCCTCACCAAACCCGAACCTGAAATCTATGACCACTGCTCGCCTTGGTATGCCAACAGCACTACTGCCAGAGAACGTCAGTACAGAACTAACCTCCACAGGCTGTTGTGGACAGAACATGCCTGCAAAGAAATTCCCATCAGTGTCTGGAAGAGCTGTTTATAACTAGCGAGCAGCCTAGCCTGAGGAAGGTAGAAAACATGGTCTTTTATACACTGAATGTGCCTACAGTTTTGAAAGCTCTGAAAATTAGCTGGATAACATTATAAATTGTTCTTATTTTTTTTGCAAATTGAGAGTTAAAGAGAAATTATATTCTATCTGCCTTTTTATTTTCAAACTGAGGATGACTTCAAATCTTTGAAATTTTTTAGCTTTCACCTTCTTGAACTCAGATTGATACTGTACACCATTTTCTGAATTTTCTCCTCGTTCTTCAGGATGTTGGCCTTCACGGCACAGATCTTGTCCTGCTGGTCTTTAATCAGCTGCTCCAGCTCCGCCAGCTCCACCTTCAAGGGTTCCACGGCACTGTCCGTGATACTGACGGGAACAAAACCAGTGGCTCATAAGTATCCCGTCTCATTTTAGATTTGCTTCTTAATTAAAACACTGAAAGACTACAAAAGTGCTTATCTCATCAAAAGAAAAAGGGCAAAAATATAAGTGTACATGGTAATGACATAAAGGGACAGAAACCTCATGCCTGGGGAAGATCCACTCATTTTCACATCCCGCCACAACCAAAAGTGAAGTCAAACATGAAATTTATACAAAGGAGGCTAGTATTTCTTCCTTTTTTCCACTGATTTTTTTAGAGCGTGACCAGGAGGGAGGGAAGAAGAGAGAGAAACATTGATGCCTTCCTCACACGCTCCCACCAGGTCGGGATCGAACCTGCAACCTAGGTATATGCCCTTGATGGGGAATCAAACCCAAGACTATTCAGTGAATGGGCTGGCGCTCTAACCACTGAACCCTCTGGCCAGGGCAAAAACACAACAGTTGATACAGTTACATGCATCCTAGATTCACTGATTAGAAATACCAAATATCAAACATCATTCTAAAATAATCTTTTTAATGACTATTACATTTCTTTTTTAGTAGCAATTTCAAAATGGGTTCACTAGCAGTTCTTTTAGAGTAAAAAAATAAAATACTTTTGAACTGCAAACAGATAAAACTTGGGGAATTTTGATAAAACACATGAAAAATATGGTATCCAAATTGCAGTTTCCTCTATCTTTTATTGCCTAAATCTGTTTTGTGTATGAACATTAACTGCAAATCTCTTCTAACTGCTACAAAAAAAAAAATGCACACCCTGATGGGAATGAGGAACCAAGATGACAGGGGCACCCAGAGGCCTGCAGACTTGGGGAAGTCCTGACACTGCCCCACACCCCCTCCACGGACCCGCCCCTGACCTCTGTTCCTTCTGCAGGGCCTCGGCATGCTGCTGGTTCTCCTGGTGCCACAGCTGCAGCTCGTTCTGCATGGCGTCCGCGTCCTCCTGGAGGTAGTCCATGATTTTGCCCAGGGGCAGCGCACTCTTGCACAGCGTCTGGATGGACAGGCGGAGCTTCTCTATCTCCTTGGAAACAATGTCCTTCTCCTTCTTCCACGCTGACTCCAAGGCAAGGGACTTCTCCTACGTCAGCGGGGGAAGGAAAGAAACACCCTCAGTCTGATGGCAGGAGGGCACGGGAGGGGTTGCCGGTTCAATGCCTGGTCAGGGCTCATACCTGGGTTGTGGATTCCATCCGTGGGGATGTGTAAGGGAGGCAACCCATGGAAGTTTCTCTCCCGCCGTCGCCTTTCCCCCTTTCATCCTCCTTCTCCCGCTTCCTCTCTCTAAATTTAGAAAACATATCCTCAGGTGAGGATTTTTTTAAAGTTCCTTGTTTTCATAAACTGAGAATGCCTGTGTTCAAGTTACCACAGAAGAGCAGACACCGACTATCGAGTGTGCTATTCTCCCAGAAATATTCCAGCATCAAACTCCTTCATAAAGCATGTGTTAACTTTCCCACACTCACAGAAAAGCACAGGAAACATGGATGCAGCGTTAACAAATGATAAAGTGACACGGGCAGGCTGCGTCCCCGGGCCCGAGACATCCTCCGAGGTGACAGTCTTGGAGGGCACCTTGGCCTGCTGGCTATCTCCCTGCCTGTTCCATCCCACAGGACAAAGGGAATCGTATGTCCACACCCGTGGTTCAAGGGTCAGCCATGTTGCACTTGCACGCATATTTTACTCATTTGCTTTGCTGACTAGCATTTCATTGTAGGACTACCCATGATTTATTCATCCTCCCCAAGGCTGATGGACACGTGGGTCATTCTTGGACTGGGCTCTTACAAACCATGCAGCTCTGAATAATCTCACACACGTCCCAGCACACAAGGGCCCAGACATGCCATGTGTAGGGCCACTAGGGGTCTAAGGGTATGCCTGCCTCTAACCTTGGGACACAATGTCAAACAGTTCCCAAAAGGGCTACTGACGTCAAATATGGTTCATGAAGCAGTATTGTATTCATAAGCTCTGAGAGCTGCCGAGTCAGTGGCAGCTCTGCAGTGACAGATACAGCCGTCAGCACTGAGCCAGGGCCCTGGCCGCAGAGAGAAGCTGCCGCTCAGGTCAAAACATGCATGACCCCAAGCAAGCAACCTTCTAGGTGCAGAGCCTGCACATGAAGCAACTACAGACAGAAATCACATGAGCGGGAGGCTCCTGGATGCAGGTACGAGCTGTGCCACCTGTGGTTTCACTGCGCAGACTGGGGCCCGTCGGACTGGGGTGATGTCTGACCTCTGCAACTTACTGTCTATGTCATCTCGGTCAAGATAACGTTTGTGCTTTAGTTTCCTAACTAGAAAATGGGGAAGACACCTGGCTCATAGATCACTGAGGATTAAATAAAAAGACATATGCAAGTTCTCAGTCATAAGAAGCGCTCTGTAATGTCAGCTATTGCTAAAATGATTATATTGCCCACAACGAAGAATAACCAATTGGCTGATAAGGGACCTCCCATAGCCGATGCAGATCATTCGATGTCAGCTACTCCTACAAACAGTTCTGTCCTTGCGAAGGACCAAGGGACGGCCTTGGAAGTCTGGGTCAGGTCAGCGTAGGGATGCTGGCCTGAGACCAGGGGTCACTGTGGCTGAAGCAAAGGTTAGTGCACAGGACAGAGGAGATAACGTTCATACCCGCCTTTCCCACCAACCTGAAAAGTGGAAATAATTTAACACTGACATTAACAAAGCAAGCAGGCAACAGGGAAATGCAGAACTCAATTTCTCAACTAAAAGGCTCCCTTCTCTACCTAAAGAAATGAAAGTAAGTTAAGAATGTGACATTACTGGCCAAACATTTTTATGAAAGACTATTCTCATATATTTATCTTCCAGATGAACTTAAGAATATTCTTTGCCAAGTTCCAAACCTCCACTGAACATTTATTAGAATTACATTAAATTTATAAGTTAATTTCAGAGAAATGACATCTCTATAACATTGAGTTTCCCATCCAGGAGCACAGTGTCTTGATTTTTTTCCAGACTTTTATATTTCTTGGTAAAATTCCTTGGCTTCTCAATCTAGTTCCTAGAAAAGTCCTTTTAAAAGCACGCGTGCCCCGGGAAGTCAGTTTTGTCTCCAGCTCTGCAGGGGACACTGTTTTCACTGCTGACTGCTGACATATAGGAAAAATACTGACCACTGTGTATTTATTTGTCACCGGCCATCTGATACATTTGTTTCTAAGAGTTTTAACTTTGGGGGTTGATTTCCTTGACAAACTGTTGTCATCTTCAAATATGGTCACACCCTGTTTCCCTTCCAGAATCACATCTCATTTCTCTGGCACTGGCACTAGCTAGAACCTCCAGAACATCTCAGCAGGGTCAAATCCCATCCTTGTACCTGAATCTGGTAGAAGTCGCTGCAGCCCCTTGCTGCGGCATCGGATGCTGACCACTTGGCGCAGGCCTTCTTGCTCCCCTGGTTCAAAGTACCTTTCTACCACAGTTCAGGTAAGTTTGCATCGCAATAGGTGCTGAACTGTACATATGCCACTTATTTTTAAGAGACAACACCCTTACTGGTGATATTATTTGGTTCGAGAGTAATTTTTTGGTTAAATGTAAGATAAGCAAGCCACGTTTAATGGATGCTACAACTGACTTGAATTTTTTTTAACTGAAACATCTGACTCTTTACCTGATATAGCAGTACAAATGAGGAAGAAATTGACAAAGGAAACAGATGAGACTATATTTCTCTAATAAGGAACAGTTTTCAATCCTAGAATATATTCTACTTCACTGTTAATTATATAATAAAATACATGCTTAGTAATTCCTAACCTTGACTTTTATTCTTCCAGAATAAACACAGAGTGAAAGAAAATTTTTGTTTTGTTAATATTCACCCAAGGATATTTTTCCCAAGGATATTTAGCGAGAGTGGAAGGGCAAAAGGGAGGGGATAGAGAGAGAGAAAGAGATAGATATCGATGTAAGAGAGATCAGATGGGGGATCAATCCAGATATGTGCCTTTGACTGGGAATCAAACCTGAGACTGCTTGGTGCTTGGGCCGATGCTCTAAGCCCAGAGCAACACCTGCCAGGATAGAAAGCAATTTGTTTAAAAATTAGAGATATCAGTGAAAAGAAAAGAAAAAATTCAAAGAGAAAATCAACAAAGCCAAAAGTTGGTGGTTTAAGAAGACAGACAAATTTCTGGGGGGGGAAAAAAAAACAACGAAATGCACAAATAGGTAATATAATTAATAAAAAGAGAGCAAAACTAAACTACAAGTAGAGCAGATATTTAAAAGAATTCTATCAAGCTGAAACCGGTTTGGCTCAGTGGATGGAGCATTGGCCTGCGGACTGAAGGGTCCCAGGTTCGATTCCGGTCAAGGGCATGTGCCTTGGTTGTGGGCACATCCCCAGTAGGAGATGTGCAGGAGGCAGCTGATCGATGTTTCTCTCTCATCGATATTTCTAACTCACTCTCTCCCTTCCTCTCTGTAAAAAATCAATAATATATATATTTATATATAAAAGAATTCTATCAAGACAATAAACTTGAAAATTTCTAAAGAAAGTGGTAACTGGCACTGACTTGAGAAGAAACAGAAAGCCTAAATGCTCCCGTAATTAATATAGAAATAAAAGCAGTAGTTTCAATTTTTTCCACCAAAGAAACATGACGCTCAGACAGTTTTACAGGTGAGTCCCACCAGTTGTCAAGACACAATATCATTCTACCTACAATCTATTCTAGAGAAGAGAACACTCCCCATTCATTTTAAACCTGGCACTCAGACAAGAGCAGGAAAGAAAATCACGGGCCCATTTCATCCATGAATATAAATAGTAATTATCAACTACAATCTAACAGTGTATAGATCTATATCATAAAAGGCCTGTGGTCATGACACCATCATGACCCTCTGAAATGTGTCTCTGTAAACGGGTACAATTGTGGTCGTGACGCCAAACGAGCAGCGGCTCTCGCGGCAGGCAGGGCTCGAACTACTAGCGGCAGAGAGCTACTGAGCGGCGGAGGGCAGGGCGAGAGCTACAAGCTGTGATGGCGGGTGGCCAGCTGAGGCAAGCAGAGGCGAGCTACTCTCACACAATTTCGATTTCAAGCGCGCTGGGCCTCTAGTAGAAAGATAATATAACATCACAATGCTGGTTTTATTCCAAAAATGTAAGAATAATTTAATATTAGAAAAGCTATAAATGTCATTTAGTAAATTAACAGAATCATGTCACTCATCACAGAAAAAGAATTTAGTAAAATTACCACTCAATTCATGATAAAGCCCCATACTGGGGGAAAACTGTACTTTCCCCATCTGTTTGCTACAACAAATACCAGCCAAGGGTAAATTCCAGAAGTGTTCCCATGAAAAATCAGGAAGGGAACAGGTGGCCAGAGCAATCAGGCAATAAAAGGAAAGTGCAAGGATGGGAGTTAAAAACTAAAGTAAAAAACTCAGCCATCAAGACACCTTAACGCAAGTGAAGAAAAAAGCTTCTGCACCCTGGCCAGGTGGCTCAGTTGGTTAGAGCAGCGGTTACCAGCCCATGGTCCGCGGACCACTGGAGATCCGTGAGGTGTGAAAGGTTGGCAGCCGCTGGTTTTGGGTACCGTCCCATACACCAAAAGGTGACAGGTTCAATTCCCAGGGTAGGGCATATCCAAGTTTCAGGTTTGATCCCCGGTCAGGGTGAGTTCAGGAGGCAACCAATGGATGTTTCTCATATTGATCTTTCTCTCTGTGTGTGTCCTCTTCCCTCCCTCACTTTCTCTAATATCAACTGAAAAAATACTTTGGAATAAATTATGATTTTAATGTGTTTTTAACTCCCTTGACCCTATACCCTACTATCTATTATGATGTTATTTTTCTATACTCCAATTTTTTGAAAACCGGTTTAGGGCTTTTGCATTAATTTCTGTAGTGAGAGTTATGTTCAATTCTACTTGCTTAACTGGTTTTAATGCTCAGCTTAATTCATTTCATCCACACCAATGCTGCCCAATAGAAATATGTGAACCACATAGACAATTTAACATTTTCCAATAGTTTCATTTAAAAATAAATGGGTGAATTTCAAAAAATTTAACTCAATATATCCAAAATATTGTTTCAACATATAGTTAGTATAAAAATTACTAACAGGATTTTATGTCCTTCTTTCCTTCTGTCTTTGAAATCAGCTGTGTATTTCACACTTGAGGTGCCTCAGCATGGATCTGCCACTTGTCAAGTGTCCCAGAGCCACCTGTGACGAGGGTCAGCACAGGGCCACCCTCTGCCCTTCCAAGACTGTGAGTTCCCTTTGTCCCCAGAACATAAAAGCGCTGAGTGCAGACTCACAGCAGGTTAAGCTTCTTGCTTTCATGGAAGTACCACAGTGCCTCTAAAATAGCATGCTTTATGTTTAATGTCATACTAATCTAGGTCAGACGCTGTTTTAACTTCATTCCTATCACACTTCTCTTGGAAATCTGTATTACTGTCCAAACTACAAATTTCCAAGTTGTGGCAGAAAACCAGAGCCAGAGAGCTAAGCCGGGCCCCCACTGCCAGGGCCTGCAGTCAGGACAGCTGCACTGCAGGGGCAAAAAGCTCCACCCAGCAGATTCTGTGGGGTCACCGAGATCATGGCCCCTCCTCACTGTGCCCTGACCCTAGAAGCCTCGTGGGAAATGTCCGTTACACCTCCTAACAAAGACGAATCTCAGTAGTTTGAAGGACTTTGTCCTCAGACCTCTCCAAACTACTGAGGGCTAGTCTTCCGGTGCTGGACCCAAGGTCACCGGGCAGCTCCAGCTTCTGTACCATGGGACCAGGTCCCTGCTGTTTTCCCAACGACTGCTTTCCCGACCACCTGCACTTTCCCAAGCTTCACTCACGTTACACTCAGCCTGACTAAACCCAACCTGAATTCCAGTTCTATCCACTGATTTTCATCCTGTGGCTAATGTGATGTCAACTCCTCACACATTCCTTAATGTGTCACAGTTAATATATTTAAATACCAGGTCTACACTACTTAGTAACTGAATTTACAGCTACAGACTTGGGCTGTCAAAGTCAATCAAACTGGACATACTTTGCCCTAGCCAGTTTGGCTCAGTGGATAGAGTATTGTTGGCCTTCGGACTAAAGGGTCCCAGGTTAGATTCCAGTCACTAACCTGGGTTGTGGGTTCACTCCTCTCAGGGTACATAGCAGAGGCAACTAGTCAATGTCTCTCTCTCACATCAATGTTTCTCTCTTTCCTTCTCCTCCCCCCTCCCTTCCACTCTCCTGAAAAGCAATATCCTCAGGTGAGAATTAACAACAACAAAAACTTTAAAAGAAAAGAAAGTATGAAACTTACATTCAATTAAAATAGATATAACATGAAAAAAAGACTGAAAAATCAGAAGAGAACAGTCTTCACACAGTCCCCAAAAGTGAGTTAACCACCTCTGAAATCACTGGTTATTATTTCGAAGCATCTTCATTTACAAAGTTTAAAACACAAGTATTTTTAAAGTATAACTAACACTAATAAAAGTGCTTTTCTGGTTGTTTTTCAAAAACTTCATAAATCTGAAGAAAAAATGTTGGCATGAACTAATATCTTACTATTAGCAAAGTTTAATATTTCCTCTTGAAAAGGGAACAAATAAGTCAGGATAATGAAAAAAATGCTCAAAGCAGTCTGATTCACATATTTATTTTATAATATATTATTCAATCCATTAGTACACTAAGAAATGGCTTTTCTTCCAACAAAACTTCAAAGACAGGCTGGAGAGATGCCCAGATTACAAATATGTATTTCCTTAGCATTGAAAAAAAAAAAGCTCCCTCCAAAAAAAGTAAAAAGTACTAAGACTAAGGGCACACTATTACTTATATGTGAAAAGCAGAGAAAACACCTAATATTTGAATTTGTTGTGTTGTTGTTAATCCTCACCCGAGGATATTTTTCCAATCACTTTTAGAGAGAATGGTAGGGAAGGGGAGGAGAGAGAGAGAAACATCTATGTTAGAGAGATACATGGATTGGTTGCCTCTGACATGCACCCCTACTAGGGCTGGGGATTGAACCTGCAATCCAGGTACATGCCCTTGACTGGAATCAAAACCGAGACCCTTCAGTGTATGGGGCAATGCTCTAACCACTGAGTACACCACCCAGGACTAGTATTTGAATTTTTAGAGATAGCAGATATGCAAGTAATATTATGATTAATTTGTATAAATCAATAATAACAGGCAACTACAGCCCACAGGACTGAGTACATTACAATCACCTCCCCAGGTAGTCCACAGGGTGTACTGAAGCCCAGCCCCAAAATGTAGAAGGAAGAACTGTGGGAGCACTCTACGCTTTTACAAACACCGATCACAGCCAGGCCAAGAAGAAAGGCTCACTTCCAAATAATCAATATCATGTAGACCATGTTCTCTGAATGTGCCATTATGTGAGGTACTGTCAATAAAAAGACTTTTCAGCTCTGGTCGTGTGGCTCAGTTAACTGGAGCATCGTCCCATGCACCAAAAGGTCTCAGGTTCGATTCCCAGTCAGGGCACATGCCGGATTGCAGGTTTGATGACCAGCCCTGGTCAGGAGGCAACCAATCAGTGTTTCTCTCTCTAAAAAAATCAATGAACATGTCCTTGGGTGAGGATTTAAAAAGAAAAAAGACTTAAAAAAAAAAACTTTTGAAAGTCTTATATTTGAAAGCTTAAGAACAGACTTCTAAGTAGTCTACATGTCTAAAAGAAATAACAACAAAGGACTTCATATTAAAATTTAAGAAAATTTAATATTAATTTGTTATTTAAGAAATTTAAAATTCAAGGTTAAAGCATGCTTAAAGAGAAATGTATAGTCGTGACTATATTAATTTTTAAAATGACAAAAACTAAAAATAAATGAGCTAAGTTTTACACAAGAGGCTAGAAAAAGTAAATGCGTAAAGAAATTAAAAGGGCCTTAGCTGGTTTGGCTCAGTGGATAGTGCGTTGGCCTGCGGACTGAAGGGTCCCGGGTTCGATTCCGGTCAAGGGCACATGCCTGGGTTGTGAGCTCTATCCCCAGTAGGGGACATGCAGAAGGCAGCCGATCAATGATTCTCTCTCATCACTGATGTTTCTATCTCTCTCTCCCTCTTCTTTCCTCTCTGAAATCAATAAAAATATATTTTTTAAAAAGAAATTAAAAGAAAAAAGAGCAGAAATCACTGAAATGAAAACAATACAAAAGTGAGTATCTACAAAACCAAAGTTAATTCTTTGCTAGGGAGTGCCTACTTCAGCAGTTTTACAAAAGTCTCCTCAAGGGAAAAAAAAAAAAAAAAGATGACATTTCCAGAAGGAAAGGAAAACTGTAACTATAGATATATTTTTAAATCATAAAGTATACGTCAAACATGTTCTTGCCATGACTTTGGAAAACATGAATGAAACGAACAACTTCCTGGAGAAGCGCCGTAGAGAGACTGCCGGTCAACCCCGTTTCTGATCTCTGACAAGCTTCCTGCCACTGAGAGCAGCCACATAGTAGACGTGCTAGTTCCAGAAATCCTCGGCCCCAGCCAGGCAGGCAGCCTCCTCCACTGACCCATGTGCCTTGCAAATATTATCATTTCTGAGTGTGCCAGGCAGTGAGGAAACCTGGCAAGTTCTAGTCTGTGTTAATGGAACCCTTGATGGTTAGCCAAGCAAACTGATGCCTGCAATAAAAATGTCACTTCATGGTTCCCTCAGTGACAAAAATGTGGCCAACATAATGTAAGTGGACGTGGTGTGCACAACTCCCAAACAATAGCCTGAGTGAGAAGGGGTGTGCCCTTCTCCTACTTCCCTTTTCCTCCTTCCTTCTGGCTGGAATGCAGTCCCGAAGGCTGGAACTGGGCAGCCATCTGGGCCCAGGAGGTGCCCAGAGCCTGGAGGTCAGGAGGAAAGAGGTGGAAGGCGTCTGCGTCACTGCCACTCCAGGCTCTGGCACACGAGCTAAAGCACTTTCTACCTCACGTAAGCCACTACTGTTCCGGATCTTTCCTTCACTCGTAGGTCAACTTGACCCTGATTCAAATACTAATTACCAAAAGAAACTAAAAAGGAAATAGGAAAACAGAATTACCCACTAAGGAAGCTGACTTGGTAAAAGGGACAGAAAGGACCAGTTTGAGAGAAGAGGGCAGCCAGCCACCTCAGGACTTCAACAGCACTGAGTGAGAGGAGCAGGAGCCAGCCGCCGGACGGCAGGATCCTCAGCCACAGAAAAAACGCAAAGTAGGACCACAACAAATTACGAAGGCTGACCACTCCAGTCCCAGCCTGCAGGCAGGCCCCTCCCCTGGGCTGGGGGGAAAGCGAGGAATGGCAGGGCAATGCCTGGCCTGTGGAAAGGACTCTGAGAGACTGAATTCCACAGCCACACACAGCAGGCCAGAAGGTCGGCCTCCTTCAGGGGAGCCAACAGTGCTCTTACGTGTTTCTCCTCTGAGCATCTAAAGCAGTGGTTCTCAACCTCGGCTGCACAGTAGAAATACCTGGGAATCTTTTTAAAATCCTGATTTCTGGGCCTCATCCTCAGGAAATTCTGTTTCTTTGTTACTAATATTGTGGCCCCACCCCATGACAAAGAAACAGAATTTCTGGAGGATGAGGCCCAGAAATCAGTATTTTAAAAACATTCCCAGGTGATTCTAATGTGCAGCCAAGGTTGAGAACCACTGATCTAAAGGCTCCCCCTGGTGGTATTCTCACTGCTTGGTTCTCGTAGGCTATTTCAGGCCGCATCTCCACGACAAAACCATGTCATTTTAAGCAGAATTATCTAAAACCACCATTAAATCAATATATGTGTGAGTATGTGTAAAACATGGGAGTGTGGCTGCTGATACAACGAACTTTCTAAGAAATTGTTTTCTGTAAAAAACACACAATAAATATTTATTGTTATTTTTTTAAGCGAATGTAACAGAACCCTAGACATGACATTTGCGGCACACTGCCTGGCCTGCAGGTGTTCACCCCAGGGTCACATGCCTAAGGAGCAGTGGCAGGCAGGAGGCCGTGGGTCCCAACAAAGCCTCATCACACACTGTGAGAAAGACTGCTGGGAGGCCTGATACCAGGAGCCTGTATTTAAAAGCCAGACTTGAAAGTTCCCCTAGCCTCTCGATCAGCCAGCGCCAGGCGGCCTGCTCCTGACTCTGCACAACGAAGGGATGGACGAGGCAGGAAGGGGAGAGCCATGGAGTCAGAGCAGAGCAGGCCTTGGCCCTTGACTCCTGAGCCCCCAAGCGAGACTGCTGCCCACCCAGGGCAGAAGTGACCCAGGTCCGGGGAGGTGACAGCCATTGCAAGAGCCACAGTGTCTTCCCTCCCCACCGAGGGAGGGGGCGCTTTTCTACATATAAACAGACATTACTGTGTAACCACGTTAGAACGGTGCTTCTAGTTTTTTCAAGTAAATGTACGAAACAGACACTTAACATGCTGATATTTACAAGACATTCCATTACCTTCTCTCCAGGTTTGGGTGGCAGCTGCAGCTTCTCATAATCTTTCTTTGTCTCCAGAATTTTTTTGACGAGTCCTCCTGTTGAGAAGCAGCGGCTGTATGCTCCAGTTGTTCTCTGCCCTTTGAAGCTACTCTACTCTGACTGGGCAGAGGGCTGGCAAGAACACCCAAGTCCTTATTCTTCTCCTTCTACACTCAAAACAGCTTCAATAACCTTTATTTGCTAAAGATAGCCCGCATCAGACTGATACAACAACTGGTGGTGGAAACAAACTCTACAGCTTCATATTGTTTCAAAGAAATCAGCTCCTTGAAAGGGAAAAATAATCTTTAGAAATAAAACAGATTTTCTCTTCTGTTTCCAAAGAAGAAGAAGAAATGCAGAGCCCAGCAGCATGGCTCAGTGGTTGAGCATTGAAGGTCTGATTCCTGGTCAGGGCACATGCCCCAGCTGCAGGCTCAGTCCCCAGTAGGTGGTGTACAGGAGCTAGCCGATGGGTGCTGCTCTCTCACATCGATGTTTCTCTCTCTCTCCCTCTCCCTTTCTCTCTCTCTCAAATCAATAAAAACATATTTAAAATTTAAAAAAACCTGAATCTGATCAACTCTCTAGAACAGTGGTTCTCAACCTTGGCTGCACATTAGAATCATCTGGGAATCTTTTAAAATCCTGATTTCTGGGCCTTATCCTCTGGAAATTGTTTCTTTGTTACTAATGTTGTGGCCCCACCCCATAACAAAGAAACAGAATTTCTGGAGGATGAGGCCCATAAATCAGGATTTTAAAAAGATTCCTAGGTGATTCTAATGTGCAGCCAAAGTTGAGAACCACTGCCCTAGAACTAAGTTACAAGAATGTGGAAAAAGGCATACTAGAGGGTATAATAAGCAGCACCCCGGCATGAGAAATTCAGACAACCGGCTTCAATAAATACATCATGAGGGAAAAGGGTGGGAGGGCCCCGAGTTAAGGAAACTTCAGTCAGATCAACTGTAATGCAGGGACCTTGTCTGGACTGCCAAACTGAAAAAACACACAAAACTGGAAAAAGAGGCATGGATGATACTAAGTAATTTTTTTGTACATGTGGCAATGAATTTATGGCTATATTTTTTTTAAAGGGCCCTTATCTTTTAGAGCTACGTACGGTGTGTTTCCCGAAGAAATGATGCCCTGGGACTTGCAAAGGGCCTGGGGAGTGGGTTGGGGGGGTGGAGGCTGAAATAAAACAAGATCAGCCTCACTGTGGGAGCTGTGTGATGGGGACAAGTGGTCACTAGCCTATTCTCTGCTTTCATAGGTGTATGAAATAAAGCAGATCACACTGCAGAACTGTCCACCTGGGAATGACCTTGGAGGTCATGCAATTCCAAATGTAACCACACAGATAAGAAAAGGAGTCACCTACAAAACAGCTCACACCTGACCTCCAGGGTCGGGGTGCCCCTGGGTCCCCCAGGTTGGGAGCAGCATCCATCATCTCCCAGAATAAAAAGCACCAACCTCACAGGGACCCGTGCCCATGGAGCCCTATCTACTGCTGGTCGGACTCCTGCGTCGGATCCTTCCAGCCCACACCAACACCAGCACTCACCGTGCTTCTCATCTTCCTCCAGTTCTACTGCGGGTACCTGAGCAGGAAAGGAAGGAGAAGAAAGGAGATTCGGGTTTGTTGAATTCTCAAAATCCTACCTTCATGGATCTCCTCAGAGGAATGGTGAAATTAGGGTAGAAAACTAACTGAAAAATTAGAGGGAAGTTCTGTCTGCATCAATCTGAACGCTGGAGTGAAAGTGTCATTACCAAACCCCCAGGCCAGGGCACTAACCACTTCGAGTTCTGACACCTCAGAGAGAGGGGGCGCAGCCTCCACCACAAACTGGTCGTCCTCTTCGTTCTCAGAGTTCTGCACATCGACAATCACATTGGAGACGGTTTGACCACTTCCTGTCCTGAATACAAAGAAATCAGATTAAATTAGAAATCTTGATGATGTTTTCATCCACCCCGTGCATCTGGAGCTGAGTGCGAGGTTATGTGAGAGCAGCTCAGCACAAGGGCTGTCGCTCTTGGTGGGGGGCTGCCTCTCCACTGTAGGATGTTTAGCAGCAGCCCTGGCCCCAAACCCCCCAACTGGATGCTAAGAACTTTCCCTCTGCCTCCTCCCAGTCATGTCACCACTCCAGACATGGCCCCAACATCCCCGGGGGTGGGGTGACCCCTGGATGAGGACCTCTATACAGCCCCCTCTCGTGGAGACCTCCTGCTCCTCCTCCCCAGACTCCTGGTGAATGAGGAAAACCGAGCGGCAGAGAGAACTCACCTCCCAGAATCTCACCCACATATTAACTCTCCACGCCCCCTTGCCCACTCAGGGATTCTGTTCCAACACCCCAGCCTGCTTCTCCCACACCACCAAATCCGCCCCCACAGGACCATCCTGTCACCCAAAAATGTGCTCATTCTCTCGTCTTCAAAACAAGAACCAGTAACTTCCCTCGGCCCTGCCTTCCTTCCCACTCCCTACTGCCCTTCCTCTGCTTCTCTTTGTCTCTTTGCAACAAAACCTGAGTGAATGCCCACACCTGCCGTTTCCAAGTCCGCCCTCCTGCTCTATCTGAAACACCCGACCCAGCCTGCTGACTTCCGTACCTTACAGATCCTACTGCATCCACTGGCAGGTTGTAAACTTACAAAAGCCCTACCTGGCGCTGGCCTTTATATTGTTGATGATTTGCTCATAACCTGTTTTTTTTTATTTCTGTGCAATTAAACCTTTAAATCTTTTTTCCTGTTTTTCCCCTCACTGTGTTTATGCTTAGAAAACCCTCCACCCAGAGGTCAGAGAAATGCACCCGAACATCCTCCCCACGTGTTGTGAAGGTTTAACTGTGGGAGTGCCTGTGTTCTCTCTCACCCATCTGAAAAGTGAGGCCATGTGTGGTTTCAGGTGAGGGTCTAACCTGATTTTTCTTTTTCTCAACAGCAAGCTTTCCCAGGACCATCCAGTCCACCCTTCCCCTGCAGCATGTGCCCGATTCCCATCGATCCCCAGGTCCACACACGGGAGAAGCCCCTTGCCCCTCCTGCTAGGGCGCGCCTCACCTGTCCGCTGTTAACACCTCCGCGCTGTCTTGTCGTTTCACTCGGGGAGGCGCTGGCCTGGCACTCCCAGGCCGAGGAATTCTTCTAAAACCAGACAGTGGAAAACCAAATCAGGGGTATAAACACTCCCACATTGCAAAGTAGACAACAGAAAACCCAGGTCAGCTCAGCACTGCCTTCCCGCCACCATCTGCCTCCTAGTCTGCACATACGCTCAGGATAGTAAGAAATGCCATTAACCTAAAAGGACCCATCTTTTAATCTTACATTTTCATTAATTTTAAGGTACAAAAATAACTATCAATAATCAAAACATGACATAATTTAGCCATAAGTATGCATTCCCCTAAATCTCTAAAATGTTCTATGTGTAGTTAGTTGTCACCCAGGTACAGGAAGACTAAATAAAATACACGGTTTTTGCTTCTTAGTACAAATGTCTCCTCAGAATTAAGCTCAAGCATTACACGAACTGCAGGAGATACAGAGGAGTGTGTCAGCTCCGCATGGGGGGAGCACAGACCTGGCGCCGGACGGGAGCTCGGGGGGGACCTCAGCGTTCGCGGGCACCTCTGACTTCTCCTGGCTGATGGGTCCTGCTTCTCCTTCTGCGGGGACGGCACCCCAGTCAGCAGTTTGCAAAGGAAGGAACAGAAACAACGGATACATTACTGGAGAAGACAGTAACCAAGTAATTGCAAATATAAATGAGCTTTCTCATCCATCATCCTGATGAAGATAAAACAGACACTTGGCATCTAACTCTGGTAAAGACCAGGGAAATGGGCTCTCTCCAACCCTGACTCAACTCCTCCAGAAACAAAACTAAAAAGGTAGATCAATCAATTCAGCACTTTAACTTAAAGAAAATACAACCTAAAGAAATGGACACGTTAAATAACACATGTGCCAGAAGGCTCCCGTCACCACTAGTGACTAACAACAGGCAATCTGGTAAATACGGCATCGCCACATGCAAGACCTTTTAGTGTAAACAGTGCCGTCATTTTACCATGTAACCAGCAGAGTACAACGATACATCTAATAATTGCATGTCCATACATGGGGTTCTAGAAGGTCTTCATTTAAGCTGTGAGCAGTGGAATCCCCAGTGCTTTTCATTTTCTTCATTTTAAAAATTTTCTACTTTGAGTACACCATATTATATTTATAATCTGAACAAAATTGTCTTCACTTTGATAAAATGATTTAATCTGTAAATAACAAGTCCAAACTATTAAGACAATTACATTTACTCCACTATTTAAAGTAAAAGTGAAAACCCATCAGAATTTGAATATTGAAAATATACTTTATACTTTGGAAAGAAATCCTTTGAAATGTTTTTTTAATATACTTTTATTGATTTCAGAGAGGAAACAAGAGGGAGAGATAGAAACATCAGTGATGAGAGAGAATCATTGATTGGCTGCCTCCTGTACGCCCCCTACTGGGGATCAAGCCCGCAATCCAGGCATGTGCCCTTGACTGGAATCAAACCTGGGACCCTTCAGTCTAAAGGCCGACGCTCTACTCACTGAGCCGAACAGGCTAGGGCTTGAAATGTATTTTTGACACATCAAACATGCAGATTAAATCTTAAATTGGGATAGTGGAGACGTGTTTTACTGACACACCTGTAAGACATAAATCTGAGAGCATGTCTGCATCTGTACACACGTGTACACACAATTCATACCGAGCACTCAGCGCCATTCCTTACCTGAAACACTAGGGGAATCACCTGAAAAGAAGAAAAAGAACACATCAGAAATTCACTTTTGCGTTAGTAAACCTCGGTATACAAAAAAAGCAGAACAGTATTAGAGAAAAATACATAATAAACAATTTGGGTTTTATTAGGGGGAAAATGGTCATTTCTTCAAAACTTCTTTTCTAGTCACTATCACTATTTTGTTTTCAAGGATAGAAAAACAAAGAACAAAGAAAACTATGACTCATAACATGTTATAACAGGAAACTGGTATGAAGAAAGTGTGACATAGGACAAACACTGACTGACTCCAAATGTACGGGTCTAGGCCATTCCTCGAAGGAACCGCCAGCCACGGTTAGGACTCGGGTGAGACCAAGCAACCAGCCTCCCACAACTGGTCAGTCAGGACTTTTCCACCAGCTCCTAAATTAGAAGAAACTTTCTCAAGCTCCACAGGAGCAACCTTTGCACTTGTCACCGGGGTCCTTTTCCTTCAAGTGTTGCTCAGGGCACAGGTAGCTGAGAGAAGCACTATAGGGTTGTAGGGTGGGTGGGTTCAACCCACACCATAGGTGGGTCATCCTTTTTTGTGTTACTCTGAGAATGCACGAACACATGTGCAGAAGAGCTGAAACTGCACACCCCTGGGTCACTGGGAGGACCCACAGGCCAACGCAGGGTGAAGAGCACTCTCGGCCCCCTGCTCTGTCCACCCGCAGGAGGACTTGACTCTCCACTGACTATGGAACACCACGCAGAGCCACAGCAACAGTGCCCCAGGGGCAGCGGGAACCGGGAGGCCCCACAGGACCCCACAGAGTGAGAGCACAGGACAGGCCTGGTGACCAGGGGGGCCCGAGGAACTTGAGGGGCGGTTAAGAGGGGCCTGGAGAATGTGGCTCTAGACCAGCGGTTCTCAACCTTCCTAATGCCGTGACCCTTTAAAACACTTCCTCATGTTGTGGTGACCCCCAACCATAAGTTTATTTTCATTGCTACTTCATAACTGTAATGTTGCTACTGTTATGAATCGTAATGTAAATATCTGATATGCAGGATGTATTTTCATTGTTACAAATTGACCAAAATTAAAGCATAGAGATAAATCACAAAAACAGTATGTAATTATATATGTGTTCTCCAATGGTCTTAGGCGACTCCTGTGAAAGAGTCGTTAGACCCCCAAAGGGGTCGCGACCCACAGGTTGAGAACCGCTGCTCTAGATGACACCAAGGTGTGAGAACGTGCACATGGCAATTTCAGTCCCATGACGCGGTGTGACTAAGCCACTCCTGAAAGCATCATGGCTCCCTGCTGCTAAACTCCCATATGGCCACGACTCCTAGTGGGAGCACGTCCCGATGATCCTGTCCCCCAATGGCCCTCTGTGCTTCGAGGTTCCTGGTGGCCGGCCCATGTCCTCCTCCTACCCACAGGCTGTCCCCGACCCGGTGGCCAAGTCCCTTCCAGCTCTGGTGCACACCACTGTCCTCAGTCCGCTCTGTGCACACTCACACACTCACTGCCCGAGGCCTGACACCACTGTCCTCAGTCCGCTTTGTGCACACTCACACACTCACTGCCCAGGGCCTGACACCGCTGTCCCCAGTCCACTTTGTGCACACTCACACACTCACTGCCCGGGGCCTGACCCCGCTGTCCTCAGTCCGCTTTGTGCACACTACCACACTCACTGCCCAGGGCCTGACACCGCTGTCCCCAGTCCGCTTTGTGCACACTCACACACTCACTGCCCAAGGCCTGACACCACTGTCCTCAGTCCGCTTTGTGCACACTCACACACTCACTGCCCAGGGCCTGACACCGCTGTCCTTTGTCCACTCTGGGCACACTAACACACTCACTGCCCAGGGCCTGTCACACTAGGCCTCCAACAGGTGTTTTCTGTTTGAGCAAATGGACAAATGTCAGCCCCACTCACCCCTCCCGGCCACACCAGCCCCAGCAGCCCCAGGCCACCCAGCAACCGGCCCGCACAGCCCTGTTTCTGGGGCACGACACTCGAGGAGGCCCTGGCACTCCTCTAGCCTGTTAGAAACTCCAGGCCTTAGAAGACAAATGCAGAATGTGCATTTCATCACAACTTTTTTTAAAATGCTAAGAAAACTATGCCAAAAGCAGAGACTAACCAGGTGCAACTTAAGACACTGAAAGAACATTACAGACAGAAAACCATGGTCATGAGAGTGTTGTGAGCTGATGACAGTGTTGTGAGCTGATGAAAGTCATCTTTGAACATGAAATCAGCGGAGTGTGCTTGGCCTGTGGGAAGCCCAGCAGTGGCTGAGGCTGGCTTCAGGGTCATTCCTACGCTCCAGGGTCTGCCACTTTACCTCCCTCCGGAAAAACTCCCAGGACACGGGACAGGCTGGTCTATCAGCAACGACTAGAATATTCCGCTCTCGTTTATGTAGCCGAGAAAGGAAGTCATGGCCAGGTCCAGGCCTGGCGTATGAAGCTAAGGACAGAGCCCCGTGTGAGCCACAGCTCTGACAGGACCCCAAAAAGGGAGATGCCCACAGGGCATGCCCACCGCGTCGGGGGACTCAGCGCCCCAGGAAAGGAGTGAAAAAGCCGTCCTTACCTTTCTGCTTCACTGCTGGTTCTGGCTCGGGGTTGTCCCGCCACAGACTAGGTGAGTTACCATCTGAAACACTAGCTGAGTTAGTATTAGCTTCTGTCGGTCCTGATGTGAAACAGTTTGAAACGGGTAGTTAAGACTGTGCACTGCAGGCTGGTGGCTTTACCACAGAGCTATTGACCACTAGGTGACCCGCAGTGTATAGTGGACGCACCAAAGGCGATCCCCAGGGGAAGCATTCGAGATCTTGCTGCCAGCCATATGTCCTCATTTTGGCTCAAATAAACTCATAAAAATTCAAAAATAAAAAAAAAGGTCCCCAAGTGTGGCTCTTGGGTCCAGAGGGAAGGAAGGGTGCAGCCTGTGAGCAGGGCGAGGCCCACTCAGCCCAGGTGGGAGCCTGGCCCCCCTCCTCCATTTCTAGAAGCGTCTCCCACTTCCGCCAGGCCTGGGAGTTGAGAAGCTGCAAATAGGCAGTAATCTCAGGAAAGCAGGAGGAAAAGAAAAATAATTTTTGGCACGGTGTACAGGCCTAGATATCTTAAATGCTCCCAAATACCTGTCTACCAATTAATGACTAATGTGCCAATGTTGATAAAATTAGAGAAAAAAAAATATATCCAATATCTGAGAAATGTTTTTCCTATTTTAAAAAAAGGGGGGAGGGGCAAGGAGGTACAGGAGGGACAGATTCTGAATTGTGGCAGGACCCCGGGCTTGAAAGTGACCTATCACTGAAGGACCCCAATGTCTAAGAAGAAAATAATATTGGGAGACAAAAATAATATAGAAAAATGTTCCCTTTCCTGAAACACAACTTATAATTTCTCAAAAGTATTCAAAGAAATAGTTTATATCAACCTGCCATTGACTATCAAAGAACTGCTTTATTTTATGTAACAGAAGTACATAAATAGATGATATAATCTTCTAAGGTGCTTTTTTTAAAATCTTTAAAATGATGCAGACAGACAATCTGATTCACGTGGTTAATTACTTATGATATCTTATAGACGGCAGACAAGGAAGCAATATGAAATATTAAGTTCTAGACAAACATAAGCATCAGCGTGGCGGCTATAGATTATCAATTTTAGAAGAAAACACCCCAATAATTTTAAGTTCCATTTTATTTGAAAGAGTCAAATATTTTCTATACGCTAAAAACCCACTAGCACAATAAGTAAGTTACAAATGTACTATCTTTATTCTGTAGTTCAAGCAGACTAGTGACACTTTGCACAATTTTATCTTTTTAAACTTCTGGTTATTTTCTTGAGTAAGCTTCAAATTCCCACAAATAGAACCGAGAAACAGGCTACATATTTACTAATTATACAACTAATTCTTAATCACAGAGGGAAGGTTAACCAGTTTGCCAAATAACACTCAAAGAAATAATACACTCATTAAAATTACCATAAACTGGAAAGAAAAAAAAGGAGCACTAGCGCCATCTGTTGTCTAAACTACCAGGAACCAAGGAACCTCGCAGGTCAGGTGTGGACCGGGCATCAAGACCTCTCATGTTCTGCAGCCCTTCCTGAGCCGCAGCCTGCAGCTGTCATAGAGTCCAACGAGATCCCGGTGCACCCCAACGGGAAACAAGGTAAAGAGCACAGTGTACCTGCATCGGGGTGAAGGGGAAGCAAAACACTCTGCCTGATCCAAGCAGGCCTTCAGGTCTAACAGAAATATGGGGCGGTGGGGAGTAAAGGGGTGTCATAAGTTAAACGACACCACAAAGAAACAACCAGGCAAATCCAGAAAGTGAACATTCTACAAGGCAAACAACCTATTCTCTCCAAAAGTGTGC
>NW_006288615.1:6855712-6861804 GCF_000327345.1 Myotis davidii | reverse complement strand
TGGGGAGCGGGATTCTAAATTCAAAGTAAAGAGGCAAAAATTATGATAAAAATATAGTGTATCAATCTTAACTGGATCCTGGTTTTTAAAAACATAAGAACTTTTTTGACACAATCAGAATACAGCCTGGGTTTTTAGGTGTATCGGGGTCAGATAGCAAGAGAATTTTGTTAGGTGCAACAATAATTTTGTGCTGTGTAGGAGTACGTCTTTTTTATTTTATTTTTTGAGCTACATGCTGAGATATTTAAAGGGAAATATGTAGAGGTAAACTGTTAGGATGTTTTCAATATACTGTGAAATATTTCATAAAAATACATAGCTATGTAAGATCTGGAAACAGCCCAAGTGCCCATCAGTAGATGAGTGGCTAAAAAAGCTGTGGTACATTTATACCGTGGAATACTATGCAGCAATAAAAAAAAAAGAATCTCTTATCCTTTGAGATAACATGGAGGGACCTGCAGAGTATCATGCTAAGTGAAATAAGTCGGTCAGAGAAAGAAAAGTATCACATGATCTTACTCATATGTAGAATCTAAGTAACAAAATTAACTGATGAATGGAGTGGATCCAGAAACATGGAAGCATGGAACAGAGTGTGGAATCTTGGAGGAAAGGCGGAGGATGGGTGGGGGGTGCGGGGGGAGGAAACCAACCAAGGACCTTATATGCATATATGTATAACCCATGGACACAAATGAGGCTATGCATATATGCATGGGGGGAGAACCTGGGCCGGGGTTGGGGGGGCGCAGGCTGGAGGAAGTCAATGGGGAGTAAAGGAGACATATGTAATACTTTCAGCAATAAAGAATTAAAAATAAATAAAGTTACACAGCTATTAATGAAGCAAATATGACCAAATGTCATCACGATGGATCTAGGTGAGAGATATATGGGTCTTAATCATTCTAATCTCTCTACTTCTGTATCTTTCACAGTAAGAAAATTTAAACAATAAAACAAAATTAAATGAGGGACTCAAGCAAAGTAAAGGCACAGATGGCTTCCTGTTCCGCAAGGGCTGGGCCTGTCAAACCACAGTAAAGAGAACAGGCAGAGCAGGCAGCCTGCACCACAACCTCAAGGAGGGGGAGAAACAGTTCACACTTTAAAAATTAAATGGATAAATTCCTTATGGGATCCTTTAACCCACCTGAAAAAGCAAATGATAACAACAAAAACATGAACTCTGCTCCTATCCCTGACAACACAAAGCCAGCCATCTGGCATTGGGCACAGGCTAGCCAGGGCCTCGGTGGGTTGGCACAACATGGGCACCAGGGGCTCCCAGTAAACTAACGTGTGGGTAAGGAGCAGAGTGGTATGGCATGCCTGAGACAGGCCAGCCACCTTGTGGATATCATCTCATTCACTTTGACCCATGTGCCAATGAAAGGAGGATCCGTGGGCTTGCAGGGGTTGGGAGGTGGAATTCTTCCCAAGGCCTGGGACTACACCAGCCACTCCATGCCCCACCCCTCTCCTTTGGCCCAGGGACTGCCTGGGAGCTCCCGCCTGGACCCTGCCTACAGCTGAGAGAAGCTCCCGCAAGGATGACATAAATGCACCACCCCAAGAAGCGACTGCACTGCAGCACGTGGGCCCTTTGTGAGAGTGTTTTCATTGTAAGGAGTCCTCCTGCTCCAGTTCAGTCAGTGCCTTTATGCAGTCGTCCCGCAGTGCTGGAGACCCAGATAAAACAGAGCTGACCCACTTGGAACAAACAGCAAGGCCACCTCACGCAGGGCCTGGGGACCCCACTGGAGCAGGGCTGCAGACACACAACTTTCAGAAATGTGGTTCGTATCTTAGGGGGAAACACATGGTAGGAAAGACATGCCTATCATTCTTCTAGCCACAGGCACAACATTTTAAAAATCAGAGATATACGGTAAGTTCAGCCTAAAAATTTTTATTTTTCCCTACCGTCAGATTTACACTTTTTTTTCCCTTCAATGACACTAAAGAATTCTAGTATTTCTGAAGAATTTAGTTTAACATCACAGAAGGCTACAATTACTGGTATTTAATTAACATCATCCCATTTGAATTTGAAATTCATACATCTAATTGCTCCTTATCAGCAGGTGAGGCTGCGTGCCCACGTCACACTGCCGTCACACTGCCGACCTCAAACAGAAAAAGAAAGGCAAGCCACAGAACAGCCCCCCAAGTGCCCACAGCAAGCACTTCCCAGTCTTCCCTGTGGGCATTTTCTAGAACAGAGTGAAGGATGGAAAACTGGAAGATTTCTCTAACACCCACATCATTTTGTAAAATCCCAACAGCAAGATGAAGACAGCATTTTGGTTTAGATCAGTGGTTCCCAACCGTTTTTTGGCTCTGCCCCATCTAAGCATCTTTAAAATCCAGATTACCCCCCCACCTGTGACATATAATTCTTATTCAAAAAGTGAACTCCTATTCACATGGGGGAAGCCTAAAGGCCATTAACTTGGTCCAGACAAGCTTCCAAAGAACATGGCATCCATGAAAGAGAAAAATAAAAGAAGGAAAGGACAGTTGAAGTACTGAGGAAGAAATCACTAAGAAATTGTTAAAAATAATAATAATAATATGAAGTGATATGAAAAAATAGCAAATATTCAAAACATACAATAGAGAACTGAAATGCATAAATATGTCACATTATATATTTATATACTGTATATGAGGCCCCTAGAACCGTGAGAAATGCAAAAAATTCACTGTTAATATCTCAGTCTAGAATTGCCCCCACTAAAAAATCGAACTGCCTCCCTGTGAGGCATGTGCCCCACGTTGTAAATCACTGGTTTAAATGCAAAAATAAGTTTTACTGGCCTGGCCAGTGTTTCTCAGTGGTTAGAGCATCGGCCTGTGCACCAAAGGGTCTCAGGTTCAATTCTTGGTCAAGGGCATGTACCTGGGTTGCAGGTTCAATCCCAGGCCTTGGTTGGGGCACATGTGGGAGACAATCAAGTGATGTGTCTCTCTTGCATCAATGTTCCTTTCTCTCTCTTTCTCTCTCTCTTTCTCCCCTTCCCTCCCTCTCTTCCACTCTAAAAAATCAATGAAAGCCCTGCCAGCATGGCTCAATGGATCATGTGGGAGACAATCAAGCAGCAGGTCACGGTTCAATTCCCAGTCAGGACACATGCCCAAGTTGCGGGCTCGATCCCTAGTAGGGGGCATGCAGGAAGCAGCCAATCAATGATTCTCTCTCATCACTGATGTTTCTATTTCTCTCTCCTTTTCCCCTCCTCTTTGAAATCAATAAAAAAAATATTTTAAAAAAAATCAATGGGAAAAATAGCCTCAGGTGAGGATTAACAACCATAAAAAAATAAATTGTACAAAAAAGGGCATGGAAAAACTGTTATTCATCTTTATCATCTAACATAGCAAGTTAAAGTAAACAGAATATCAACTCATTTCTGACCTTCAGGACATTACAATGAACATCAAAGTGGTTAGAATAAAAATAATAATAATTTATACCTACATTAAGATATAACTATGTCATACCAAAGCGGTTAGAAATTTAAACTAAAGAGTTTATTTTTCTTATCTATTTCTTAATCTGGAGTTTCCTAATCTGGTTCATTATTTAATCCAGACACTATGGGGCCTAAAATGTTAGCTGAAACATGACCCTCCTTCCCTCCTGACAAAAAGTAGTCAACGAGAGAGCACCGTGTTGCCAAGGCCTTTGAGTTGATTGCTTCAGCCGCATTCATAGGGGCCAATGCCAAGGTCACTAACAGTCTCGGCCTCCACGGGATGCCCCTCTAAAAAGCATTCAACAAGACACCCTCTCCTGAAGTGCCTCCCCTTGGTTTTCAGGACACCCACTCTCCAAACTTTCCTTCAACTTCTGTGTCCCCTGCCAGAGCTGCCTCCTGCTCTCTGGGCCTGTGCAGCTGGGTGGCCCAGAGCACGGTACCTCCATAGCCTCCCAGACTGATGATCACAAGATGGCCCAAGTGAGAAAGATCAACTGCCTGCTACAAATTCCCAACTCTTCGTTTTCACCTTCAGGTTCTCCAACTCTGTCCCTGAACTCCAGGCCTATACACCTGACCACTGTCTCAACACCCCTATCTGGTAGTGTCACAGGCGTCTCTGAAACAAAATGCCTGCCAATGCCACCGTCCCCCACCCAACTTCTTACAAAGCCTTCCCACTTCCGTAATGCCCAGACCCTCCCCAAATGGACCTTTCCTTTGATTCCTCTCCTTTCTAACAAACGCCATCCAACCCATCGGCGCATGTACCTGCACCCCACCCCCAGTCTGTTCTCACAGTGACACTTGGGTCCCACAGCAAGGTCCCTCACCTGGACGCTGCTGCCACCTGACTGCTCCCCTGCCTCCATGGTCGCCCCTCTACAGTTTTAAAAGGAGGTGCTTCTAAAACAGAAGTCAAATCGTGTCCCTATCCTCCTCATCCCTAGGAACTCTGCAATGTGGCCCCGCAACTCAGGCTGCCCACTCGTGAGCCCCTCCTCCCATCACATCCTCTCTCAGCTCCAGCCTCAGGACCTGCTTCCTGTCACTCAAACAGGCAAGCCTGTGCCCAGCTCAGAGCTTCTGCCCATTCCTGGACACCTACACATCCTCCTTCACTCCAGCCAGCTCTGTCCGGATGTCCCCACCCCAGAGGCCCTCCCTGCCTGCACACCGCCCAACCATACCCACTCCTTCTAGCTTCACTTCCCTCCAAGTCTCCTGGCTAACTAACATGAATGTATGCATGCTGTGTTCTCCCGGCTACCTGTCTTCTCCCTCTTTATCACTGTCCACAGACATTTGCAGAATGAAGAAACAAAGGCTCCAATGCACACACTCAGCCTGGGCGGACTCATGGCAGGAAATCCTCGCAGCCCTGCAGCTCGGCAAGCGGGGCACATGTTTCCTGCCCTGCTCCACAGGCGGTGTCTAAAGCCCAGGCCCCAGGTGGAACCTTTGCTGACCACCCACTGAGCTCTACCTGGTCAATAATAATAGGAAGCAGAGGACAGGTGGCTAAGGGGCCGGCTCTCAAACATCCTGCACAGCCTCCGTCGGGCGGGGCAGCCCAGGTTTCCCATGCTCCTTCTTAGCTTTCCTGCAGGAGGGGCACGTTCTTTCTCAGAGGAAAGACTAGGTTCACTTGTTCTAAGCCCCTTCTTCCTAACATGAAATTACACAATGAAAATATGTACTAAACTGAATTTGTAATGCTGCAGTTATCAAACGAAATTTAAATGCACTCACCAACTCAAAGTGACTAGTTGTGCTATAATGTACTATTTAAGAACAGGCAAAAGTTATCTCATGCAGAATGTTTTCTGGATTCTATATGGGTTCTAGAATGGCTTTACGATTCTATGTGTCCAACAGCATAACACCCCAGTACATACAGGCTTATCCTTCGAGCTGAACAGAGTTCCTGGGCCTCATGCCCTTTTCCCGATGCTCCCATGCCAACAAGTCAGTGTCAGGGGGGAGTGCCCGCTTTGCTGGGTGAGGATCCACATGAGGTCAGTGCCCCAGCTAGCAGGCAAGAAAGAAGAGAGTCCACCAATTTGTTGACAGCTCAGTAATTCCACAAAGCTTGCAAACCTCCGACAGTTGAATGTGTTAAAGAACCTCTAAAGCAGTGGTTCTCAACCTTCCTAATGCCGTGACCCTTTAATACAGTTCCTCATGTTGTGGTGACCCCCAACCATAAAATTATTTTCATTGCCACTTCATAACTGTAATTTTGCTACTGTTATGAATCGTAATGTAAATATCTGATATGCAGGATGTATTTTCAATGTTACAAATTGAACATAATTAAAGCATAGTGATTAATCGCAAAAAATATGTAATTATATATGTGTTTTCCAATGGTCTTAGGCAACCCCTGTGAAAGGGTCGTTCGACCCCCAAAGGGGTCGCGACCCACAGGTTGAGAACCACTGCTAAAGGAACTCTACAATGCAAGCTCGCCCATGAACTCAGACGCAGAAAAGAAAAGCACTCAATATGACTGTCAGCTCCGAAAACCCAAAAAGTCAACAGAAGAACTATGATAAGACTTGATTTAGGATACAACTGCAACAATCAATAAAGCATCTA
>NW_006288615.1:6855307-6855648 GCF_000327345.1 Myotis davidii | reverse complement strand
GAAAGAGAGATTCCACTTCCAAAAAACTAAAAACAAAACCAACGATCAAATAAACCTTGACTCACAGACACACATGCACACACATCTTGGGAGGAAGGAGACGCCTGCATAACTCCACATTAGAGGTATCCAATCTTCCCCACATAATGAAGCCTGAGTTTAACACAAATCCAACTAAATCCAGGGAAGTTAAGGCAGTTTTGTTTCTGGGTCGTGGGATTCTTTGACTCATCAGGTGATTTAAAAATATATCTGGAAGAGTAGACAAAAGGGCTGAAAGCTGTTTTAAAGAACAATGATAGGAAGCCAGTAGTAAAACAGAAAACAGTGGAAGTTTAAAA
>NW_006288615.1:6851746-6855270 GCF_000327345.1 Myotis davidii | reverse complement strand
GGGAGACCAGAGAGCACGAGGGAAGGAAAATCACTAGTAAGTGATCCTGGAATACTGCTGAGTTATTCTGAAGAAAAATAAAAAGAAAGAATTAAAGCAGGGGTCCTCAAACTACGGCCCGCGGGCCACATGCAAATACAAATATTGTATTTGTTCCCGTTTTGTTTTTTTACTTCAAAATAAGGTATGTGCAGTGTGCATAGGAATGTGTTCATAGTTTTTTTTTTAACTATAGTCCGGCCCTCCAACGGTCTGAGGGACAGTGAACTGGCCCCCTGTTTAAAAAATTTGAGGACCCCTGAATTAAAGTAAGAAATAGCTAAAACAATTAATGATAATAATGTATGACAAGAGACAAAGTCTTCATCTCTCAAATCTCTGGACAAAAAAAAAAAAAAGACTGGCAGCTTCCAATGCAAACAAATTAAACACTTGGGCAAGTCAGAAAGCAAACATAATTAATAGAAATGAACTTTAAAAAATGTAAAAAGCAAACACTTTTTTAAAAATTGGCAGATGTCCCTCATGTACAGGGAAGTTATGCAAATTAAGACCAAGGCTCTGAGGAGAGTAATAAGGAATCAGGCAAAGGGAAGAACAGACAACTGAGGAAGTCGATGAGAATCACTGGCCCACAGAGGATGCAGTTTCACTAGGAAGTCCGGGGAGACAGCGAGGCTCTGAGGCCCTGGAGCAGGAGTGGGGCAGAGGGCACGGAGGTACCCATAGCTAAAAGCTTCGTGCCAGCGCTTAACCTTCTGGGAACCCATTCCACACAGATGTTCATTAAAGTATTACGTGTTATGGTTAAAGAGGGGATGGACGATTCCATGTCCAAAAAACTCAAAACAAAACACCCAAGCTTAATTTCTAAGTGAAAAATTTCAAAGATGACATCCTTGCCTCACTTCTTTAACTTCCACAATTTAGGAAAAGTAACTTTATACTGAACTGAAAACCTTCAACAAGCACTTCCCTGCACTGGCTCGCTCTCTCCCCACTTCGTTATTTCTGTCATATGAGTCTATCCTTCGGCAAACCCAGGCCAGGCCTGTTCCCTGCAGCTTCCCAGTGATAACTTCTGCTGTTTTAAACGCATAGGGACCCTCGGCCTGAGAACAGGAGGCTCTGCTGTCCCTCCTGTATCAGGATTAAATGCAGCCAATCATACAAAGATACGAGTCGCTGAAACATGGATGACTGGTACATATTTCCAGAGAATTAAAATTGGATCACATCTTCCAGGTGTGACCTCCAGTAAGGAGGTGCTCTCTGTCCCGGTGTCATGAGCTCACGTACGTGTGTAAGAGCCACATCACTTTCCCTGTCTTTGTTCATCCCCCCAATGGCAGATCTGCTTCCAAGCCACAGGAGTGTTTTCCCATAGATACTGTGATTAAGGCAAAGAAATGACTCTCACATGTTTAGGCACTTATCTGATACAGTTTGCTGTACCTTCCAATGAGGTTTTAGATAGCCGTTTTGAAGTCTTTGTTGCCACTGACCTGGGTGCTCTACTGGAAACCTCCGTCTTAAAGAGAATGAAAAAAATTAATTGATGCATCACCCAGAGATCCACGAGCAGATTTATGATCCAAGCTCCGCTCGCGGAAGAACAGGACACAGAACAAGGGAATCCATACTCTTTAGAGGGACTGACACCCACTAGGTGCATTTAAAGCACTGAGGAGTCAGAGGGAGGCTGAGCCCGCTCTCGCTCTAGATTTAGGATCCTGTCTTCTGTACAGCCCTGAGCAGGCCAGCAACTCAACCTTATTCAACCGCTACGGCAACACACTTTATCACGCATCCGTAGACAACTGTGAGCCCAGATCAGAGAAAATAGCTCATCCGACCCCTCCCACCACTGGCAGTTCCTGCCTTGCCACCTCCCTCAACCAGCCATGACGGCCTCCTAACTGACCTCCTAACTGGCCTCCCAACCTCAGCCCCACCCCTCGTCCCTCTTTCCTGCAGCTGCCTGGGGGCGCTCTCTGAAAGCAAGTTAGACTGTGAGAGCTGGGAAGTCTAACCTCCCTAGGATGGCCCACATGGAGAGGAAGGGCCCAGCCTCAACCACCCCCTGCCACTGGAGACGCTGCGGGGTCCCACACAGCCCCGCAGAGCCTGGCCTCTGTCTCCCTGTCTGCCTGGTGACTAGTCCTCTCCCAGACTCATCCAAAGTGCCACCTCCCCCTCTCGCGAATGACTACCTTGTCCCTTTGTACACCATTCATAGCACTTGCCAAATGAAGCTTTAAGGAAGCCCAGGGGTCCACACAGGAGACCGGAGGATTGCACTCCCCAGCTGTGTGTCCAGGCAGTAAGCCACTCAAATCATCGCTCCTACGACAAGCTGAACAGGGCCCTCCGGCCTGCAGCCCGCGCTGCACGCTCCTCCCGTCTTGTGGCTAGGAGAGGCCCCGGCACAGCAGTTACTATTTCCACACAGCCACGGCTTTGCGTCTCTTAAAGTTATTTTTAAAAGCTTACCTCTGTTTCAGCTTTGGAGTCTTTAAAAGATCCATCGGACAACTTTTTAGACATCTCCCCGGAGCTTGATGACTATTAAAAAAAAGTGTTTTTCTTCAAATTCTAGAATTATTCAAATTCACTACATCTAAAATGACATCCAAATGCAAGATGCTTCTTGCTGACAACAGTGAGATAACCATTCCCCGTGTCCCACTGCACATCGGACCCCTGTGGCTGTTAGCTGCTTGGATCCCAAAAGACCATCCAGACCACTCCGACATGGGCAGAACAGGGGAAGCACGCTCAGGGCAGTGCCTCTCGGGGAAACTGCAGGACAGTGTCTCCTGGCGCCAGGCCAAACCTCTCGGGCACATCGTGGTGAGACACAGGGACCCGGCCACGGGGGAGAGTGGCCCACTCCCTCCCCGGCTCTGAGAGCCAGGCACTCTCAAAGGAAGGCTCCAGATTGTGCGCCAGGAAAGCCCTCTTTAGACAAATTGCAGGGAAACTGAAAACCACCTCGCACCTTGAATCAAATTCCCTGGAAGACATATCTCGTACTGGGAGAGGAGATACAATCACTGAGGTTCCTCTGTGAAGACAGAGGGCATTATGCCTGGTCAACATTTCGACGACTAAATGTCCTCATCACTTAGTCCTGACGGGACAGACGGCACTGGCCATATGACCCTGCTCAGGACGCCCCCAGCCCAGGTGCACCCTACTGTCTCCTCAGAGGAGACAGGGTGTCACGCCCACAGATGGCCTGGGTCCTTCACCCCCACACATGTCACTGTGACTTCTCAGAGCACTTCACATCCACCATTTCACCTTTTCCTCACAAACCCCGGAGGGAGGCTGAGAATGCCATCTAAGCTGGACAGAGTCGAAGGGAGGCAACTCCCACCTCCCAAACCATCGGTTACATACAGAAGTCGGGACTGGTGTCTGTCTGTCTCTCTCTGGCGGCCCAGCTCCAAGCAGGAACAGTGCCTTCTCCCTAGTCTCGCATACATTTACACAAAACCATTGCTCTTACTTGGCTCCAA
>NW_006288615.1:6845244-6851633 GCF_000327345.1 Myotis davidii | reverse complement strand
CTCTTTAGAATTGTCTCTCCGTCAAAACCTCATCACAGCACCAGCAAGTGTAGTGAACAGAACAGGTGGGAACACTGGCCAGTCACTTCGCTGCCTGGCGCACAGTAAAACACAGCAGAATGTGCCAGCACCTCAGAAAAAGCAGGTTGGTGACAAACTTCTTAGACCTCTGGAAAGAGCAAGACATGGGGGATGTCTTTTTTTTTTTTAAACATTCTCTTTTTTAATTGATCTCAGAGAGAGGAAGGGAGAGAGGGAGGGAGGGGAGGGAATGAAAGGGAAGGAGAGAGGGAGGGGAAGAGAGAGAAAGAACATTGATGCGTGAGAGAACATGGGGAATGTCTTTGTATTTCTCAGACTCTTGCGGTGACCCTGGTTTTCATGACACCTGCCATAGGTTATATTACTCCAGGGCCCGTGGGGACCCCAAGGCTCCCAGTAGATCACAACTCAATTACTAACCAAACCTATGTGCAGTGCCCAGGCCTCCTGCAGAGCCAGGCCCATCTACCCCTGGGCCCCCTGTGCAGCACCCTGAGGCACCATGCTACAAAACCAGAGGGCTGTCCCTGGAGGCAGCACAGCTCAGGCCTCGCCCCTCACCACCTTGAACTGACCTTGAACCTTTCTAGACCTTGGGTCTCTCCTTTCTAGCAGCTGGAGGCCAGAAGACCCCCACGACCTTCTTCCCAGAACACTCTAGAACCACATCATGTCCCCAGGAGAACAGACAGCTGGAACACTAGCCTGACGGGACACCTATACCATCCATAGAGAACCCAAAGCAACTTGTACATTCAGAAAACACTGAAACCAAACTAATTTTCTGGTCAATCCTAAATTTATCTGAACATTTAACTAAACAAGAAATACAGAAACCAAGGACTTACTGTACTTACCCACTAATACCTACAAGATTCAGGAAGCAGCCATAATCCTTAATGAATGCAGCCACAGCCAGGCTCCTAGGCCCACACACCACTGAGCCAGCCTGTGAACACTAATCACAACGCTGCGTCCCGGCCGTTCCACAGACTTCAGAAAAACACCCAAACACCACTCACAGCACAGAGCAAATCTGAAATCACCCGGCAAAAAACTGGCATCTCTCCCAGTTTCTACTGAGAATCCCAGACCCTCTTAATTTTAAATTGGCGATTCAAAAACCAGTTTCCTAGTCACATTCTAATGAAAACAAAAATCATTTTAGAGAACACCACGAACTCTAAGTTAGAGGCTCACACTTTCAAAGAGGACTTTACCTTCTTCTCCGGTTTATCATGCTCTCGGCTCTTTTCCTTGACGGGGTCCCGGGAATGCTCCCCGTTTTTCACCCTCCGCCTGTCCCTATCCCTGTCCCTGCCCTTGTCTCGCTCACGCTCCTTCTCCCTGTCTTTCCACCGCTCCTTTTCTTTTCCTCCCTCGTTTTTCCTCTCTCGTGCACGGTCCACATCCCTGTCTCGGTCCCTGTTGCCTCTGTCTCTGTCCCTGTCAGGCCTGGCCCTGGTCCTGGTCCTCTCTCTCTCCCCTTCGCGGCCCTTGTCTCTCTCAGAGTCTTTATGTCGATCACGGTCATTCTCCTTGGTCTTCTCCTTGTCCCTTTCTTTTTCCCTCTGTTTGCTTTCTTCTCTCAATTCTTCTTTTTGTTTGCGATCTCTGCTTGTACTTCTCTCATTTATTTCAGAATTTCTTCTGCCCTGGAGAAAAAAAGTCAAATAGCAAGCTCATTTACAGATGTCATTGCCTGACCTACAAAAAGACTCACTGTCTCATGCTCCAATATGTCGCCTCGGAATCACCTCTTCATCTTTAGGAACCCTGGGCTCCTCTTCCCTCACATTCCTGTTGTCCGGTTCTTGAGGTTTCGACGTCAGTGAGGCCCTTCCCTTCACGTCCTTCTCTCCAGCTAGCACTCTCTTCACCGCATCATCGCTGGACAGCTTGTTGTCCCAACGGGAGGAAATGAAATGCGGGTGAAATTGGGATTAGCACATGTAACAAACATGAACTCAAAGGCAGCTCGTTACAGAGATCTCGTCTATCAGAGAGATTCGAAGGATAAGACGTGAAGAGGAAGTGCTGTCGCCACAAAGTATGCCACCTGCTGGCAGTACACTAGCAGCACTGCAGTGTGGACAGCAGAACCCACCCGAGCTCAACGAATCGTGCTTGAAGTGTGGACACACTGTTCAAGGACAACTCCATGAATGCCTCCCAGTCCCTACAGGGTCACAGACACCCAGCATTAAAGGCCTGAAGGAAGGAAATGAGAGAATCCCTCTGCAGCACCCCGCCCACCGGCCAGAGGTAGGGCACACCTCACACTCACGCACTCTCTCCACAAGGAGGCACTAGACCCGGGGTCGAGGATATACTGGAGCAGCGGTTGCCAACCAGTGGTCCGTGAGGTCCGGAAGGTTGGCCACCGCTGTACGGGAAGATATACTGCATACTAGGGGATGTTCTGGGAGACATGGCTAAATACAATGGTTAAACGGCTGTGCTTATGTGTGTGCTATGGGAACACAAGCCAGCCTGGGAGGAGGAAAGGCTAGGGGTCCCACTTTGCTGCCAGATGAAACTGGGAGGCGGGAGAACAACCAGGGCAGGAGACCTCAGGGCAGGCACAGGTGCAGCAGACAAGAGAGAACTGGAGGACGGGGAATAGCAGCAGGTCTCTCTGGGCCTTATGAGCCACATCACAGAGCTGTCTATGCGTGTGCACGCATACACACATACACACACACACACACACACACACACACACACACAGGCAACAGGAAGCCTCAAAGGATTCAGCAGGGAAGACAGGAGTCAGATTTGCTTTCTAGAAAGAGAAGCACCATGAAGGACATGGGGTGGGGATTGGGGACAGAAACATTCTCTCTCCCCACCACCCACACTGGCAAATTCAGCTTCTGCATCTCCAAGCCTGTGAGTTGGACACAGACCAGAGAGGCTCTCCTGAGGCCTCCTAGTAGCCACCACTGCTGCTATCAGCAACAATGAAGGTTGGCCCCCAGCCCATAACCCACCAGGTACACAAAGGGCTTTTTTAGCTAGCCCTTCATAAAGGTCCAACCCCACTCCCCTGGGGGGCTACCCAGCTCCCACAAAGGCAGGCAGGCCCTGGGGATGACCTTCTCCATCTTCTCAGCAAACAGAACCAGGTTGCACCTAATCAAAGGCCATGCTTCCAGGCCATAGTGAGGATCTCAGGAAGTAACAATTCCAATCCCTGTACAATTGAAACAGGATTTCTCTGAAGGCAGCACAGCTCTGCAAACAACAACCAGGAGAGGGGAGGGGCAATAGGGAAGAAAGGAGGGAAGGAAGCGACACTAGAGGCTGGGAAGGCAAGCAAAGAACTGGGACGTTCCATGAGCCCCAAGTAAGAAAAGGAGTTCCTCCATCTATCTGGGCCCTAGTTGGAAACAGTCACCTGCCCTGAAAGGGGGCCCGAAAGGAAGCCAGGAAGCCTGGGCACACAGCCTCAGGCCCCCGGCCCCAGGAGCCGAGGGCTTGTGAGTCCCAATTTTACACCGAAAGCCCGTGGAACCTGGGTCTCTGTTTCATTACACAGTTTTAAGTTACCCCCATGTAACTCCGAGGTTCCAGATTAGGTGGGATCAGATTCAAAGTGCAGCGTCCAACACACATCACCCAAAACTCCTTCTGTAATCGCTGCTCTCGTGCTGGTGAGTTTGAAGGGCCGGCTGCAGCATTACCTTGCTGAGGCAGCACTTCCCAATTCTCTGGAGTAGCTCGTTTGTCCTCTCGGGCTCGTGCCCCGCCACGATCCGGGCTGGCTTCGCCGACAATGGCTCTCCCGAGACCATCGCAACCACGTCTATGGCCTTCTGAAGGAAGCTAATTTTTGCATCTTTATCCTGAAAGATTTTCATTTAAAATACAAATAATAAAATACTTCAAATGGTTTGTGTTACCTTTAGTATGTTCGGTAGGCACAGTTCCTGTTTGCATAAAAAGCTATTTTTAGATGTCAATTGAAAAATACTGACCCTCTATAACAAAACAAAAAAAATCAATAAAGCTTTTAATATTAGTTGATGTGCTAGCACTAACCTTTGCAACACTAATCCCATTTCTCAGTGAATAAAATTAGCATGAATACAGTTGCCAAAAATGAGAAAATGAAATGAAAAAGAGTACATAGCAATTCACAAATTATCCAACCATAATCAGCATATAAATGACACACACCAAGGTACACAGCTTATAAAAAAAACAAACCATTCATTAAGGCCCCCCTCAAACCTACCTTCACATTATCTGACTTCATCTCGGCCTCTGTGTATAGGCCCTTCATGAAGCCAGTCATCCGAATCACCTTCAAAAGATAAAGTAAAACATGATCAGCACCCCACAGGGCAGCCTCTTCATCAGCCTCATTCACTGAACCCCGAATCTGTCTGCACCCAAGATCTAATTCACGTACTCACCCCACAAACACAAGTCTATCATGTGTGAGGCCTTGACCAGGAGAAACCAGCCTAGCTGTGGGAACAGGTAAACATCAGAGAGTCTTATGGGGTGGTAAGGGAAGAGGGGAACAGTACCCATCCAAACTCCGGAGGGGTGAGGGTGTCAAGGAATACCTCCCAGAAGACGTCAGTCAGACCTAACTGAGACCAGAGGCATACAGGAGAAGAGTTGGGGGAGGGGGTTTTGAGGAAGCACGTGCCAGGCTAAGTGAACAGCCCTGGAAAGGTCCAGACCAAGAAAATCGCAGCCTGGGGCCAGGGTCAGGCAGGGGCTGGCCCCGATGGCCTCTGAAGCCATTCAGGAATAGGGACTTAGCCTAAGGACCACAAGGAGGCCCTGGGAGGTTCAAAAGCAGGAGACAACATCTTACAAGGGTCACTCAGGCCCAGTGGAAAGAATGGATTCCAGAAAGAAGAGGAACTTCTCAGCCTGGGTTTTTGAAACTAGGTGGAAGGTCTTTCTCCTTCACTGTGTCCCTCACTTCCTGGGACAGAGGGTGCTCCGTGCCGCATCACCTCTGTCCTCTCCCTCAGTCAACCGGCACCTCCCCATGACCCCGAACACGAGCTTTTCTGGTCCTCCTCATCCCCACACACAGCCAGGACCCTGGGTTCTCCAAGACCAGCTTTTCTCAAAATGTGGTCGGTTACTATAAAATCAACACAGTGGATAGCAATAGCATTATTTTAATGAAACAAAAAAATCAGACTGTGTTTTTATATAGTAAGTATAAATATATCTATCTGTGTGCATTTCAGGTGGATATAAAGCATATTTATTACTGGAAGACATGTTTAAAAACAAAACAAAATAAAACAGAACAGTCCCATGCTAAAGTCAACTGCTTCTCTGAGACCCAGCTACAGCCAGCTACTGATTAAGCATTTATTCCTCATCGAACTATGTAAGAGCTGTGCCATTATTTTTCCTGAGAAAACAGGTAGAACATTAAGAGTATCCTGGCCCTAGCCGATTTGGCTCAGTGGATAGAGTGTTGGCCTGCGTACTCAAGGACTCCGGGTTTGATTCTAGTCAAGGGCATATGCCCAGGTGCAGGCTCTGTCCCCAGTAGGGGGTGTGCAGGAGGCAGATGATCAATGTTCAATGATTCTTTCTCGTCATTGATGTTCCTCTCTTTCTCTGTCCCTCTCCCTTCTTCTCTGAAATCAATAAAAATATATTTTTTTATAAAAGAGTACCCTGTACTTCGTATTCCTGGGAACTTTTGTCTCTTTTGAGGTTTTCCCAGTTAGCGGGCAGTTAAAATTGTGAGCAATAATTTTAAGTGACAAGACACATTAACATCACAAGATCAATTATTTGATTTATGAAAGAGGCAAAGTTAGTTTAGCTATAGCTAAGATACTAAGAGGATGACTTAACTATAATACTCAGGGGCAGTAAAGAATTTTCATACAAGGCTCTGCACCTGTTATCTGAAAATGCTTTCCAATGTGTCTGCCCAACGACATGCCAAGACCCAGGGGAGGATGCATGTCCCCCACCTCCCTTCCAGACTCTCCGTTTCAGTGGGCAGACACGGCTAACACAGAAGAAGATAAAGTGTGAGGCTACCGTCGGCCAGGCTCCCGTCCTGGGGACTGACTTGTACCCTCCTGGGTTAGAAGACGCTACCTGCCTGCTTCACAAGTTGGAGATGAGGAAACACATGGCTGTGTCCCTTTCCCACACATCGTCCAGGGCTGCAGGAGGAGGAAGAGGCCGACAGCCCTTTGTATGTGGGTGGGATTCCAGAGAGTTTTAAGCACAATTAGGTCTTTCTAACACAGAGACACATATTATAAACATATTATAAGACAACAGAAATGAGTAAAGCAACATTTGTGGAAGAGTAAGATGCCCAACCTGCTGGAGGGAGGGAT
>NW_006288615.1:6844452-6845224 GCF_000327345.1 Myotis davidii | reverse complement strand
TAAATGACATATGAGAACCAGCAAGGGGGGAGACCAGGAGCCCCTAGGAGTCTGCAAGTTCAAGGTGAGTCCTAACTCCACAGAGCACGCCCGCGTTCAGTGCCCGTCCCAGGTGCTCCATGGAGATGGATGTCTTGAAGGAGTTACCAGGAGTCTTGACAGATTCTAGGTAACTGAATGTTTGTGTGCACCTTCTGTGTACTGCACCCGGGGCAGCTCACCCGGAACATGTCAACAAGTTACAGTCTCCATGGCTCAGGAATTCACCTTCCTTCCACTAGGGAAAAGTTACCCCCTCTCTCAACCCAGGCAGGCTGTGCCACTGATCAGCAAATACTAAAGTGCTCTTTTATAGCTTCTCCCCTACAACCACCTTCAATAAATTCACCCACGGGTATTTATCAAACATACAATATGCAGAGAACCTGTGCAGGGCCCTGTGGAGGAAAACCAGGCGGTAGAGGGGACCATAAAAAAGGGTCATTTCCTTCTCCCAGGATTTCTGAGCACCTTCCCCGTGCCTGGCACTGAAGAAAAATCACAGAAACCGCTCTGGCAGGTAGACTGTAAGATGTGCTCTAACATGCGAGGGCAGGCTGGAAAGAAATGGCCAGGGACTCCCCGGAAGAGGTGGCCCAAGGGGATGGGTGACAAGGGCCGCGCAGGAGTGGAGAGGCACCCGGCGCACAGGCACCACTGAACTGGGCCCGCGGTCGCCCCTCCGGCCCAAGGCCAGGTCAAAGGGGGGCTCCGTGGGCAGGGGCTGCGCACA
>NW_006288615.1:6834506-6844112 GCF_000327345.1 Myotis davidii | reverse complement strand
CCGCCTGGCCCCTGTCTGCAGTGACGGCGCCCTCTCCCTGGACCCTCCCCACGGTCCCGGGAAGTGGGTGCTCGCCCCGGGTTAGAGGTGACCGCCGAGGAATGTTTAACGGCGACACAGCCTCCAAGATCTGTGTGGCTGTTTCACAGACTCTCCTAAGCTCGCACGGGATAGAAAATGCCCAGTCCAGTCTGTTACATGGCTTCCAGCGCCAGGACAGTCACTCGTTTTCTCTGAGACTCCGTTCCGCCGAGGAATGTTTAACGGCGACACAGCCTCCGAGATCTGTGTGGCTGTTTCACAGACTCCCAGGAGACTGGACTAAGCTCGCACGGGATAGAAAATGCCCAGTCCAGTCTGTTACATGGCTTCCTGCGCCAGGACAGTCACTCGTTTTCTCTGAGACTCCGTTTCTGTTCCTATAAAGCAGGGACAGTAGGTGCCAGCCTCCCTCACTCCCAGGGCGGTGAGGATTGAACTGTGCGTTGGCTCCCAGTAACCAGTGCGAAGTCACGCCCGGCGTTGTGCCAAGTGTCTGTGGTTCTGCCACCTGTCTGCATCCACCATGCACAAGCTCGGTGCAGAGACCCTTTTAGCTACCTGGAAGCTTGGCGGTCTGGTTGTAGTTCTTCTAATGGATACCTTTGTTTACATTCCTTTTTTACCATTTTTAATCTTCTTTGTTCCTTGTAAAGACCAACATTTCCATCTGGTGTCATGCTCCTCCTGTCTGAACACCTTCATTATTTCCACAGGTCACCTGGCAATGAATTCTCTCACCTTTTGTTTGTCTGAAAGTCTTTATTGCACCTTCACGTTTGAAAGGTAGTTCCACTGACCTTAGAATTCTGGGTCGTGTTTTTTTTTTTTTCTTTCAGTACTTTAAAGATTTTACTCTACTGATTTCTAGATTACAGAGTAGAGAAGTCTTCTATCATTCTTATCTTCATTCTATTGTGTGTCTGTCTACCTTCAAGACATTCTTTTTAAGTTTGCCCATAGGTTTATGGAGTGTTTTTTATACTTAAAATTTAAATTTGATTATTATTGACATACAATAAAATTCACCCATTTTAAGTGTGCAGGCTTCTACACATTTGTTACCACCACCACAATCAAGATGTAGAACATTCCTGCACTTATACATCTCACCCGCTCATCTCCATCTCCTCCCCAAATCCAGCCCCAGGCAACCACTGATCTGGTTTCTGTTCATCATAATTTTGATTCATCTAGAGTTTCACATTAGCGGAATCATACAGTACATAACTTTTTGTGTTTAATTCTTTTATAATGTTTTTGAGATTCACCAACATTGCTACATATATTAATATGTCGTTCCTTTTTATGGCTGAGTAGTATTCTGTTGTACAATTTGTTTATTCATTCACTAGTTGATGGACATTTGAGTTACTTTCAGGTTGTCTTTTTTTTGTTATTTATGAATAACACTAAGACCATTTACATACACGTCTGTGTGTGAACATAAGTGTTCATTTCTCTTGACTAAATAACTAGGAGTGGATTGTTGGATTGTATGCTAAGGATATGTTTAGTTTTACAAGTTACTACCATATTGTTTTCTTAGTGGCTGCACCATTTTTCATCCCCTCAGGCAATATCTGGGATCTCCGGTGGCTCCATGTCCCCAGACACCTGCTATATCAGTCTTTTAACTTTAGTCATTCTAGTGAGTGTGTAATGGTATCTTATTCTGGTTTTAATTTGCATGTCTCTAGGGTTAACAATTGTGAGCATCTTTCATGTACAGGCCTTTGGTCCAGCCACAGCGGAGAAGCCAAGCCTCTTCAGTCTTCAGTCTTCACTCTGTGCCTGTGTATGCAAATTAACTGGCATCTTTGTTGGGTTAATTTGCATAGTCACTCTGATTGGCTGGTGAGCATAGCTGAGTGACACCAATTTGCATGCTTCTCTTTTATTAGTGTAGATAATTGGTGAAGATAGCCCATAAAGTGTCATGCAGGCATTTACTGAATCACTGCCTAGGTGCTGGGGGTTTCATAGGGAACTACATACCCTCTAGTAAGCAACTTCTCACTGTCCACTGCTGTCCACTGCTCTTGGGAGCATCACTCTCCCTGCTGCAAACTGCATCCAGGACTGTGTGAGCTTTGGTGACCTAGACAGGCCAGGTGAACAGGCAGGCCATGTCTCCCCTCAGCAGTGACAGCTTCATTCTTTCCACATTTCACCATGCAGGTGGGCTGACTGTATGAGACTTTACTGAGAGGTTGGGAGAAGCCTAAGAGAATGACACTCCATGAGAAGAATCTGACAACACTCACTGTGGGAAATAGACCTTGTGAACTGACCTCAGGGAGATTCCCTCATTCGTGGCCCTCAGTAACCCTGCTCCCCAACCGCTGGCCAGAGCACCTCCATTCTCTGAGCCCTGTCAGACAGTTCCCAGTCTGAATTCTCCAGACTCACACCACAAGGCCTCCGCAGGACAGTCAGCTGTGACATTTGGCATTCATCCCTTGGAACAGTCCGGGGTGATGATGGACATGGTAAATGAGGCTCCTTCCAGGTCTCCTAGATCCCTGTTATTCCCTGGTTGTCCACACACTTATCTTTATCATGTGTCCTATTTCCCAAGAACAAACATTAATTCTCAGACAGTTCATCATAAAGAAAAATAAAATAGTTTCCCAACTGCCTAGTCATTTCTGCACATTATCACCCACACTGAAACAAACCCTTCCCATTCACAGGGAGAAGGGTATACGTGCCTGTCCTTCCCCTGGCCTGCCCATCACCCAACACCACCTCACTTTTAAAAGTGAGGCCACAGTGGGATGGTCAACTTCACGGTTGGGGCCCTAGTTCAGGACGGCTGGCCCAAAGCTCGGAAGTGCTTAAGCTCTAAGACAAGGACAAGGTGTTAGTGGGAGAGGGAGTGGGTGTCATTCTCCCAGGATGGCTGTGTGGAGCCCCTCAGAGAATGCCATGTGTCTGAGGGCTGGAGTGTTGGCCCAGACATCTTCCCTGATCTGCTCACTGTGGCCCAGGGCTGCTGTGAGGAGCACCCACCTCTGAGCACTGAACACTGGCTGGGGGGTGGCCTGATCAGGGGGTGAAGGGCGCACTTAGGGAGGTCCCTGACCCTGGCCTCTGACCCCAAGTGCCCTGCCTTCTCAACGGCCATCCTGGGCTCTTCTCAGATAGTTCACAGCCCAGGGCTGCAGGAGCAGCTGAGGCCAGCAACCAGCTTGTTAGCGAGCAGTGGGAAGGTCTATGTGGCCATTAAGAGCTCTCTGGCCCTGAGGCTCCACTAAGGACCCCAGCCAGGGCCCCACAAGGGGAAGCCTGATCCCAGTTCTCCCATAGCCTGTAGAGAGCAGGGGGCCCTCTAGGCCTGCAGAGGCCTGAGGCTCAGGTCTTGCTGCTCTCTGTGGGACCTCGAGGCCATGAAAGAGGATCTGAGAGGGCCTGCGACAAGGGAGCAGAGCTGCCTGGCTCCACTGAGGGCCTGTCTCGGGGGAGGCAGCTGTGGAGTGGACACTCATCTATGGAGGTCACAACCTTAACACTGCCCCTAGTGGTCGGCAAACTCACTAGTCATCAGAGCCAAATATCAACAGTACAACGACTGAAATTTCTTTTGAGAGCCACATTTTTTAAACTTAAACTATATAGGTAGGTAGATTGTTATTAACTTAATTAGGGTACTCCTAAGGCTTAGGAAGAGCCACACTCAAGGGGCCAAAGAGCAGCATGTGGCTTGCGAGCCGCGAGCCACAGTTTGCCGACCATGGCCCTAGGCCAATCCACACTCTCCACTGTGGGGGCGGGGAGGGGGGGGGTATTCTGGTACCTTAGAAAGCAGGGCTGATGAAATGCAGGTAAAGACTTTCCACTCCAACAAGGAGACCTGGAAGCAGGGCCACAGGAAGGTGGGGTGCCCAGGGGCCAGCCCAGAGCCTCTAGTTCTGGGAGTTGGTGGGGAGGAGGGTGGCCACTGTAGTCTGAATTACTCCTGAGCTCCTGAGAGTCATGAAAAGATTAAAGGAAAAGGGGGAAAAAACCATAAAAAAGAGTCATCCATAAAAAAAGATAATTGGTTAAATAACTGTAGAAAATTACAGCAAAGAAACTTGTTTGAAACATGAAAGGCTGGCAGGAGATGCTTTTGAAATAAGCAGTTTCTGAATGAATGAAGATGACCTACGGACTACGACCATGACTCATCCCGGGAGAGAGAGCTCCACAAAGTCAGGAGACCTCCAGGCCTTACCTGCCCTCTCCTGGGAGGCAAACACTCCTGGAGACAAAGGCCTGGGGAGACCCAACTCAGAGCTCCACTTCTGTGAAGAGCCCAGCATGTGGGTCAGCCTGTGGGAAGGGCTGGGGTAGCAGGTGCCAGTAAGGAAAGGGGGCCGAGTCTGGAGAAAGCCTTACCTACTCTGGATCCAAGGCTGAACTCCCTGACAGGGTCAGAAGGGCAAATATGAGTTGGTGGGGCCAGTCAAGTGCCTTCCTATGTGTGGCATCATCTAAGCGGGAAGGTGACTGACACCCTTCTGTGAAACCTGGGGGTCTTGTCCCCTCGTCTCCACGTGAGCCTAGAGAAAAAGCAGTCAACGTCTTCTATCTGTCCCTCCACGTGCTACGATCAATTCTGCCTCAGGACCTTTGCACTTGCTGGTCCCTTTAGCTGAATAAGAACACTCACCCCCCAGATCTTCATCTGCTGGGTCCTTGACATTAGTTAGGTCTCAGCTCACATGTGATATCCTCATGATATCAGACACATCGCGTCTGAACTCTCCAGCCCAATATCTTTATTTCCTCCAAAGTCCTCTCTAAGGTAATTTTTTTATTCACATCTGCCTTTTGGGTTTTTTTGTCTCCTCCCCCACTCCCTGAGTGCAGAGGCCTGGTTGGTTTGCTCACCCCTGAACCCCCTCTACCTTCCATGCTATCACACACTTATAGGCACATGATAGCTACTGGCCGAATGTTGAATAGATTATGCTCATGCAAAAAGTGCTCTTCCTAATCTTAGCTGGTTTGGCTCAGTGGATAAAGTGTCAGCCTGTGGACTGAAAGGTCCCAGGTTTGACTTCAGTCAAGGGCACATGACCAGGTTGTGGGCTCAATCCCCAGGAGAGGGGCATGCAGGAGGCAGCCAATCAATGATTTTCTGTCATCATTGATGTTTCTACCTCTCTCTCCCTTTCCCTTCCTCTCTGAAATCAATAAAGATAGTAGTATATATTTTTTAAAAAAAAACCTGCTCTTTCCAAAGGGCACTTCATATGATTTGCTATGTCACAATTTTAAATTTTTAAAAATCAAACTGTAACATTATATAGACCAGTGGTTCTCAGCCTGTGGGTAGTGACCCCTTTGGCGGTCGAACAACCCTTTCACAGGAGTTGCCTAAGACCATCCTGCATATCAGATATTTACATTACGATTCACAACAGTAGCAACATTACAGTTATGATGTAGCAATGAAAATAATATTATGGTTGGGTCACAACATGAGGAACTGTATTTAAAGGGCCAGAAGGTTGAGAACCACTGATATAGACAAAATGATCTCCGTGATGTTAAATATCTGCATATGTATGAATGTATGTGAGTGTGTGCGCACGCGCACACGCAGGAGTGTATGTTTGAATGAATAAATGGGGGGGGGAGTGTGAGTCTGTGTATGTGAATGTGTGTGTGTGTGTGTGAATGTGTGTGTGTCTGGATGAATGACTGTGAGTGCATATGAGTGTAGGAGTGTGAGTCTGCATGTGTGTGTGTGTGTGAGTGTTAGTGTCTGTGTGTGTGAACAAATCCAACAGTGTCAAGGCTTCAGAGAGTATCTGGGAGTTAGGATATGGGACATTTCCTCCGCTTTTTTATACCTCATTGTCTCTTAGATTTATTTCTCAATAAAAACTTTTAAATCAAAAACAAAAGTTAAGTTGTCAGAAGAGACCCCCACTTTGCAAAAACCAGGGTAGTAATGCCCTGCTGGGGACCATGTCCCGGGCGCCGTTCACAGCACTTGTGTATGACTGCCTCTTCAGGACCATTGACAAGACCAAGTTCGCTGGTGCTGTGGCCAGCTCCCTGGGTTAGCAGCGGGCAGCTGGCACTGAGTGTGGCCTTTGCTGGTACCTGTGACCAGCATGTGACATCGGTCAATTATGGCCTTTTCAACGCTCAACTGTTTCACAAGGGAAGTGAAGCATTTGCACTAAATAGCTCGGACTTCTCTTCTGAGAACCATTCTGAATGGCAAATGCTCAGAGCAACTCCCCGCAGAAGACCTGGGGCAAAGCCCAATTCTGCCAGCGCGTCCTTAAACCAGGGTCACCCAGATCTGATGGAGGGCCCTGCATCCTGAAATGCTTCAGAATAATTGGGTGAGGGCGCGTCCTGCTTTCATCCTATTGACACAGCGGCTGCTTCTCGAATACAGGATGCCAATCAGCTGCTGTTGGCGTCCCAAGCAAGCCTTCCAGCCTGGCTCCCCGGTGTCCACAGGCAGTTGCGGTTTGCCCTTTCCAGAAGTAAATGCGGACAGGACACACCTGTGGGCTTGGACTTTCTGCCAGAGTAGGTGTTGGCAGGCCGGCTGACGGGCAGGTGAGAGTGGACAGATGCCCACCTTGGCAGGTGCCAAGTCCTGTGAATTTCAGCTCAGCAGGGAGCAGTGCGCCTTGCTCCCTGTGCCCACCCCTCTGTGTGCACCGTTTACCAGCTTGCAGCACACCAATCCTCCTCAGAGAGGAGCTGAAGGCACAGCTTCCTTTCCAATTATATAAAAACCGAGTTCTGCCAGAAGGAGAGGAGCATTAGAGGGATGAGGAAAAAAGGTGAAGGGATTGCCTGGCCAGTATTGCTCACTGGTTGAGCATCAACCTAGGAACCAGGAGGTCGCGGTTCGATTCCCGGGCAGGGCACATGCCCAGGTTGGGAGCTAGATCCCCAGTGAGTGGTATGCAGGAGGTAGCTGATCAATGATTCTCTTTCATCATTGATGTTTCTATCTCTCTCTCCCTCTCCCTTCCTCTCTGAAATAATATATATATAAAGGTGAAGGGATTAAGAGGTACAAATTGGTAGTTACAAAATAGTCACATGGATGTAAAGCACTAATAAGATTTAAGAGCTATGCATGGTGCCAGGTGGGTACTAGACCTATCAGGTGATCACCTCATAAGGTATACAAATGTCTAACCACTGTGTTGCACTTGTGAAACTAATATAATGTTGTATGTCAACTATAACTGAGAATTTTTTTAAATTTTAAATCTGAGTTTTCCCGCCTAAACTATCCCCACCTGCCGCCCCCACACCTCTATCAGATGCCCCCTGCTCCCCGTCAGGCTTCCTCTGGGCACGCTTAAATGGCAGTCATGTAATTGGTTGTGTAATGTCTCTCTTCCCACTGGAACTCGAGCTCCAGGAAGGCCAGGCAGCGTGGCTGTCTCCCCAGGGCACTCGATGAACCCCAGCTGAATGGGCCCGAAGGAGGAAGTCTTAATCACTGTAGTGGACACTGTGGCCGACCACCCAGATGCCCCTCAAAACCAAGGCCCACTTCACAAGGAGTATTCGTCCTTGTCAGTCACTGCTAAGCTCCTCTCTGGGGAGACTCATCCAAAGGCGCCTACCTGCCCTGCTCTTGGAGCAGCCCACATGGGAGGACTGATTGAGTTGGGGTTACAAACCTAGTTTCCCAGGGACCCCCACCTGAGAGAATTGCTCTCAGAAGTGGTCTGAGGAAGCAGCACCTAACCTGAGATTTGAGGAGCTGAATCACCCACTAGCCAGCTGACCCGAGTCCCCAAGATTGGTGTAAAAGGGAGAACTGAACCCCAGGTGCTGTGATGATACAACCATGAAAACTTCCCCAGCGGTGAGGTTGGAGGGGAGTCCTGCAGGGGGCGCTCCCGCCCGTCCCACCACAGGTCTGTGGGCCTCCAATGACTGCTCCATGGAAGTAAGGGCCCAGCCCCTCACCAGGACTCAGGGGGTCCCTGCAGGGCCATGCCCAGCCCAGAGCCCCGGGCTGAGGGCTCCTTGGAGTCCTCAGCTGTACCTGACACCCCATCCTGCCTGCTTCCAGAGGACTCCACTCCACCCACACACAACCTCCACTTCCCAGTCCGTGCCCAGGGAGCCTGACCTGAGGCCACCCCCAGAGACTACCGGGCAAAATAGTGCAAATGAGAAAGCACCTTGAAGTGATATGATCTAGGATTTTGTGATAACATAGTACAAAAACAAAAAGCAACCCATCAACAGTAAGGATAAGGAAGTGCAAGAAAAATACAGACAGGCAGCAGGAGGCAGACAATGTCACTGGGGGATGGGCGAGTGGAAGGACCCGCACGGATCAGGCCAGCACGGCCACCTCCCCTCTCTGTACCCGAAGGTGGGGACAGAGCACACCCACTGGGCAGCTGGTCAAGCAGTGCCCAGCAATGTTTGCTGTTTCTTTTTCAGCAGCAGCCTTTTCTTTGCCTTAGAGCAGCGGTTCTCAACCTGTGGGTCGCGACCCCTTTGGCAGTCGAAACGACCCTTTCACAGGGGTCGCCTAAGACCATCCTGCGTATCAGATATTTACATTACGATTCATAACAGTAGCAACATCACAGTTATGAAGTAGCAACGAAAATAATGTTATGGTTGGGGTCACAACATGAGGAACTGTATTTAAAGGGCCAGAAGGTTGAGAACCACTGCCTTAGATGAACACTGAGAGTCAGCATAAATGTTATTTTCCTGTTTGGCTCGTGTTATTTTCATTTGTACAATGTTGATTTGATTTGAAAGTGTGTGCATCAGAGGGAAGGCAATACCACATCTTGTTCAGAAGGCAGTAAACAGGGTTGTTTTTTCAGGGAGGGAGGGGGTGGGGATCAACCTGATAGGGAAAGGGAAAGGAGTGGGGGCAGCTGGCAAGGGGCCGTGCAGGCCAGACGTGGGAGTTGAAGGTCTCTTCGCAGATGCCAACCCTTGGTCATCCTTTGATTTTTTTTTATTTTTTATCTTATAAAAAAAATGTATGTTGTGTATACGGTGTAGAACAGTGGCTTGGATTTCATAATTCAAGTAGCCAACTTCACAGTTTATTTAAAAGGTTATTTTAAAATTTTAGTCACATTTGCTAAATTCCCATTTGCTTTGGTTCGGGGAGGTCAGCTGTTCCATCGGGGCCCCAGACACCGAGTGCAGCTCTGTGGCAAACAGTATGGTAGTTCCTCAAAAATTGAAAATAGAGTTACTATATGATCAAGCAATTCCACTTTGGGCATATACCCAAAAGAATTGAAAGCAGGGTATCAAAGAGATGTTTGTATGCCTATGTTCACAGCAGCATTATTTACAACAGGCTAAAGGTACAAGCAATCCATGGGCTGATGAATGGGTAAACAATATGTAGTTCACCCATGCAATGAAATATTATTCAGCCTTGAAAAGGGAGGAAATTCTCACATCGACTACAACATGGATGAACCTAGAGGACACTGTGCTAAGTGAACTAAGCCACACACAACAGGACAAATGCTGTATGATTCTACTTATATAAGGTTCCTAACGTAGTCAAATTCATAGAGACAGAGGCTGGGG
>NW_006288615.1:6828633-6834451 GCF_000327345.1 Myotis davidii | reverse complement strand
ATTCAATGAGCACAAGTTTTCACTTTCACCAGATGAAAAGAGTTCTAGAAGTTGATGCACAACAGTGTGAATGTACTTAACACTACTGACCTGTACACTTGAAAAAGGTTAAGATGGTAAATTTTATGTTACGTGTTTTATCACAATTTAAACTTTTTTATTTAAAAAAAATAATAATACCCCCCCCGCCCGGGGTGGTGTCTCTGATAACCTGATGTTACAGAGGAGAACACCGAGGCTCAAGCCCTGTTCCAGGTCCTGGGGCTAGGCGATGGCAGAGCTGGGATTGGGTCGCTCCTCAGGCTTGCTCTCAGCAGCCACGCCGTACATCCTGCCCTCGACTGGCGGGAACACTTCCCTTAGACTGCCCCAAAAGAGGGAGAACACATTCATTTCCAGACCCTTACTGAGACAGAAGTCAGGCCTGAGGTGTTTCTAAAGAAAGGCAATATCTGGCTAACAATTTAGACATTAGTCTTGTCCATTCTCTTTGTTCAATAGAAATATCTGGATTTTATATTATGCCAACAATTGTTATAAATTTAAGGCAGGTAATAGTAGGCTCGATGCCAGCATCTAGAAGAAAGCCTGCTGCACCCGTGAAAGCAGCCCCTGAAGAAGGCCGAGCCCAGCTACAGGACTCTGGGGTCCACGTGCAGGAGGACCAGAGACTGTTCAGAGGTTAAGCAATCATTTTTATTGTACGTGCAATGAGATTTTACACACAAACCAGACACAGTTCAACTTGCTGGGACTTAGAAGACTCTCACCACACGCTGAGTGCACCTGGCTTGGCTTGAAGCTCTCCTGAGAGGGAGGGGCTCGGCCATGTGCAGGAGCTCACCCTGGTGTCCCCATGGCCCCACCACCACCTGGACACAGGCTTTCACTGCCGGCTCCGAGTCCCAGTTACCAGCCAGGTTATGCTCCTAAGATACTCCCATTGTCCACTCTGGACTTTGTGTCTAAACAGAGGTTTAAATTATGACTGAGTAACCAGAGTCTTGGAAATTCTCCTGAAAGAAAAGAGATGAGAGTCATGGTCGTGCTTCCTTCCCACCTGCTAAGCACCCACCACTGCTCTCAGGCACAGCTGGGCTCAACTGCAGACACATTTCATGCCTCCATACAAACCCAACAAAGGCCTGACCCACTGCAAGAAGGTGGTTACTGAAAATGGGTCAGTCTTTTGATACCAGTGGGAAATATGGGTGCCCGGTGATAGGCACATCACACACACACACACACACACACACACACACACACACATGCACCGACACGCACACGCACACACACACGGGCGTGCAGCTGGAGGCCCAGAGCACCAGGGACAGACATGACTCTTCCCAATCTTAGCCAGGTCTTTGGAGGGATGATTCCGAGTTTTAGAAGCTCTGCCTGCAGCCTACAGCAAGTTCCTTTCTTGGCTGGTGAAGAGTGTCACAGAGGGTAGCTCATCTCTGCAGTTACAGAAATGTGGCCTGAAATCTTGGTGACCTGAATACTGAGGGGGAGGAAGGAGAAGTGGAGATAAAATATGGGGGGGAAACCTGGCCGGTGTGGCTCAGTGGTTGAACGTAGACCTATGAACCAGGAGGTCACGGCTAGATTCCCAGTCAAGGCATATGCCTGGATTGTGGGCTCGATCCCCAGTTTGGGACGTGCAGGATGCTGCCGATCAATGATTTTCTCTCATCACTTGATGTTTCTATCTCTTTCTCCCTTCCTCTCTGAAATCAATTAAAAAATATATATTTTTTAAAAGATGGGGGGAAAAACACAAATATCCTTCAATAGAATGAGGTGAAGCTCATCCTTGAAAAAAGGGAGGAAATAATTCTTATTTTGAGTAAGTTCCAAAAGGATTTGGAGAGCGCTCCTAAACCTAGAGCCCAAGGTGACAAGAACATAGCCCCTAAGAATAAAAATGACTCCCTCGCCCTAACTAGTTTGGCTCAGTGGATAGAGCGTCAGCCTGCGGACTGAAGGGCCCCAGGTTCGATTCCGATCAAGGGCATGTACCTTGGTTGTGGGCACATCCCCAGTGGGGGGTGTGCAAGAGGCAGCTGATCGATGTTTCTAAATCTCTATTCTCTCTGTAAAAAAATCAATAAAAAATATATATTTTTAAAATGCCTCCCTTCATTGTCCCAGGCTTGGATGCCACCCAAAGATGACTACAAGGGGCAGTTGGATGCTGTGTTCTGAGACTGGGAAGAATTCTGGAGTCCTGAGGTGAAGACAGGAGGCGGGCAAGAATGGGAGCTGGGGACCAGAGTGGGGGGCATGGGGACACAGTGCCCTGTCTCAAGCTCAGGCAGAAACGGAGAGCTGGGGGCAGGTGGAGACTTTTCAAATCAGGCGATTGCCAGGACACTCACTAATCAGCCCCACCCAGTGTGACTGACGTGTTATTTCTGGGCTCCAAGTCCTCACCCTGATAACACAGGTGATAAAGAGTGTGAGCAGGGCAGCCCCACGTCCGAACACAGTGCCCACAGGTGTCAGAGGAGGAAGGGGCTGCAAAGTGATCCAGAGGCTTGCTGAAGCCTCGCTGGGCTGGGCTGGGCGGTGAGGGTCCTGAGCTGTGAGCAGGAGGCGGAGTAGAAGTGGGGATGAGCCCACCCGACAGCCCTGGGCTCACTGGGCACACCCACCTACTCTGCTCTGGCTGGTGAAGAAGGGCCTCCCCCTAGTTCTCTGCGTCCGATGCCTGAAACCCACTCGGGAAAGCTGATGGCCTGCAAGCAAGCCTCCTTAGAAGGTTTTCATTTTAAAAATATATATTTGTATTGATTTCAGAGAGGAAGAGAGAAAGAGAGAGAGATAAGTCCACACACAGAGTGGGGAGGACGAGTGAGGAAAACAGTCACTCCATCTGCTGACGGGAGTGTGTCCCTCTGTGACCCCTCCCGGGGTCGTCCACCGGCACAGATGTGCTGTGTGGTGTGCGCAGAAGATACAGCCCCAAGGTGCAGACTCTGCTTGCCTTCACCCCGTGGCCAGGTCTGCCTCTTTGACTTCACAGGTATATCCACCCTCATCGTTATGTTTGGCCTTCCTGTGGCATTTGTGTCCTGGCATGACCCTTACCCCCAATACCCACTGTGCTCGCCCACCTGCTGTCTCAGCTCCTACTCCAGCCACTTGTGTACTGCCCTCATGGTCACATCTGACCATGTCTGTCGCATCCTTTTTTGTAGTTTTTTTTTTGTTGTTGTTTTTTATCTGATTTTTGTTCTGTCGACTATTTGTTTAAAATTTCTGTAAAGGTTTGGACCATAAATATAAGCCCACTAAATCTCCAATGGCGTGAAACTCCTATTTATCTAATTATTAAGACAAACACTGGAGCATGAATAGGAATCAAATAAAAATACAGAAGAATTTTTGAAGAATATGAAGAATTCAGTGCTTTAGATTTTTATTGCTCTGGTCCTGATTCCCCACCCCTGTTCATGTAACCCAGGTCACAAAGCAAGTGATTTTAAACTGATACCAAACATCATATTCAAAATTAATTTTTTATTTTATGTTTATTAGATTATAACATTTAAAACTATGCTTTTATACTTATAATGTGTTTATTGTAATATATAAGTTCAGATTATATAGAATTTATAATTTATAAATACAAAATATGTAACATAATAAATACTGTAGAACATATAAAGAATATTAATGTCACCCATATTCCACAACCCAGAGAAAAATCTCTTACAAGTTTTCTTTAAATTTTGTTTTATTGCTTAAAGCATTACAAAGAGTAGTACATATGTCTCCTTTTTTTTCCCCCTTGACCTTCCCCCGGCCTCCCCTACCTCCCAGTGTCTTGTGCCCATTGGTTATACTTATGTGCATGCATACAAGTCCTTCGGTTGATCTCTTCCCCCCGTCCCTCCAAACCTCCCTAGCCTTCCCGCTGTCTCTTACAAGTTTTGACATTCTTTTTAGTTGTTCTTTGTACAGTCACACACACACACACACACACACACACACACACACACACTTCCTTAAAAACATAGACTGTTAATTTATGCCCCTCATCTGTAAAGTAAGTCCATTTTCTTTTCATAAATTGCAAGTCTGGGTCTCTCTGGCAAATATTTGATATCAAAGGGAGAAGGGTTCGGGTCCAGCTCGTCCACTGCTGGCCATGCTCACCCTCCCCACCACTGCGAGCAATCTGTCAGGGACATTTGTTGACCTCCTCCTGGCCTTTGACCCTGAGGGCTGAAATTGGTTCAGGGCTGGAACGCCAAGGTCAGCCCAGACTCCAGCTCCACAGGCTCCGACAGTGAGAGGCAGGGCCAGGAGGCACTGGTCATTCCCAGAGGAAGAAACAGGGAAGGCCCTGCCAGTGTGGCTCAGTGGTTGAATGTGGACCCATGCCTCAAGAGGTCAGGGATCCATTCCCAGTCTGGGCACATGCCCAGGTCGTGGGCTCGATCCTCAGAAGGGAGCATGCAGGAAGCAGTGAAAGACCTTGATGTTTCTGTCTCATCAATCTCTCTCTCTCTTCCTCTCTCTCTCTCTCTCTCTCTCTCTCTCTCTCTCTCTCTGAAATAAATAAATAAATAAACCATATTTTTAAAAATAGAAACAGCGACGCCTGGAGCCACCTCTCCTTCACTGAAATCCTAACGACCTTCACCAATACTTGGGTGATCAACTCTGTCCTACCAGGGCCCTCACTCAGGGGACAGAAACTTGAGCAGCCTCCTTTGTGCTGACAGTAGACCTTACGGCCACCAAGAGCAGGAGTGCCCTGAACGATGAATCGTTCACGGTGGGAGTGCTTGCACCACAGAAATGGTAAAGGCTACACATTGTTTCCCCATTCAGAGAGGTCGCTTGTTAAACTTTAACTAACACACCACTAGAGTCATCTCGAGTAATGACCAGAACCAATTCCTACTGTCCTTGCCAAGACATTGAGTCCTAAATCACAGCTGAGGGTCCCTTGACCATGAATTCTCCCATAGGCCCCAATCTAGCCTTACAGCTGCTCCCTGCAATGCTTCAAAGATCCCCATCATGTGTGTCCCTCAGGCCCTGCTGGCACCCATTAGGCCAGGCTTGCAATTCCTTAGGTGTGCAGGCCGGTTCCTGCCTGAGCAGGGCTTACATTCTCTACTCCACTTGTGCTGAGACCTGACCTCATCACAGGCCTGGAATTAAAGAGAGGTGCCGAGGGGGCTCGTGAGGAGGACAAGCATTATCTGGCTGCTGCAGGTGAGGCATTCAGCAAGGACAATCTGTTCTCTGGCAAGGGGGAGGCGAGTGCTTCTGCCACCTAGGAGCCAACTGAGAACTCGGGGCTTTGAAATGTTCAGCTCCTCTAAGTGGTTGCCCACATGCATGGCCTCCTGACCTTGTGACTCCTGACCTTGACATAAAGGACCTGCCAAGGCTGTGACTTGGGTCTCCTTTGTAGCCCTGAAATCAGAGTGTAGGCCTGATTTCAAAGAGTCTGCCCGGCGGCTGTAGGAGAGTGAATCTGCTGAGCTGCCACGAGGCCCCCAGGCCCGCAGGAAATGTCTGAAGTTGACAGTGAACTGTCCCCAGCCTCTCATTTTCCTTTCTCAAGGTCTCCACCACTTCTCCATTAATAAGATCATGACCATTGTTCCCCACTGGTGGGACCCCACACCTGCTTGCCCTCTGCCTGTGCCCCATCATAACCGAGCACCGGGGATGACTTCAATAACTATATCACCGCATGATAGGGGGTCACCAGGGGTCAGCAAGCTCTTTCTGTAACGTGCCAAATAGTAAATAACTTGGGCTTTGTGGCCTTGTGTGAACTCCGTAGCAT
>NW_006288615.1:6827414-6828552 GCF_000327345.1 Myotis davidii | reverse complement strand
TAAAAATGTAAAAACCATTCTTAGCTCAAGGGCTGCACAAACATAAACCATGGCTGGACCCCAGTTACTATAATCCCACTTACCACTAGCAATGGGCCCCCTGTGACCTTGAGACAAGTGGGCAGTTCATTTCCAAAATGAATCCCTGAGGGCCCGCTTTCCAGAGCCACTTTCAGCATCTGAGTCCTAGTCTGGGTGCCCTAGAAACCAGCCTGAGGACAGGCATGAGCATTAATGCTTTCTCAGGAGGCTCAATCCCAGGCAGCGAGAGGGAGGGAAAAGGGGAGAAAACACAAGATGAGGCTCTCCATGCTGGCCACTGTCTCCCAATGAGCCCCATGAGATGGACCATGTAACCAACCAGACACCCAGCCCCCTGGGACCTCTCTGGACTGGCTGCATGAAAAACCAGGCCTTGGACTTCTGCCCAGTGAAGGGCAAAAGGCGAGAAGTTGGTTGGCTGGCTCTCTCCTGCCTCCCACTGGTTAAGTATAAGGCCTGCTCCGTGCCCACGGAGGGGTATGGGGAGAACCCAACAGCATTTCTGAGTGACAGCCACTTGGGCTCAGAAGTCCAGCAAGCCCGGGACTGTCTGGGATCCCTCATTCTCAGCACACATGGACTGGAGCACACCACGGGTGATCCCCAGGAGGGAACAGTGGGGACAGGGTCTCATTCTGTTGGTGAAGGATTCAAACAGGGTGGGGAGGACTAGTCCTGCAGGGTGGGCCCTGGAGCCACAAGAGTTCCCTTCAGGAACCCACCAGTATTGTCAGGATCTGGTGAGCTAGCTCTCCAGCTTCATCTCCCGAGTCCAGAGGGACAAGAAGCTGGGCAGGGTGGCCCACAGCGGTGAGAGTGACAGGCTCTGATCTCCAGGAAGCCCCTGGTCCCAGCCTTCAGCTTGTCCCCCAGTTTTCACAGTCTACCTTCACCATCTCCCCATCTGACATGACACACTTCCCCACAGTAGTCCCTTCACCACGGTTGCCACAGGCCCTTTGTCCTGCTTCTTGGTCTACCAGCCTTCCTGGCGTAGGGCTTGGCAAACAGTCATTTTCCTCTCAATGCCCTTTGTTCCCAAGCCATAGCCACATGGTTTGGGAGGGAGGAAGGGCTTCCCTGTCTTTGCTCCCCA
>NW_006288615.1:6820283-6827192 GCF_000327345.1 Myotis davidii | reverse complement strand
TGCCTCCCACCTGGAGAAGCAATGCCAAGGGCATCACCATCATGCAGGGCATCACCATCATGCAGGGCCCCACCGACATTAAATTGCTCAGTGTTTTCTGAGTTCAGAGCATCTTGTCAGGGGTCTCTCTGGATTCCCACAAGCTATCGTGGGTGCCTGTAGCCTCAGTGGGGTGTCCTCATTTATGCTCAAGGTCTCAGGGAACTCCTCTGGGGTAGGTATACTGAATTCCCTTAGCACCCATGCCAATACTCGGGCAGAATGCCAGCCAGTCCAGACTGCTGACCTTGCAGTCAGAGTCCTGGGTTGACCTCCTCCACCTGCCACTTGCTTTGCTCAGCAGCATGGATGTTGCCTCTCATTGTGCGGACAAACCAACAGGCTTTCTGAGAGTCCAGGATGCTGGTGGTGGCAATACCAGGAGGAGCCCCCTCTCCTCCAAGCACCCCTATACTCCCACCTACACGTGGTCCCCCCTGCAACATGGTGCGGCAGCAGCCTCCTCACACCGAAGGGCTAGTGTTTCCTATGTTCCCTCCTTTTCCCTCTTAGGATTCAATCTTTTGAGGAGGAGAGGGGATGGGCACACAGCAGCTTTCCCCCTTAAGTCTCCCCAAGTCTCCTTCACAATGAGACTAGTGGTCCAAGGCCACTGCAGTCCAGGTACCTGGGCTCCTACCTTTGCAGCTCAACCAGGCTACCCATCACCACCCCGAGAGGGGATGCCTTCCACCCACAAAGGTCCAGTCAAACCCCTTTGTTGCTTCCAAAAAGCTTTGGTCTGGAGACTAGTGTTTTCCCATATTGGGCTCCAAGAGAAGCTGGTGAGCAAGGACCACACTGCAGGGACATGCGGTGAGGCGCAGGGAAGAGCTACTGGAGGAAACACAGAGGCAGAGACCCAGGCAGGATGCAGGGGCGCTGTCAGTCCAACAGAGCAGCTGTGAGCCCCAGGGGCTGCACGCACGGATGGTGGGTGGTGGCCCACCAGAAGGACTGCACCCCCGGCGGCCCCACCTGTGAGCCTCCATGAATTTGAAAGGGAGTTGAGAGGGTGCAGGGAACACTGGCCAGCCACACCAGAGGAGCCACACATGTCACAGACAGGCGGGGCGGGAGAGAAGGTTCTGGGGACTAGAAGGACTTTGGAGTTTGGACTCTGGTCACCTCATTCCCAGGCTCTGCAGGGGTGGGGCGTGAGGGCAGCCATGAGATTATTCTGCACACAAAGGTTGTCTTTCCTCGATGACATAGGCACAGTCCCACACGGTTCCTTACCACACTGCGACATCGAGAGTGTCTTTACGAAGGGGAGAGGGATCTGGACACAGGCCACACAGAGGCGTGAGGGTTAAATAAGAGAACTCCCGAAAAGTGCCCAGCGTGATGCTTGTCCAGGGGAAGGGCACCCTGAGGTCCATGCCCATCGATGAACCCCGGTTCCTAAAGGGTCAGATACCCTGACAGGGAGTGGCCTTATTGGTCCCCAGGTCCTGACACGGCCTCAGGACATCCAGGGTTGGGGGTGTCATCTGGGCTACCTCCCAAGCACCAGCCCCAGCAATGCTGGCAGCACAAAGTGGAGGTGACAGCCTTGGGGGTACACACCAGGCAGAATGTGACAGGCAGCAGACTCTGCAGGGGCCTGCCCAGTCCAGGCCCATGACCTCAGAGACCAGCTGGATGATACTCCAGCTAATGAGACATCCTCTGACCTGCAAAGAAAGAGTCGCCTCAAACATGGGGGTCACCTTGGACATGGGGGTCACCTCAGACATGGGGGTCACCTTGGACATGGGGGTCATCTTGGACATGGGTGTCACCTCAGACATGGGAGTCACCATGGACACGGGGGTCACCTTAGACATAGAGGTCACCTTGGACATGGGGGTCACCTTGGACATGGCGTTCACTTCAGACATTGGAGTCACCTTGGACATGGGAGTCACCTTGGACATGGGGGTCACCTCAGACAGGGGAGTCACCTTGGACATGGAGTCACCTCAGACATGGGGGTCACCTTGGACATGGAGTCACCTCAGACATGGGGATCACCTTGGACATGGGGGTCACCTCAGACATGGAGGGCCTTGCTGGCAAGCTGCCTTTCCGGGGCCCGCCAGGACAGTGAGGGAGATGGTGGCCCGGAAACTCTGGGAAGGGGCTCAAGCTGCCAGAGACCAGAGAAGCTGACCCAAACACTGACCCTCAAGTCTCAGGGCAAAGATCTGCCCAACTCAACCTACCCACTGCCGCCCATCTCCCTCACCGAAGGGCACAGCTCTCCCCTTGGTTAAGTCCTGGGCTGTTCATTTAATGGCCTCAGGACCAGGAAGTTTGAAGTTTAACCCTATCCTAAGTGACACAATAGCAAACAGTTTTTTGGCTTCAGTTAAAATAATGCCTTTTCTCTGGAAAACTGATAAGAGAAGTTGGTTGTTGTTAATCTTCAGCTGAGGATATTTTTCCATTGATTTTTTTTAAATATATTTTTTATTGATTTCAGAGAAAAATGGAGAGGGAGAGAGAGAGAGAGAGAAATATCAATGATGAGAGAGAATCATCGATTGGCTGCCTCCTGCACAGGGGAGAGAGAGAGAGAGAGAGAGAGAGAGAGAGAGAGAGAGAGAGAGCGAAATGATGAGAGAGACTCATTTATTGGCTGCCTCCTGCACACTCCCTACTGGGGATGGAACCTGCAACCTCCTTGTTCATGGGTCAGCGCTCATGCACTGAGCCACGCCAGCCAGACTCCATTGATTTTTAGAGAGAGTGGAAGGGAGGGGGAGAGACAGAGAGAGGGAAGCATCCATGTGAGACTCATCAATTGATTGCCAGCCACATGAGCCCTGGCCAGGGCCAGGCAGGGATCAAGCCTGCAATGGAGGTACGTGCCCTTGACTGGAATCAAACCCAGGACCCTTCAGTCCACAGGCTGACGCTCTATCCACTGAGCCAAACCGGCTTGGCAGCAATTTTTAAATTCATTTTTTTTAAGACACAATAATGAAGTACCAGTAAGCAAGTCTCTAAAGAATGCAGCATAGTAGAGACAAAGTTGTGTGATTTAAGTTCTTTGCAGACCAGCAAATATGGACTAGATTTATTGGGGGAAATACTTTAAAAGAGTAGTTGCCATGGATTAAAAGCCCTTTGTACCAATGATGTTATAAAAAGGCTCTTGGCAAACTATCAAAGAAAAATACTGTCTCTATATGACAAAGGGCAGCTATTTAAAAACACACACACACAAAAACTGAGCACCTGAAACTAACATCATACTTCATGATGAAATTTTGAGCACTTTCCCCCTCACACCGGGAACAGAACAAGGATGTCTACGCGCACCGCCTCTACTAGACACACTACTAGAGGTCCTAGCCTGTGCCATCATCCTGTGATGTCCGGGATGTCTCACAGATGGCCAAGTGGCACTCCACAAAGACGTGCTTGGTTCCCTTTAGAGTGTCTTCTCCAGGGGTCGGGGAGAATGATGGAGGCTGTTCACTGCTGATGCTTCAACCTATGACCTCCTGGGGAAGACCTATAACCACATATAACACCTACATATCTCCCCAAAACAAAGAACAGCCTTCCATGGATCTACATTTAGTTAAAAACAAACAAACAAACAAATAAATAAAAACACCTTCTCAGCAGGTGGCTGGCACCCAATAAATGTGCCTTCTCTACACTGGTCCATAGACCACCTCATGACAGATGCATCAGCTCTCTGGGTGCTGTCTGATCCAGGGCCTTCCTGACCACGAGGGATAGGTGGGCCTTGTCTCACCGGTGTCTGCAGCCCCTGGACACAGCTGCCAATCTCTGTGGGCCCATCCACCTGAGGATGTCCCTGCCAGGAGCTGCCACTGTCCCCAGCCCAGAGCAGTTGGGTTGAGCAGCTATGTACCAGAACCAGGCATGAAGAAGACTGAGCTCAGACTCAGGCATTCTCATCACCAAAGTCCCTGGACCCAGGAAGGGGACTCTAGGTCCAGGGGACGAGAAAGATTGACAGTGTCCTAACACCTCCTTAGAGACACTGGCCCTTCCCAGCTCCCTGTCTTTGCCATCCCAGCCCACGTCCTTGCTTGCTGACCCACAAACCATGTGATCGGTAGAAGAGGAAGCAATGACCAGCACAATGCCGTCCTACAGTAGCTGCCCAGAAAACAGCTGGCTGACTGCATAAATGAATCAGAGAGCCAGCGAGTGGCCTGGCGAGGGCATGGAGACGCAGGTGTAGAGGAGTCCTGCAGGCAGGGCCCAGACCTGGGTGGGCAGGACCAACTTAAGCCAGACCCATTGGAAGAAATAGAGTGGTGGGAATGGACCCGGGATTGGGGCAGAGCAGCCTTTGGCTAGGAGAAAGGGGGGAAGGCTGAGACTGGAGACCAGCCCCTTCCAGAACAGCATTCCTCAGGCAGCTGGGGACCTGGCTCACCACCCCACCCCCAGGCTTCCTTCTCGCCAGCCTGCCTTCCCTGGGGCCAAGAGCAATTTGCCTGGCCAACAGTTCTGGGCTAGAGGTGACAGCTAATCTCAATATGTCTCCAGGTCAGTGCAGGCTGATCAAGAAAGTATTCATCCCACCCCCCGCAACCTGGATGCCCCAACACACACCACCTTGTTCAGTGGGAACGGCACCCATGGACTTGGGCTGGTCCTGGAGGTTTGCACCCCTCAGTGTTCTTCTGTTGGAGCTGGTGTGGAGGCTTCTGCCCAGGGCTGTCCTGTTTTCCCGGGACTTACACCCAGTCTTGGACTGCCTCTGAACCTGCCTCATCACTCCTACATTGCAAACTCCTGACAAGCAAAGGATCCAATGAGATGCATGTTTGCACCCTCCTCACCTTCCCTCCCTCCCCCCCCATACCCAGGTATCAACAAATATCCATGCAGTGAATGAAAGTTTCCCATAACAAGATGAAGAAACTAGCTGTGGGGACACTGAGCATAGATTAAATTCTGAAGAGTCTAGAAGCCCACGACATTTAATTTCTAAAAAACTTATTTCAATATTTTTAATATCAAATAAAAAGGCTAAGTTTAGGGAGGAAATGTGACATATGCTGCAGGCTGACTATGGAGCAAGACCTAGGAAAGCTGAGCAGCAGGAAAATCTCTGTGTGGATGAGCTGTCTGTTTACACTTGTTTCCAGAACAATGGAGCTCACCATTGACGTCAATGATTGTGAAGAGACAAAAGGGCTGGTGGGTGTGTCACTGCAGCTGGGGCTGGATTTGCTTGGGTGTGTGGTGTGTGTGTGTGTGTTAGGGAGTGGAGCAGGGAGTCTGTCCAGGTTTCAATGTCAGAGAAACAGGAGGAGGGGACAGTCTCACAGTGAAGTGTGGGCCACACAGCAGACCTCCCAGGGCCTACATGAGAAGGCTTGTCCCAATGAACTTGGTATTTGCCCTAGTTTGCATCTGTCTGACCAAGTTGCATACACACCTTATTAAGGAGAGGGAAAGAAGTGGTAAGAATTCCTGAGTGTGGGTTTGGCTTCAGGAACTGGCAGTTTAGTTTGCCTGCAGGCTATCAGATTATAATTCTTCCTTCCCTTCCATCCCTGGTCCCCAGGAGAGGCCAAGGAGAGCAGGCACGTGGAGGGAGATGCTGCAGGCCCCAGCTTCTTGGACAGCTAGCTCCCCTTCAGCCCTTCAGAGCCCTGACAGCCTTGCCTCTCCCATCAGACTCGGCATTTCAGAGCCTGCTGCCTTGGAGTCTGCATTCTGTGTCAGGTCCTACAAGCAGGCCTCTGCTCTCTACTGGGTCACTATCCTGACACTTTAGACAGAAGGCTGCGGGTTTAACATGCCCCAAACAGTGTTTACTAAAAGAACAAATGGCCTCAGCCAAGGTGTCCAGGGCCCAGTACTCTGTGTCTCTGTGGCTTATGCCTTCCTTTCTCTTCAAGTGCTGCCTCCATCATAGGACCTCTGGGATAATTGCCGCCCTGGTTAATTTATGATTCACAATACCCAATTCAGTATTTGACTAAATTCCCTAATGACGTGGGAATGCAGGGACATCATTTCATTCGTACCTCCCATAGTAAAAATGATCCTATTTCCTGAACCAAAAATTGAGATACATGGTCTAAACACTAAGAAAGGCCTCCTGGAAGTTGGCAGTTCTGGAAGATCTGGGACCTAGGTGGTCCGGGTGGGCGTGCTCCGGGAGCTCTTGCAGGACCACCTGGTGTTGGTCCTCACCGGAGCTCAGCGCCTAGCGGCGAATGAATGAGAGTCAATGAATGCGAATGCGTGAATGAAAGATGTCCTCAGGGAGTTTCCCGCGACCGCTGGGGACGTGCTCTGGCCTGTCGCTGAAGGTGGCAGCCTCCCGGGGCCTGGACTTCAGCGAGGGCTCGCCGGCTGGCCGGCTGGAAGGAGGTGCGGAGGAGCCTGTTTCCGCCCCCCGTCCCGCGGTGGTACGCGCCACTCCGCGCTCCCCGAGCTGGGGGATGCGAGCTGTCTTGAATGGAAGACACCGAGGCCGGAAGTGGAAGGGACCACTCGGGAGAACGAGGAGGGGGGGCAAGAGAGCTCCGCGTCTTCATTGAAGAACCGACGCGGTGAACATGGAGTTCCATGTGCGTCTTATGTAAAGAGAGCGACGGGCACCGTGGCCAATGGGTGTGCGACACACGCAGGCCAGCCTCCCTGGTATGCAAATGAAGAGTCATCGCGACCAATGGAGGGCGCCGGGGGCGGGCGCAGCGCGCGCGGTCACGTTTTCCACTATGTGACAGCGGCAAGTCAGCGGCAGCGGCGGCGAAGGCGGGCTGCGCTGCGGCTACACGCTGCTCACTACGCGCTGCTCTCGGCGGCTGCGACAGCGGGCGCCAGTTCGGCGGGCAGACGCGCGAACGGACCAGCGGACAAGCGAGGACGCGGCTC
>NW_006288615.1:6788921-6820243 GCF_000327345.1 Myotis davidii | reverse complement strand
CTCCGAGCGACGGCGGCGATTCTGCCAGCCCAGGGAAGCTCGATCTCAGAGCTTCCTGGGCCATTTGATTGTTTCTTGGCTTGAGACTGGCCTGGGGTGCGTGGTGGGTACTGTTATCCCCATTTTGAAGATCGGGAAACAGGTTCAGAGAGGTTATGCAACTTGTCTAAGGTCACGGAGCGGCTGTGACACCACACCGGCCTGTCTTTCTGTAGGTGATTTTCTTCTATGAACCCTCCCACGCCTAGAGTGGAGAGGCCAGGAAAGGTGAAGGCAACCAAGGGTCAGTGCAACTGTCTCTGGGAGCGTGGAGGGCCCCTTCGGAAGCTGGCTTCTTGCCCTGAGACCAGAGAGCCAAATCTCCAGCTAGGGAAGGGCCACTGGTCGGCCTGGGAACCCTGGGGACAGGAAGACCTTACCTCTTGCTCACCCCCTATGCCCACCCTGGACTTCCCTGCCTTCATTCTCTCTCCCCAGCTTGCGTAGAAGAGGGGGTCCCACTGTGATACATCGGTCACACCATCCTTCTTGGTGTCCCTTTGGCTGCCAAGTCCCAGACATAGGCCAAGGGGCAAGTGGCAGCCTGCTAAACTCTCCAGGAAGGCCAGGGTAAGGGATGACAACTTGGTTGTCATGGTTTCTGTAACCCACGCAAAGAAACCAGTTTGGGAAGCTGATTCATACTCAAAGAACAACGGAGCCAGCAGGTACCCTGGAAATCATCGAGGGTAACCCCTTGGCTTGACAGATGAGGCCAGTGGAGCCCAGATCCCTGCTAGGCACACATCATAGCCTGGTCAGGCCTGAGCTCAGGGTGCCTGCAGGGTCCTCCCATCAGCCTGAGGGTCATGAGCTGGGTCAGGTTGAGCTTCTGAGGTTCCATGAAAGCCTAAAGTTGGGTGCTGACTCCCTGAGAGGGCTGGAATTTGGGAGGAGGGGTCTCAGATCCCCAAATGTTAAGAGCCCGAGCAGCATGGCAGAAGCCCCCACGAGTACTTCTCACCTCCCCCGTCTGACACAGCAAGGCCACTGACTTCCCTGGCTGCAAATGGGAGATGCTCCTACCTTTACCCAGAGTGTCTGGTCCCGGGCTGGATTGGACTAGGAAGGGGACAGAACTCTACCTGAGGCTTTAATTGGCCATTGAGTTTTGAAATCCAAAGCTAATCACTTTTTATGAAGTGCGTGGGTAAAATGGGAAAAGGACTCCTTTTTAAGTGGAAGCTGCGTGATATGCCAACACAGGGATGATATCGTGGGTGTCTGCAGTTCTCTGTCATCGTCATCCTTGTGTGATTCACTGGTACAGCACGAACGCAGCTCTGGCTCTCTCTGGAGACTGGATGCTGGGTGCAGAGGGGGAGCCCTGCTGCCAGCTGCTGCTGGGTGACTCAGATCCCCTTCTGGGACTCAGTTTCCTTCTCTATAAGGGGGGCTCAGGTTAGGCCAGTGTTTCTCAACCTTCCTAATGCCGCGACCCTTTAATACAGTTCCTCATGTTGTGGTGACCCCCAACCGTAAAATTATTTCCGTTGCTACTTCATAACTGTAATTTTGCTACTGTTATGAATCGTAATGTAAATATCTGATATGCAGGATGTATTTTCATTGTTACAAATTGAACATCGTTAAAACATAGTTAAACACAAAAACAATATGTTATTATATATGTGTTTTCCGATGGTCCTAGGCGACCCCTGTGAAAGGGTCGTTCGACCCCCAAAGGGGTCACAACCCGCAGGTTGAGAACCACTGGGTTAGGCCATCTTTGAGGTCTTTTCCAGTTCCTAGGTGTTTGGATTCCCTTCCTCTGAGGATGACTTCCCCAGGCACCTGCACAGATTTCTGACACAGTCTTGCTTTCAGGCCACATAAGGTTACTCTGTGAAGGCACATCCCCTGTGAGGCATGTCTGCCTGCTTAGAAGGAAACAGGAAAGTTTCCTTTCATTTGTACTATTTCTGATGCACACACTTAACTTTTAGAAAAATCCTGGCAGGCACACCTCTGTGTTTAAATGATGATGTCACTTCCCTGGGCCTCAGCAAACCACAGGCTCTGTCAGGTCATTGAGTGCCTGGCAGGACCTCTCAGCATTTAGTCTAAAGAAAGAGTGATGCCGAACACTACGTCTTAGGCAAAACTCACTAGAAACACACAACCCCAAAGCTATGCAGATGCTCTGTGCCCCACCCTGCAGACACTGGCCCACCTGCGGATCCAGCAGGGAACCTGAAGGTCCTGACAGGGACCTCTGTCAACTCTTCATGCTCCTTTGTGCACATCGTGACAAGTTTGTTGTTGTGTTTCCAAGTCTAGTGCAAAGTGACCAGGTGAGCAGCCACCGGCTGTGGGCAGGAGTCAAGGCCACTGGCAGTCATGAAGGCAGAGGGGCTCTAGCTCTTGAAGGCCTTGGGGGTTCCTCGTGCTCTTCTCCCTGGGGTGACAGAGAGGAGAGTAAGAACAGCTCGCTGTTCACAGGCACTGGGGCAGCCGGCTCCCTGAGTGCCACAGCTGGGACGCTGGCGCTTTTGCTTTGTTGTTTTAAATCTGTGCTGCTCCATGTTTGGGGTGTCACCAGGCAGAGCTCAGAGTGTGGAGGTGTCTAGTGAGGCCAGGACGTGCGTCTCCCCAGCCTCCTTCCCCTCCATATTTGGACACTGCCGTCACATTTTCCTCAGTTACCCAGCTGTTGCCATGGAGAGCACGGTGTTTGTTTAGCAGGACAAACATTTTCTTCAGATTACAGCAGGCTGGCCTTGGGGACTTGGCTCCTACCAGGAAGACACAAACGTATTATAAATCTTGGGTTGTAACATACCGCCAGCTTGTGGACACGGAACACAGGCTGTGAGATCCTGTTATATAAAGTGCAAAGGCAGGCAGGATTAATCAGGCTGTGAGAAGTCAGACTGGTGGTGTGTGACCAGGGTTGGGTGGTGGCTCAAGGACCACCGTGGGTATCTGGGGGGCTGGGGACACGGGTGCTCAGTTTGTGGACATATATCAAGCTGTGACCTTATGATTTGGGACTTTTCTGTGTGTATTTATACTTTCATTTCAAAAAGCCAATTGCCTTAAGTGATTGAGCTGATTTCTGATTTTCACAAGGAAATGAACTTCCCCTTAAGCTCAAGGCTATTGAATGAGAGCAGCCTTTACCTATCCTGGGGTGGCCATGGTAAGTGGAACTGGGACCCAGGCTATGCTTTTGTTCCCTTTTTTATTTTATTTATTTTATTTTTTTACTATTTCTTATGGAACCTCTTAATATATGGCAGTAGAGAGGATAGTGTAATGAATCCCCATGAACCCATCGGTCAGTTTCAAAGAGTTTTAGCTCTGGCCCCCTCCTTCCATCCCCACCTTTTCCCCCTCCTGTATTGTGAAACCCATCCCAGACTATGACCTCATTGCAGACTGCACTTTCTAACGGCCCTCTGTGCAGCAGAGGCAGCGCCTGCCACCGGAGGTATGATAAATGACCCGAGTCAAGGCCTGAGCTAAGCCCTTCCTTGGGTCTGACTGTTCTCCAGGGACAGAGCCAGCGTGTAGACATCTGTGAAGGGGGCAGCAAAGGAACCTCGAGGGGCAGGTGTGCAGGCACCAGCTTCTCAGGCAGCCCCTTTCCTTCCTGGGCCCCTGGCACCCTGAGCCATGAGCACCACCCCCAGAACTGGAAACCCAGCTTTCCTGGGGTTCCCCAGGGCTTGGGCAGTGCTGGCATGAGCAGGTGCTCCATAAATGTTTGTGGAAGGCAGGAGGCAAAGTCTGATTTGATGGGCACATTGGTTTTGCCAACTTGGCAATTTGAGGTCGGTCCATTCGAGCTGTCAGTGCTGAGTGATGCATTTTCTGGAAAGATGAAGTTTGGGATGATTTGGTTTGGTTTGTTGTTTCACATTTCTGCATGCTCACTTGACTCTCTTTGCAAAAAAAGATTGTCTTCCACCTAAGGTAATCACGTGACTCTACTCAGTGAGCCCTACTCAGTCTCCCTGGTGCTGGGCCATGAAAGCCAGGAGCTCCTGCAAGGAGCTAAGCGAAGCCCTCAGGGCGTGATGGAAGCAAAGTGTGTGGTGCTCTTTCCTGAGGATGTCTGTACGCCTGGGGTGGGGCCAGCTGAGCGCTTAGTCCTTTACATACAGCCAGAGATAGCTCTCCTGGCAATGAAATATCTCCTTTTAAACAAATTACTTCTGTTACAGTGTCTGTGTTCCCATCGTAACGGACAGTGATGATGAAAGCTAGCCTCTGTGGGACACTGACTGCATCCCAGACACCTTGCATGGGCTGCATCCTTTCACCCTCCCAGCAGCCAGTAGGAGGCAGGTGCTGCTGTGGCCCCATCCGACAGATGACGAAACAGGGACAGGGAAGGAAACTTGCTCAAGACCACACGGTCAGAAAGTGGGGGACCCACAGAAGCCCCCACCACCCAGGAGCTACTCATGTAACCGCTCAGCCTTCATAATTCACTCAGCGAAAAAGGACTGGCTGCTTGTCTGAGGAGGACTGCAGGATGACATAGGAGGTGTCCAGGAAGTTGGGTGGGCAGCCCCTTGGCAACTCTACTGAACCATAGCAAGAGCCCTCTGAGAGATCTTGCTTCCACCTTGCCCATGCCCTGCAACCCTGTTAAAGTATGAGTCACATCTTGCATAGAACTCTCCAGCAGTTCCCCATCTCACTCAGAATAAAGCCAGAGTCCAGGTTCTGCCACTTTGATGTGCAGATCTGGCTCTGATCTAATATCACCCTCCTCTTGCCTTGCCCTCTACTCCAGACTCAGCCATCTTCTTCAAACTCCCTGCCTCAGGACCTTTGCACTTGCTGTCCCTACCTAAAATATTCTTCCTCCGCATCCAGCTAGCCTGCTCTGTCACTCTGTTCAGTTTGTCTTCATTCAGGTTCTTTTAAAAGCAAAGTCTGGGTAGAGGGTTACACTTTACTGAGAGATGCAATCCCAGGGCAGCCATGGTGAGGGAAAGGGAAATTAGGAGGAAAAGGCAAGACTCACACACGTGATGATGTCCTAATGATGAGGCCCTGCTTCACAGATACCCAGCATATCACTCAGCCCCTGGAGATCTCATCAGCAAGACTACCCCCCTACCCCCCAAAAAAAGAAAGGAAAAGAGAGGAAAGGAAAGGACAGACAGAAAGCTTCTAAACGCTCCAATCAATGAAGGGATGGAGAGAGGAATTAGCCGCTGACCACTTCTGCTGACCTGTCCCCTGTGGCCAAAGTTCACCCCAGGGAGTGTGATTGCTCTTGGGTCCAAATGCAAATTAAGTCACATCAGTCTGTACTTACAGTGCAGTGCTTCAATGGTTCCTAGTCGTTTCCCAGATAAATTATGTGTAATTTATGTGTAAACTCCTCGCTGGCCTCCCTCCCTTCTGCACTCTGCCTACTTCTGCACTCCACTTGGATCCCCTTAGTCAAGCACTGGAAATGCCTGCAGGACCTGGAACTCATGTGCTCCCCACCTGCTCTGCCCTCCTCACAGGGTAACACCCGCCCCTCACAGCCTCACCTCTCCCCCTGCCTGCAGCCTGGTTTCAGGGTCTCCTGTAACTTGTGATGCTCAAGATTTCTGAACCCAGTTGCTCCCCATATCACCTGGGAGATCCCAGACAACCTGTAGGATCCCAGGCCCTGCCAGCCACTCAGTGGGAACCTGTGTATTTCCCAAAGTTCCCACATGCTGGGCAGTGGTCATCAGTGCTTTTGTTGCCTTCTCATGAGGCCATCAGCAGCTTGCCATGTAGGGGCTGTGGCTGCCTAATTCAACTGCCTTCCGAATTCACGGCTGGTGGCAGCTCAGTGAATAAGAACAAACAAAAATACCCATGAGATACCTGTGAATGACCGTGACTGCTACCCCCTCACTTGGCAAAATATGGAGAAAGCCCTGATGGGACAGTCACGGAAAGGCTGCACTCTTTCTGGCTGACAACATGTTTCTCGTTTGCCAGCTTCCTTCAGGAGCCAACATGAATGAATTTGCTGGATTTGCCCCCAACCCCAGTAGCCCCACGAAGGAGTCCATGGAGCCCACATCCAGGGTCTTGCTCCAGGAAGATGTCGACATGAGCAGTGGCTCAAGCGGAAATGAGACCAACGAGAACTGCTCCACAGGGCGGGACTCGCAGGGCAGTGACTGTGACGACAGTGGCAAGGAGCTGGGGATGCTGGTGGAGTCACCCGATTCTCAAGAGAGGTAGGGGCAGCTGGGGCCCGTGGAGGCAAGGCCCTTGTTTGTCTTTTCAGGGTCTCATTCTGTTGTAATTTGATTGCTTTACCATCTTTAAATCATGATGATCAACTTTTTCCAGATTTTTGAAAATCTTGTTAACTTAGAATAACTAAAATGTACTAGGGTTTGTCCTTCCTAATGATGCCACTTGGCCATTGAAGATCCAATTGCCAACAGATCGGTAGTTCATAACGAGATCTTAGGAGGCGGCATGTCAGGTAACCTCGCCTGCAGCTGAGTGCTTTGTAGAACATGAACTTGCTCCTTTAGCACTGGCTCTTCATCTCCCAACACCTACTTTTCCTGGTCTCTGAAGGTTTTGTTTCAGTTTTACCTTACCCTCATGTTTCTTTTCTTTTTTTTAAATATATTTTATTGATTTTTTACAGAGAGGAAGGGAGAGAGATACAGAGTTAGAAACATCGATGAGAGAGAAACATTGATTAGCTGCCTCCTGCACATCTCCTACTGGGGATGTGCCCGCAACCCAGGTACATGCCCTTGACCGGAGTCGAACCTGGGACCTTTCAGTCCGCAGGCCGACACTCTATCCACTGAGCCAAGCCGGTTTCGGCTACCCTCATGTTTCTTACTGTGGTGTGATCCAGCCTGTTATCGCTGATTAGATGGGGGAGCTGTGGGTGGAACAGTCTCTGAGTTCTGTCTTTATTTCTTGTCCTTATAGTCCAAGTGCCTATAGCCTGATGCTGGCGAAGTCTGAACACAACCCATCTACAAGCGGTTGCAGGTAAGGCCAGTTAGAACCTCCTTGACTTAGAATCTTTGGAGAAACCAAAAGATTTGTCCTTGGAGGTTAGGTTTGGGGGTATGTGACTTGTTTTAAGCTTCTTCTAGAACCTATTGGTCTGTGTTGTGAACCCAGTTGTGCCCTTCCAGTCACGACTGTCCCTGCAGGCTGCCTGGAGTCTCCCATGTTGCTCTGGATCTATTGCTCCTCTGGCTCTATCCAAGCAGACCTTGTCTGTGTCTGACACCTGTTCATCTGGAACTTCCTCACGCTGTTTAGGTATTTGTAACAAGTGTATCCTTAGTTTCCTATCCACAGACACTTTCACATCTCAATGGAGCCACAGCCAGCTCGTAGTCCTGGGCATGAGGGCACTTTGCCATCGTAGACACCTGATGTCCACCATTCTCTCTGCACCTTCTGCTCTACACATGTCCATCTCCTTCAGCAGGTGCCCACCAGCCCTGCCTTCCCTGTCTCTGCTCCTTAAGTTTGAAGATCCTTCTGTAAATCTCCTCTCCTCTTGGGGGTCTTCCTACACTCATCATTCACCTTTATGTCCCAGGAAGCCACTGCTGTCCTCTGTATTCTCCTTCACTTAATCATCTTCTAGCTGAGGCAGACAGGAAGGCCCAGCTCAACCATCAGTCTGCTCAGCCAGATTCTGAGGGTCGACCAGCAGGCCTTGCTGGGCACAGCCTGGCTCTCACTCATGGGGAAAAGAGCCAGCTGGAGGGATTTCTGACCCATTCACTTGTGTTAAAGCAGTGGCTCTCACCCATGGGCGAGTCGTCTGCCCCAGAAGACATGGCAATGTCTAGAGACATTTTGGTTGTCACAGCTGGCGAGGGTGTTGCTGGTCTCCAGTAGTTGTTAACCTAAAAATAAAAGGCCAAAGTGAGAGGCAACAAGCATTTATTGTAGGTAAAAAAAAAAAGCACAGCTATTTAGGACCCACTGATTCAGGCAGAAACCCAAATAGTGTTCCAATTAGGAGGCAAAGGCAAGGGGTGTTTATGAGAAAGGGAAGGGGAGCAAATTATATCCATAGAAGGAAGGCATTCTGTAGTGCACATAAGGTAACATAGTGACACTAGTTCTAAACACTTTTTAATTTTCAGTCTAGTGGCTAAATATCTGCTTTCCTGTTACCTTTGTAAACAGTTCTTTGGGACACAATGTTGCCCTGTTCTAACACTCCAAAGTTTTGAGGAGCAAGACTACAAGGCAGCTTGCTTGGGGATGGCAGCTCCAACTCCATTTTAAAGTGCCTCCGTTTATGTTATTTTTCACATAGGTGAGGCCAGGGATGCTGCTCACCATCCTGCAGGCACCACAGAGAACTGTATGGACCAAGATGTCCTAGTGCCCGGTTGAGAAACTGGACCAGACGGACATCTCTTCAGAAAAGGGCCCCAGAAAGCTAACGTCTGATCTTTTTCACTCTAGTAGTGAGCAGTCTGCCAAAGCCAACACGCACAAGGAACTAATCAGAACGCTCAAGGAGCTGAAGGTCCACCTCCCCACAGACAAGAAGGCCAAGGGGAAAGCCAGCACGCTGGCGACCTTGAAGTACGCCCTGAGGAGCGTGAAGCAGGTGAAAGGTATGCCTGCCTCATGTGTTTGTTCCAACCTGTAGAAGTAAGTTTCAGATCCCCCCCCCCCCCAAATTACAGCTTGGACTGTGTTGGCTTTCAAAACTCAATCCTGACACTGAAGAAAGAAGCTTAGGAGCCTTGTGGAGCTGCCACAATTGAAAACCTCAATTCACTGGAAGCTGTCTATTGCACTTGATTTTTAGAGGAAAAAATAAAGCGGATAGAAAGCCAGCTGATAACAGAAACCTATGTACAACATAAAACTTCTGTGCTGTGGGCTAGGTCAGGTCATGGTGAGGAGAGTGCAGCATCTTCCAAGCTCTGGCTGGAGTGGGTGACCACTGAAGGCCCGATGATGTGGGCAGCACAGAGTGGAATTGAAGCGAAACATCCCATAGTGTTTAGCTGAGGACTTGCCCCTCCTTTAAAAGAAAACATGAAGGGGCCCCAGGGGTGGGTGGGTTTAACAGAGCTCATCCTTGAAAGACAATATCTTAGAGCTTCTTCATTCAAGACCCTGGGCTCTTTATTTCTTTTTGTTTTAAATATGTTTTTGTTTATTTTTAGAGAGAGGAAGGGAGAGGGATAGAGATAGAGAAACATTGATGAGAGAGAAACATCATCAATTGGCTGCCTTCTGCACGCCCTCGACTGGGAATTGAGCCCACAGCCCTGACTGGGAATCGAACCAGTGACCTCTTGGTTCATGGGTTGAAACTCAACCACTAAGCCACACCTTTATTTCTTGTTTATCTAAAAACGTGTAAGTTTCAGTGGTGGTGGGCTTTGGATCAGGAAGGCAGGCAGGGCAGAGTGCCTCCTTCCATCACAGGTGTGTGGTAACAGGACCTCCGAAATCCAGCCTCCATCCACCTGTGGGCATGTTTGGATTTTATCATTAGATGGCAGCATGTGACAGCTTTTGGCGCCAGTTGGTGGATTAGAGAAAGGTTTTTGTCTAAGGACACATTGCAGGAACCTTCACAGATGCAGGAACCTATGAGCAAACACTGCAAACCCAAAATGTTAGCTCATTGGGCTCAGACACTTTCCATTTCAATCAACTCCAAGCCCTTAAGTATCTGCCTTCACTTGCTCCTGCCACCAGACCTTCCACTGGGCAGACACCCCATGTCCTGGGTCTCAGGTCACCTCGGTGCCTCTGCCTCCAGGCCAGGACCCTGTGCTCAGGGTCACCTCAGGATGGTTTAGCTATAAAGTTGGTCGAGAGGTCCTCGCAGCCTGGCCTTTTAGTCTGCTGCTGGGAAACGGGATGAGAACTTTGAGAATTCTTAAATGTCCTCAGTGCCTCAGAGAAACAGTAGAAGTCTTGGGGCAGGTATGCATGTGTGCAGTCCTAGTCTTGCAACAGGGGACACTCTATGGACCCTTGTCATTACAGTGAAACCCCCAGCCCCTGCACGTGGAGGGATTTCTTAGCTGTTTGGTCCACTGACGAGTAAGCTGAGTCAGAGGGAAAGTCAGTACAGTGGGGCCTTGACTTACTAGTTTAATTTGTTCCGTGACGGAGCTCGTAACTCAAATTACTCGTATGTCAAATCAATTGTGAATGAGTGAGACACGTGATGCTGGGCTGATGTTGTGGCTTTCGTTCACTGTGACGTTCACTACGCCAACTAGCAGTGGGGTATCTGAAGCTGGCTCATAACCCGAATTTTAGCTCGCAACTCAAAGCAAAATATCGGCTGAGAGACAGCTCGTATCTCGAAAAACTCGTTAGTCGGGACACTCGTAAGTCAAGGCCCCACTGTATCTCCTTAGGGTAGATGTGTGAACCCTCCCCCCACTTGACCTTCACTTACGTATTTCACACATGCACTGAGACTCAGTGGACCCCACACATCAGAAACGTGCATAAGAGTAGAAAAAACCTCCAAGGCTGATAGAAAGGTGAAACAGTGCTTTATTCTGTTACCATCAGCTACTATCTCAAGGTACAGCCTGCAGTCAAAGCAAAGCCTGTCACTAATGAGGATACCAAGCCACATTTCAAATAGTGTTCACATTTCTAATGTTTGGATGAATTCCATGGGAAGGGCTTGTTTCATGTAGTCTGGCTGGGAGAGTTTGTGCCAGACATGGAAAGTGGCTGTGTGCTGGTTTGTGTGGCCTTTTAAGGGGCCCTCTTTAGCCTCTTGGCCATGGCTGGGTCACCCCAAAGCCATGCCAGATGTTCCAGGATGGGTGGCCCTTGTCTTCAGGGTCTGTTCTGAGAAGTTTGTTCCATGTGTTGTTTCTTATGCCCAGTGACCTTAGCAGTTGATTCTGTTTGGATGGGGTGTCAGTTGAGACCACCACGGGAGGCAGAGCAGGGGTACCACAGCCGTCCTGCATGGACATGATGACATTGCATCATGATTGACAACCTTGTGGGGAAAGTGAGCATTAGATGGAACTCTGTGGCCTTGTTACTTAAGATAATGTGTATTTATTGTTTACAAAGTTCTGTAACCATCAACCTTCTGATTTTCAGGGAAAACCCCCAAATTTCTGTTTTGCCTTTGTCTTTCTGTGATCTGTCTCTCAGTGTCCAGGAGATGGTCTCCTAGCCCACTTTTCATGAGAAAAGTGAGTTAGGAGTTGCCTCTTGGTCTCTCGCGCAGCCAACGAGGAGTATTACCAGCTGCTCATGTCCAGCGAGAAGCACAGCTGCGGCCCGGAGGTGCCCTCCTACACCATAGAGGAGATCCAGAGCGCCACCTCCGAGGTCATTATGAAGAGCACGGTGAGTGTCTCCTGTGGGGAGTCCTCTTCGGTAAGCTGGTGACCGCCTGGCCGGTGGCTGGATGGCAGCAGAGTTTGGAGTTTCAGGAAGTGAGTTCAGACCTTAGAAAAAGAATGTACAGTCAGTGGTTCAGAAGTCCTGCTCCAGATGTCTCCCAGACCCTGTGCTCTCCTGGCCACTCCACCCGGCACCTCACACACTGTGACCAAACACAGTGCACTTCAGGGTGAGGACACGCCAGGGGGCAATTGGTTCACTGTTCAGGGCTTCATGGGGGGGTGCCCTGGGATTAAACTCAGCTTCGTAAGACTCCAAACCCCATGCATTTTATTTTATTATTATTTTTTTAAATCTTCACTTGATATTTTTCCATTGATATTTTAGAGAGAGTGGAAGGGAGGGGAAGAGACAGAAAAATCGATGTGAGAGAGACACATCAATTGGTCGCCTCCTGCACCAGGGCCAGGGAACACGCCTGCACTGAGGTACATGTCCTTGACTGGGATCGAACCTGGGACCCTTCAGTCCACAGGCTGGCACTCTACCCACTGAGCCAAACCGGCTAGGGCCAAACCTGATGCATTTTAAAGTGGCTGATAAAGGTGGGGCCCTTGGAGGTCGGGACGGGGAGCAGGTTGGCCGTGCCCTGAGCCCCCATTTCTCAGAGGGCAGCATTTCTCAAAGCTGTCTGGAGAACTGGGCTCCCACTCCTTCTCACCTTCCTCCAGTACTCCCCACCCCCCAACCAGTCCTTAGCTCAAGAGGTCCAGAGCCCTGCAGCCCCCAGACAGTCCCCAGCACCCAAGGAGAGGGACACCCCAGCCCTGGTGACAAAGGGAGAGGTGTGCAGGGCCCTTCCACCTCTCAATTCAGACACCAGGGGCTCTGTACCCAAGAATACTGGATGGATGACACCCGTGGGAATCCGCACCCCTGGGTTCCTTTTGGAGTGGAGCCCCAATGTGATTCTTCAAATAATACCCCTTGGACGCCAGTATATATGAGGGGAAATAGAGTTATTCTGGTCAGGACTGAAGGTCCCAGAGGCCTTCCCTGACCCTCCGTGCCCCTTTCCTGTCACCTGCCCCAAGTGTGTGCCCATCCTTTTCCGGCCCCTCTGCCCATTCTGACCCGAAGATGTTCTTCCTTTCCAGGACATGTTTGCTGCAGCTGTGTCCCTGGTCACCGGGAAAACCCTGTACATCTCCAACCAGGTGGCCTCCATCTTCCGCTGTAAGAGAGACACCTTTCACGATGCCAAGTTCGTGGAGTTCTTGGCGCCCCATGACGTTAGCGTGTTCCACAGCTCCACCACGCCTTACAAGCTTCCTCCGTGGAGTGTCTGCAGTGGGACAGGTGAGGGGAAGGGAGCGCCGCCCATGTCACCTCTGCCGGAGACCAGCACAGCCGTGGCGTCCTCTGTCCAGGGGAGAGATCAGAAGTTGTTCAGAATAAATTTAGAGAGAAAAATAGTCTTTTCATGAATTTCAGAGAGGGAGAAAACATCTTTTAGGACATGTTAGGCATTTTAGAAATGAAGTTCTGAGAAGCTGGAGTCTGAGGTGAGTCTGCAGAGCGGGGAGAGCCCAGGCGCATCTGGGGGCATCAGACCCCTGGCTGTAAACTCTGGAATGTGCCGCGCTCATGAATAGATTTCATTTTAGCCAGAACTGGGATAAAAGCTCTCTGAGGCTTCGCTTTGAGCTCTGGCAGGTTTGTGCCACACCTTGGCTCTGATTCTGGTGCTGTCTTTAGGAGGACACGGCACTCTCCATACGTCGTCGTGTCATTGGGTGGGTGACTGTAGGCTTTTTCTTTCAGATTCTTCCACTCAAGAATGCATGGAGGAGAAGTCTTTCTTCTGCCGTGTCAGGTAAGCCCAGTGACAGGTCTTCCTAAACTTGAAATGGCCCAACCAGTTCATCCTGAGCACCTGGTGGGAAGTGCAGGAGGCCCAGACGTCTCCCTCCAGTCCCTGCTCCACTCCGGGCAGGAAGGCCACGAGACTGGCTGTGCTCCCATCTTTGGAGCGAGGGGCCATGCAACACACATACTTCTAAAAAAGTGAGTGAAAAGAAAGCACGTGGCCAGAGCTGCATTTTAAATGTTCACAAGGGGTTAAGACAGCCTGGTCAACAGTGGGGTGATTTCAACCAGTGCTCCCTGAGGATGGCAGCCCGAGGAGCTGGGACTTGCTGTCCATCACCTGGAAACGGGCCAGGGGCCTTACCTGGGGAGGCGTGTATCCTGGGGTCCTTGGGGACCCCAAAAGTACATGCAGCCTTCGGTTTGAGAGTATATTTTTTTAAGTGCATTTTCCTGGGGAGAGCCCTGTAGCTTTCCCAACGGGCTTTTAGCCTAAAACCAGGTGACCAGATAAGCCTCCAGCTGCAGTGTCAGGAGCGACCCCTGGCCAGACAGCGGTGCCCTCAGAAAGTGGACCAGGACCCCCTGTTGGAGCAGCATCCCTTTCCCTAATTAAAATGCAAACTGTTCTAGAGACAGCTCAATAGATCTCTCAGGGCTGATGACTGTGACTTACCCTGTGACATCATCGGAAATCTGAGGGGCTGGGTGGTGGGCCCAGCTTCTCAGGTGGAGATGAGGCACAGACAGCATGCCAAGGGCAGCCCATCCATCTACCAGTATGCTGGGGTGGGATGGGAGGGCATCTTTACAACAAATGAAGGGATTGCTGAGATGACAGCCAGCTGTGGGGGAGGAACAGTTCCTTCTGTCATAACTCCACCCTCTAATGGCACCCTCCTCTTCAGCTTCGGGAAGAACCATGAAGATGAGATCCACTACCACCCGTTCCGTATGACGCCTTACCTGGTCAAGGTGCCGGAGCAGCAGGGCGCTGAGAGCCAGCTGTGCTGCGTGCTGCTGGCAGAGAGGGTGCACTCCGGCTACGAAGGTGACCGCAGCCCCAGGCCAGCCAAGGGCTCCTCTGGTCCCTCAGTTACTTCCCTGGCTCAGATGTAATTTCTGTTAGGTAGACTCCAGCGCAGCCTTCCCCAGCCATGGACAGGGTCTCCATGTCCCTCGAGACTCAGCACACCCACCTTTGTCACCTGGCCCTCCTGTGACCCTGCCACACCACCTCCCCACGCAATTAAAGGGTCTGTGTGCCAACATCTCACCCATGTCCGGGCCATCACTGTGACCGCGGGTGCCCTTCCCCACCCACTGCCTTCCATCCATGCAGTGAGAACAGCCCTGACAGTCTGGGCCCAAGTCCCTCCCATCCTTGTGTACACCCAGGCCTTGGCCCTGGTCCCTCTGAAGTGCAGGGACACCAGCTCTTCCTCAGAACCCCAAGCCATCCCCACTCTTACCTCCCACTGAGTCTGGTGTCCTGACACCAGGTTCCTGCAGACAGTTGGCCACCTGACCCCCTGTGTTTACTCCTAGCCCCGCCTCTGCATCTCTGCCTATAGAAATCTGGTCTCTGAAGCAGGCTTATCTCACCAGGTGTCCTTTCCTGGTCCTGCCAGCTCCTCGGGCCACCCCCCAAATTACCAAGTCTGGGTTCTTCAAGTATCCTGATCATGTCCTCCTAATGACCCCCCACACCAAGCTGTGACATAGTCTCATACTGACCACAGCACTGTGGCAACTCAGCAAATCCCCATGCCAGAACCTCTGAAAGCAGAGAATCTATGACCTTCTCTCAGTGGTTAGTGATGTCTTTTTTTAAAAAATATATTTTATTGATTTTTTACAGAGAGGAAGGGAGAGGTATAAAGAGTTAGAAACATCAATGAGAGAGAAACATTGATCAGCTACCTCCTGCACACCCCCCACTGGAGATGTGCCCGCAATTAAGGTACATGCCCTTGACTGGAACCGAACCTGGGACCCTTCAGTCCGCAGGCCGATGCTCTGTCCACTGAGCCAAACCGGTTAGGGCAGTGATGTCTTTTTTTCAAAGGCATTTTATTAAACGGTAGAAATGTTTTAGGTATGTGGCTTGCTTTTAAATATTCAATGGGTTCTTGCATATAGTATATTGTCTTCCAAATAGTTCCCAAAGATTGATAGGGTTACTTACATTTCAGCAGGTTATTCGCCCATAAGGTCAGTCTCCATCAAGTAGAAAGCATTTGGAATTTTGAATGTTTTGTCCATGAATTTGGAAGTTGAGGAAAGTTCTGGATATGACTTTCTTTATGCAAATTATCTTTGCCCATCCTAGAAACTGAAGTCCCAATACATTGATGTTTGCACAAGTTTCAATCCAAATACTTAACTCATTTTTAAAAAGAATTTGTTCCGCTCATCTTGTTGGATCTTAAAATCTTGACCAGGGCCCTGCAGCAGCAGGAGTCTCTGAGAAGCCCGTGCGTAGCGTGCGGTTTTGTAACGGGAAGTCCTGGCTTCCCTGACTAGGACTGGCCCACAGAGCCGAGGGGCTGGCGAGGGCTCTCGGGCTGCCGTCAGAGCCCGTCACTGAACGAAGCACGTGGTTTTCTAGTCATCATGTAACTACAAAATGTGTGCATTCCTCAGAAGCAGACATCTGAGCAAAATTCTGTTCTTTCAGCCCCTAGAATTCCTCCGGAAAAGAGAATTTTTACGACCACACATACACCCAGTTGTTTGTTCCAGGACGTAGACGAAAGGTAAGCCCCGTGTGCTGTCCGCGCTGCCCATGCACGCCTTGTGCTCACCCTGGTCTCAGAACTAGTGCTGCGTCCCCAGGCCTGCAGGTTCCCTCCCTAGACATTTAGCGTCTGTCGGTGTCTTGGTAATTACTTCATAACTAAGGAAAGCTCAATCAGTGTTCATGGTTTTGACATTGAAGCTGTTAAGCTAAAGCTAAGCCTGCATGTTCTGTGTGGCAATCAACAAAAGCATTTGAGGATGTTAAGCAATGAGATAATTGTGGAATTACACTAAAAACCTCCTGACATACAAAGACTGTAAATGGGGCTGTCAAGGGAGCTGGTAATTGTTCTAAGACTGTTTAAACTCGTTTCAAAGTTAGACACGGATAAGCACTGGTACAAGTGGGGATGGTGCGCCAGGGACAGGTGCACATCAGTGGGCGGGGTCCCAGCACAAGTGCACCTGCCAGCCTGCGTGTCACCTGCACTCCAGAGCCCCTTTGGGGTGTCGCAGCCAGGATGCTGCAGCTGCTGGGAGCACTGACATCTGAGGGTTTGCTGGCATTGGGTCAGGGCCCTGGTGTGCCTTCCCCAGCTCCTTCTGCGCAGAAAACGCTCCAGGCTGCTGGCAGTCGGGGAGGAGTTTGCTCAGATGACCCACAGGAAGTAGACTGAGAAGAACCAGCATGCTGCGCTTTCTGAAATGGGCCAATGTCACCTCCACAGACACCGTCAAGAGTTAGGTCCTCTCCACTGCCCACCCCTGGGCACAGAGCTTGGGGTCTCCTGGGAAAGGTCTGCTCCCAGGTGGCCCGGGATCAGCAGCCTCCAGCTCCGGGCTGCTCAAGTGCATGCTGCCCACCACCTGTGGCAGAATGACTGAGAGGAGGCTTCAAGGCACAGGTTCCTGGGCCCCACCAGCCCTGCCCAACCACGATCTCAGAGGGTGGGGCTGGGAGCTGCATTTGTGAGGCCACCCCAGCATAATTTTTATTCCTCCAAAAATCTAAGAACTTCTATCTGCAACCCACCCCAGGAGTTTACTTAACTCACATGCAGAAGGATTGGCGAGCAGGCACACCTAGTCGGCACAGCCTTCCTCAGCAAAGCCACCTCCTCCTCCTTCCCCTCATCTCCTTTCTTCCTCCTCCCTCTGCCTCCCGTTCCTCCTCCCCCTCTTCCTTCCTCTTCCGCTTCCTGCCTCCTCTTCCTCCTGTTCCTCCTCTTCTTCTTCCCTCCTCTTCCCCCTCCTCCTCCTTCTCTTCCCCCTCCCTCCTGGCCAGGCCTGGAACTGGGAGGACGCCAAGAACATTCTGTACATCCGGCCAAAGGAAAACACAAGGCCCAAGAGAGTTCTCCCCCCGCAGGGAACAGGGGGGCCTCTCTCAGACTCAAAGGAGACTGTCCTTCCACATGAGCAGAAGAGTTGGGAAAACATCTGTGTGGACGCAAGAACACTGCCCGAGGAGAGGAAGGCTGGGCTGCAGCTCAGGAGAGGGGAGAGCGGCCAGGCTGCAGAGGGCACTGGACAGCAGAGGGCACTGGACAGCAGAGGGGACAGGACTCTGGGAAGAGGGACACTAACGATTTCTTGGAAAACAAACAGCTTTTACAAGAAGATCAGTGGGCACTGAGGGCAGGTCTCCAGGCAGTACTGGTGACCCCCAGGGAAGCCACAGAAAATAAGGAATAAATACAGTGGCCACAGTAACAGGAGCAGGAAAACCTCTTGGGCTGGAGAAGACGTGCAGGCAGGGTTTCCAGGTATAGGCTTGTTAAAAAGTTTTCAAAACTTGTTAAAAATATCCAGGCCAAAAAAATTTAAAATAAAAAATATCCATGCCAGACCATATCGGGCCAAACTTAGGAAACACAAAAAAGAAAAAGATCTTAACAGAAGAAAAGGAACATTTTCATGATTGATTCTTTCAGAAAATGAACACAAAGCTAAAACCACTCAGCTTATGATGGGTGGGACCTTGTAGGGTCTTGTTTTGTATTACAGACCCATGGGAATGCTGTAATCTTTCACTAATTAATTGAAAGACTGCTTCTCTGTTAGCCTAATTCCTAAATTTTGATCCTGTAAATGGGGCTATTAGGAGAGCTGGTAGTTGTTTTCTTTCCTTGTGAATGGACGGATGGTTGTAGAGATGGTCTGCTCCCCTGTTTGGAGGCTGCATTATGGAATGTGTCCCCAAGCACAGCAGCAGGGGTGACACGCCTGTGCACTTGTCTTGCAGAGCGGTCCCGCTCCTGGGCTACCTACCTCAAGACCTGATCGAGACTCCCGTGCTTCTGAAGCTTCACCCCAGTGACCGGCCCTTGATGCTTGCCATCCACAAAAAGAGTAGGTCCCTTCTCCTGGTGAATCGTAAAGGCTTTGACAAAAGCTGGTATGTGCCTGGGTGTCTCCCGAGGTCAGCACCCAGCAAAGATAGGTCAGACTGGCCTGCATTGTATGGGTGATGGATGCCCCACCTCCTGCCAGAGTCCTGGCACTGTCTGTGGGTCCTTTGTGGCCTATAGCCTGAGTGACATCTTGTCCTTACTGTTGGTATCCCCGGCAGGTGGGAGGAGGGGGCACAAGTTCAGCTGTGGTGGGCGAGGTAGTGGCCAGGCTGGGGTAGTGGTCACACGTGTGCCCCAAAGCCCAGGCCTCATGGATACAAATGACACGTGGAGACGTCCAGTGGAAGCTAACAGAGATGTGCGTCCTGAAACATCATGATGTGGCCAAAAACAAACATTTGTTGTGATTGAAAATGGAACGGTTGCCGAGACCGGTTTGGCTCAGTGGATAGAGCGTCGGCTTGCGGACTGAAGGGTCCCAGGTTCGATTCCGGTCAAGGGCATGTACATGGGTTGGGGGCACATCCGGGCAGAGGGAATAACCAGGGACCCGCGTAAGATAAATGAGCTGTTGTAAGGTGCCATATACCAATTCATGCGCTCGAAGGAAGAGATGGATGGTGCCCTGGAAGAGCTGATTTACTGTCTAAGGAGAAAGTCTCCTATAGATCTTCATTAAGAATGCTAACTTCCCAAGGTTGATTTGCAAGAGTGGCTACTGTGTGGGACAAAAGCACACACACACACACACACACACACAAAGTTGACTGAGACTGAGAGCTGCAGCTTAGACCAGCTGTTGGCAGCTCTTAAATTTTCAAATAGCCGTGAACTTGAGGCATCTGGGCTTGTCTTTTCTCTAAACCCATGGACACAGACAATAGGGTGGGGAAGGACTGAGGGGGGAGGGGCAGCTAGAAAGGGTCAATATGGGGAAGGTGACTACTCTCCCCTTCGGTTCCGCACCCGGAATGGGGAGTACATCACACTGGACACCAGCTGGTCCAGCTTCGTCAACCCCTGGAGCAGGAAGATCTCCTTCATCATCGGGAGGCACAGAGTCAGAGTGTGAGTGCTCCCAGGGCCCTGGGCCGCTAGGCAGTCCTGTGGGGACCTGCCCCTGCCCTGCCCTGCCCCCAAGTGGGAGGGGCCTAGTTCAAGCAGAGCTGTGAGGGGGAGGAAGAGAGTGGTGAGCAGGCAGGTGGCAGCCTGGGGGGCTGCAGAGAGGAAGCAGGGCCTTGCAGGGCGTGCAGCACAGCCTGACTGTCAGACCATGGATATCACGCAGGGGCCCTTTGAACGAGGATGTGTTTGCTCAGCCGTGCGCAGAGGAACAGCCGGCCCTGCACCCCAGCATCCAGGAGCTCATGGAGCAGATCCACCGGCTGCTGCTGCAGGTGAGTGCCCACCCGCAGGACAATCACTACCTTGTGGGCAGCCTGAGGACTGCTCTGAGTCCTGAGGTCCCATCCTTCCGGCGTCTCACTCTGCCCTGCACCCTGGTGCCTGTTCTCTTGTCCACTCTGTGGGCGGTTTGGGCAAAGTCTGTGCCAGGCCCCGACAATTGGGCACACCTGTTGCTTGCCCAGGTTGGGGCAGCCCAGCCTTGCACTTCGGGGTCTGTCTCTGACCTGCAGCCTTTTGCTAATGGCTGAAGGATGCACCTAGACCCTTTCTCCCAACTCAGCTCCCAAGTCCTGGGTACTAACCCCACATGTCACCTCCCACAGGTGGATGGGGTCACTCCAATTCAGGATGCTGTGCTGGCACGAAGAGGGACTTGTGAACACCTACCACTATCCTTGGGGACATAGTACTCGAGGAAAACTAGTGCGAGCACAGTAACCCCATGGCTGAGCCGCTCTCGGCTTCCTGGTCAGCAGACTGGGGCAAAACTGTAACATATCAAGTTTAGTTTCTAAAACCCTTGCTAGAACCAAGATCAGCGCCCGTCACCGCCCCCCCCCCTCATGTGAGCAGAGGGCCTGTGATCCAGGGACCCTGGTGCTGTGGGCAGAGGCTGAGAGCTGTGAATCGGGCTTCGGGAAGACAAGCCCACAGGCCAGCTGTGCCCCTCCCCAACCCTGTACCTAAGCCTCTTGTCTGCTCTCTTCCCAGCCCGTCCCGCACAGTGGTTCCAGCGGCTACGGGAGCCTGGGCAGCAATGGGTCCCACGAACACCTCATGAGCCAGACCTCCTCCAGTGACAGCAATGGCCAGGAGGACGCCCGCCGGAGGAGAGCAGTAGGTCCCTCTGCCCCGCCCCTGGGAACCTGTCTGTGGTGCTTGCGGGAGTCACAAAGCACATTCAACCAACCCTGGCTGCTCTCTAAGTTCTGTTCATGGGGACTTACTTTATCATCTCTAAGAGTTGAAGCAGCAAGTCCTGGCCGGGTGGCTCAGTTAGAGCCTCGTCCCATACACCAAAAGGTTATGAGTTCAGTCCCTAGGGCACATACCCAGATTGTGGGTTCGATCCCCAGTTAGGGTGCATACGGGAGGTAACCAATCAATGTGACATCTCTCTCTCCCTTCTCTCTCTAATATCAATAAAAACATATCCTCGGATGAGGATTAAAAAGAAAATAAAGGGGGAAAATAGTTGAAGCAGCTAAAACTGTAGTTAAAGCTTTGGATGAAAAGTTATTTAAAGAAGGCAAATCAAGCAAGAGGGATGGTTTAACTTTAGGGTAGAAGGAAGAAAATGGAACGTGCATCCCCCTTTCTTTTTATTATTCTTCCTAATCACAGGTCCGTTTTCTCTAACTTGGCCTCACAGATTCCCACTCAGCACCTCCTCCTCCTCGCTGGGATTACTCTGGCTTCTCCCTCCTTGAGGTGGGGCTGAAGTACCATGCAGTCTCCGATAGAGAATAACGTACTTATTTTGTCTTTATTCAAGGAAAATTCTAAAAATGCGAACAAGGTCAAAACCAAAAGTCATTATTCTGATGAATCTGGAGAACAGAGGAGAAAATCTGCTACAGGTAAAAAATTACTCACCCTTTCCTCAGTAAAACTGTAGTCCGGCCAGGTTTTTCTGTCTTTTACCTGAACTGTGGGTGGCAGGGACTTTACCCTTTACATGTGTGCACATCCCCCGCCCAGTCCCTCAGGCAGCAAGGCCTTCACTCCTTCACTTCAACACACAGCCCTGCCCAGCCAGTGTGGCTCAGTTGGTTGAGCATTGTCCCATGCATCGAGAGGTCACTGGTTCGCTTCCCAGTCAGGGCACAGGCCAAGGTTACAGGCTCGATCCCCAGTAGGGGGTGTGCAAGAGGCAGCTGATTGATGATACTCTCTCATCAGTGTTTCTCTCTCTCCCTTCCTCTCTCTGAAATCAATAAACACATATTTCAAAAACAAAAAGCACAGCCCTAAGCTTCTGTGCGGGCACCTGGCACCCTGCAGGCCCTCGCTCCACAGCATGGCCGTGGGCGTATGTTTGCATGCAAGTGAACGTGTGCATACACTCGCACCAAGGGCGCTGCCCAGCTGTCCTGCAAACACTCAAATCCCACTCTGTCTGAGTGGAAAGTGCCAGCTTTGCTCCTGGGCTGCCTTCTCAAGTGGGGCCCCACCAGCATGGGGACCTGTCAGCCCACCCCCACTGCAGCCTGACCCTGCCTTACCATGTCACGACTTTATACCCTCATGCTTGGGCCCCTGCTCAGGTGTGCACATGCATGCTCCCCAGGCATCTGCCCCGGTGGGCTCTCACTCATCCTTTGTGCTTAGGCCACATCTTTCCAGGGAGCTTCCTAGGGAATCTTGGGGCCAGAGCTCACCTCTGGCCAGGACTGTTAGCCTCTGGGATAGGCGCACATTGCTGGGTGCTGGGGACCCACTAATGAGCAGGACACAGCTCTGCCCTGGAGGCCCCCAGGGGAACAGCATGCAGTGCACGTGGTGACAAGAACAGAAGTGTCCACGGCGGGCTGCCCCAGAGGCTGCTGAGTCACCTTTGAAAAGAAGGGACTTCCAGGAGGCAGGGAATACTAATTGATCAGAAAGCACCTGGGATTTATTGGCCCCAGAGTTTCAGGAGTTCGAGTAAGAGCTGGCCTCACCCACTGCTGAGTCCCTGACCCAAGTGCCACTCAGTTGTATCCCAGTCAACAGCATCCTCCAGGCTCCATCCTCAGACGGCACAGTGGCCGCTGCCCCAGCAGGGCTGCCCAGGTGTCAGGCTGACTCTGGGTTTCTGTGTCTGTGAGCCATGTTCTGAGTCCCCAGCTTTATCCTTAGGTAGAAATATACAGAGTGTACTCTGGGGAAAACAAGTATTAACTGAAAGCAATTTTGCCGTTCTTTCAGAAATGCAAAGTAGTTCTCCTGCTCAGACGACAGCTGTCCCGGCCGCAGAGGACAGCTCCGGTGCCAGCCCACCCACTGCCGCCTTTCCAGAGGAGCTGGCCTGCAGGAACCAGCCGGCCGGCTCCTACCAGCAGATCAGCTGCCTGGACAGTGTCATCAGGTACAGGCACCTCCAGTCTCCCTACTCCATGGTCTCCTGCTGTCCAGGCTCTGGCCCATTATGTGAAGCCGTTTGTGATCCTCCTCACAGGTACTTGGAGAGCTGCAGTGAGGCCACCACCCTGAAGAGAAAGTGTGAATTCCCCTTGAATGCTTCCACGCAGAAGGCCAGTGACAAGCGGAAGGCCACAGGCAGCCCCAGGCCACCTCCTGCAGGTATCCTGTTTGGGCTGTTAAATCCCCCTGGTGAGATCAGGCATCATTAGAAGGGCTGGAGCCCCCTTCGCTCCTCCCATGGGAGTTCTGAGTGGCTTTGGGGACACAGTGTGGGGTGTAAGCTCTTTTGTAAATGACTATGGTACATAAACGTCAGCCACCTTCCTATAAGAGAGATGTAAAGGTGACTCTGGACTCTGAGAAACAGGACCCCTTGGGGCTGCTGGAGGCCCAGGGGCGCCTCAGGGTATCATTCTCAGGCTGGTCCTTTTCCATGATGTCTGAATATCCACTTAGGTTATCAGTGGTCGGCAAACTCATTAGTCAACAGAGCCAAATATCAACAGTACAATGATTGAAATTTCTTTTGAGAGCCACATTTTTAAAATTTAAACTATATAGGTAGGTACATTGTTATTAACTTAATTAGGGTACTCCTAAGGCTTAGGACGAGCCACACTCAAGGGGCCAAAGAGCCGCATGTGGCTCCCGAGTGGCAGTTTGCCGACCACAGGGTTAGGTTAAACGGCAGGCCACTTGAACGTGGTGCTCATCCCGGTGGTCATTACTAGGATGGGAAATCAGGTATCCTGTTGTGATGTAAGCACATGCAATTGGACAGTCATGCTGTGATGGACAGTCTGTGCTCTGCCCACAGACCTTCAAGGGGCTGGGCTCCCAGCAGAGGCCCCTGACCTGAGCCCCCTGAGCTGCCCAACCGCCTGCCCCTCCCAGATGACCCAGGATGTAAGAGTCGAATTGTTCCCATTTCAGAACTTCTCTTCTCCACTTTTCCCCCATGAATAAACACATGAAGATAAGCTGTCACATGCCAGGATGTGTGCAATCACTTGGGTATAGGATCTGCTAGACAGTGGCATTTCTTACACAAATGGTTCGTTTTCATTGCATTTTTGTGTCTCCTTCCATTTTCTCTTATAAAGAGGCAGTGGTGCCCTCTAGAGCAAACACACATGCGGACGTCAGCGCGCACTTGACCTCACTGACACTGCCCGGCAAGGCGGGGAGCGTGGTGTCTCTTACCAGCCAGTGCAGCTACAGCAGCACCATCGTGCACGTGGGTGACAAGAAGCCACAACCTGAGCTAGGTACGCTTGTTGCCTCTGGGATAATGTTGAGAGTAAGCTAATTTTAACAATAAAAATGAGAGGTTTTGACTGCCATCTTAAATTTTTCTTTAAGTTTATGCAAGTGCAGTGCAGCCCTACCACAGCCTGATAAAGGGGGTCCAGGAAATCCAGAGACCTGACATGCAGGGCAAGGTGTGGCCCCACCTGTTTTGATTCCCGCTGTGCTCTGGCGCCACCTACTGGCAGTTGTCTGCTCAGACGTGGTGGGGCTGAGCCAGGGATCCAAAGCAACCTCCCCTCACTGGGCTGAGAGCACCCTAAGGCGTTGGATCCTTCACCCCGCTTCCCTTGCCGGCTTCGCCCTTCCCTTCAGGGCCCCTGCTTCCCTGTGTGAGGGCAGGAAAGAGCCAGTACAGGTCTGAGCAGCAGTACAGCCAAGGGTGGCATCTCCAAGTTCTCCAGAAGAGGGAGACGATGAGTAAAAAATACATGTCAGAGTCAGTGTCCAGACCCCCTTCCAGGACGGTCATTGCATCCACCTGCCCCTGTCCTGTCTGTACCCCAGTTCCACATGATCCGAGCTGTCATGTCCATAGTCCTGAACCTGGGCACAGCCTTCGTCTGTTGTGCTCTGAAGCTGATGACGGCCAGAGCGTATCTTCCCTGTCAGAGGCTGAAGCCCCGAGGTACCCGAACTTCAGCCTGAGCAGACTGACCCTGGAGCCCTGGGGAGTAGGGTCTCTGCCATTGCTGTTTGCCTTTTATTGTGAACCTTCTCAGAAGGCTACACAGACATTCATGGACTGCACCCCCGTGTGGGGGCTTCGTGCAGTATCTCGCATGGCAGTGGCCTCAGGGTCTGTCAGTTGTTTTAAAGCACAGGGGCCCTTGCAGATGAGTGGTCTCCATTTTCTCTTACAGAGATGGCGGAAGACCCTGCAAGTGGACCTGAGTCCCTGGACTGCCCCGTGGGCCCCGCCGTGCCCTGCAGCCTAAGCCAGGAGAAGGAGCCCTTCCGGAGGCTGGGCCTCACCAAGGAAGTGCTGGCCGCCCACACCCAGAAGGAGGAGCAGAGCTTCCTGTTGAAGTTCAAGGAAACGAGGAAACTTAGTGTCCTCCAGTCTCACTGCAGTTATTACTTACAAGAAAGAGCCAAGGGGCAGTTGAGTGAAAGAGGTAGGTGGTGATACCTGAATTGTATGTGAATTTAAAAAACCTTTATTCCTAATAGTACTGAGTCAGGGCAGCTCTCAAAGTGTGAAATGCCCCCAGCTTAGGAAGCCTGAGTTTGTAAGATTGCTGTTGGCACTTTACCAGTGATGCCATCTGTTTCCATCGTCCCCTCTCAAGCATGTCATCTCATGTTCCCCAGGGAACGGTGCTTTAAATGGTGGTGGAGTGCAGGATGGGGCAGTTGCAAAGCCACCTCATCAGACACTTCTTGCCTGAGTGACTGTGAGGTGCAGGGGACTCCACCCCACCTGCCCACCCCAATGGGGCCTCAGAAAACCAGTCAGGCCACAGCTAACTCACCCCAAAGAGAATGGGCACAGTACTGATTGGGGTACTTGGTGTCGGCTCCTGAGGAAGGAGGGAGTCCAAGCTGATACCAGAAGATGTACCCTCCTGGCCAGGCTGACTCAGGGCTGGGCTGCAGCCTCCAGAGCCTGTGGGTGCATGCGCTCTCCTTTAGGCAGATTGCCACCAGGTGGTTGAAGGGCAAGGGGTGAGGGAGAATAGACTAGCATCTTTGCCCCTTTTCTGGTCCAGGAGCCTGGCTCCAGACTCCTAGCCACCTTCCCAGGCCCCATGGGCAAGGCTGGGCTGGTCAGAGATGCCACCTTTGTCCTGGGCTCCCAGGGCTTGACCCAGGGTCAGGGTTATCGAGTGCAGGAGACACACAGCACAAGACCCCACTCCCTTGGGCCTCAGGGCAGGCACAATGAAGTGAATATGAAGTGCGAGAGGCCAACGCCCTCTGTAAAGATTGTCTTCTCTACTCTTTGTCATTTTCTTCTTCCCCAGACCCAAGGTCACTGCCAGGCCCTAGGGAACCTCTGGATATTGCAAAAAGTTGTCCTCCCAGCCTTGGGCAGACCCACCCAGTGGACCTGGCTTGGGACAGAGTTGCAGCTCCTTGCCCCCTTGGCCTAGCAGTTTGCGAGGTGCACAGACTACAGAGCTGTGTACAGCGGCCTGCCCAGACCCTGACATGGCATTCCAGGAGCCCAGTGCTCTAGCTACCAGTCCCACCAGGGGCAGATTTCCTTCTGGAAGAACACCCGCTAGAGAGTCTGAATCCCAAAACCTCTGCCCTCTTAGCAGTTGGCCTCTGGCTGGCCCACTTGCCTCCAGCATGTAGCAAAGGTGAGGACCCCCTTGGCATGGCTAATAGGTGTCCCACACACCTGCTGCAAAACCCTGAGTCAGCCTGTGTGCCTTGACAGGAAAACCTGAGGTTCCTGGGACCATCCCATTGCCCATCCCAGCCAGGCTTGGCATGACTCTTCTCCCCCTCAACCCCCCTTACTGCCCCCCGTGCCCGGCCATAGTACTCCTGGTGCTGGCCCATGGCCACGGGAGGCAAGGGGACATGCCCGGAGTCCCTTTTGTCACCAGTTGAGACCCTCCAGCCTCCTAAAGAAGCTCAGCTCAGCCACTTGTCACAGGAGAGGAAGAATCTGGCTCTGAGGGCAAGTGCTCCTTCCCGCCCTTTGACTTGCACTCGGGTGGAATCACAGGCGAGACAGGAAGCAGCTCTTTTTAAGGACCAGTAGTGGTAAAGCTCATACAATCCAAAAATCAGCTTAGATGACATCTGATTTCACACACCAGTACTGGGGAACAGGTTAGAATTGCCAGCTTTTTGATTTTTATCTTTTGGGACAAATAAAACCTTTTTAATGCCACTTATGACCGTCATTATTTCATAAAAGAAAGGACATTTTAATGTCAGAAGAAAACAAATGTGATCTTGCAATTAAGAATGGTCCTTTAAATTGATTGAATCCAGTTTTATAAAAACTTAACATTTTGCCCTGATTTTTCTCCCTGCACCAAGGATCAGGGAAACCGTATGGTGTTTTTCACAGTTCCCAGGCTAACATTTGGGAACACTGGACTGTTAAACTAGGAGGTGCCTTCAAGTTTCTGAGATTCTATGTGTCTCTGAGAATTGACGTAATAGACATCATGTACATTTTCAACTCTGGTTGTTTTCCCATTATTGTAGCTCCTCCTGGACTAAGAAACACCTGTGGAATAGATTCAGCTTGGAAAAAAACTGGGAAGAACAGAAAACTGAAGTCCAAACGGGTCAAGCCTCGGGACTCCTCTGAAAGCACTGGGTCTGGGGGCTCCGTGCCCCACCGGCCCCCGCTGGTGGGCCTGAATGCCACAGCCTGGTCACCATCAGACACATCCCAGTCCAGCTGCCCCTCGATGCCCTTCCCTACCCCCGTGCCAGCTTACTCCCTGCCAGTGCTCCCAGCCACAGGAATTGTACCAGTGCCAGGGGCCGTGGCAGCAGCACCTATGGAGCCCCACACCAGCTTCGCGGTGCCTGCTGTGCCCATGGACATCCAGCCCCCACCTTTCACTGCTCCCTTGGCCCCAGTCATGGCCTTGGTGTTACCCAGCTATCCCTTCCCCACAGTGACCCCAAACTTGCCCCCGACCTTCTTCCCTGGCCAGATGGTCCCTGCCTCGCAGCCTGAGTTCCCTGGTCAAACCTCACCCCCCAAACAGTCGTGTGCTTGTCCTCGGGCAGAGCGTTGGCCACCGGTGTCACGTGTGGCCACCCCAGCTACACCAATGTCGTCCACCGGGCCGTTGGGTCGGGCCTCCCCACCACTTTTCCAGTCCCGTGGCAGCTCACCCCTGCAGCTCAACCTACTCCAGCTGGAGGAGGCCCCTGAGGGCAGTACTACAGCTGCAGGGACAGCAGAGACAGCAGGTGCTGGGCCGGACTGCAAACCAGGCACATCCTGGGACTGGCCACCAAAGGCACCGCCGAATGCAAGGATCCCCTGCTGCTCTTTCTCTACAGCGGGTGGCCCCGCAGCACCCACGGTAGGTCATCATCTCAGACGCCAGTGTTTTAGGCCAAGGGTCCCACCAAGTATTTCAATTTTGACATAAATACCTGTGCTGGAAATTAATGTTTTCGAGCTCAACAACCTCATCAGAGTAGATGTGGGGCCTTTTTATTGTCTTGGATCTGAACTAAGGAAGATTGATTGTCTGATGATATGTGAAAGGTCCAAACAGCCCACATGACTTTGTGACTTGTTGTCATGGGCCTTGAAGTTGTTTGTTTCTTTTTTGTTTTGTTAATCCTCACCGGAGGATATTTTTCCCATTGTTTTTTAAAGAGAGTGGAAGGGATGGGAAGGGGGTGAGGCAGAGAGAGAGAAACATTGATTTGAGAGAGACACATTGATTGGTTGCCTCCCACACATTCCTCGACCAGGGCCAGGGATTGAACCTACAACCCAGGTACGTGCCTTTGATCGAGAATCAAACCCTCAACCCTTAGGTACATGGGGGACACTCTAACCACTGAGCACACCAGCCAGGGCGGGCTTGAGATTTTATGTGACAAATATGAGCACACAGCACAGCTAGGTAAATGCCAGAACTCAGCTCCTGAGAGGGCGGTGGGGGCAGAGGTTCTCACGGTGAGCCAGCTGCCCCATTCTCCTGTGCCTTCAGGACTGCTGGCGTACTCTTAATCCATTAATGAAATTAGAGTTTACCACAGGTTTTGTGTCCTGACAGCTCAGTGTGCAGTGGCCTGAGCTATGGCAGTGCAACCAGTAGGTGCTCTATGGAGGGCATACTCCCAGGAGAGGAAGTGGGACCCAGGAAACAGATCAGCCTCCCAAGGTGTCTGCCACCCTCCCCGCTCCTGTTTCTGGGGTCTGGCCGATAGTCCCAGTTTCAATGGCTGGAGGGTTGGGGTGCTCCCAGGATTGCCTCCACTCTAGGGCACAGGTACAGGAAGCCAGAACCCACTACCAAAGAGCAGCCTTGGGTTATGTGGTGGCCTCTTCTACCTCTGTGTCGGCTGTAGTGGAGGAACAGGCATAAAACTTTCCCCCCGCCCCCCGCGATGTGAGAACTGTGTGATTCTCCCAAAATCTACCTGAATGAGGTGCATTCATAGGCCACCACCTAGATCCTCGCTGTAGTCCTAATAGCCACAGGTCTGTTCATTTGGCACGTGAAAAGGCAGGGTCTGAGGAGGAATGCCATCCACTCTCTCCCTGAGTGGCTTTGTGCAGACAGTCGCTTTGCAGCTGTCCCCAGCTCTGAGGGGCTATGTCCTGACTGTGTCTTGACTGGTGTCTTCTCTTGTTCCTAAAGCAAGATGAGCCCTCAGATGCCCAGAACAGTGATGCCCTCTCCACGTCCAGTGACCTGCTTGACCTCTTACTGCGCGAGGACCTCTGCTCAGCTGCAGGGTCAGCCCTGTCTGGAAGTGGGGCCTCTGCCACCTCAGACTCTCTGGGCTCCAGCTCTCTGGGCTGCGATGCATCCAGAATTGGGACAGGTATGTTGGTACCTGAGGTTCTTGGGCAGCCTCCACTTCTCCCGCACTAGAGGGACCCAGCTGCACTGGAGCCACAGGCCATATGTGCTCAGGGCCTAGCACAGCCGTGGGCAAACTACGGCCCGCCGGATCCGGCCCGTTTGAAATGAATAAAACTATTGAAAAAAAAGACCGTACCCTTTTATGTAATGATGTTTACTTTGAATTTATGTTAGTTCACACAAACACTCCATCCATGCTTTTGTTCCAGCCCTCCGGTCCAGTTTAAGATCCCATTGTGGCCCTCGAGTCAAAAAGTTTGCCCACCCCTGGCCTGGCACCAGGTGCACACCAGGTGTCGAGCTGGCACTCAAAGCTCACAGCTGTTCAGACAGGCAGACAGGGGCTCTGCCTCTAGGTGGCGGGCCCTACCCAGTCAGAACTCGCATTCTCACCTGCTGGCTTCCATGTCAGGGCCACTGCAGGCCTCACACCCCACTGGCCCTTATTGGACCATCCCCCAGGTTCCCTGGGCAGGCTGGGAGGGCCGGCCAGGCTTTGCCTTCCTGAGTTGGTTCCCCTTGGGTCAGCCTAGCATATGGATGGCGTGCTTCACCCACCAGATCGCACAAGTGTGATCTGGACACATTAAAACGGGTCCTCCCCACAAACTCAAAGATCCCTGCTGCCCCAAACTGAACTTCCATTTCTCCATTCTCTGGCCTTGCTCCTTCCGGGAGGCTCGCTGGAACACGCTTAGGCCAGCTGCCTCCGCTTACAAAGCCAAAACCAACTTCTCTGTGGCCTGTTTTGGTGGAGAGGTGCTGAACACTAGGAAAGGGAGCATGATTGCTCAGGCCTCCCCAGGAGAGCCACTCCATGGCACTACTAGCTGGTATCCCATTTTAATTATCCAGGTAATTCAAGGACTGGGAAGAAAAGGGGAAACCCACCAAATAAGCTACCAAATAAGACTCTTGGCTCCCTAACCCAGCATGTGTCCACAAGCATGGTCTGTAAGGCACTAGTGGTCTAACCCACCACTTTTTGTGTTTGAAGGCAGTAGTAACACCAGCCACACCAGCAAATATTTTGGAAGCGTTGACTCTTCAGAGAATAATCACAAAGCCAAAGCGAAGGCAGACATGGAAGAAAGTGAGCACTTCATCAAGTATGTCCTCCAGGACCCCGTCTGGCTGCTGATGGCTGACACTGACGACAGTGTCATGATGACGTACCAGATGCCTTCCCGGTAATCACTCGGCCTTTCCCTAGGGATAGGGAAGCGTTGGGTGAAAGAGTCCTCAAACAAGGCTGCCAGTCAGGGGGCACTTCCCTCTGAAAGCCACCTCTCAGGTTGAGTTGAGTGCAGCAGAGAGAGAAGCAGGTTCCCTCTCGATGGTTGCCTGGGCCCATAGAGCCCTTCAGAGTAATCCATTGCAGGCTGGGGAAAGACAAGCTCCCGGCGACCCTGTGGGTGTCATACTACACATTTATGAAGCATTTGTGCCAGCTTCATCTCTTTTGCTCTGTTGCCCAGTAACCTTGTGGGGTAAATGGGGTGTGTATGTCTTAGAGATGCAGAAACCAATGGCCACCAGCTGCTTTGTAGTGAATCGGGTCTGTCCCCAGCTGCTCCAAGGAACATTCATGGTCCCTGCCTCTGTAGAGCCTCTTCCATAGGGCAGG
>NW_006288615.1:6783119-6788876 GCF_000327345.1 Myotis davidii | reverse complement strand
GGAAAGAGGGAGAGAAGAGGGAAGGAAGTGAGGATTAACTCTGAGGTCAGGACAGCCAGGTCTCTGGGTTAGGGTAGACCGGGGCTCCCTCTCCAGGGCCGCTTCCCGCTGGCCCAGCGTTGGCAGGAGGCAAGAGAAGGTTTTCTACCCACCACCTCCTGGTAGGCACTGCCCAGATGAATCACCCTGTACAGAACCAAGCACCTGCAGACACCCAGCTCCTCTGTATAATTTAAAGTAAAAGTAAAATTGTGACTTGGATTGTCATTTTAATAGAAAAACCACAGATTATTACTAGGGATGGTAAGTAACCCTAAACAGGGTAATCTATTTTAAATGAAAAGGAAATTTGCATTAATCAAATTCATCTAAAATTCCATTATTGATACTGAAAGAAAAGTGTGTTCTTTAAGGAAAAAGACATTCTAAAGCTTATCTCTTTCTAAACACGCTGTGAAGAAACGTAGACGCGGTTTTGAAGGAGGACAGAGAGAAGCTGAAGTTGCTGCAGAAACTGCAGCCCCGGTTCACCGAGCGGCAGAAGCAGGAGCTGCAGGAGGTGCACCCATGGATGCGGGCGGGCGGGCTGCCCACGGCCCTCGATGTGTCGGTAAGCTCACCGAGCTGCTTTTCTGATAGCGCATGAAAGGCTCTCAGGAGCACCGGTATTCTGCTTACTGTTCTGTGAGCTTAAAACTTCCAGAAGTCAATGTTTATTGAAAAAGAGAAAAGATACTGCGACACTATAAGTCTACTTCAAACAACTTTCTTCCAATGGCTTTTCAACATAGTTCCCAAAAAGGTCTTCTGAAATATCTAATCTCAATCATGTGTGAAATTTGAGTTTTTTTCTTTCTTTTAGTTTTGTTTTCTATTTAAAAAAAGAATACCGTACCCTGACCAGATAGCTTAGTTGGTTAGAGCAGCGGTCGCCAACCGGTGGTCCGCGGACCACTGATGGTCCATGAGGTCCGAAAGGTTGGTGACCGCTGGGTTAGAGCGTAGTTCCAATATGCCGCCAGGGTTGTGGGTTCAATCCCGTCAGGGCACATACAAGAATCAACCAAAAAATATATATATAAATGTGGAAAAAAAAATATATATCTCTCTCTCTCTCTCTCTCTCTCTCTCTCTCTCTCTCTCTCTTTCAATAAGTAAATAAGAATTTTTAATCTTCCTATGAGATTAGATATTGAAAAGACCTTTTTGGGAACAATGTTGAAAAAAAAACACCTCTCTTATCATAACTCCTCAATATCCATGTAGACTGTTCAGTAACAATAGGAATATTAAATTTCTGCTCTTAATGGCTGCCTCCCTCCAGCTGCCCCTTCGGTCTGTGTTCCTTTCTGAGAGTTCCAAAGACATGTCTGTACCCCAGCCTCTCTCCCCACTCCCTCCTGAGGCCCACACCCTGGAAGCTGCTCTTGCCAGTTCTCGGTGTCCTCTGAACTGCTGCAGTTATTGTCCCCGTCTTACACAGCCCCGACCTTAGCGGCATCTGGAGTGACTCACTCCCCTTAGGACCCTCGCTCCCTTGGCATATTATTGATATCTCACTTTACAGATGAGAAAACTGAGGCCAGTAACTTAACTCCAGGCCCCATAGGCGGATCGCCTCTCAGATCAGGGTCCAGCAGGGCTGGCCTCCTCCCAAAACAGGCATGACTCCCACAGCTGGGCAGGACCCGCAGAAACAACTGGTCCTCCTCTCTCCTCCAGCAGCCTTACAGCTCACACCTGGTCACTGTACCTCACTTGGGTTGAACTACATTTTTGTTACTGATCTCATGTTTTTTCTCTTAAGGAATGTGTTTACTGTGAAAGCCAAGGAAAAAGCAACTTTTGTGTACCATATGAAGAAGACAGTCCTCTAGGACTCAGCGAAGCCACAGACAAAAAAGAAGAGGAAAATGGACCTCCCCTGAGCCACAAAAACGAAGGGCAGACGTAACTGCCCCCAACCACCCCCGCCCACTCCAACAGCCAATCTACCTTAGACAGTGATGGAAGAGGACAGAGCTTCACAATTTGTTTCTAAGGAAATGGACAGATAAATTTTTGGGTTTTTTTGTTTTGTTTTAGGAAAAAAATCCATAGTTTTTTGGAGGGTGGGAAGAGTTTGGAAAGAAATACATTTTTATATTTAAAATATAAACGTGGACTTTAGAGGACAAGGAAGAGACTTAGCTGTGATATAACTTAAGAAAGACTGAATCCCCTGTGTAAGTGTTGGGGAGGCCACCTGAGCGCTCACAGAAGTTCCTGGACCAACTAGGCTTCCGGGGGTGTCCAAGGCATCACACCAGGCTGTGCCCGTGTGTGACTCCAAATGAGCTGAGGGCCGCCTCCTGGAGCTCTCCAGGGTGTGTGTGTGCGGATCAAATTCTGTCCTCTCTTGGAAGCTGCTTTTTATCTAAATTATTATCTAGTCAAACTAGATGTTTTTAAAACATACCAAGTGGAAATGACGGCCTCTTCTAATTTTCTTTTTGAAAATGTTTCGCATTAAGTGGTGTGAAGCAAACCGGCAGCTTTGGCTTCAGGCACCGTAGTGCCAGATATTTCTACCTGATGTCACTCGAGTTTGGGGTGAACAAAGTTGAAATGCCTGCTCTGGACTAAGGCCTAGTGATGTGTGTAACCAACTCCATCAGATTAACACTCGCCCAGACCCTCTGTGCATTGATGTAGAACACCATTCTTGGCTCCTTTTCAGACCATGACCAGTATGTACATGAAAGCATGTTGTCTGTCATCTCTTCATGGTGACTTCCCTCTGCAAACCGGGCTTTGATCCCTGCGTTTGGGACCCATTCGTGTTCTTCAGTTGACGAGTCCCAGACATCAGCTCTGGCTCAGGCAGAGCAGCCGCTGATACTGTGAGCTCACCCCTCCCACCACACCCTGGGCTGGGACAGCCCTTCGTCTCTTCATGAACCTCACCTCACCTGGTGCAGCTTCCGTCTCTTTGGTGACTTCCCCCAGTTTCTCTGGCACTTTCAGGTCATTGGGACACGGGGAAGAGTGAGACCAGTCTGCCCAACTTTTTGCAAAACCTCATGTTGCATCATATATCCCAAAGATTGTTCGGAAAAAATTGTATTTGTCCCTGGAGTGAATGAGAAGTTCCCACTGAGGAAGCAGTTGACTTAAAACTGCATTGAGTCTATAGAAACTTAAAGGAAGCAGGTTTCTGCTCGTTCTTTGATGAAGAAGTGGCTACCAGAATAGTGAAGTCCCCTTTAATCCAGTTGGGTTTCATAATGAAACCATCCTATTCTTGAATATTAATCCTATTTTTTATTAACTCAAACACAAAACAGTGTCTTTTTAAATTTTATTTACAAAGTAATATCACCTTCAGGAACCAAGTTGAGGATGTAGTCTGTGCCTCTGTGTGATAATTAGATGCTACAGATGGCTTCCTGCCTCTGAAGCGAGGTCCTGAAGGGAATACATGTGTCTCCTGAACACAAACTGCCAAAACGTTCCCTACTGTTACGAGTGTTACCGCCAGCATTATTCATTATTTAAGGCACACCCCTGGTTGTTGACTGCATAGCTCCATTGTGCTGAGAATGACACAGGAGCATTTTGTGAAATTGTTTACACGGTGCCATGCCTCCAGTCATGTTTCCCTTAGTGTATGTGCTGACACAGGTGTTAGGAAAACCTTTCCTCAAATTTAAACTGAGCCTTCTTTTTAATATATTTCTAAAATATGTGTAAATAAGCTCCCAGAGTCTGTGTGATGACTGGTTAGCCTTGCCGGACAAGTGATTGGTTCATGCCCAAACCAAGCTTTCTCCGCCCAGTGCAATATGTTGTTTACTGCTTGTGTCTTTTTATGACTTTTTTGCCTTTTAGAAAATTGGTAAATAAAGCAAGTATATTTTTATTTTTATTTGTATGTATTTTTAATGTAACACAGAGGCAAAACTGAATAGAGATAAAAGATTATCAAAAGATGTTTTTTAAAAGAACTCTAGAAATTCTGCCATACAGACTCTTCTCACAAAGGACCCCCTCTTCTTCCCTGCATGGCAGCTTCGAGTTGGTCCCTTCCTGTCTGAGTGTGGCCCTCCCCAGTGGACTTTCTAGGATATAAATCTCATCCTGTAACCACTTGTGGGTGGGGTGGGGTGGGGCAGGGTGTTCTGCTCAGCCCCGGAGCTCCTCTCTGCTCTGCATAACCCCAGCCACTGACTTTGTTCCCTTGCTCTCTCCCAGGGTTGTCTGTCCCGCCTGGGCTGGCTGCTTGGATGCTGGCCACAGGCCTGAGGATAGGACGGCAGGGCCAGGAAAGCCTACTGTCTCCATCAGAGGTGATACAGGCAGCACAGCACCATCTCCCCCAGCCCAGTCCTTCCTTCTGTCATGATAAAGCCATGCAGGGCCTGGTCAAAACAGTAGAGGACCATGGGGGGTCAGAGTGAAGAGATGAGCAAATCATGGACCCAGTCCCCAGCCTTTCAGAATCAATCTATAGAGAAGGAAAGGAAGGCTTAATTATGATTAAAGGACATAACATAAAGGGATATAAAGCTCATCCTGTAATCAGGAGGCTTGACCCTGCCTCCTGGCCTGACTGTCTACATCCACATGGTGATGGAGGGAAGGGGACAAAAGGCTAAGTCCTCCCTGTGAGCACAGGGGCCTCTGAAAACTGGCCTTAGATAGCCAGATATGGCTGTTTCACTGAAGCTCTGAGTGCCTTTGGGACCCTTAATTGCATTTTTATTTACCATTCTAGAGGCCCCATGCACAAAATTCATGCAAGGGGCTCGACCTTCACAGCCCCAGCTCTGGAAGGTCATCCGGACAGTCATTCTGCTATTCGGTCTAATTAGCATATTAGCTCTTTACTACATAGGATAACCCCAAGGGCATAAACCCCCCTTTTTTACAAACTAAAAGGAGCTGCTCAGCGCCCCCTGGGCTGATTGCCCACAAGGGGCCTAGACATCCATAGGCTGCCCACTGCCTTTGTTCCCTGGGGGTTTATGGCCTGCCGCCTCTGTCACTATCTGGTCCCCCTGTGACCACCAGAGCCCCGCCCAGCCTCTGCGGGCCTCTGTTCCCCGGCCTGAGGGGATCAAAGGGTGTGCGCAGGAAGTCTGAGCTCAGGCAACCTTTGAAGGTGGGATCAGTCCAAGGGACAAATGGCAGGAAATAGGTCTGCTCAGGGAGCCCATGTTAAGGAGGAAGTGAGGACGTGTGGCCCCAAGATGGAGTGGCCAGGCTTCTGTAAGGAAAAGGCCAAACTAGCCAATGAGTGGCCCACTGAGCAAAATTGAGGCTGACTTCAAAGATGGGGCCTCGGGCAACTTCCAGTCCAATCGAGACTAACACACCTGTTCTATCCGTACGCTTTCCCCTCAAGGGCACCTGGTCATATCCCAGTTGGACATATCCCAGCACTTGATTTCCTTCCTTCAACTCTAAACAGCATTGTTCAACACCCCCCCCCCCCCCCCGCCCCCCCCACCCCCACACAACTCTTTAGATGCAGGGACTCTTCAGCCGTCTTGGCACAGGTTAAAACATTCTTTTTCTGCCTTTTTAAACCACACAGCAGCGGAATCGGCTGCTTGACCTTTCATTCTTCCTAAGTCTGTTTGGATGGCATCATTGGCTGAAAAGATATAGTACTATTCAGAGCCACTGAGTGCTACCCTTAATTGAAAGGCCCTGACATTGACATTGAAGAGGGTTGGCTTTGGGGCCACCAGCAGACAGCTTTTTTTAAAGTCT
>NW_006288615.1:6780312-6782822 GCF_000327345.1 Myotis davidii | reverse complement strand
CCCCCCCCCCCCCCCGCCAACCCCCCCCATGCAAGACAAGGCTTTCAGGTCCCAGCCCTCCTTTCTCCTCCTCCCTTCTCCGGACAACTATCTCCCGTCCTTTCTTTTTACAACCAACTTTATATTATGTCCTGTGATCATAACTAAGCCTTCCTTGCCTTCTCTATAGATTGATTCTAAATGCTGAAACCCTACGAATAGTGTTGTGACTGAAAAAATTGGCTACTGAGCCAAATAATGTGCTGAGATTATTCTGGGACTGGTTTTTTTTGTTGTTTTGTGGGGTTTCTTTTGCTTTTTTTCTGGAGTTCCTTGTTGCTTTTCATTTTTTGCTTGCACCATTTGCCTTTATTTGTCCTCCTTGGCCCCCACTCAGTACCCAATCAGGTGTTCTATTAATCTTTTCCCTGAGGCCTCCCCCAGGGTCCTGATCATCCTGTTCCATGTGAGCTGACTTTCATGGAGAACGCTCTAAAACACATGTTTGGCCTTGTTCAGATAATATAATGGCTAGTGATGGGTATGAATAATAATTTGAGAAATATCACTGAGCTTATTTTTCCATATCTCAGCTTCTCAAAGTAGTGAAAACTTAACTGTAGGTGTGTGTGCGTGTGTGTGTGTGCGTGTGTGTGTGTGCAGAGCTATGTTTCCTTTCCTGGAGTGATGTCTAAATGGCAAAGAAGAATTAAGTTACAGGCCAGCTTGGGGTCCACCCCCTAACTCTGCCAGAGCCCCCAGTAGGTATGGAGGATGGCAGGCCAGTTGGGTCTCTGAGCAACCAGGAGAGGGCAGAAGGAAGAGAGCTGTTTTCTGGCTTGGGAAGGAGACTGAGGACAACAGGGTGTCCAAAATAAAGGAGCGGGTTCATACCTGGGTGAGTAGTGCTGGGCTGGGGGAGTCTCGGGGGCCTGCTCACAAAGAAGCAACCAAGAGGCAGCTCAGACACAGGTGAGAATCAGCAGAAGGGGCTCCCAAGTAATAATAGAAGTCAGTGAGGCGACTTTGGGAACCTTCAAACCTCTCATGAAACTAGCCCTGCCTGTGAGGTCCCTCTGGTGGGGAGCCAGAGTGAAATAGCCGCCTGGAGGGCTGCCAGGTCTGCCTTAAGTGACTGGGGATGGGGTGGGGATAGTTTCTATGGCCTAGTCCTACCAATCCACAGTTCCTGGACATTCCCAACCCACCCAGTGCTCCTAGGAGACCAGGTAGATAGGGGGCCCTAGATCAGGCTGTATCCTTGACCAGCGATGGAGGTACAATCCTAATGCTAATCCCTGGTGAGTAGTAGAGCACTGGTTAAGGGTGTAGTGCTCCTGTGGAACAGGTGCACTCCCACCAGGTGAGTGAATAAGGAAGCTGAGACCTGAGCAGTGAGGAAATAGCCATTGAAGGGGGAATCTGGAGAGTGCTCCTGGTGAAAGGTGATGCCACAAGGCATCTAGGCATCTGGCTCTTCCTGGTGGTGAGAACGTAGGCCCATGGGGCAGGGGCCTGACCAGGGTCCCCAGGGCGCTGTCTAAGGGCAAGCCTCCACGGCCCGCAGATCCCACCCGCATGGAGGCTGGCGAGGGATGAAGGAGACTGAGGAGAGGGGGGCCAGGCGAAGGATCAGGGATGGGGACCAGGGAAGGGCGTGAGGTGGGGAATAATCAGGGGATAGGGGGTGAGTTGGGAGGGGACAGGAAAACGGGGCTGCGACCGGGGAGGGGTGGGCGTGGAGCTAAGAGGGAAAAGGGAAGTCCAAGGGGGACCGAAGGAGCGAAGGATTAGGATTAGGAGGAGATAGAGGCTCAAGGGGGGACGGGATGATGCCCAGCTGTGGGGGCTGCGGGGCAGAGGAGGGAAGGACGAGGTGGGGAGAATGACCCGAGAAGGGGAGCCTGGAGGTGCGGCAAAGCCGACGAACCCCGCCGCACTAGGATCCCCGCGCAGGCTGAGGGCGGCGGAGGGAGGGCGGTGTCCAGACACACATGTCCGCGAGAAACGCAAGGGGGCCACGGCCCGCTCCCGCCCCAGTTGCCCTATGGGCTCCCACTTCCGGGGCTCTGCAGCCACGCCAGTGCAGACCCAGGGTCCCCTCCAGTCTGGAGACCACGGGCTTGACTGACTTTGCCCGCCATGTCCAGGACTCAGCACTCAGCACTCAGCGCTCCTCTGGGGAGGCACTTGGTGAACCCAAATGCGAGGTGGGTGGATGGATGGATGGATGAGCTCCTGCTCGCACACAGCTGACCCGGGGGCGTTGTTCAGGGTATGAAGGGAAACCAGCGCACTCCAGCCTCAACTCTAGGGTCACCGCCCCCTGTTGTGCCTCCCCTGAGGGGGTCGCGCAGAGGCGGAGCTGGTGTCCACGCCGGCTCGGCACGCCCCGCCAGCTGCCTACCGACTAGGGCAGCGGGGCTGGACAAAGCGCGCCGCTTTGATTGGCTGCGGTGCGCCTGCGGCCAGCGGCTCCAGCCCTGCACGGCCAATCGGCGCATAGAGATGCAAATAAAGCTATATAAAAG
>NW_006288615.1:6780037-6780286 GCF_000327345.1 Myotis davidii | reverse complement strand
GAAGCGAGAGTGGGGAGAGCAGGGGCTATTGCCGGCGGTGCAGCTAAGGGCGCGGGGCGCGCCCGCGGCGCTTGGGGCGGTGCTGGTGATGGCTTCGCCCCTGGCGCCTCGACAGGACCGTGCAGGCCGGCAGAATAAGGACCGCTGGGAGGCGCGGGGGGACCGCAAGGTGAGGGCTGGGGCCCCGGGCGTGTGGGCGTGCGGGGACGGGGGCGGCCCGGCGCTGAGGCTTAGTCGCCTGCTTCCCGC
>NW_006288615.1:6773447-6779852 GCF_000327345.1 Myotis davidii | reverse complement strand
GAGGTGCTGGAGCTGACGGTGGGGCGCGTGCAGGGAGTGCTGCGGGGCAGGGCTCGCGGTGAGTGGTGGCGGGGCGCGGGCTGGGGCGCGGCGAGTTGAAGACTTCTCCCTCTGACGCCCCTATGCAGTCGGCGGCGAGAGCTCATCCCGGAGCAAGGCGTGCCCCAGCATCTCCGGGGTGAGCCCCGTCACCGCTTGCCGGGTGGGTCAGGACACAGCAGTCCAGGCTCACCGGACCCGGCGGGGCTCTCTCCCTCCCATCCCCGGATGCAGGGCGCGAGCAGCTGCAGGCAGAAGCCAGCGAGCGCTTCGCAGCCGGCTACATCCAGTGCATGCATGAGGTGCACACGTTCGTATCCACGTGCCAGGCCATCGACGCCACTGTCGCCGCCCAGCTCCTGAACCACCTGCTTGAGTCGATGCCACTGCGAGAGGGCAGCAGCTTCCGGGATTTGCTAGGGGACGCTCTGGCCGGGCCCCCGGGAGACCTTAGGAGAAGCAGTTGGCTCACAGGAGGGGCCCTGGTGTCCCCGATACCCAGCCCCCCTGTCCCCAGCCCCCCAGTTCCCGGGGATGACCTGTGCTCCGACCTGGAGGAGGCCCCCGAGGCTGAACTGAGCGGAGCATCTGCAGAGGGCCTGCACTTGGTGCCTGTGGCCTTGGGCAGCCTGACCTCTGCGGGCATAGTCCAGAGCATCTGGAGGCCTTGGTGACCAACACCAGCCTGCCAGTCCTGAGCCTGCAAAGGTGGGCCCAGCCTTCCCACCTCTAGTTCCTCCTCCCTGGAGTCCAGATGTGGTGGGGCAGGGTCCTGATGTCTCCCACATCTGTCCTTTTCTAGTGGATGGCTTGTAGGGAAGTCCTGGATAACCCTTTCCTTAAGAGAGTAACTTTTATGGACCCCACCCCCAGTTCAAGGAGGGAGCTGCAGAGCTACCAGGGCCCCCTGGCTTTTGCCTGTCCAGGCTTCTTAGTCACTGTGTGGACCTGGGGGCAGGAGTGACCGGAGTGGTGCTGAGCCTCTCCTCAGTGCAGGGCACTAGTGTTAGGGCAGAAGGAGACCTCAGGCCCTGGCAGCCCTGTGCTGAGCAGAAACTTGAACTTGCCACTTCAACCAAGGCACAGGGGAGGCAGGTGCAGAATTGCCCTTAGCTGTCAGAGAGAAGCAAGGCTTTCTATATGTCTTGCATTTAGCAGACTTGAGTTTGTAAATTAGGTTGGTATTGAACATTCCAATTCTACTAAATAAACGATTTTGGAGACTTATTACCTTTCTGAAGTATTACTGAATGATGTGGTGTCATTAATGTGTCAAATATATAAATAGCAAACTAAGTAAGTTTTTCCTGTATCAGCAAAGTAAGCAGTGTAATGGCAGTGCAGGTGGGATGCTCTGTCTCACAGTAGACAGTGCTTCCTCCTCCCTATTGTGTGGCAGCACCAGGTGGGTTTCCCCTGCAGGTCCTTAGGCCTGACCTGCTCTCCCTGGGGTTGTGTGCAGCCTGGGGATGGATATAATTGGCATGGGGTTTGTCTCCAAAGTAACCAAGCAATAGGGAAACAGCCTATCCCCTGGACCATTCTCTGGTTCACGAACTCCCAGGAATAAACTAGTGCCTAATTTCTAGCCACATGGTTTGGAAGTTTCTTTAAAAAGTCTGTGTTGGAATCCATGCGTGTGGTGTCAGTCTGCTTGTCACTTTTCTTGACTGAGAGCGAGCTTCCACTACTGCTGGCGACTTCAGTGACCCAGATCACAACTTGAAGTGAAAGCACCATGGCTGCAGGCAGCTTGGACTGGAGGTCAAACTGGGTTCAGGAGGTCAGAACCTTGGAAGGAGAGTGAAAGGATGGGCAGCTGGGGTGTAGGGAGACTTCCCTCCTGGGCTGGGTCAGGACCTGCAGTTAGCATGTGGTCAGTTAACAGCAGTCACTGCTATAGGTAATCCAGCCCCTCTTTTGCCTCAGTCCGCCCCTCTAGTTGTGTACCTGTGTTTTGAGAACAACTTTCCCAACAGCCCTCTTACAAAGGCCCCCAGCTGGCCCTGACCCCCAGAGGCATTTCACACTGGCTTCCTTATGATTCAGTCTTAGGCCTCAGTCATCAGGTCCTAATCAGATGCAGCTTAATTTTAGTGACTGGGGATAAGTTGTCGAAGGGGTGGGTAAGGGAGGCAGGTCCATAAGACAGGACTTGAGAAGATAGAAATATTATTCTTGGGATTATTTTAATTGCCCCCCCACAGATAGATGTAGGATGTGTCCGCAGGGACACATGAAGAGCAGGTCCACCTGTGAGACCTCTGTCCCCTGTGGCTCCCAGCAGCACCCAGAGGCCACTGTGGTGAACTTTGGCTGCCATAAATGGCTACAAACTTGGTGGATTAAAGCACCACACATGTATTACCTTGCAGTTCTATTGGTTAGAAGTCTGAGACAGAATTCACTAAACTAAAATCAAGGCAGGGCTGCACTCCTTTCTGGAAGATTGAGGGTGAATCTATTTTCTTTTCCCTGCTTCAGAGGCTACCTGCATTCCTTGGCTGCATTCCTTCCTCCATCTTCAAAGCCAGCAACCTTGCATCTATCTGACCCTTCTTCCATAGTCACAACTCCTTCTGGCCTTCCTCTTCCGTTTTTACGGTCCCTTGTGACCCTTGTGATTAAATTGAGCTCAGCTCGGTAATCCAGGATGCTCTCCCTATCTCAAGGGTCTTAATCCTTCATCAGTTTTGCAAGGCCTCTTGCCATGGAAGGTAACATTCACGGGTTCTGGGAATGAGGATGTGCATAACTTTGGGGAATCCGTTATCCTGTGTACCACATCCACCTTCGTGTCTGCCCAAGCATTCTGCCTTCCACCACGATGTACTGTGGTGCTGGTTCCCCCCGCCCCCCCCCCTTTGATCTCTCAGCGACTCTGCTCTCTTCACTGCGTCATAAATCTCGCCTTGCACTAGATCATTCTTACCATCCTACAAACAAGCTGTAATACCTCCATCTGGAAAAAGGGGAGACAAAACTTCCCTGGTACTCTGTTAGCTTCTGCCTTGTTTCTCAGTTCTAAAACAAAATTCCTTAAAAGCAACATCTACATTCACTGTCTTCACCTCCCCACCTCTCACTCCCGTCCCTTCCTCTCCAGTCTGGATGTTGTTTCCACCTCTGACTGAAACTGCCCTTGTCAAGATCTCCAAAGACACCCATGTTTCCAAGTCCAGAGGTCATGACTTTAAGTTTCACCATATCCGACCTTCCAGTGAAGCACTCAGCTGGTACCACTCCTGTCCTGAAACTCTCCAACCCAAGAACATCGCTCCCCCGGTCAGCCAAACTTATTGGCCATCTCCGGTCCTTTATTAGATGCTCCTCCCCTGCCAGACTCCAAATGTGGGCAGACGAGTTCAAGGCTGTGTGCCAGCTCTTCCCCATCACCCCTGCCCAGGAACCCCATGTGGCCCATTTGGTTTCCTCCGTGTGCCCTCCATCCAAAGCCCATCTCCACCCTTGGCCTCCCTCCATCCTGTGTACTCAAGGTCTCCACTTAGGTGTCTGGTGGACATCACAAGCCAGGGGTGATTCTCACCCCCAAACGCACTGTCACTGTACTTGTTACCACTTCCAGGCACCCCACTGATTAGGCAAAAAATATATGTCACCCTCGATTTATTTCTTTTTCTGTCATCCCACTTCCACTCAATCAGATCCATGACTCTGTTCGAATTCCTATATCCACGTGGGTCATTTTTCCCAGCAACCGAACCCAGGCACCCTCATTTCATCCTTAACCCGAGTTGGGCAGCAGACCTAACTCGCCTCGCCATTTCCACGCGGAGCGCCTGGCCGAAGCCTGTAAGGCTCCGCCTGACCTCCCTTCTGCAGCTCTGCTCTAGGCTGGGGCATTTGCCAGCGACCCGACAGCGCGATCCGGCCAGCCTCGCTCAGCGCGCGCACCAGCCCGTGGACAGCCCGGAGCCTGCTTTGTGGAGGCCAGAGGGATTTCGGAAAGAGGGTGCCAAACTCCAGGGGCGGGGCATGTTGTAGAGTTTTGGCCAAGCCCCTCTCTGTGGGCGCGCCCCCTCTGTTCCTATCCTGCCCGAGGTGAGCCACGGAGCCTCCTGGGAGATGTAGTTTCTACCCTTCGACTTCCCTTTCTCCGAGGCCGCTGCTGGCCAAGCCGGGACTGCGATTCCCAGAAACCTCCCCGGTCCGAAATCTGTGTTCTCTCCAATATCCCAGCCACCGGGAGAGGAAGCCATAAAGGCTAGTGCCCCGCAGCACCGGTCCTCCGCAGCTGGAGCTGCACATCTGCGCTGGCTCCAGCCCAGGGCCCCTGGGATGGGTCCCCCTGTCGGACCCAAGCCACCGACCGCGGTGTACAGGCGGTCTGCACGTCGCGGTGGTAAAGGCTCCCCAGAGGTTCGAAAGCCAACAGCGGCTGATGTCGAGGAAGGAGTGGGTTGTTTCAGGCAAGTTTCTCGAGGAGGGAACACATAAAAAGTGAATAACTGTGAACTAATCCCTGTCTTAAGTGAATGAAGTATAGTTTTCTGCTAGATCTATTTTCATGGTTCAAAATTTCAGAAAATGTGAAAAGTCAAATCATTTGCGGAAAGTCAAATATATTCATAAGTAAAACTTGTATTGCTCACAGGGAACGCAAGGAACCAGGGGACTGGGCCACAGTCAAGGGATGGGCTGTGGGAGGTGGGACATCCCTATACAGGTGAGATCATAGAGGGCCACATAAACATGGCAAGGAGTTTGGATTTTATTCAAAGTAAACGGAAAGCAATTGAAGGACTTAAAGTAGGGGAGGGCAATGGGCTGAGTTAGGTTTTCAAAATATCCCTCTTTTTTTCCCCCTGGAAAATCAACTGTAGGAGGACAAGAGTCTAAGAGAGAGGAGGCAGTCTCGTGCATAGTAAGGAAATACGGTGGCAGAAAGGGATGTGGAGGTTTTGAGGTGAACAGGCAAGGCCTTCTGAATAGGATGTCTGGGAGGAGGCAAAGGCAGGAATCAAGGGTGTTGCCTAGGTTTCGGCAGGATCCCCTGGGTGGATGGTGACTTGAGAAAGGCTGGGGAGAACGGGATTTGGGGGCGAGAGCAGGAGTTGCAGTTGGCACATATTTAATTTGAGATGCCTATTAGACATCCAAGTGGGGATGTTGGTAGTTCCCAGAAGAGTCATGAAAGAGATATGCACAAATGTGTCATTAGAATTCAGTTGTATTTAAGGTCAAAGAAGTCATAAAGATAACTTTGGAAGAGAATAAATGGAGGAGGCTAGAGGAAAATATGCCCTGGGGCACAGCACATTTAGATAAAAAGGAGCCAATAAATTGAATCTGGAAACAGTTCAGAGTGGGCCTAATGTGAAGGGGGGTGGCGGAGCACAAGGCCTCTAGGGCTCTTTCTGCTGTGACAATAGCTGGGTCTGTAATTCTGTGAAATGACTACAGATACCAAACAGGGTGGAAGCAGGAGAGGGTGCACCCCACCCTGCCTTTGTGGAACACTGAGATTTTCTCACTGCAAAAAATGGCTCCCCCATTGAGCTAAACACTGGTGAAATGATTCCACCTTAACTGTCTCACCCACCTAACTAGCTCCTCTAGGTCCCTTACAGAGGCATGGCAGCCCCACATCCATGCCTTTGTGCTACACCTTCCACCCTAAACGAAGCCTCTGGTAGTGAAAGGAATTTTAGAGACAGGACAGGCAGTTTTAGGGAAAAGGGGGTTCATGGGAGAGGAATGCATATGTGAAGGACAGAGGTAGCTGCAAGACACCAGAATGCTTACCTTATTTCACAGAGGATAGAGGAGGATAGAGAAATGTTACAAGAGGAAGACATACTTTCACAGAGGATAGAGAAATGTTACAGAAGATACAGGAATGTTGCAAGATGAGGGGGAGAGAAAAAGGGGGGCACCACCTGGGCTTTGACCTTTGAAACTGATACTCTGCAAAATGACCAATTAGGAAAGCACGGGGGTCATAAATGGGGAAGGGATCCAATTAGAAGGGAGCATAGATAAAGAACTTCCAGCCTTTAAAACTTTAGACAAAGGGGCTTAGTTGGTTACCCCCTTGACAACCCTTCTCTATGTGGGAATATGCCTATAATTAATAAATCTCTTATAGGTTCTGTCTCTCACACGGGCCCCAACCAGGGCTGGGGATCAAGCCTGAAACCAAGGTATATGCCCTTGACTGGAATCGAACCCGGGTCCCTTCAGTCCGCAGGCCGACGCTCTATCCACTGAGCCAAAATGGTCAGGGCAAATTTTATTCTTTAATCTTCATGAGGCAAGAACCCACAAGGAGGAGAGTCTGGGTTCTGAACTCTACGTATCATAGGAGGTTATGGGGGTGTCTAGCCCAATGCCCTCAGAGTGGAC
>NW_006288615.1:6772089-6773317 GCF_000327345.1 Myotis davidii | reverse complement strand
ACACACACACACACACACACACACAATATCTCATGTATTATGAGGTTTTTCAACTCTAGTTAGTGGATATAGGAACCATTCCTGATAAGAGACTTTTTACTCCAGTGCTAATGGGATCTCACCTGAAGACTCCAGGGCAGTAGTTCTCAACCTTCCTAATGCCACAACCCTTTAATACAGTTCCTCATGTTGTGGTGACCCCCAATTTCATTGTTACAAATTGAACATAATTAAAGCATAGTGATTAATCACAAAAACAATATGTAATTATATATGTGTTTTCCGATGGTCTTAGGCGACCCCTGTGAAAGGGTTGTTCAACCTCCAAAGGGGTCGCGACCCACAGGTTGAGAACCGCTGCTCCAGAGGAACCCCCTGCAGATCTAAGAAAGGCAGCATTACTCTCCTCACAAGCTGTTGAGAGGTTAAATAAAATTAACATTTGCAAAACACCTAACCAGTGTCTGGCCCCAAACTGGCACTGACCGTGAAAGAACATCCAGCCCTTAGAAAAGTTGTAGAACTTTAATTTGAGCCAACTTTTGAGGACATGCCCGGAAGTGAAATCTTACACGGGACTGAGATAATGCTCTGGGTAAGGGCAGCTTTGCAGTCTGTGTTTTAGACATTACAATCAAAGGAGGAAGCATAAGGGGAGCTACGTGACATCATTGGTGGTAGATGGGGGAGGCAGGAGAAGGAAAAGCAGGGGGAAACTCTGCCCCGCTCCCCGCACCTGCCGGAAGGGTGTGGCAGAGCAGGGATGCCTACCGTCCCTCTGGCATCTTAGGGGGTTTCAGTCCTAACGCACAGGGCCGCTCCCTTCAGCCTCAGTTTCTCCAGCTCTACAATGAATGATCTAGGAACGGACGTCCGCCCCCCAGTGGGAGTGGGAGGGTGACGGGGCGGACGCACGTGAAAAGCTCCACGGAGCCTTCCCAGACATCAGGGCTCACTACAATTGCCCTGGAGCTTAGACATTTCTCTCTGGACAGGCTTTTTTAGAACGGATGCCCGGGCTACAGCACAGCAGGAAAGGCCGGGACTCCCCGGGAAACATGGCTACCTCAGCATCAGAGAAGCGGCCCTAGAGTCCTATGCGCGTGCGCCGGGCCCCGCTCCTTCGCCGCCCAGCTTCGCCCGCGCGTAGGATTCTGGGGCGGCCAAGCCACGTCGCGCGCCAATTGGTGGTGTTCGGGGCCCGCCCTCGGGTGATTGACAGCGCCCT
>NW_006288615.1:6770621-6771950 GCF_000327345.1 Myotis davidii | reverse complement strand
CAGCTGCGCACTGCAGCTCCACCGCGTTCATGTTCGCTGCGCAGGAGGAAAGGGCTCTGCTCGAGGGGAGGTTCCGGGAGCAGCGGCGGCCCCGCGGCCTTGGTGTGCGGCCCCCACGCGCCGGCAGCCCAGCTTGGGGCAGTTCAGCGTCCGCTCGGTGCAGAGTCCCTCCGCCTTCGCACGTGGCGCGGCGTCAGGGGCCTCTAGCCCGCAGCCCTCCGGCCTGGGTCTGAATCGCTTTTCCCTGGAGCAACGTTTTTCCGCGCGTGCGTGTACAAGTTCAGGGTTTTGTTTTGGTTTGTTTTGACCCCAGAGATTGAAGGAATCGGCAGCGTTATCTTTCGTGTTTTAGAATCATCCTCTGTGCTTCTCTGATTTTTCGGTTGATAGTAGTTTCCCGGGTCTCGGGAAGTCTCCCTCTCCCCAGAGTCAGGAGCACCAGCCCAGGTCCACCCATCGCCCGGCCCTGACCGCGGGGGTGAGCTCCTGCAGGCTGGGGTTTGAGCCTCACGCAGTAACCGTTGGAGACCAGTGCCTTGGTTATTGCTGTGTGTCCGCGTTTTAATTGGACAAATCCTGCTGACGTTTCCGTGCTGCATTTGCAGGTGAGACCTTACTTCCAAACCCGACTTGTTGGCAGAAAACCTGGAACACTTGAAAAACAAATACAGATTTCCAGGCTCATCCCCACTAAATCGGAAAGTCTGGGGCTGGGCCCTGAGTCTGTTAAGTCCCCAGGGGATTTTGCCGGGCCTGCTCAGCCGGAGTCCGGAGACGGCGGGTTCAGAACTGCTACTGTGGGGGTCTCGAGGGTGAATAAGAGCCAGCCTTTGCTTTCTAAGAGCTTAGCTCTGAATGCAAGTGATTGCAGTGATAACTGGCAAAACTTAAGGACCGTGGGAACTGCTGAATGTTGCAGGACAGTGTGGGAAGGAAAGCGGTGCTGGAATTGGGCCTCTGCTAGTAAAGACGGGTAGACTTGCGATTGGCAGAGATTCCAGGCAGGCAGCGATATGCGCAAAGGGAGAACATCTAGTCGGAGCAGACCAGTGTGGAGGAGCACTGCAACTTGGGGCACTGGAATGGGGGTGCTTCTGTCCTTCACATGGCCTGGATGCTGGCTTGTCACGTGGGAACAGCCTGGCCAGTCTCTGTCTGCCATTATTCCCTGTAATGGCACCAGGCTTTTCCCCAGGGACCATTGTGCTGGTACAGAAGCCATTCGTTTTCTGTTGTGAGTAAAAACTGTGGCTTTGTGTATGCAGTCATTTTTACTTTGTTGTTGGAGTATAACTTGTATCTAACTATGTTTGGAGCAGAGTTTAGATT
>NW_006288615.1:6769473-6770052 GCF_000327345.1 Myotis davidii | reverse complement strand
TATAATATAACTTTTTACTGAAATCAATTTGGGCCTGCTTAGAGGAAGGCATCCTTGAGATGATACAACAACCAGACAACTTTTTTAAAAATGGGGTTTTTTTTATTTTCTGTTACAGTTGACAATATTATATTAGTTTCCAGGTGTACAACAGGTGATCAGACATTTTTGTAACTTGAAAATGATCCCCCCATAAGTTTATTGACCATCTGGCACAATGCACAGCATAGTTATTACAATATTATTGACTATACTAGAGGCCTGGTGCATGAAATTTGTGCAAGGTAGGGTCCCTAGGCCTGGCCGGGGCCTTCCTTCATTTCATGCCGCCCCCTGGTGGTCAGTGCACGTCATAGTGAGTGATCGGACTCCTGGTCTCCAGGCCAAACTCCTGAGGGAACACTTTGCATGTTAGCCTTTTATTTATATACGAGGGACCCAGTGCACAATTTTTTGCACCTTGAAAGGAACTGTGGGCCGCTAGGCTGCGGTGGGCACAGGGGTGGGTCTCGGCCCATCCTCTGCGCCCCTGCCCGGTCCCTCCTGCTGTGGCCCCTGGTCCTGCTGGCACTGCTCCCA
>NW_006288615.1:6760649-6769375 GCF_000327345.1 Myotis davidii | reverse complement strand
CCCAGCACCATCAGCGGGTGCTAGCGTGGCTGCTGCCCCGATCGCCCCTCAGGAGCAGGGGGAGGTGGAGAAGCCATCAGGGCCGGCAGCAGGTGTGAGTGGGGCCATCATTGGCAGTGGGTGCAAGCGGTGGCTGTGGCACTGGCAGCAGGTGCGAGAGGGGGCGGCTGGGCGCCGGCAGCGGGTGCAAGCAGGGCTGGCACTGGCAGTAGGTGCAAGCACCGCATGGGACTGTGACATATGGGAGCAAAGAATTTTCAAAAACCACCAGAGGCGCGCCCCACCTTGGTCTGGCATCCCCGCTCACCTGCTCCACCATCCCGCTGCTGCTAACGACTGCCATATTCCGTGCGTGCCTCCTGGTGGTCAGAGCACATCATAGCGACCAGTTGTTCTATTGTTCCTCTGTTTGGTCTATTTGCATATTAGGGTTTTATAGATAGATAGATATATAGATAGATATATAGATAGGTAGATTCCCTATGTTGTAGTTTACATCCTGGTGAAGATCCTAACAACTTTTTAAAATATGTTTTTATTGATTTTTTTAATGTATTTTTATTGATTTCAGAGAGGAAGAGTGGAGAGAAACATCAATGATGAGAGAGAATCATTGATCAGTGGCCTCCTGCATGCCCCCAACTTGGGATGGAGCTTGCACCCCGGACATGGGCATGTACCCTGACTGGAAATCGAATTGTGACTTCCTGGTTCATAGGCTGATGCTCAGCCACTGAACCATGTCGCTGGGCTGTTTTTATTGATTTGGGAGAGAGCGAAACATCAATGTTTGGGATAGAGCCTGCCTGGCTGTGTGCCCTGACTGGAAATCAAACTGGTGACCTTTTGGTGCATGAGACAATTGATGCTTAACCAGCTGAGCCACACTGTTTACAAGTTGGTAGCCTGTGACCAGCTACAGTGGGGGAGGGCATCTCCAACTCTGGTTGAGGAGCCAGGGGGCTGCATGCATGGTGTTCAAAACCCCCCTTCCATGGAATGGATTAGTGAAGTCTCCCTACCTTCCAGAAGGGCACTGACATAGTCACAGGCCCTGCTTGGCTGTATGTATTTTTTAAAACAGCTTTATAAATAAAGAAGATGTGTATGTTTGTAGATGATGGGAAGCTTAGAGGGGTAAGTACTAAAAGTGAGTGACAGTATTGGGATCACAGTTCTCTTGACAGGCAGTTAGTTAAACCAACAAGGTGCCACACTTTGTTTCAGAAAATCTGTAGTATTGACTGATAACATTAAAAATGGAATAAGTGAACAGAAAATAATGTTGGCATCATAAAGTGGATGGAAGGATGGGCTGAACTGTACCATCGTGACCCTCACACATGGTGTGTGGGATCACGAATTTCTGAGCTGTGCAGGAAACAAGGATTGTTCAGGACATGAGATCTGACTAGTTTCACATCCTAACTCTGTTCTTTTTTTTTAATATATTTTATTGATTTTTTACAGAGAGGAAGGGAGAGAGATAGAGAGTCAGAAACATCGATGAGAGAGAAACATCGATCAGCTGCCTCCTGCACATCTCCCACGGGAGATGTGCCCGCAACCCAGGTACATGCCCTTGACTGGAATCGAACCCGGGACCCTTCAGTCCGCAAGCCGACGCTCTATCCACTGAGCCAAACCGGTTTCGGCCCAACTCTATTCTTATTAACTGCTTTCTGTGGCTGTTCCTGCCTCTGTCAGGTAGGAGAGCACTACCTGTACAGGGCTTAGCGCAGGGTGCAGCACGTGCTCAGTAGAGGTAGTGTGTAAGCTCTTAACTTTAACAGCTATTTAAAAGGGGGAAACATGCACTCTTAACTGGATTTTGTGAAAACACTAAGTGTCCAATGGGAGGAAATATCGCACTGCTCAGATACATCAAGTGTATTTGTTCTATGATTTTTGTTTTAAACATCACACCTTTAAGCTTCTTAATTAATTATGGTTTGAAAAAAAATATAGAGAGAACACATTATAGGCATACCTCGGAGATACTGAAGTTTCAGATCCAGACCACTGTAATAAAGAATCTCGATAAAATGAGTCAGTAATCTTTTTGCAGGTGGAGGGTCTTGCCTTCAGTTGGTAAAAAAAGCTAATACCTATGAAGCCCAATGAAGGGGAGCACAGTGAAGCAATGTGTGCTTATAAATTTTTTCAGATTTTGTGCTAAATTAGTATTGTTTTTTGTCCCAGTATTTACGGATTTGATTGCTAAATCAGGTTTACACACACACAGTTGAAACAGTACAGAGGTTAGGGGCACCAACCTCCCACACAATGGAAATTTCTGTAACTACATATATGACTACAGCCTGCCCTCTGTGTGTATGGACTCCCAACTGCAGAGGTGACTCTTGACCTGTGCGGGTTAGTTAAACATATCTGTGTGTAAGTGGACATGCGCAGTTCAAACCTAAGTTGTGTTTATAGTTTACCAAAAGAGGAAGTATGTTTGTTGATATCAGACAGAAATAACTTCTCAGCTATATCATAGTTCTAGAAGTGCTGACTTGATGTCTTTTTTTTTTTTTTTTTTGACTTGATGTCTTTTAAATTGACTGCTTTCCTGGGCTGGTGTTCTCAGCTGTTGAGCATTGACCCCAGAACCAAGAGATCACCAGTTTGATTCCTGATTAGGGCACATGCCTGGGTTTCGGGTTTGTGGATTTGATCCTTGGTAGGGGGCGTGCAGGAGGCAGCCGATTGATGATGTTTCTATATCCCTCTCCCTTTATCTCTCTCTCTAAAAGTCAATAAAAACATTTTAAAAAATATTGACAGCTTATGTTTGATATTTCAAACAAGTTAAAGGTGTCCTGGTTTAAAGTTACTTTGGCAATAACTCAGTTTTAGTGTTATAGAGTAGTTCTTTCACTTAAGGTTATTACACCAGTACACTTTGCCAGCTGTCAAGGACTAAATACATATTTGCTTGGCAGGCCATTTTCAAAATATTTCTTTTAAAATTGGACATCAATATATATAATAAATATTAAGATATTAGAAATAACTTAGACTAATTGTAAGACTTCAGGGTTAAGCAAGAAAACACTCTAGTCATAAAAATTAAAATGGGTTTAACTATGTAAAGATAAAAATTTCTGCAGGACAAAATACCACGACAATGCATATTACTGAAGTTTACTATCTCTAATAAGTGAATGGCTCATACAAATAGGAAAAAGGCAGATACCCATTAGAAAAATCATCAAAGGCTATATCCTGATAGGTCATGGAAGAAGAAATGGGAGTAGCCCACAAACAGGAACCAGTCACGTGCTCAGCTTCCTGAGTCATGGAGGAAAGGAGCAGATCACTGATGTACCATGTTTTTCACTCATCAGTTTTAAGAATTGGCAGCATAGTGGTGAGGATATCAAGGAATGGACATTTTCGTGAAGTATGTTGGGAGTGGAAGTTACCGCAATATTTTTTGGAACAGCTTTTGGCACCTGTTAAATTTAAAGTACTCAGACCTTAAGCATTCTAGCAGATGAAGTATCTATGTCTAAGGTTATTTATTGTGGCATTGTTTGTCATGTAAAAAAAAACAAAACAGAATCAGCTTGCATGCCTGTCAGTAAGGGAATTTGACAAGTGATGGGCACTACTTCCCCTATAGAATAGTGTGAAGCTATTGGAAAGAATGACTGACCCAGGTGTGCTGGCCTGGACCATGCCCTGATGGCTTACGTGAACAACGCAACATGGAATATTGTATACAGAATACTTCGACCTTTTAAAAATTAAAATGCACATAAACAAGTGTGGGTGCTAAAATGCTCTTGAGTTGGCTCCGACTTCTGGTGACCCTGTGAATGAGTGATGTCCAGGATGTCTTTTGCTCAACATACTCAAGTACATGAGCATAAAGGAAAATGGAACTTACACCCTCAACTGTTACTGTGGTCCAGGAGTGTGGTGGAGAGGTAGGGCCTTTTTCTAATACCTCGTGTTTGGAAAACATGTTTTGCATTAGTAGTTGAAGAGAAAATTCAGGCATAAAAAACTGGTTAGGCCCTAACTGGTTTGGCTCAGTGGATAAGAGCATCGGCCTGCAGACTGAAGGGTCCCAGGTTTGATTCCGGTCAAGGGCATGTACCTTGGTTGCGGGCACATCCCCATTGGGGCGTGTGCAGGAGGCAGCTGATTGATGTCTCTCTCTCGTCGATGTTTCTAACTCTCTATCCCTCTCCCTTCCTCTCTGTAAAAAATCAATAAAAATATATTTTAAAAAAAACTGGTTAGGCAAACTTATCTTTATTGTACACTAGGGGCCCAGTGCACAAATTCGTGCACCTTGAAAGGAACTGTGGGCCACAAGGCTGCAGTAGGCCTTGGGGCGGGTCTTGGCCCATCCTCCTTGCGCCCCGCCTGGCCCCTCCCCCCATGGCCCCGGTCCTCTGTCTGCTGGCAGCCCCACTCCCGCCGCTCCCACACACTGACGCTCCCACACACTGAGCACTGGTCTCCCACACACTGATAGCACTGGTTCCACTCGCACCTGCTGACAGCACAGAGCAATTGGGGCCAGCACCAGCAGCGGGCATGAGCGGGGCCAGTGGTGTCAGCGGGTGCAAGCCATGGCTGCTGCCCTGATTGCCCCTCAAGAACAGGGGAAGGTGGAGAAGCCTTCAGGTGATCAGGGCCAGTAGCTGCTGCTAGCACCAGCTGATGGCACCGAGTGATCGGGACCGGCAGCAGGTGTAAGCACCAGGCAGGACTGTGGCACAGGAGCAGAGAATTTTCAGTAACCACCAGAGGCTCACCCCAATGACAGTGACCAGCAGTGCCCCACCTTGGTCTGGCGCCCCCACTCACCTGCTCCACCATCGCACTGTGGCCAACGCCCGCCATGTTCCACACACGCCCCCTTGTGGTCAGTGCACATCATAGCAACCAGTTGTTCTGGTTGTTTCACCGTTCAGTTTATTTGCATATTAGCCTTTTATTGTATGGGATTATACAGGATAGCAACCTTTAGCATCTAAGATGTACGGGTTGGTTGGTTTGTTTATTTATTTATTTATTTATTTATTTATAGAATCCAGATGCAAGGTATTACTAAGTTTGATCCTTTTATTGGTACAGAAGATATTCCAGTGATCTTTCAGAGCCTTGGGATTATTTTTATGGGATTGTTGTAAGATTAAATGAGATGGTCCTTTAACTTGCAGTAGTTCCTGGAACAGTGCCTATGTGTGGAGATAATGTAGCACCTTACTGAGAGCATGGATTGGGAAAACCGGGGTGCCTGGCTTTGAGTCCTCCCTCATCACTGGCTCTTTTGGGCAGGTATTTATCTTAAAGTGCCTCAGTCTCACCATCAGTAGGTAACAGTAGTATCCAAGAGTATTACATGTATTAAAATATGGAGAGTACTACAACAGTGCCTGGAAGGCAGTAAATGTTAATTATCATTTTTATAAGTTATTCTCAGTTGTGGCCAACAAAAATGTGAGGTAATCTCATGTTTTTAATGGAAATATCACTCCGTATTCCAGAGTGAGAAAGATAGGGAGAGGAGAGCCTCATTCCATTCAGCAGTAGGAGATAGGCCGTCTTTGGAGTGATGCCCAGTTTGGGACACTATCTTAGTCCAGCGATTTCAACCCTTTTCATGTAATGGCACACATAAACTTATTACCAAAATTCTGCACCATGCCAAAAATGTTTTTTACCAATCTGAACCAAAAATAAGTATAATTTTGATTCATTCACATCGGACAACTATTGTGTTGACTGTCATTTTTTTATTTGACAATCTAAGGAAAAAGAGATCAGTGCCTCTGACTAGTAGTCAGGTATTGCATGTTTTAAAAATTCTTGCAGCACACATATTGAAAACTGTTGTAACCAAAGAAGAGGGGTCAGGCTAATTCTCAAGCTGGAAACTCTTGTGAGGAATTAATTCTTGCAAGACTGAAAATATGTTACTTGGGTAAAAGAGGACTTCCTGCATTGGACACTGGCAGTGAAAATACCTGATTTAGCTGAGAAGTTTAATTCAGAACTTAATATCCGACCTGACACAGGTGAAAGGTTTGGCTGTTCTTCAGGTTGGCCTTCTCCTGTACTCCTTGTGAGTAAGCGGTTACGCTGAATGCCTTTTAATGGCCTTCTAATGCTGCTTTTGAATTCTTCCCAGAGTCTTTATGTTGCTTGTGAGAAAAATGAAAGTATTTGCAACTACTTAATATGTTAAGGGTAATACTGAGGAATTAGGATATACTTCAATTAGTAGTTATTTTCTTTTTTATATTTTATTGATTTTTTACAGAGAGGAAGGGAGAGGGATAGAGAGTTAGAAACATCAATGAGAGAGAAACATCGATCAGCTGCCTCCTGCACATCCCCTACTGGGGATGTGCCCACAACTAAGGTACATGCCCTTGACCGGAATCGAACCTGGAACCCTTGAGTTTGCAGGCTGATGCTCTATCCACTGAGCAAAACCGGCCAGGGCTTAGTAGTTATTTTCCATTTGAGTTAGACGTATAAAGCAGAAGAGTTTTTTTGTTTTTAAATTTTTTAAAAATATATTTTGTTGATTTTTTTCCAGGGAGGAAGGGAGAGGGATAGAGAGTTAGAAACATTGATGAGAGAGAAACATCGATTAGCTGCCTCCTGCGCGCTCCTTACTGGGGATGTGCCTGCAACCCAGGTACATGCCCTTGACCAGAATCGAACCTGGGACCTTTGAGTCCGCAGGCCGATGCTCTATCCACTGAGCCAAACCCGTTAGGGCAGAAGAGTTATTTTTTATTAAATCAGGAATTTATCAGGTACTTAAGGTATTTCTGACCTAAAGACTCCTGAAGAAATTTCCTTCCTTGGAGTTTATAAATTTTAATTAAAGTTTTTGTTTTTAAAAGAATAGAATTGGTACCCAGTTCATATCTATATAGAAGCTCAAAGACAGTATGGATGCTTTGGATTTTCAGTGAGCACATTTCTGTCCTTGAACTCCAAGGAATAGGAGATGGGACAGAGCCTGTCTTGAGACAGTATGTGGAACTTCATGGGACGTGCGCACCTTCATTTTGAGCCCTGTGGGTGCCAATTCATGTATTTAATAGCATAAATAGAGATTTGGGGGGGGGGGAGCTGGAGAAGAAGGAATTGTAATTAAATTTTGTGTGGAAAGGGAAAATTGAATATAAAACATTAAAGACAAGTACTCTGTTGTGTTATCATTCAGATTTTTAAATTTAAAAATTTGCCTGGCTCTCAAGTTTATCTTGGAGTTTCTGAAATTCCTTATCTTTTCCATGGATTTGTATTGAATTGGATACTGGGCTGGAGGCACCAAGTTAACCCCTTCCCCGGCAGAAACGTGTATACTCGTTTTCACAAAATGTTCTTTTTCAGTCGTCGACGAGTATACTAAGAAAATATGGTAAAAAAATATGGTTTATAGGAAGACGAGTTACAAACTGTTTTCATAACCAGCATCAAAAATACTATATAGAACCAAAATAAAAAAATTAGTCTGAAAAAGAAACGTTTTTAACAAAAAAATTGTTGGGGAAGGGGTTAAGGTATGGGGTTCCCTCAGCCTCTTATTTCTGTGCTTTGAGATTTTACTTTGTGGTTAATTCAGAATGTTATTGAAATGGGAATTTTTAAGAACTATAGGTCTTTGGAGAATCCCTCTATCGCTGAATTTATATCTTTTTTGGGGGGATGGGATGGTTGGTAATCTCGCCCGAAGATATTTTTCCATTGATTTTAGGAGAGAGGAAAAGAGAGAGAAACACACTGATTGGTTGCCTCCAGGGCCCAGGCAGGGGAGGAGCCTGCAACCAAGGTACGTTCCTTTGACCATAATCGAACCTGGGACCCTTCGGACTGCAGGCAGGCACTTTATCCACTGAGACAAATCTACTAGGCACTGAATTTATATCTTGAGGTATACATTATTTTCTTACTCTAAAATCAGTTTTTGTTTTCCCAGGGTTCATTTAAAAATTTTTATTTTTAAATGTTGATTACTGGCGCAACTGGTGTGGCTCAGTGGTTGAGCATTGACCTATGAACTAGGACAATGATGACGAACCTTTTGAGCTCCGCATGTCAGCATTTTGAAAAACCCTAACTTAACTCTGGTGCTGTGTCACATATAGAAATTTTTTGATATTTGCAACCATAGTAAAACAAAGATTTATAATTTTGATATTTATTTTATATATTTAAATGCCATTTAACAAAGAAAAATCAACCAAAAAAATGAGTTCGCGTGTCACCTCTGACATGCGTGTTGTGTCATAGGTTCGCCATCACTGAACTAGGAAGTCATGGTTCGATTCCCAGTCAGGGCACATGCCTGGGTTGCTGGCTTGACCCCCAGGAGGAGGCATGCAGGAGGCACCTGATCTGTGATTCTCTTTCATCATTGCTGTTTCTGTCTCTCTCCCTCTTCCCTTCCTCTCTGAAATCAATAAAAATGTTTGTTTTTAATGGTTGCTTTCAGTAATGAAATTATGGTATCAAGAAGAATGTTTTTCTCAAAATACCCATTGGCCCTTACAATGCCTGTTGGGTCATTTTTATTGCTTTTGTTGTTGATTGTAACTGTTGGAAACAAGTGTCCATATTAAATAGCAGTGAAGAAAATATTTTAAAAATAAATTTTTTCCCACGGGAGGAGAAAATTTGACCTTAACAGCAAACCTATGTCAAAGTCTCCCCCTTTGAAAAGCCATCCTGGCTGATGC
>NW_006288615.1:6758994-6760597 GCF_000327345.1 Myotis davidii | reverse complement strand
GGGAAAGAAGCTCAGAAAGGATCTCTGCTCTTTGATGACCTCCCTCCGGCCAGCAGTACTGACTCAGGTACAGTCTTCAGGCTCTCCCAGGTGTGTGTCAACGTGTCATCCTGGGATTGTAGTTGTCTCAATCTTTTTCCCTTTCCCCCATTTTCAACACACAGATGTTTTAGGTGTTGGACTGTCTTAAGTTTTGAATCCATGGCATCAGGTAAGGCAGAAAAATCCACTAGTTGCTAGCTCTGAGAAACTGCGTGAAATGTTGAGCAGTTTTCTCTGGTTCATTTGAGTATATTATAGCTGAAATATGATGTAACTCCGTAAGGCAGGTTTTTGTTTCCTTTCAATGATAGGACTTTAAAAGACATTATTTACCGCAGTGTGAATTGCCACTGGATTGACACAGAGTTTTGAGTTTATGTCAGTGACCTGCATAGGCGTCCTGGTGGGATGGATTCTGACACTTATGCCTTACCCAGATTTGTGGGCTCACTGAGTGTCCTGCTGTGTTTCAGGACCAGGCGGACCTTTGCTTTTTGATGACCTTCCACCAGCCAGCAGTGGCGAGTCAGGTAAGTAGTAGGGAAAAATCCAACATGCTAGTGGAAATAATACACATTTTACTCTTTTGTGAAATTTATTTATAGCTCTTAAGGTTTAGGATGACATTAAATTATACTATAGCATAGATTTATTAAACGCAAGTAGGCATCATCAGATGGAAGGAAAAAGATTAGCTAGATATAACATTACTTTTTGGTGATTTTTTTTTTTTCTTCCTTGGGGTTCAGCCTCTTACAGCTGACTAAGAATTAAGAGTTTAGTAATTTACTTTCCACTTCGTTATTAATGTTTTTTAATTAAAAAATCTGTCATTCTGGTTTGCCTTATGTTCCTGACCCAAATGTATCTAGCGGAAGTATCTGAATATGTGAAATAGAGTTAAAATATTTAGTGTCACCGGCTGGCTTGGCTCAGTGGTTGAGCGTCAACCTATGAACCAGGAGGTCACGGTTGGATTCCCAGTAAGGTAACATGCCCTGGTTGCAGTCTCAATCCCCAGTGTGGGGCGTCAAGAGACAATCAGTGATTCTCTCTCATCATTGATGTTTCTATCTCTCCCTCTTCCTTCCTCTCTGAAATAAATTGTGTGTGTGTGTGTGTGTGTGTGTGTGTTTGTTTGTTTAGTGTCCCTGAACCCATAAATACTGATATGTACCGTATTTGCCGGCGTATAAGACGACTGGGCGTATAAGACGACCCCCTAACATTTCCACTCAAAATACAGAGTTTGTTATATACTCGCCGTATAAGACTACCTCCTCTTCCGCACACCTTCCACACACCAAATAAAAGGTAAAACAATATCAGATTTGATTTTAACATTTTAATTTATATTCAAATGCTTATGACATGCAGGAAAACTGTCACAAGGCTGTATGTAATCAAACATATACATAAAACAGTGCAAGTTTATTACCGGTAAACATACCGGTAATTCACTAAAGAAAACACACTCTATAGACTGGTACCGTAGATGCTTCTCAGGAACACAGGCAAGCAGCCCACAACCTAGAGGGACTGTCAATGATAGAAGAAAGAT
>NW_006288615.1:6757828-6758674 GCF_000327345.1 Myotis davidii | reverse complement strand
AAAATCGCATAACAGCCGAGCATACACCCAGCAGCGCTGCTGATGCCTGAACGGTATGTGGAATGAAGTGGGCGGGCATCGGGAGGCCACTATGGCACGGGGCAAGCACTATGGGCAGTCTATCTGAAGTGTACCTGGCGTATAAGACGACCCCCCACTTGGAGGCATATTTTTCAGGGCCAAAAAATCGTCTTATACGCCGGCAAATACGGTAGGTCTTCTGTTTTCTGCCACTTATACTAAAAAGAATTTTGATTTAAGAAAATGAGGTCTGGCCCTGACTGGTTTGGCTCAGCAGATAAAGCGTCAGCCTGTGGACTCAAGGGTCCCAGGTTCGATTCCGGTCAAGGGCATGAACCTTGGTTGCGGGTACATCCCCAGTGGGGAGTGTGCTGGAGGCAGCTGATCGATGATGTTACTCTCTCTTAGATGTTTCTAACTCTCTATTCCTGTCCCTTCCTCTCTGTAAAAAATCAATAAAATATATTTTTTAAAAAAAGAAAATAAGGTCTGGTCCACGGGCATGGCTCAGTGGTTGAGCTTTGACCTATGAACCAGGAGGTCACGGTTCAATTCCCGGTCAGGGCACATGATGGATTGTGGGCTCGACCCCCATTGTGGGGTGTGCAAGAGGCTGCCGATCAGTGATTCTTATCATTGAAGTTTCTCTCCCTCTCCCTTTCTTGCTGAAATCAATAAAAGTATATTTTTAAAAAGAAGAAGAAGAAAAAAATGAGGTCTGAATGACATTGGTTTAGTGCAGGGGTCCTCAAACTACAACCCGCGGGCCACATGCGGCCCGTCAAAAACATGAAAACATTTATCCGCCCGCTGGGTGTTTTTGCT
>NW_006288615.1:6739473-6757810 GCF_000327345.1 Myotis davidii | reverse complement strand
ATTTTACTGATTTTTTACAGAGAGGAAGGGAGAGAGATAGTTAGAAACATCGATCAGCTGCCTCCTGCACATCTCCTACTGGGGATGTGCCCGCAACCAAGGTACATGCCCTTGGCTGGAATCGAACCTGGGACCCTTCAGTCCGCAGGCTAACGTTCTATCCACTGAGCCAAACCAGTCAGGGCCCGACTAGTTTTTTTTTAAGCTATAGTCCGGCCCTCCAACGGTCTGAGGGACAGTGAATTGGCCCCCTGTTTAAAAAGTTTGAGGACCCCTGGTTTAGTGTTTGGTATAGACCCTGTGCAGGAATTGTCTTGAAATTCAAGACCTAAGGTAGTTATTTTCCAGTCAATTCATATGTTCTTGAGATTCTGTTTATTGATTTAATTTTATTTTCATCGAGCCTATTAACATTGGTTCTACCTGTTCTGTAAATATTTAACTTCTTTTCCTGTCCCAATTTAGGAAGTAAGAATAGAGTGGATTCCTCTAGGACAGCGGTTCTCAACATGTGGGCCGCGACCCCTTTGGCGGTCGAACGACCCTTTCACAGGGGTCGCCTAAGACCATCGGAAAACACATAGATAATTACATATTGTTTTTGTGATTAATCACTATGCTTTAATTATGTTCAATTTGTAACAATGAAAATACATCCTGCATATCAGATATTTACATTACAATTCATAACAGTAGCAAAATTACAGTTATGAAGTAGCAACGAAAATGATTTTATGGTTGGGTGTCACCACAACATGAGGAACTGTATTAAAGGGTCGCGGCATTATGAAGGTTGGGAACCACTGCTGTAGGACCTAGAGCAGTGACGGCGAACCTATGACACGACACACGTGTCAGAGGTGACATGCGAACTCATTTTTTTGGTTGATTTTTCTTTGTTAAATGGCATTTAAATATATAAAATAAATATCAAAAATATAAAGCTTTGTTTTACTATGGTTGCAAATATCAAAAAATTTCTATATGTGACACAGCACCAGAGTTAAGTTAGGGTTTTTCAAAATGCTGACATGCCAAGCTCAAAAGGTTCGCCATCACTGACCTAGAGTTTAGGTTATCATAATGAGGAATCTATTACTTTGTCTCACTGAGAACTGACATGGAATTCCCCTGGGGAAGGGAAGGTATAGTGGCCTGGGAACAGTTGGGGATGCAGTTTTTTTCAAATGCAATTGTATTCTGGTAACAAGACCTTGTCTGTTGTCAAATAGAACACTTGCTTTTCAAACCTCTCTTGTTTTTTTGTTTGTTGTTGGGTTTTTGTTTGTTTGTAGAAAAGCAAATAAGAATTTATTAACTGCAGCAAAAACATACTTTAGGGCAGTGAAACAGAGAAGGGCCTAGAACAGTGGTTCTCAATCTTCTGGCCCTTTAAATACAGTTCCTTATGTTGTGACCCAACCATAAAATTATTTTCGTTGCTACTTCATAACTGTAATGTTGCTACTGTTATGAATCGTAATGTAAATATCTGATATGCAGGATGGTCTTAGGCAACCCCTGTGAAAGGGTCTTTGGACCGCCAAAGGGATTGCGACCCACAGGTTGAGAACCACTGGCCTAGAAGAAGCAACAGGAGAGCCTGGGGTAGTCTGCTTTGGCTCACTGGGAAGTCAGAGAAAAGGGGTGGAAGGGGGGCTTGGAGACATTCAGGGGGTTAGCCTGGGACCATATGCTGGGGGGTGCGGTGGAGGAGAGAAAGGGAATGGCATAAGCGTGCTCCCTGGAGGTCAAGTGCACTTCTTTTTTGTATTATTAATTCATTATCATAAAATCGTTGGAAGTAGTCTAGAAAATATGGATTAAATTATTATAGTTTCTGTATTTAGAAAAAGTATTACAGTCATCTTACATACCTATACCAAAAAATTATAGCATACTCATACAATTTAGCCTAATAAAGATCTTCCCAATAAAGATAGTGCTTTTAGTTATAATGAATGTTGTGTGCAAGCAGGGCCCCTAACAGATTTAATAAAACTAAGGAAGATTCAGCATAGTTGTGGCTTAGTTGTCCATAGGGCAAAAGACAGTAAATTGGTAATAACTTAGAAGATTTCAACATTACTCTTAACAAGATTGAGGTATTTTGGATATGGAATCCAATCTTGCATCCAGTATTTTGGATTTATTTCTTTTTTAAAAATATATATTTTTATTTCAGAAAGGAAAGGACAGGGAGAGAGATATAGACACATCAGCGATGAGAGAACCATTGATTAATCGGCTGCCTCCTGCATATCCCACACTGTGGATCGATCCCGCAACCTGGGCATGTGCCCTGACTGGGAATTGAACCATGACCTCCTGGTTTATAGGTTGACACTCAACCACTAAGCCACACCGGCCGGGCTATTTGGATTTCTTGAAAAGATATTCTTCTCAAGCAGGCAAGAAACATTTATAAAAATTGACTACATTCTAGGACATAAAGTAAAATCCCAACAAAGATAGACCACATTCTCTGATTTCAGTGTGATTCTATTAGAAGTCAAAAACAAAGCTTTAAAATGTTCTGTTTTCCAATTTAAAAGCAAGGAAGGTTCTTTTACATACACATTGGGAAAAGGGCACACAAACAGTAAGTGAAAGGAGGTTAATGAAGAGACCATTGGGAGATCCTGTTGGAAACACCCAGGAAATTTTATTAATTTGCCATATTATATGGGGTGGGGTATGTGTGCTGTGTTATACTGTTGTATGAAATAAGAGTCAATTACTTGCAAAAGGACAGATTATAAAATGCAGACATCTTCCTTTTTCCTCAGTACTCAGAAATGCCTTGGCAAAGAGTAGTTGGTAAATAGTTGTATGCTTTTATAGCTAAATGCAAAGAATACATAGGGCCATTTATCATGACAGCAGCTACCATTTCTTGGATACTTGATCGAGGAAGTGCTGTGATAAATGCTTTACATAACTTGTCCCCATCAGTTTTCAAACAACCCTCTGAGTTTACCATATTCTTCCCAAGAAGAAACAGGCTGAATGCTAAGTAACTTGCCTTAAGGGCAACCCTCTTGTGAGTGGCAGAATCAGGATTTGAAGTTAGACCTTTCTAAACACCCCCCTCCTCCTCCTCCTCCACCACCACCACCCACCACCACTGTCTATATAGTATGTCTGAGAACACCCCCCTCCTCCTCCTCCTCCACCACCACCACCACCACCACCACCACCACCACCATCACCACCACCACCACCACCACGCTTGTGCCTTGCAGGTGCTCTTAGCTCTGGCTTTGAACAAGGATTCATCCCTGTCACCGGGAATAGCTTCAGCAGCTGTTCTTAAAGCCTGACTTTTATCTCATTTTAAGCCTTTTTTGGTACTTGTTTGTTTGTTTTTTTTAACTTGTTTAGTATGTGTCACTTTGCAGATTTTGGAAACTTCCCTAATTGTAAATACGGGCCTGTGGATGTACAACACCATGCATGTGCTACAGCCCGAGTACAGATGTCTCTTTTTACCACTGGGAAGCCTCTCTTGCAGATCCTCTCATGGTTGGTGTGGTCTCCCACTGTGGGTGCCCAGGCACACTGGCCTGGCCCTTGGAGTCAGAGCTATGACTGCTGGACATGACATTTTATCTTTGAGGGCTGGGAGGGAGCCTGATCTGCAGGGGTCTTTTTGTAAGTCTATAGCTGTTTCTGTCTGGCTTTTACTTTATTTCCAGGTTCCCTTGACACCTCCATATCCCAGATGGTAAAGAATGAAGGGAAAGGCGCAAAGAGAAAACCCTCTGAAGAAGAGGAGAATGGCAGTGAAGAGCTTGTGGAAAAGAAAGTTTGTAAAGGTTTTCAGACAGTTTGAAAACAAATGTATTAGACTTCATAATTTAAAACAACCCAGAGCTCAGCTTTTTGATGATACTGCTTCCTCTCTGTGTCTGTATTTAAGAATTGGGTAGGGCTCCCTTTTTGCAGACAGACTCCTGAAGTTTACTCCTGCCTTCTCTCTCTCTACTTTCCATGGACATCTCTGCCTCTGACCCTACCTTGGGTCAGGTAGTAAACCTACAGTTGTTCCTAGGCTTAAACAACACAAGAGTTTTCACTTAACCCTTTCTAGTGATCAGGTAGCCTGCAGACCACCCATTTCTCTCAAATCCCCTGTCTTTGTTACAGCCTGATGTTAGCGTTTTGATACTATGGTTAACTCAGTAGGAACTTCCCTAGAAAGAGCCCAAGGCTGGGGAAAGCAATTGAAATTTGTAGACAGCTTTGTAATTTGTCACAGAGTAAGGGAAATGAAAAGTATCTATTAAAGATAAATAGTTGTAGATTCATTCACTGTCCCAACCCCTTTGGTTTTGTTTGCTTTTTTACCACAAAGCACCTCAAAGCTGCAGGGTGCACTTGGAGGTATGTGAGAGGACCTACTTTGCTCTGCTGGTCTTCAGCTGAGTTTTCAGCACCCTACCCTAAAGAGCTCTGCCCACCCACAGCTGCTCTTCAGTAAGTGCTCACTTCATTTGCATGGCCCTAGGGGTCAAAGGGTGAGCTTAAGCTAGCCAGGCTTTTCAATAGAAGGAGGCATCTGTGCCTCCCCTTTATCTTTTTCTTCCTCAATTAGAGTAAAAGCAGCTGATCTTACCAGTTGTTCAAATTCTTCACTAAGCCTCAGGTATGAAAATAACATATTTTCATATGTCCAGCAGGACCTTTGGGATAAACTCTACTTGGATTTCTCTAGAGTAGGAATTTTTCTGTCCTCATTAAATTATTGACCAGATTAGATTTATTGGAACCCCTTCTCCCCCCATTCAAATGACAGTACATTTCTTAACTCTGGTATTTTGCTTTAATGCCTTAAACGGAGTTGTCCTGTACTAACTTGCTGTCATCTGCCTGTCTCCTCTCCACTGTTTAGCCTTGCAGAGACCAGCCCTGACCATCAGTGGTCTGATTTCAGTTACAGACTTGTAGTGGGGAGATGCCTTGAGGAGAAGAGCTTGTTTTCCTGTTAAGACTGCCGAGTAAAATAGCCAGAGTTCCCTCTTGTTTGCTCTGGGACTAGGGCTTCTGGAGGGCAGGGCACAGTTTTGTATTGGCTTTTTGTTCTCTTTTCCTTAGCCTCTTCAGTGATTTTTGGTTTGAAAGGCTACGTGGCTGAGCGGAAGGGCGAGCGGGAGGAGATGCAGGATGCCCATGTCATCCTGAATGACATCACGGAGGAGTGTAGGCCCCTATCATCCCTCATGTGAGTGTCCCTGCTCTTGCAAGCCTGGTGGGCCTAAAAGTCTCTGGACCAAGCTCTGATTTCAGTTTTGGACTTTGTCCACTTTGTATTTATTAGAAAGATTGACACATAACACTTGAGCTGCTTGGTTCAACAGTGGTAGTTCTCACCGCAGTTGATTTTAGCCCCCTTCCCTTTGGCATTTTTTGTTGTCACAGTGGAAGGTTGTGCTACTGGCATCTGGTGGGGAGGCTCAGGATGCTGCTAAATCCTACAACTCCCAAGGTTGCACCACAACAAAGAATCGTGCAGCTCCAAATGTCAGTCATGCTGAAATCGAGAAACCTGATAAATGGGAAATGGCTCCACATTGGGGGCCTTCAGGGTGTGTTCTCTTCCCCACAATCTGAAGAGCTGCTTGCAGGGAGTTTTCTTGTTCTGGGACCCAGAAGCTAGAGCTGGAAACCACTGAACACAGCAGTGAAGGAGAGCTAGTGCAGCTAGTGAGGGCACAGAAAGAGAACCAGATGCAGGAATGGCATCAGGAGAAGAAAAACAGGAAATTACCAAACCTGTACAAACTCAATGAAGCCTTCTGGATAAGGTCTTGGGTGTGGTGGAAAAGCAACCCAAAGGTGGGATGTGGAGGTGGTCATTAACTTACATGTTTACATATATACCACCTAATTTCCATAATTACATAACATATACGATACATTCATTAACTGACACCAGTTGGTTGTTAACATACAGTGTGCTGGAGCCATTGGTGCTAGTGGCTTTTGTCCAGTAGATGAGATGATGGCCCTATAAGGTCATCTGTGTATATATGCATGCACTCATGCTCACCAGGATCAGGAGTGTACTATGGAGTTGCTTTTGAAGTTTCTAAGGAGCCCTCAGGGGGGCAAACCCTTTGGTGGGGAACACTAACCCATACCTGGTAGATACCATGCTGCAAGATAGCAGTTTTGAGTTCTGAGTTTATTTTTCCTGTGGGTCATGATGTCCCAAATGAAAAGATATTGCAAAAATGTTTGGAAAAAGCAGCTCCGCAGTAAAAACGTTCTTTCTCATAAGGATTTTATTTTTTTTCTTGAAACCCTTTATAAATGCCATTTATTCCATATATATGTGAGTTTTCTGGCAAAACTTGAGAGGGGGATAGGAATAAGTCTGGTGAGGTAGGCTTTAAGATTTAGATATCTGTCCAAGTTTGAGTAACAACCCTGCCCTCTACCCTTACAGATATTTTTGATACTTGGTCAGTAACTGTTTATCTGTGCCTTGGTGTTTAAAACCAAATCTAGTTTAAATAGAAAAAATCCTGAATTTTAGTTTCACCTTCAGTGAAATGTCAGAGTTAATAGACCTTGATTTTTAAAACATGTTTAATTTTGAAATACTATGAAATTTACTTACACATTTGTCTCAGTGTCATTACCTGTTTTCCATTCATGACAGTGTGACTGGTGTCTTACCGGTGGGACTTCCTCTGTTGTGTCAAAGTTCACTGTTTGAAATAAGATGGGAAAGCTTTAATGGAGAGGAGTAATGTTTGCTGTGAGAATCTCATTGACTCTCAATCATTCTCCTAGTACCCGGGTTTCCTATTTTGCTGTTTTTGATGGACATGGAGGAATTCGAGCCTCAAAATTTGCTGCACAGAATTTACATCAGAACTTAATCAGGAAATTTCCTAAAGGTGAGATAGAAATAAATCAGTTCATGTTCATCTTGGTGTTTGCTGTTTGTGTGACTCACTGAGATGTCGTTTGGGCTTTTACAAAAATCATGACAATTAAAAGAGCGGAGCTGAGCCCAGCCAGGTGTCTCAGTGATTGAGTATCAACCCATGAACCAGGAGGTCACAGTTCGATTCCTGGTCAGGCACATGCCCAGGTTGTGGGCTCAAGCCCCAGTAGGGGCTGTGCAGGAGGCAATGATTCTCTTTCATCATTGATGTTTCTATCTCTCCTTCTCCCCTTCCTCTCTGAAATCAATAATAATATATTTAAAAATAATAAATAAATGTAAGAGCAAACCTGTGAGGAGTGGGCTCTGAGGTGAGCATGTGTGCCTGTAGAGCTCCTCATGTCTCTGAGTGATGGGCACCTCTCCTGAAATATCTGTGATACAAGTGTGTGTCCTGCCTTTATACTTGGGAGTCTACTACCACCAGTGCAAGTGGCACTGTCCTGTAGGTGAGGAAAGAGTTTTTATTTAAAAGAAAAGTTTTTGTTGATTTCAGAGAGAGGAAGGGTAGGGGAGAGATAGAAACATAATTGATGAGAGAGAATCATTGATCGGCTGCTTCCTGCACACGCCCTGCTGGGGATCAAGCCTGCAACCCAGGCATGTGCCTTGACCAGGAATTGAACCATGACCTCCTAGTTCATAGTTCAATGCTCAACCACTGAGCCACACCAGCCGTGCAGATTGTTCTCGGTCGTAGTTCAGAAACAGAATGACAGTGGGTGGAGGGTAACCTTTCCTCCTTAAGAGTTTTTCTTTTGTTCCTTCTGTAATAGGAGATGTAATCAGTGTGGAGAAAACTGTGAAGAGATGCCTTTTGGACACTTTTAAGCATACTGATGAAGAGTTTCTTAAACAAGCTTCAAGCCAGTAAGTGAAACCACATGAAAACGTATGAATGAAGTGTGTGTGTGTGTGTGTGTGTGTGTGTGTGTGTGTGTGTGTGTTCTTTTCCTGGATGCATTTCAGATCTTCTGATTCTGTTTCATACTAACACTCACTGTCTGAAAAGTACCTGGCACCAAGTAATTTCTTGTAATTGTTAACTAAATCTGAAACAGAAAAAAAGCAAGTATTAAGGAAACTCTGCATTTTAAAGTTTACACCACTTCCCATTCAACTCTGGAAATTAGTTTCGAAGTGCTAGCATGTTGGTGGTGACTGTATTTCTGATGTCTTTCCCCCCAGGAAACCTGCCTGGAAAGATGGGTCCACTGCCACGTGTGTTCTGGCTGTAGACAACACTCTTTATATTGCCAACCTCGGAGATAGTCGGGTATGCGGCTCTGGAGCCACCCGCTTAGCTAACACCATGTTCTGTGGGGAAGAGTGGCAGCAGGCGCTTGTTGACTAAGATTACAATGACAAAGGCTGGGTCGGAATGTTCTGCGGGATTGTGCAGGGGCTCCAGTGCAGAGTGTAGATTCTGGGTGGGGAGCCACAGCTGAGCTTGGGTCACTTTGTTCCCTGGGAAGACTTACATCCTGCAGTAGACCTCTTCTGCTTTAAAACCCAAATACATTCTTTTTGTTTTCTGTTTCCTTCTGTGTGTGTACTCTGTCAGGGTAGTGCTATAGGTTGGAATTTAATTGGTGTGCAGTTACGAATATCATTTAACTTCATATCTCTGACCACAGGCCCTTGCCTCTCAAAATCATTGTTATGTTAGAACAACTCAAGAGCTGCAGCTAGGAAAGTGCTAGGGGATGCGCCATTCATGCAAGGAGCCCAGTTCACAAGACTAAGGGAGAAAAGCCAGTCATTTCCCACTGCTGACAGCCTGTGGTGGGAAACAAAGCCAGAGGCTGGCCTTCTGCAAGGTGGGTTCAGCCCCCCTGCCTTCAGTCAGGAGCTTTTTCAGCCAGCCCCCGTCTCGTGTTCCTTTGGAGTCACAGTGACAGAGTGACTCTTCCCACCCATAAGCACCATCTGCAGAACTGAAGACAGCTGCCCCCAGCCCCTGTAGCTTTTAGGGTGATTTATTTCCTGAAGAAATAAACAGTTGGGATGCTGCCGTGAACATTACAGATGACAGTCCCTGCCTAGTGGAGTTTATATTCTGGAGGTCCCCTTAGTAGGCTATCTCCAATACATAAGTGTTTTGACCAAGTGACTTAAAATAGCATGAGTAAAATTGGACCAAGACAAAGGGAGAGGGGGGACTTTGGAGTCAAATTTGAATCCTGTGTGTGACGTTGGACATGATACCTATCCTCCAGGCCTCAGCTCCCTCCTCTGTAAAATCCAGGTTTATCCAGAAGTTACCACATGGTTAATGTGGTGTCAGGAGCACATGGAGACGCACTTGGTCAGCATGCCCTCATCTTTGCCTCGTGTAGACTTGGGAACTAGTAACTGGGCCCAAAGGGGGCTTTGGTGCTCATTAACTGCCTCCTTTCCATGTCACCCATGAGAGGACAACATCTTAGAGAGGATGAGTGCCCACTCTAGTCACCCAACAGAGGCCCACACCGGGGCCTCTCTCCCTGGCTAGTGTTGCTGTGACACCACTTTACCACTTGGGCTCTTCTTTGAACTCGTGTTTGTCGGCAGGAAGCTGACTCTGAAACTCCATGGTTGGCCTTTGTCTTCAACTGGTAACTCTGGGCACTGGGCTCCTGAATTTTACTGCTGTTGTAATCTCCATCTTCCCAGGCAATCCTGTGTCGTTATAATGAGGAGAGTCAAAAACATGCAGCCTTAAGCCTCAGCAAGGAGCATAACCCAACACAGTATGAAGAACGAATGAGAATACAGAAGGCTGGAGGAAACGTCAGGTAACCAGGGACTGGGAACTCCAGGGAGGGAGGGAGGAATGGCCATGAGTCCTCCGAGGGGAGAACTTTCCTTGTCATGCTGTCTTTAGTATGATGAGACTGAGGTCTGACCTGTGAAGTAGGTGAAGGAAGGTTGTAGGATTTCACTATGTCCAAGTGGGAGCAAAATGTGTACAAGAAACATGCCTTCCTAAATTTGCAAAGGGAGGAAACCTGCCTCAAATTCAAGGTCACCATTTGCAACAGTTCTTTGGTCCTAGGAGCTTCCATAAATACTATCATTTGTCACAACTGAATAAGTTACAGTTTAGGGGCGTTGCTCAGAGAGAACATCTAAAGAATTTAGACAGGAAGTATGTGACAGGTTGATGGTCTCTGGGTTTCCTGGGGAGTGGCTCCCCTGGCCAGGGGCCTTCTGCCCTGGTTCTGCCCACAGCACCTCCATTCATCTCTCCAAGGCTTCAGTCTTAATACATTTAACGAGGATTCACTCCTGGGACATGGTGTTATGGATTTGACCAGAAGTGTTTTCTGGTTCATTTTACAGTTTGACCATTAGTCTTACATTTTTGTTGGAGATGAGAGAGAAATATCAGTAATATAAGGCTGCAATCACTTGTCCTTAGACAAGTTTTATTCCAGGCTGATTCTAGCCAGCAGTGCAGAGAGGTCTGGAGAGGAGGCAGCACTCTTTGAGTTTGTTCAAAATAGCTGGAATGGTAGTAAGAGATAACCTTGGTCATAGTGTGGTCATCTTAGCACTGATGGGACTGTGGGCATGGTTCTAGACCAGCCGTGGGCAAACTACGGCCCGCTTGAAATGAATAAAACCACTGAAAAAAAAAGACCGTACCCTTTTATGTAATGATGTTTACTTTGAATTTATATTAGTTCACACAAACACTCCATCCATGCTTTTGTTCCGGCCCTCCGGTCCAGTTTAAGAACCCATTGTGGCCCTCGAGTCAAAAAGTTTGCCCACCCCTTTTCTAGACCTTGGGCAGTGGCACGTGCCCCATTTTCCCATTGTGGCTGCTGCAGAAGTTAATGGTCGAGAATGTGATCCCAGTGTTAATGTCAGCATCATCTTTTCTGCCCTTTCTTATAACTTTAAAATTCTGCTTTGCCTGAACTCCTTGGAAAGGCTTTTGACATTGACGGTCCTGTGGGTGAATGGTCAGCTCTGTTGCAGGTTCTTCCTTTTTCCCAGTACCCACCTTAGGGAGCTCATTTGACAGTGTGCTCAAGGTGAACCCTGCACTTCAGAGAAGAGGGCAAGGGGCTCAGGTGGCAGGGACCTTGCTCCTCAGCAGCAGGGCCAGGTTGTGATCCCAACTGCCCGAGTCCAGGACTGGTGGGCATTTATTTCCCTCTACCCTTCCCACTTCATTAAAATTATCAAACATTTTATAAAATTAGAGTAAACATTTTAATATTTACCACCTAGATTTAGTAATTAACATTTTGCCATATTTGCTTCGTGTGTGTGTATGCTAGGCAGAACTACCTGGAAGTTAGTTGCAGATAACACTTAAGAAAATAATTCTTTAGGTTATCTGTAATTCTGTCTGTATTCATATTTCTCCAAGTTGTCCCCAAAGTGTCTTGGTTTGAAAGCAGGGTCCAGCCAGCGCTCATGCTCACCTTGGATTCACATTATTCAGTGTAGAATGGTGTCCACTCTTCCTCAGGTTGGATCATGCAGTTGTCTAGGCCAGTGGTTATATAGGGTCACGTTCTGAGTTTGCCTGTGTTTTCATGGTATCATTTAACCCCTTCCCCAACAATTTTTTTGTTAAAAACGTTTCTTTTTCAGACTAATTTTTTTATTTTGGTTCTATATAGTATTTTTGATGCTGGTTATGAAAACAGTTTGTAACTCGTCTTCCTATAAACCATATTTTTTTACCATATTTTCTTAGTATACTCGTCGACGACTGAAAAAGAACATTTTGTGAAAACGAGTATACACGTTTCTGCCGGGGAAGGGGTTAAGTTGTTTGCATGTTTTTCCTATAAACTAGAAATTAGCTCTAAAGTCTTCTTTAGATTCAGATTAAACATTTTTAGAAAAATATTTATTGGGGGGTGGCCTATATTTGATAATCCCCCACTTCAGTGGCCACATCAGGTCACTGTTGCTGAGTTCCCAGCACTGGACTTTGGTGGTAATGAGTCCCCACAGGGAAAGGGACAGGTTTTCCTGTGTGATTAGCAGGTGATCTGGAGAGATGTGCTTTAGCACCTTGGGAACATTCTGTTTTGCATCCATCTTTCATCTCATGGTGGTAGGTCCCTTAGTGATTCTTGTCTGAATCTATTTCATAGGGATGACAAAGATGATTTCCTGCTTCTGGAATTCCTGCCACAGGTATTAACAGGCATCCTACAAGGAGAGGCTTTCCTTCATCAGTGGGGTATGAATGAACCATACTTGCTTTCCAGAAAGCAGGGTCGATGTTCAATTCTTTCATTATCAATTTGCAAAGTAAGCTGGCCCCCTGCACTTATGGAAATTAGTGGGATTTTTCCCTCATTTTTTTTTTTTTTTTGATTGATGTTCAGAGACAGAGGGGAGCAGGTGGGAAAGAGAGAAAGATTGATTTGTTAATTTAACTTATTCATTGATTGATTCTTGTATGTGCCCTGATGGGGTTGAAACTGCAACCTTGGGCTATCAGAAAAATGCTGTAACCAACTGAGCTACCCAGGAGCCTAGTGGTTTTCCTTTTCACTCCGCTTCTCTCCCTTTCTCCTCTCTCCTTGCTCTGTGAACCACCATTTGTCAGGGGGTGTGATTTCAGTGCTAATGCTAGTCATAGGGTCCTAGTGCGTTTCCTGCTCACATTACCCCCAAGGTAGCCAGTGAAAGGGAGTGCCTTTGAGCTGACTCTTCCATTCATCTTTAAAATCTAGCTCCGTGTGCTGGGGACTCTTGTTTCACCTGGGATGTCACTAATTTTAAGTCTGTTCAGCACTCTTTACTTTAGATGGTGAGCGTAGGCTGCTATTATTCAAATTTAACAGTACAGGGCTTTCTCTTTTGTGAGTCAGTAGTCATAGATCTGTCCTTTTTGCTGAAGATCTTGGTTCCTAATAACAGTAAGTTTATTTGCATTATCACTATTACAAAGTTTGAGTTCCTTTTCTCTTGTCCTTGAACTGTTTCTCATGAAGGACATGTTTGTAAACCTAGAATAATTGCTTTCACTGTGCTTGTGTAACCACCTTGGTCATTATCACTAGTTTCAATTGGTCTTAGATTTTAGGGCTTTTCCCCCTATATTACAAGCCTATATTAATTACATGGTGAAATCGGAACCTTGTGCACTGTTGTTGGGGATGTAAAATGGTGCAGTTGTGGTGGAAAACAGTATGGAGGTTCCTCTAATATTAAAAATGGAATTACCATGTGATCCAGCAATTCCACAAAATAATTGCAAGCAAGGATTTGGACGGGTGTGTGCACATACATGTTTATAGTAATCCTAGAGGCCCAGTGCATGAATTCATACACTGGTGGGGTCCAGTCAGCCCGCCCCGATGGGGGCCAATCAGGGGCAGGGCCAGCCAGGGTGAGGGGCTATGGTCGTTCCGGTTGTTGTGCCATTCGGTCGCTGGGCTTTTATTATATAGGATTATTGACAACAGCCAAACAGTGGAAGCAATCCTAGTGTCCATCAGTAGGTGAAGTGATAAACAGATGTGGTCCATCCATATAGTGGATACTATTCAGCCTTATAAAAGAAGGAAATCATCTCATTGGCTACAGCATGGATCAACCTTGAGGACATGATGCTGAGTGAAATGAGCCAGTCACTGAAGGACAAACACTGTATGATTCCATGAATATGAGGTGCATAGAATGGCCAGATTCATAGAGACAGGAAGTGAAATGGGGGTCTCCAGGGAAGAGGGTGTGGTGTGAGTGTTTAACAGAGGTTCAGTTTGGGAAGATGAAGAGAGTTCTGGAGATGATGGTGGTGATGGCTGCACAATAGTGTGAACTCAGTTAATGCCACTCAACTGTACATTAAAAATAGTTAAAGGCAAATCTTACCTTGTGTATATTTTTACTATAATTAAAAAAGTAAAAACCCACATTTACATGGTTAAATAAAAAGGCTTATTTATAGATTCCGTGCCTGTTCCCCTTATTCATAGTTCTGGATTCTCTCCAATGTTTCTTCTTACAGAAAGAAGCAAATCTGTGTACAGATTCTTATTTTTCCTACTTTCTTCCACCAAAGGTAGCATACTGTGTGCAGCAGTGTGTCACACTATCTCAGTGGACTTCTCTGAGAAGGTGCAGTTTTATTTTTATTTTACGAGGAAGGCAACTGGACAGGACAGATGAGGCAAGCTTGCATGTGTAGCATTTAGATGTAAATATGCAGTACAGCCCTAACTGATTTGGCTCAGTGGCGAGCATCTGCCTCGGATTGAATGGTCCCTGGTTTGATTCCAGTCCAGGGTATGTATCTTGGTTGTGGGCTTGATCCCCTGTAGGGGGTGTGCAGGAGGCAGCTGATCGGTGTTTCATTGATGTTTCTAACTACCCTAACTCTCTATCCCTCTCCCTTCCTCTTTGTAAAAGAAAATCAATAAAAATATATTAAATAAACAAATATGCAGTGCATGTGTCTGGGACCAGGTCACATTCAGGTCTCTGATATCGAAAAGGCGCTGTTCTGGAATCCACCTTCAGTTACTTCGTTAGCATCCATCATAGTAAGACACAGGACTTGGGCATCTGAGTCAGAAGAGGACGCAAAAGCATTGAGACCGACTGTGTCCTGCTTTTGCTGATATGCTAGAGGAGCTGATGTTAGAGCAGTGTGCAGCTTATCCTGGCCGCCAGGGCAACCGTCTCAGTGCCTCCCTCTCTCATTGTGAAGGAGAAACTGTAACAGGAAGTACCAGCAAAGATCACAGAGATCAGGACTTCTGTCTGTGTAACTAGCAGGAAAATAGTTGCCTGGCTGAGGAAGCATGAAGCTATGATTGATGGGCAGATGGGAAAGGGATGGGAACTAACACAATTCTGAGCAAAAGTGGGGAATGTGCCAGGATTGATGGGTAGAAACTTAAGAGCCCCTCATTCCCCAGCACGGTGGTCTGGGGGAACTCTGAGGGTAGTGAAGAAGCATGTAGTCCTGTTGAACTTGTCTGAGCATGAAGGTGGTGGTCCAGCCCTGTGCCCAGGTCATGACTCGGTCTCCTTGAAACGAGCTGCATTCATGATGTGGCGGAGGGGTGTCCACACCAGGCACCTGGCCATTGGGTCACTGAATAAGCACTTGGTTGGATTCTTATGCTTTGAGGGCTTCCTTAATGGCGCTCTTAGGGCTGAGGGATTCCCCCAACCCTACCCTGTCCATCTTCACTTCTGCTCCTGTGTACCTCGCCCCCTGCTGTTTGCTGTAGTAATTGTATGGGGAGTACTGCTTCTTTCAGGTGCCTGGTTAAGGCTGTTGCTGATCCCTCAGCTGTTCCCACGGGGAGAGTGACTGGACACAGTGTAGGGCCAGGACCAGGCTGAATTCTGACTGAGACAGTGGCCCAGGCCCAGGCGAGGATGTTCTGCCATGTGCCTCCATTCACACAGCATCTCCAGGCCCAGCTTTGGTGTTTGCCCAAAGCTCTCCTGCATCTTCTCCAGTGTGGTTTCTCCTCTGGCTGTGTACATGAGAGTCTGAGGGCCCCCAGTGGCAGCTGCCTAAGGTCACACAGTGGTAGCACCACCAGAATTGTTCTTGGGGCCTTGAGTCAAGGACTGCTGTTCCCCTGTATTTCAGCATGGTCCCACTTATGGGTCACCCTACCATCTTTGTATCCGTTATCTAAAAATAGGATGGGTAAAAGTGTAATGCTATGCAGAGTGTTACCAATTGTATGTAAGTTAATCATACTCATACCCAGTGGAAACAAAAGATGCTGTGGAGTCTGGGAATGGTCACTTTGAGTATTTTCCAAACCTAATTAGATTGAAATGCAAAATAGTCTTCTGTTCCACCTTTACTTAACCCTGTGTGCATGCTCAAATCACCTAAGGAGCTTTAAGATAAAAACAAAGCCAAGCCCCTATTCAGTCCAGTTAAGTCCACTCCCAGCTATGGGCAAATCAACTGGCCATTGCGACCACATAAGTGCAGCCAGAGGGGGCACTGTTCCCTCAAATGTGCAGCCTGGCTGAGGCCGCAGGAATATTAATGACCTAGGTCAGTGGTCGGCAAACTCATTAGTCAACAGAGCCAAATATCAACAGTACTTCTTCAAAATCGCCTCGCCCAGGCCGGAAACCGACTTATGCACATGGGCCATGAAGTTTCAGTCGCACTGTATGTGTGCCCGCACGTGGTATTTTGTGGAAGAGCCACACTCAAGGGGCCAAAGAGCCGCATGTGGCTTGCGAGCCGTAGTTTGCCAACCATGGACCTAGAGTAAACATGTCAAACTCAAAGGCTAACACAGGCCAAATAAACAAGGTTTAAGTTTATGTGGGCCGCAAAAAAACAAAAGCTTCAATTTTCATAGAAACATAGGTTTATTTTGATAGAGACATGCTGAATACGAAGGGCTGAAATAAATGAGTCATCGTTAACATAAAATAATGGAAGATTTTAATATAAATTAATATTTTTCCTTGAACATTGACTTACCAGACAGTGAATAACTACACATATTAATAAGTGTAACGCAAATAAACCTATTTTTCTTGTTCTCTGAAAGCGAAATATTTCCTGGAGCACACACCAAACAAGTTAGTCCAAGACTAAGGACGTGGCAATGGGCCGCTAAAATATTCGCTGCTGGTATTAGTGAGAGAAATGGTGCACCTGTGCATCAGGGAAATGAATGCAACACGATTATAGTAATCAGTCATTAGAACATTGTAGTTCATTATTAATAATTATGTGTAACAGGATATTGTAAAAATTAAGTTATGAAATTTTTATTAAAATGTTTCTTACATAACTGTTATATTGGCTGGGCAGCAAAAATATTTGTTGTGGGCTGAGAGTTTGGCATGCTTGACGTAGAGCAATGGAGACTCAGCACATCTCCTGTGTATTATTTGAGATCAGGAGATGATGCTGTTTTTTTTAATTATTATTATTATTTGTTTCATATTTTTATTGATTTCAGAGAGAAAGGGAGAAAGAGATAGAAACATCAATGATGAGAGAAAATCATGATTGACTGTCTCCTGCACAGCCCCCACTGGGGATCGAGCCCACAACCCAGGCATGTGCCCTTGACCAGAATCGAACCTGGGACCTTTCAATCGCAGGCTGACGCTCTGTCCACTGAGCCAAACCAGCTAGGGCATGATGTTGTTTAATGTGAATTCTGCAGGCTACATCTTTCATTCTGTCCTATTTTTCTGATTTTAAGATCAGATTGTAAGTACTGTGGCCTTATGATCTGGCAGATGGAATCTGAATTGTTTTCCCTTTGTTTTAGGGATGGGCGTGTCTTAGGTGTGCTGGAGGTATCCCGATCCATTGGGGATGGGCAGTACAAGCGCTGCGGGGTCACTTCTGTGCCAGACATCAGACGTTGCCAGCTGACCCCCAATGACAGGTAAAGATGCCCGCTAGAGGCATGGGCATGCACATATATGGTCTATCTATCCCCAACTCTTGGCTTGTAAGGAGCCGTGTCTTGGGCACTGTGTTAGGCCCTGGAGGTGCAGAGAGATAAAATACAGTTCTACGGTTCTGCTCTAGTGGGCCACACAGTCTGGTTGGGGGCACTCATGTCCTAGGAGTATGGGCTGCTCTGGGAGCCTGGCCAGTGGGGGTGGGGGGTATCCCTGTTGGAGGAACAAGAGGGTTTTCTAGTAGAGGAAACACACAACAAAGGCATTAAAATGGAATGGTGTGAAAGGGCGCCAGGCTGCTGCCCTTGACAGATTGATAGGCAAATGGTGGCAGGGGATGTTGGTGAGAGATGATGGCCACTGACTGAGTTCCATGCTGAGGAGTTTGAATTTTAGCTTCTCATGATGGAGGGTCATGGGCGATTTTTAGGCAGACCAAGCTAGGTTGAGAAAGACGGTCTGTTCAGTTGTCCATCGCCATTCTAAGCTGCCTGAAGATGAGGCACCACACTGCCTGGCTGCCTGGTGGCAGGAAGCCTAAATGTTGGAGGTTGGAGCAGGATGGAGCCCAGGGGCTCATTAGGATACGGTGGTGGCCCTGGCTTGAATGGGGCTGAACTGAGGCAGTGGTGCAGAGGAGAATAGGAAAGAGCTCAATAAGGAGCTCACAAGAATGAGTGATGAGGGAGGTGAGAAAGGCTCATTGATCAAGCTGCAGCCTTGCGGGTAGGAGCTCTTCTGAAGCATAGCTCTGAGCCTTGGTCTCAGTGCTGCGGGTAAGGAGCCCTACTTTGGTCCCCCCTGCTCAGCCTCCCTGTTCTCCATGCCTGCCTCCAGCACGCTGTGCTCTTGCGGTCTGACCCTAGGGTCTTGGACCGTGTTTCCACTAGTCCCGCATCTGTTTTTCTGAGTGATGTCCCAGAGAGTCTTGTCTGCCTGCCCCCAGACCAGGCCCCTGCTGTGTGATATGCTAGTCGTCCCCCCCCCCCCACCTCC
>NW_006288615.1:6735037-6739457 GCF_000327345.1 Myotis davidii | reverse complement strand
CCCCCCCCCCCCCCCCCCCCATTCTGGATGGTTGTCACCTCACTGGAATGGGCAGGAGTCTTCTGGGACTTGTGCCCCACACTGTCCTAGGCACAGACTAAGTGCTGGTCAATGCCTGTTGAATGAATGCCCAGTCAGAAGAGGAGAACTAAGACCTGGGTATGACAGTGAGAAAAGAGAGGTGGTTAAAGCCGTGGGGAACATTCCTTGGTGCTTGGAGAACTAAAATCTTTCTGTCTGAGCCACCATTGTTCAGAATGACTTTCCTTGGGAAGCCCAGAGGATGGGGGTTTTGGTAGGGAAATAATCCTGTTTTCAAACAGTAAAGGTGGGTGGTGGTTCTCCTGGGGCGTTGGACTCAGCATGGCTACTAGGATGTTCCATTTAGGTCTAACCACTAGTTTTATGTCTTTGGGAAATGGCTCAAGGCAGGTGGCGAAAGAAATTCTGTGTATATTTACCATAATACCTGATGTTTTTATTCAGTGATGTACCTTTTGCGTTTATATAAGAAAGTGCAATACCTACCTAATGTTTGAATTCATACTTTCAATATTAGTGAACAGAAGGCATATTCCAGTTTTGATGTATTAGACCCACCTACAGTTATCTTTAAGTAGTTTTAATCTTTGTCTCATAGAAGTCAAATTACTTTTTTTAAAAGTCTTAGGTTTTCATTTTGCATTCTCAGCAGCAATATATGAGGGTTCCACCAATATTTGATAATTACAGTCCTTTAAGTTCAATCATTCTAGTAGGTGTGTAATGGTATCTCATTGTGGTTTTAATTTACATTTTCCTAATGTCTAACATTGTTGAGTCTGTTTTCATGAGAATATTTACCATCTGTATATCTCCTTTGGTAAAGTGTCTGTTCAAATCTTTTACTCATTTTTCATTTTTTTAAATATGTTTTTCTTGATTTCAGAGAAGAAGGGATGGAAAAAAAAAAGTCTTAGGTTTTTTTGTAGTTGGACAAGTGTTTGTTTCTTTTTCCTCTGTTACTGGCGATTTTATAGAGTTTGCTGTTAAAACCCATTTATATTTCTTCCCCGTATTGTAGGTTCATTTTGCTGGCCTGCGACGGCCTCTTCAAGGTCTTTACCCCAGAAGAAGCTGTGAACTTCATCTTGTCCTGCCTCGAGGTAAGAAATTGCACAAGGGAGTGAGTGCCAGTTGTCCAGCTGCACCTTACTGACACCCCAGTCCTCCCCTACATCCCCATTGTTGGGGGGTATCCTTGTGTGCATTTTCAATGTCCGGGAGACTGGTCAGTTTGTCCTGCCTGCCCTGATGGGGACTGAGCAATTCTTCCTCCTGGCAATGCTGTCTCAGGAGAGTGGTGGGGTGTAGGATTCCCCTGTTCACCAGCACCCTTTCCTGCCCGGCAGGATGAGAAGATCCAGAGCCGGGAAGGGAAGCCTGCTGTGGATACCCGCTACGAAGCAGCCTGCAATAGGCTTGCCAACAAGGCAGTGCAGCGGGGTTCGGCGGATAACGTCACGGTGATGTTGGTGCGGATAGGGCACTGAGGGCGTGGCGTGCCGCTGGCTTCAGAGGTTCATGTGTGTGTGTACACATTATGTGTGTTTCGTGTACTCCTGTGGGATTCCCATGGTTGTAAATAAAAGTTTCTCTTTTTTCTAATCTTATCTCATTACATTTTGAGAAACTCGTGACCCTTCAGAAGCTAATTGTGTTTGCTTTTGAATATACTCTGGTCGTCTTGTTAGGACAGGTGGATCCCAACCCCAGGGCTAATGGAGCACTCCAGCTTCTTTCAAATTTCCATACAAAAATAAGGTTACAGAACATTTTATAGCTCGATCCAGGCTTAGCCAGGACAGTAGACTGGTACACAAAGTTATGTACTTTAGAGTGGTGTGCCGCTGACGAGCTCTCCGAAGCAGCACGGTGGTTCAGCTTGTTTCTAATTCCTGTGAGCACAGGCACAGTCTGGCTGGAGGGCTCTGGAGGACTGGCTTTTTACCAGGTCTCGCATTGGGATCCCCTGGGCGTAGAATGTACTTCCCGGATGGAGCAGTCAAGCTACTGTGGAGTGTGGCCTCTGAGAGCCAACTGCATTGTAAGAATGTGCATTCAGTGAGCTCTGCTGGGCTGAGTCCACCTTCCAATAACACCTTACAGTGGTACCCTTCTGTTAAAGATGTCCAAAGGGAAAAATGCATGCATGATCAGCCTACCGGGAAGACTAGAAAATACTTTACAAGCTCTTATTTCTGTATAAAACAAGTCATCGGTATTGCTGTAATTACTTTTTAGGAAAGCAGCTCTAAGGTCGTTTTGGGCAAATGCTTGCCTCGGGATGATGTAAGATTTTTAAAAACTTGCCATTCAGAAAGCTGTTCTGTAATGTTCTCTGGCCCCCGCCCAGCATACACACATGGTCTTATCACCCAGTCGGTTGGTGGGATTGGTGTCCTGCTACAAGTACCTCAGGGGAACATTTTGAGCACACCCTTCCCCAGAGAGTTACATGCCAGGCTCCATTGCTGCTGATGAACTGGCATCATTGAAGGAAAGAGCCTTAACATCTCAAATTGGGAAATAAGTTGCTCGATAAATATCCTCCTATGGCAAACTAGGTGTCAACATGTGACTCACATGCCCCTAATTCCCAGCGTGCCACTGTCTCAGAGCTGGAAGAGGCTTGCCACTGTGGCTTCCCTGGCAAGTCCCTTCCCCCACCTTCATAGAGTCCAAGCCTCCTCCCCAGCTGGGGGTCATCCCCCACCTTACCTCAAAGAGGTCATTCCTCCCCATCCGCAGTGGACCTGGCCTAAAACGATTAAGATTTTATATTTTAAGGTCTATACTTTATTTTTGTAACTTTGTATAATCACGTAACAATTCTTAGGTACTTGATCAATTCATAAAGTCAGTTATATAAATTATTTCATCTGGCAATACTAAATAAATACTCTAATAAATGGCTATAATACTTATGTGGAGAAAATGAAAGAGATCTGTGGCTTTTTCAAGGGTAAAAGATAACTTTCCTAAAATATCTGTGGCTACACCAGCCCTTATCAGAGAGTGTGGGGACACAGGACACCAGGCCAGCTGGCACTTCCTAGTAGGGCGGGTGCAGGTCCTACTGAGAATCGTGCCTGTGCCAGGCCTGGCAAGGGGTACAGGGTTTCATGTTGGGAGTCAGCTGGGAGTGAGATGTTTACTTCTGTGTAGGAGTAGAAGCTTTAGGCTCCTGGGGAAGTCATCCTGAGGCCAGCTAAGAGGTTAAGGTGACAAGAGCCATATCCTGTAGTAGCAGATTTCATGTGAGCCCATTGTGTGTATGAATGGGGGTTGGGTAACTTCAGAAGGACCACCTGCTCTGGGACATTTTTGCTCCTTAGATCAGTGGTTCTCAACCTGTGGGTTGCGCGACCCCTTTGGGGGTCGAACCACCCTTTCACAGGGGTCGCCTTAAGACCATCGGAAAGCACATATATAATTACATATTGTTTTTGTGATCAATCACTATGCTTTAATTATGTTCAATGTGTAACAATGAAAATACATCCTGCATATCAGATATTTACATTACGATTCATAACAGTAGCAAAATTACAGTTATGAAGTAGCAACAAAAATAGTTTTATGGTTGGGGGTCACCACAACATAAGGAACTGTATTAAAGGGTCGCGGCATTAGGAAGGTTGAGAACCACTGCCTTAGGTGGAATGTGCTTTAGGCTGACAACTATGTAGGTGCTATCACTGCTGCAGCAGCACAGGGGACTTGGTGGTACCCAGCCCTCTCAAGACCAGTTCTTTCTCAGTATGGTCTCCATCTCTACCTGAGCTTGGAGCCTATTTCCATCTAACTAGAGTGGATGCTTGAAGAGCCCCAGAACCCATTAACCCTGCTAGGCTAGGGTGGGGACCAGGGGCTGCTAGCTTCTGGGAAGCCTCTTTTTAGCCTGGTCAGGTGGGTGGGCGGGGCCTTCAAGGATGTTCTAGCTCTTCCATATGGCTGGTGGGTCCTAGCAGTGAGTCAGCCTCAGAGGGGATGGGAAAGGACTTGGTCTATTAAAAGGTTTACCACTCCTCTTTGATAAATCATCTGTCTGCAAGTTGAGCGTGCCAGTTAGCTTGTACATGTTAGAAGTGAAAGGAGCTCCTGAAAGCTGGGCCCAGACTCTCTGCCTCCCACCCCATAAGCCCTGTCTAGTGTCTTGTCTGATGTCAAAGGGGCCACAAAGAGAGTCTTGGATCCTGTGATCAGTACAGACCAGGGGTGGGCAAACTTTTTGACTCGAGGGCCACAATGGGTTCTTAAACTGGACCGGAGGGCCGGAACAAAAGCATGGATGGAGTGTTTGTGTGAACTAATATAAATTCAAAGTAAACATCATTACATAAAAGGGTATGGTCTTTTTTTTTTTTTAGTTTTATTC
>NW_006288615.1:6733415-6734998 GCF_000327345.1 Myotis davidii | reverse complement strand
GGCCCACGGGCCGTAGTTTGCCCACGGCTGGTACAGACCAAAGGCATGGCTGGGAGGGAGCCCCAGCTGGAGATGGGCACAGTGGGAAGGCTGCTGCTAAAGCTGGCCCTCCATGCAGCTCACTTACCCTAGGAGGCCCTGCAGCCCTGCACAGACTGCCTTGCCCCTCTACACAGGGCACCCCAGCAGGCAGACCGGCCGTTCCTCTGCCGGCACTCTCAACACTTAAGAAAGATGGAAAGGGCGGGACTTGGCCACAGTGAAGAAGCTGAGGTTTTATTTATTTTTTAAATATATTTTTATTGATTTCAGAGAGGAAGAGAGAAAAAGAAATATTAGTGATGAGAAAGAATAATTGATTGGCTGGCTCCTGCATGCCCCACACTGGGAATCAAGCCTGCACCTGGGCATGTGCCCAGACCAGGAATGAAACCGTGACCTCCTGGTTCATAGGTTGATACCCAACCACTGAACCATGCAGACCGGTGGAACTGAGATTTTAGACAAGCCAATAGGCCAGCAGCGGGGGGGCCCAGGCCTGGGTGCGCTGCACTCTGGTGAAGCGGGATCTTAAAGTCCTTTCTGGTTCTGGGACAGCAGGTTTGCTTGTCACCTCCCCAGGCTGCCTGGAGTGGCCATCTCTGGGCTGAACTGCAGGGACCACTGAGTGCAGTTGAATGGGCTCTCTCTTGCATGTGGCCTCTGTCACTCCAACACTGCCCAGAGATTGTTGGGACCCAGCTCGATACTGCTCAGATGCCAAGGAGGAGAGCGCTGAACTGGGAGCCATCTTGCACAGTGACGAGGGAGCCGCTAGCGTTGTCCAGGAAGACGGAGGTATACTGCCCTAGCTGTGAGAAGGGCAGCGTCAGCCTGGGCACTGGCACACACCCTCAAAACAGCACCTCGGCCCCGTTCTAGTGCTTTCTCTCCAGCTCCATTGGCCCCTGCGCTTATGGGCTCCTGCAGTTCGCATTTGTGAGAGCGAACCTCTGCTCAGGGCCAGCAGGGGGTCAAGAGTCCAACATGCTTCTGTGCTGCATATGGAGCCTGTAAGGCTCTAACCTGGGGTGTGAGGGTGGCCCCATCCCACAGACCTGGTCTCTGACCTGCGGGGCAGGGCTACCGTGGGACTGATCAGTACCCTGGCATGGCTACTCCAGATGTCCACACACCAGCAGGATCCCATCGCCTGGGAACTCCCAAAACTGCAGACTCCGGGGACCCACCCCTCCCGCATTTTAGGACTCCAGGTGCACCGTGAGCCATTTGACTCCCCCACGTGTTTGGTGCCTGGGACCAGACCAGACCACTACATGCCTTTCAGCAGCTGGGCCTGCAGTCCTGACTGCTGCGTGAGCTCGGCGAGTTATCTAACCATCCTGTGCTCTGTTCCCTGTTTGTGAATGGGAATAATGGCAGTGCCCCCCTCAGAGCGCCGTGACAGTGAAATGGGCACTTAGAATGGGGCCTGCATAGTGCTATTTAAATGTGAGCTGCTGCCGAAACCGGTTTGGCTCAGTGCATAGAGTGTCGGCCTGTGGACTGAAAGGTCCTAGGTTCGATTCGGTCAAGGGCATGTG
>NW_006288615.1:6726548-6732868 GCF_000327345.1 Myotis davidii | reverse complement strand
CAACCTTCTGGAGGAAGGGTCCCGTGTTTGATTCCAGCCAAGGGCATGTACCTTGGTTGCGGGCACATCCCCAGTGGGGGATGTGCAGGAGGAGGCTGATTGATGTTTCTCGCTCATCGATGTTTCTAACTCTCTATCTCTCTCCCTTCCTCTCTGTAAAAAATCAATAAAATATATTTTAAAAAAAAATGTGGGCTGCTGTTCACATCCACACTGACAGTTTTTCTTTTTTAGTGAATCTCACCTTTGCATCAATTCCTTGAGTACTTGCCCAAGTCCCCAGTGCTAGAAAGAGATTTGTGTAGGAAATAACTACATGTGCTGCTTCCTGCAGTGGCAATGGGCTCAGATGTCACAAGGGAGGTCAGTCTGGGCTCTGGAGCTGACCCCTGTTCTACCACTAGGAGCACCAGCCCTCAGTGTGGGACTTGGGAAGTCGCAACGCCTCTCCCAGGCCTGGAGTTGGGGTGCTGTACCCAGAACCCCTTAGTGCCCACCAGCACCCCTCCCTGCCAGGTCACCCCATGGCCACAACCAGGTGGTACCCCCCATGCCCAAGCCTGCACCTGCAAATACAGAACACCGTTCACGGAGATGGTGAAGAGCTCACCGCTGCTCTGCAGACCTATGACAGCCTCCAGGGAGCTGCGGCCAAAGCAGAAAGAGGGTCACAGGGCTTCCACCCCAGACCCCACGCGCGTCCCTCACAACTGACAAGACCCAGCAAGGTGCCAAGGGGACAGCTGTCTCGGGTCTCCGGGTGGAGGCACTGTCTGAACTGGGCTCCCAAAGGCCAGTCTCCCCAGGGCCAGCTGTGCTGCAGGTTCGGGAAAGGCAAGCCTGGCCGAAGCTGGGGGCAGCTCTGAGGAACCCCACTGCACTGCTGCTGCAGCTTAGGTGGGAGGGGCCGCAGAAAGCCGCGTCAGGCCAGTGTGGAGGGCTTTCAAAACCAGAATCAGAACTTTTGAACTTCACTTATTCCTTTCTTCAACAGCTATTGCCAGCATCTGCCTGGGTCTGGATCTGTTCTGGGTGGGGGGACAGAGGGAGGAACCCCTGCCCTCAGTGACCAGGTGCATTTGGAAGGGGGCATGGTCATGTGCAGTGAAGGAAGTTTACAGGAGCTGGTGGGAGAATCAATGGGGAAGGGTCGCGCAGAGTGGTCTGGAAATGGCTGAGGTGGTGGGGGTGTGCCCAGGAAGCCCAGTTAGCTCCTGCTGCTGGGATGGGAGCGTTGGGGTCACCCGGGTTAGGGTGGCAGTGAGGATGGAGGAAAGGGTCCAGGTCCAGTGCCCCAAACTGCACTCCCCGCCCCCACCCGCACACCCACTCACGTGTGGTTCTGGCACTGGGACTCGATGCAGATGAGCAGGCGCAGGCGGTCCCGAGGGCGCTGCTGCTCTGGCTTCCTCTGCTGAGGGAGGGCTTAGGGGAGGGAGGGAGGGAGTAGTCATGGTGGGCGGAGTCGAGGCCCCCCCCAGCACTACCCCACCCCCAGTCCCACACACACTCTGGCGCTAGGTCTTACCCACGTGCAGCGTGGCCGCAAGAGCATAGAAGCCCCCTACTGGTGCTGTGTACTGGCCGCTGGTCAGGTTCAGGCCCAGGCCGCGAGAGAAGGCGCCCTCAGATTCGGGCTGTGGAGCGCAGACGGGGTCACCTGGGCCCACCACACACCCTCTCCTGGGCCCCTCCAGGCTAGGACTCACCAGGTAGTAGCCACCAAGTTCATGCAGCGTGCGCCGCTCCACCAACAATTTCTGGCGCAGGCGGCAGTGGAAAGCGTCCCCCACCAGCGGTGGGCTCATGGCCAGGGCCTCTGTCAGCGAGGGCACCCTGTCCCTGTCCCCTGCTGCCTCCTCTGGGGCAAGGCCCAGCTCCAAGCGCTCTCGCAGTGGCACCAATTCTGGCAGAGCAAGTGGTGGCTGAGCCCTCCCTGCCCTCCTTTCCATGCCGCCCACCCCTCAAACCCCTCACAGAGTCTCAGCTGCTTGGCAGGCAGAACCTGCCTCCTGACCCTGCTGCTGCTCCTGTTTCCCTTCACACTTTGGCTACCTGGAAGTTTAGGGCAGAGTCACACCCAGTGCCCGTGTCCTTTGCCTCACCTCCCTGTCCTACCCACATTGCCCCCTTCATGGTGGTGGTTTTCTGTTTATGCTTTTTTTAAAAAAATATATTTTATTGATTTTTTACAGAGAGGAAGGGAGAGAGATAGAGAGTTAGAAACATCGATGAGAGAGAAACATCGATCAGCTGCCTCCTGCACATCTCCTACTGGGGACGTGCCCACAACCCAGGTACATGCCCTTGACTGGAATCGAACCTGGGACCTTTCAGTCCGCAGGCCGACGCTCTATCCACTGAGCCAAACCGGTTTCGGCTCTGTTTATGCTTTTATTGTATCAGCGAACGCAGTCATATCAACCAGCCCTGGTCAACTTTGGAAGGAAGCTGGGTATACATAAATAATCATCGCAACTATACTGGAAATAATATGTAGGTTCTTCAGCCTCTGAAATGGTATCTAATGGGCCACTACACTGAATTAAAGTGGGGGAAGGGCTCTGTCACTAGGTTCTTCATAATAAAATTAATCTAGTAAATAATGTGAGCTACCCATTAGCAGTGACCACAGTGCAGGGACATCCCCTAGTCCCACAGCTCAGCTCAGCTCTGCTGTCTCCCTCTATGCCTTCCATCTCAGTGCCCAGCCTGGGTCAGATGGTGACCTGGCGATGCTAGCCCTGTGCTGCCCCTGATCCTCCCTGCCCCTCCAGGCAGCCTCCCAAGGGGCTCTCTCTGTGTCGGCAGCTGAGATCTGCCAGGGGAAAGGGCAGAGGTGATCGAGGGGAAGAAGTTGGGGTTCGCAGTCAGGGCCTGTGTTGACTGGGGTGAGCCTTAAATCTCCCTTGTGTCATTGGGGGAATCAGAGGAGCACTGTGAAAGTTTAAAGAGCCCCCCCCCGACACTCCTCACTTGAGGGGTACAGGTTCAGATCTGGCCTTTCCTGGACTCACCTGACTTCCCAGGTTGGGTGTGGGTGCTGGTCCCCAAGCACCTACTGAGCACCGAGTGGTTAAGTCTGCCGTCCTCTGCAGTGTCCTCACCACACTCCCACCCCCAGCTCCTGACCCCGAGCCTGGCACAGTGCAGGGGCCGTATTGGGTGCTGCAGATCCTGAGGACTAGCCTGTCTTGGCTCCTGTGGGAGACCTATCCCAGCCCCACTCACACCCGGGGGTATATCCCCACATGGTGTGCATCTACTACCTTCTAGCAGCCGCCGGAACTCCTTCACCAGTTCTGATGAGTTGATGGGCCTTGAGTCATTCAGGAGGACAAAGGTTCGGGGGCATGGCTGGAAGGGAAACTTGGCAGTGAAGACATCTGAATGGACAGGCTGGGAACGATGGGCACCTGCTTGACAAGCTCCTGCCTCTAACAGGCAGGCAAAAGGGGCTCCCACTGGGGCCTCAGACTGCGGAGAAGGCAATGAGGTTCCATGCTTTGAAAGCTGCCCCCCCAGGCCAGCCCAGGTCTCCTATAGCAGGATGTGGAAGGAGGAGAGCTGATGGGGCTGCCTGGCATTCCAGAGGTGCAGGGTAAATGGTAGGAACAGGCCCCAGAGCCACCTGAGCCTCCGGCTTGACACTTTCTGTGCTCTCTGACCCAGGCCAAAGGTGAGAGTCTGCTTGGTGAAGTGCTCAGGGCGTGCCAGTGGGGGCCGGCGAGGGGTGTGGTGGGCTGGGGGTTCACGGAGGGCCCACAATTGGAGGCTCCTCGCACACACATCTTGGCTGGCCTTGCTCACCTCCAACTTCCTGCCTTTGCCTCTGTTCTTCCTGGCCTTAGCGTTCTCCATGTTGTGCCTGAGGAAGGCTTTCCAGGTCTCCCAGGGGTCCTGGCTGGGTGTTCTCTCGGTGGTGGACTCCTAGAAAGCATCAGGTTGGTTCCCACCCCCTGTTCCTCGCAGCGGGTGTCCACTGAGCAGACTGGACAGGACACTTTTCAGGAGGTCATGGACAGGACTGAGCAAACATATTAAGAACAGTATGCCATATATGCCAGGTCCCTTGAAACAGCAAGGATGGACCGGCTCCCGGCAGAGGTCATGGACAGGACTGGCCTTCAGTGGTGCCCTTGAAGCACAGCCCCTGGGGGGGACCATGGGGAATGGGCTACACCATGATCTGGGCATTGTGGGAGAGGAAGACAGGTGCAGAGCTCTGTAGCAGGTGGTGATCCGGCCCCGCTGCACCACCAGGCCTCTTCCAGGTCCCTCCATAGGAGAGCTACCGGAAGGCTCAGACCACTGACACCCACAGGTGCTCAGGAAGAGGCGACTGATTACCCAGGTCTCCAGCTATCAGCCGGCCTCCCATCCCACCGCATTTTCTGAAGTTCCACGGAAGCCAATTTCAGCCCTCAGTCCGGGGGTCTGGGTGGCCCAGCACTGAGATGGCAGGATTTTAAGGCCTGTGCATGGGGCGCGACACTGCCCATCCTTCTCAGGACTCCCAGGACATTTGACCCGAGCAAGGACAGTGACTGGTCCAGAAATATCGATTCCCCTGCACACTGCATTCTGACCAATCATGACAGACAGGAAAGTTGCCAGCAGGTACCAGGGAGAGGTCTGTAGCCCTTTGGACAGCGGGCCTCAGATGATCTGGGCTCCAGGCAAGGCTGCCAGCTAGGAGAGAAACTGGCCCCAGAGGGCTTAGATGAGGTCATGGGCACCAACTCCAGGGCCAATGGAAGGACCCAGGGTTTTAGAGCTGGTCAGGTCCTTTCATCAGAGACAGAGCTGGTGGTCTCCCAGCCCTGGGCTTTCTTCAGCAACCACTGTGCCGTGGGGAGGATGTGGGGGCTTCTGTGGGAGGAGCCGCCCAGGGTCCAGGGCCTTGTCTCTCTCTCCAGCTTTCCCATGTCTCACTGGGTGGTGGGCCCTGCGAGGTGCCAACCTGCTGGCTGCTCACTGAAAACATGGATCTGTGATGCCACTCACAGCCTCACACTGCCCTCAGTAGAAACACATGGCAGGATCCCACGAGGGCTGCACGAGCTGGCCCTCACAGCTGGTCCCAGTCATGTCCAGTTTGGTGTGGGGAGAGCAGAAACAGGTGGAGCCATGTTGGTCGGGAGACCTGGGAGATGGGCCTGTGGTGTGAGTGGGTGTCCAGCAGCTGCCTTGGCTGACAAAGGTCTCCAGCCTCAGGGACTCTCAGAAAGGAGCTGGGGCATCTCTGGTGCAACCTTGACCCCCAAAGAGGGTCCAAGGCCAGAACCCTGCCTGGAAGCACCCCGGCTCCCCATCTGCTTCCTGGCAGTGTAGCCCCAACATTTGGTGACCCTGCCCCTCAGGGGTATGGTTGAGTGTCTGGGAGGGGTCTGCCTTCAATCCATGGGAAGTAGCTGAAGTGGAGAGACTGGATTTCAGGGAGGCCCTCCCAGGAAGCCAGAAGGGCTGGCTGCCTCCACAGGAGTGTCCTTGGCCTTGGTGGTCCAAGTGTGATGCTGAGAGCAGACGCTCAGGCCTGAGGCCCCACTGCTATTCTCTCGTTTGCAGGGCCCATGAGCATCTTGATAATGCGGGGATTCGACCACATTCCTGTCGGAAAGGCCCCACCACACCGAGGGCTCTCCCAACACCCTCCTACCCACCTTCCCCATCCTGATTCCCCTCGCCCCAGCTGGGAAGGAAGGAGCAGGGCGGAGCTAGGGGGACTCTTGCACATCCAGAAGTCACCCTCACTGGGGTTCTGCAGCCCTCACGCCTCCTTCCCCCAGACCTGCGAAAAGTAGTTCTGTTTTCACGGGGAATTTCACCAAATAGATTGCGGGAGGGAGTCAGTAATTTGCTTACGTTTCTTGCCAACCCCATGAACATCAAGTTATTTCCACGTATTTCCCAACTACCTTCTGACCCCAAATAAACGGCATATTCCACTGGCCTAATAGAATTTTGCCTTAATGCCAAAGAAAACTACCCAAAGCCAAGGTCAAGGCCGGCCTTTATAATACCCGGCTGTGCAGAGGGGCGGCGTCGAGACCCCTTCTGTCTCCCTGGAACACCCCACATTAGAAAGGACACCGGAAGTCAGGCAGGACCCGGGAGCTAGCGCCCTCCTCCCTTGGTGTGTCCTGGCCCTCAGGGAGGTGCGGGCTCCGGGTGGGGAAACTGAGGCTCGGGGGTCTGAGTCTTACCGGCAGGCCGGTGGTGGCACGCCTCATGCGGTGATCCGCGGTAACGGCGGGCAGCTCCGGGCGGTCGCGGTTCCCTGGGGGCGCATCGGCATCCCAGCCATCCCCGGACCCGAG
>NW_006288615.1:6718011-6726309 GCF_000327345.1 Myotis davidii | reverse complement strand
TGCAGCGGAAGCCTGGGAGGGAGCGGTGACCGCTCCGGGAGGCGGGAGAGGCGGCGGGAGCACTCCCTTGCGGCGCCCCTGCGCCAGTGCGGCTTCGGGGTCCCTTCCTGCGCACAGTCCCGCACTTCTGCTCTGCGGAGCCCCTTCTCCCCATCTTGAACCCGCAGCCCTTTCGACTTCCTGAAAGAAACCGGGACGCCCACCTCCTCCCAGGCCCGGGGCATTCTTTCTCCCCAGCCTCATTGACAGATGGAGCCCGTGGAGGGGGAAGACACTCAGGCACCTTTCCCAGCAGGCGCTCTCCTTGCTGGAGTTGCCTTCTCCCCATGGCTGCGGTGCCCTGAGCACAGGGATGCACGGTTCTCTCTCTCTCTCTCTCTCTCTCTCTCTCTCTCTCTCTCTCTCTCTCTCTCTCCCTCTTCCCTTCCTCCCTCCCTCCTTCCTTCCTTCTCTCTCTCTCTCTCTCTTCCTCCCTTCCTTTCTTTCCTCTTTCATTTAATTTTTATTTTATTTCTTTTAGAAAAGGAGAGTGAGAGGGAAACATCAATTTGTTGTTCCACTTATTTATGCATTCATTGGTTGCTTTTTTTTTTAAAAAAAATTGATTTCAGAGAGGAAGAGAGAGGGAGAGATAGAAACATCAATTATGAGAGAGAATCACTGACTGGCTGCCTTCTGCACGACCCCCACTGGGATCCAGTCCACAACCCAGGCATGTGTCCTGACTGGGAATCGAACCGGGTTCATTGGTTGCTTCTTGTATGTACTCTATATACAAGGATGGAACCTACAACCTTGGCCTATCAGGACTATGCTCTAACTAACTGAGCTACCCACCCAGGACCTGGATGCCCAGTTCTTCCCAACTCACTCAGGAGCACCTACAGGGACCTGGAAAGGTGGCACCCAGAGTGAATCCGTTGCCAGAGGCAACTGCCCTGCACTGATGGGCATGAACAAGAGCTGGGCTTGGAGTCCTGAGCCCTATGATGACTTAGCAGGGTGTAGGGGCAGGCCCCACCAGGGACCAGGCTGCCCTCTGCCCACTGGATCAGTGCAGGACACACTGCTGGACAGGTGGACCAGACTCTACAGCATAAACTCCAGGTCCATCCCTGAGAAGAGCAAGTTCGCCCATCCCCAACTTGGGCTCTTTGTTTTATTACATACTGTCCAGGTAAGAAATGTTGGAACCCATAAAGAATTTTTATGAGTTTATTTGAGCCAAAATGATGAAAATTGCCAGAAAGATAAAATCTCAACAAATTGACAACAATGCATCAGAGAATGGCAGTTTTACAATTTATTTTACACATTAGAATCAAAGAAGGAGACATTCAAGAGGGGTTACATGAGATCCATTGGTGGTAGATTAAAGGGGTAGGAGAGAGTAAATTGTGGAAATCTCTGGGATCGGATAACGAGTAAAACAGAGACACATATTCTTTTGCATTGGCGGATACAGGGCTGCTAACAACATTTACAGCACATAGAGAACGTAACACAATGAGGAGTTTCGTGTCTCCTGCTCTGGTGCGGCAGGTGTGCCCTGAGATGGTCCGGAAAGGATTGCTCTGACATTCCAAGGGTGTGTGGCTTTAGGTGCAAAAAGACAGCAGACGAGCTCCGTGGATGTAAAGATGGACTTTGTCAAGGAAGATGTGACAGGCGTGGGTTATGACCACTGCCGTGACCCACTCTTAGTTAGGAATTTTAACGTTCAGACTATGTTACTTTGGTCTCTGAGTTTGTGGGGCCCACCATGCAGGTCTCCTCTAAGCTTGTCAGGCTTGGTATGTAGTCCCCTTTTCACCCACGCTTCCTTCTTTAGGCCATAAACCAATCCAAAGGATGCATTGATGACCAACCACTTGGTTGGATAATGTGTTCCTAGGGTGCTAGGAAGGCTCATTCCTAGGAAGTCTTAGTGCCATCATTTGTCTTGCTGAACAGTGGACCACTGGGGATGGGGCACGACTATAAACTTGATGGAAGTCAATGCCAAAATTTTCTCAAAAGGGAAAGACAAATAAATGGGAGGCAGTCAGGTGTTATGGGCCTTCATTAAGAGAAAAGCCCTCTTACCCTAGCTGGTTTGGCTCAGTGGATAGAGCATCAGCCTGCAGACTGAAGGGTCCCAAGTTTGATTCTGGTCAAGGGCACATGCCCTGTTTGAGGGCTCGATCCTCAGTAGCGGCATGCAGGAGGCAGCCAATCAATGATTCTCTCTCACCATTGATGGTTCTCTCTTCCTCTCTGAAATCAATAAAAATATTTAAAAAGAAAAGAAAAAGTCCTCTTGCCCAGCCAGTGTAGCTCAGTGGTTGAACATTGACCCATGAACCAAGAGGTCACCGGTTCAATGCAGTCAAGGTACATGCCTGGATGGTGAGCTCGATCCCCAGTAGGGGGCATGCAGGAGGCAGCCAATCAATGATGTTTTTTTCTCATCAATGTTTCTACCTCTCTATCCCTTTCCCTTCTTCTCTAAAATAACCAATAAAAACATTTTAAAGAAAAAAGCCCCTCTGCCTGGCCAGTGTGGCTCAGTGGTTGAGCGTCGACCCATTAACTAGGAGTCACAGTTTGATTCCTGGTCAGGACACATGTCCGGGGTGGGGACTCAATCCCAAGTAGGGAGGTGCAGGAGGCAGCCAATCGATGATGTTTCTCATCGATGTTTCTACCTTTCCCTCACCCTTCCTCTCTGAAATAATAAAAAGGTATTTTTAAAAAAGAAATATAAAAAGGCCCTCTGGCCCTAGCTGGTTTGGCTCAGTGGATAGAGCGTCGGTCTGTGGACCAAAGGGTCAGAGGTTTGATTCTGGTCGAGGAGGAATCCGTAAAGGGGGCTACATGTCCCTTGGTTGCAGGTTCCTCCCTGGTCAGGGCTTGTGCAGGAGACAACCAGTCAATGTGTTTCTCTACATCGATGTTGCTCTCTGCCTTTCCCTCTCTCTTCCACTCTCTCTAAAAATCAGTGGAAAAATATTCTTGGGTGAGAATTAACAAAACAAACAAAAAAAAAAAAAAGAAAAGAAAAAGAAAAAAGCCCTCTGGATCACTTCTAACCTGAAAGCTGTCATGATTTAAGTTTTGCTGCCATCTCACTTTCCTGCATTTTGCGCCCAGTATAATATTTACTTATAGTCTGAGGGCACACCATGCATCTCTTTGGTTTTTACAATCTGACCATGAGATGGGTGTTGTTGTGGTTGGTCTTGTTTTAATATGGCCTATCTACTTCCCATTGGAAGCACTCAACTGTCATTATCATTATTAACCTGATTCCTGCTAGTTGTACAATTGGGGACTATAACGTTAAGGATAAATCAGGGCCAAGCCTGTAAGAACACAATGGTGTAAATTACTATTACCATCTAACACTTTCCAGAGGCTGGAGGACAGTAAGAGTTTCATTACATACCTTTCCTGCGCCTGAGCAGCATTATAGAGGAGCATGTTTTTATAACCACTTCAGCTTCCATCTGAATTAATATAGTTAGTAATTTTTGTTGGGTTCGGGAGTAAGCATCTTCCCATAATTGGGTTCTAGCATTTGTCAACATAAGAAAAACCCAAACCTGTGCATAATTTTCATGAGTTTATTTGAGCCAAACTGATGACAATTCTCGGGAAGTAAAATCTCAAGGGATCAAGGAAATGCTCTGGAGAGTGGCAGTTTTGCACCTTATTTTACAGATTACAGTCAAAGGAGGAGTCTCTAAAGGGGCCACATGAAATCCATTCCCTGGGATTGGATAATAAGGCAAAATGGAGGGACACATAGTTCTTTTACATTGGTGGGTACGGGATCATTAGCTATCAGCATTTATCGCACATGGAGATGGTATATTCGAGAACAAAATATCAGTGAGGAATTCTGTGTCTCCTGCTCTGGTGGAAGGTTGGGCCCTGAAGTGTCTGTAAAGGAAATAACCCTGACATTTCAAATGTATGTCATCCTAGATGCAAAAGACAACAGACAGGCTCAGTTAAGGTAAAGATTGCCTTTAAAAATATATCTATTTTTATTGACTTTAGAGGAAGAGGAAGGGAGAGGGAGAAACATCAGTGTGAGAGAGAAATATCAACAGGCTGCCTTCTGCACACTCCCCACTGGGCATGTGCCTTGAGCGGGAATCTAACTAGATACCTTTCAGGAGGAAGTGCCCTTGTGAAGAATTGAACTGGTGACCTTTTAGTACATGGGGCAATGCTCAACTAACTGAGCCACACCAGCCAGGGTGGTAAAGAATGACCTTCCTCCAAGAAGATACCGGCCTAGGACGTGACTACCTGCATGACTACATGCAATGACTCACTTTTAGTTAGGAAGGTTTTTGTTTGTTTAATCTTCACCTGAGGATATTTTCCCATTGATTTCTTAGAATGGAAAGGAGGGGGACGAACACAGAGAGAGAAATCTTGATGTGAGAGAGACACATTGACTGGTTGCCTCTTGACCAGAATCGAACCCGGGACATTTTAGTCAACCGACTGATGCTCTATCCACTGAGCCAACGTGGCAAGGGCTAGTTAGGAAGTTTAAATTTCAAACCATCCTAAGTGGTTTCTTTGAGTTTCTGAGTTTGTAAGGCCGCCATGCAGGCCTCCCCTGAACTTGTCATGTAGTCCCATTTTGTCCACATATTTACACATAAAATTCCTTTCTCAAGATTCCTTTTCTACTGGTCTTCTACAACTTCTCTTGTCTTTCTTAGCTTCTCTTTTTACTCATTCAGAATTAATATTAGTACAAACTACTTCCTTTTAACTCCTCTCAAAAACACACACATCCCTTACCTTCCTTCTGTAATAACATTCCTTCTAAATTTTCCAAAGAGAAACCATAAAAAAATACTATCGATAATACAAACATTATCTTATACACCTTCAGCAGTTATTAACAGTTGGGCTACCAGGTTTGAGAAAAGCCCAGAGAAAAAGTATCCTATGTAATAAAGAGGTAATATGCAAATTAACCCTCACACCCTCACAAGATGGCTGCCTACAAGCAGGCCGGCAGGGGTGTTAGTGAGGGATGACCAAACGACTGAACAAGCAGCCTGTGTGGGGTGACCAGGCTGGCAGGGGGTTAGTGAGGGACGACCAAATGACTGAACAGCAGGCTGTGTGGGGCAACCAGGGATCGGGCCTAAACCGGCAATCGGACATCCCCCAGGGGGTCCTAGATTGGAGAGAGTGCAGACTGGGCTGAGGGGATTCCCCCCCGCCCCTGCATGAATTTCATGCACTGGGCCTCTAGTAACTATTATAGTGACCCATATTATTAGTGGACAGGTAAAGACAATCAAACGAATGTTTTTTTATGATCAACATCAATTTTTAGGAATCTAGGTGTTGTTGATGTCTTCGGATAGCTATCTCTGATGTCGGTGACTCATCCTTTTTTATTTTTTATTTATTTATTATTTTTTTATAGTAGTAGGACGCTCCATCCATTGAGCCAAACCGGTCAGGGGTATTTTTTATTTTATTTTTTAACTGATTTCAGAGAGGAACGGAGAAGGAGAGAGAGGGATAGAAACATCAATGATGAGAGAGAACCATTGATCGGCCACCTCCTGCACACCCCCCGCTGGGGATTGAGCCCACAACCCAGGCATGTGCCCTTGATCAGAATCAAATCCAGGACCCTTCAGTCCGCAGACTGACGTTCTATCCACTGAGCCAAACCAGCTAGGGCGAATGTCTCTTTTAATAAGGTTGGTCCATGTGCCCTTCATTTAGATGCATAAGCAACCAGTAACTGTTTAACAAGGAGAAAGTGTATGTTTACCAAAAGTGGTAGATATCAGGTTGAGGAGCATCATAAAGAGAGCTTTTGGCCGAGGGAGATTAAAAGTGTCTGAAAATTTACCTGGCTGAATTGTAATTGTACCTTTGGTACATTCCACTAATCCAGAGGACTAGGGTGATAGGCACAGTGAAAATGCTGTAGAATAGGCCAAATGGTATAGGTGGGGTGCCCAGTGAATGAGTCTCTTCCGTCAGTGTAACTCAGAGGGAATTCCCCAATTGGACATTATTTTTTTTCAATAGCAATTTATCTACTGTTAGGACTATTGCTCTCCTGCAAGGGAATGCCTCAACCCAGAAAAAATATGCAAATCATAACTAGTACATATTTGTATCACTGAAGTGGTGGCATTTGGATGAAATCCAATCATCATACCTCACATGGAAGTGGCGAATGTCCTTGGGACCTGTGGATTTGACAGACAGAGCATCTGCTATACACTTTACCAGCTACAGCAGGAGGAGGTTTTTAGTAATATTATTTATTCCATGAAATCATCAATGAGTTAGCTTATGTACCAGTTGAAGTTTAGAGAGTTGGGCCCCTATAGGTAAGATTGTTTTCTGATTGGGTCCAAACCATATCTGTTTGTCTGGCTCGAAGTTTCCCCCTTTTTGTTGCCATGCCCTCTTTCTTTCTTCTGCAGTCGTCTGTTAACTGTAAACGGCCTTTCACTTATTTAACAGGCAGAAGAAGCATTCTCGGGTCTGGGTAACTTATCTGTTCAATGCTGTGTGTCTAGCTGCATGATTTCCTTTTGCTTCAGAAAGTCCTGCCATTTTGAATAATTGCCAACTGTCTCATTTGCTGTATGACATCTAATAATTCTGTAAGTCATTCTCCATTCTGTATAGGCTGACCTGCGGAAGACAAGAAGCCTCACGGCTTCCACAATATTCCAAAGTCGTAAGCTACAGCAAAAACATAGCTACCATCAGTGTCAATATTGGCTATTTATTTGGCCAATTAACAAGCCTAAGTTGGAACAATTAATTCAGCTTGCTGGGCAGATCTCATTCAAGTAAATAAGAACCTTCCACCATGTCCACATGGAAGTTATTGCATATCCAGCTCAGTAACACCCCTGCCTGTCTTTCAAAGATCCATCTGTAACCAAATTAAGTCAGTATTATCAATAGGAGTTTCCTGTAAACCATTCCAAAGCAAGAAGGTAGTTAATAAGCAAAACACAATAGTGGATGCTCACCCTGCAAAGAAGGTAGAAACGTTGCTGGGTTAAAACTGTGACATCGAGTTAAAGTACTGTTAGGTGCAGAGAGCAGGAGAACTTCATGAGAAGCCCGTCAGCTAACTCGGGAATCTGAGTGTGATGGGAGCTCAGTAGAGATTCAGCCAGTGGAACATCAGTGAAGGGGAGCTCCTAAGTATCCCCGGTTTGTTTACCTAACACGCCTACAGCAGCGCTGGTCGCCATGCCGGGAGGGAGCCCTCCGGCTGCCGAGTCTAGCTGTTGACTGATAGCCTCTGGTCTATGATGATCTCCATGTTTTTGTTATTTTCATGGAATAAGGAAGAGCATTTATAGGTAAGTTGTCCCAGAGCAGTAGCTAGTTCTTCCTCTGGAGCAGTGGTTCTCAGCCTTCCTAATGCCGCGACCCTTTAATACAGTTCCTCATGTTGCGGTGGCCCCCAACCATAAAATTATTTTCGTTGCTACTTCATAACTGTAATGTTGCTACTGTTAGGAATCATAATGTAAATATCTGATATGCAGGATGTATTTTCATTGTTACAAATTGAACATAATTAAAGCATAGTGATTAATCACAAAAACAATATGTAATTATATATGTGTTTTCTGATGGTCTTAGGCGACCCCTGTGAAAGGGTCATTCGACCTCCAAAGGGGTCGCGCGACCCACAGGTTGAGAACCGCTGCTCTGGAGCTTCTTCAGCTTGTTTCCCTTCTGGGTCCTGGTCGTCTTGAGGGGTGCCCTCTGTCACCTCCACATAGATTCTTAGTCACCTAAGAACACCCAAAACTCAGACTGGAGGGAGTAAATGCCCCTTATTTTTGGAGCTGAACAAACTCAGATTCTCATTTATCTCCCAGAGGTTTTGTTCAGACGTCTCAGTAAGCAATTCCAACTGAAAAGCAAAAATTAAAAAAACAGCCAGCCACCTTTATTTTTCTCCTCCTGTCCCTGACTCATCTCAACCCTTAAGCTTTAGTTCACCTTGAGAATTTTTTTTTTTAAAGAATAGCCCAGGGCCTCCTACCTTAAAAGAAGGAGGTTCAGAATTCCAAGAAAAGCTCACCCAGGCCCTAGCTGGTTTGGCTCAGTGGCTAGAGCAGCCGTGGGCAAACTACGGCCCGCGGGCCAGATCCGCCCCTTTTGAAATGAATAAAACTATTGAAAAAAAAGACCGTGCCCTTTTATGTAATGATGTTTACTTTGAATTTATATTAGTTCACACAAACACTCCATCCATGCTTTTGTTCCGGCCCTCCG
>NW_006288615.1:6698898-6717836 GCF_000327345.1 Myotis davidii | reverse complement strand
GCATGTACCTGGGTTGTGGGCACATCCCCAGTAGGGGGTGTGTAGGAGGCAGCTGACCGATGTTTCTCTCTCATCGATGTTTCTAGCTCTCTATCTCTCTCCCTTCCTCTCTGTAAAAAATCAATAAAATATATTTTTAAAAAAGAAAGAAGCTCACCCAGGTTCACCCATGCAAACAGGGAGCAGGTGGGGCACAATGGATCCAAGCTGGATCCACAGGGTGGTTCTGGGTGGGTTTCTGTGGAGCTTTGGCAACTACTCCAAGTGTTGATGTAAGAAACGTCCAAACCTATAGATAACTTTTATGAGTTTATTTGAGCCAAAATGATGACAGTTGCTGGGAAGCAAGATCTCAACAGATTGAGACAATTCTTTGAAAAAAATGGCAGTTTTTTAAAAAACATATTTTATTGATTTTTTACAGAGAGGAAGGGAGAGAGATAGAGAGCTAGAAACATCGATGAGAGAGACATCGATCAGCTGCCTCCTGCACATCTCCTACTGGGGATGTGCCCACAACCCAGGTACATGCCCTTGACCGGAATCGAACCTGGGACCTTTCAGTCCGCAGGCCGACGCTCTATCCACTGAGCCAAACCGGTTTCGGCAAAAATGGCAGTTTTACAGCTTATTTTATACGTTAGGATTAAAGGAGAAGACCTAAAGAGGGTTACGTTAACTCCATTAGTGGTAAATTAAGGGATGGGAGAAAGCAAATCGGGGAAATCTCTGGGACTGGAAAAAGTAAAACAGAGAGAAACATAATTCTTTTACGTGAGGGGCGGGTACAGAATCGTTAACTATATGCATTTACAGCACATGGAGATAGATGTATGCGGAAACAGTGAAGAATTCTGTCTCTTGTTCTGCTGGGAAGTTGTGCTCTGAAGGGTCTAGAAAGAGGAGATGACTCTGATAGTTCAAAGACATATAATCTTAGATGCAAAAAGATAATAGATGGGCTCAGTTCAAGTAAAGATTGACCTTTGTCAAGGAAGCTACAGCCTAGGACGTGAACGTGGCCATGATTTCTCTTAGTTCAGACCATCCTGTGCGGTTACTTTCGGTCTCTGGTCTCTGAGTTAGTAGGGACGCCATGCTGGCCTCCCTTGAGCTTGTCAGGTTTAGTATGTGGCCCCTTTCGACCACAATGCCCACTGCCTGTCTGTCCCCCCCTCCCCCAAGGTAATGGCATGAGGGCAGCACTCGGGGCTTCCCCCCCCACCCCCCACGGGCTCCAGCACCCGGTGGCCACACAGTGCACTTTGTTCAAGCGCTGGGCAAGGCACAGCCGAGGAAGGCACCTCCTGCGGTCCTGCCATCTACACCCGGGCACGAGGGAGGCACCTCCTGCGGTCCTGCCATCCACACCCGGACACGATGTTGACCTCTTCTGAGAAGACAGGGGCCTCACCCTGTCTGACTTCACAGAGGGCAGCACCTGCGACAACAAGCAGGTGGACCTGCTCCGCAGCCTGGGGCGGGAGCCGTGGGTGATGTTGGGTCCTGGGGAATCCTGCATCACCCACAGCCTCTGCCGCTAAGCCCCTCAGGCCCTGCCCCAGGGGTGGCTTCCTGTCCCCGATGGGCAAACAGGAAATGCTCTCACTGAAGAAAAAGCCTGGCCTTAGGTGTTCATTGTCCCTTGTGATCCCAACTCTCTACCTGTGGGATGTGGGGGTGATGATAGAGTTTTTTGGGGTGGGGGTGTTTAAGGAAGAAACTACCCCGCCCAGCCTGAAAACGTGTGTCCCCAGGAGCCGTGTGTCCCACTACTCCCTGAGGGCGTCCTTCAAAGCAACTTCGGATCCCAGAGCAGTTCTGTCTTTGTCTGTTTAGCAATGAAAACAATTATCCGTGGAATGAAAGCCATTGGAACGCCATGAGAAACACGGCTAGTGTAACTTTTACTTGGCACAGTATGTGCACACACCTCACCCGCACGCATTCAGCAGTTTGAGGACAATCAGGACATTTGCTCCCAAGTCTTCAGAGGGTGTCAGAGGAAAGCCTCCAAACAGGAAGGACTCCTTGGTGGCTTCTCGCTTCCAGCTGCACAAGGAAGGCTGTCGGGAAGCCTGGTGTGGGACGTGGCAGCCAATTATTAAACACGTGTAATGACGTGTTTGTGTGTGTGGGGCGTGTGCTTCCGTGTTGAGTATTAACATTTTGTTCACTTTCCTTCATTTGGGGAGACTTTATCTGGGACAGAGGTCGCTGAGGGTGGGACTCTCTTGGCTGAAACCTGCGATGGGCCGGGAGAGTGGGGCTCCTTCGCCCAGGAGATGCTGCTCTGGGGAGGGCCACACCTAGCACCTCATCCCTCCTCACAGGCCCCAGGGATGAGCCCAGGGAGGTGGGGGCTCGTCCAGGGACACACAGCCTGGGCTCAGACCGAGGCCACGGCCACATCTTCACAGACACGCAGTCTGCCCTTTAGGGCCCTTCCTATTCTAGCTGGTGTGAGATATGAGCTAGAGGATCAGCTCGAAGGTATTTATTTTGTATTTATTTTTATTTTTAAGTATATTTTTATTCATTTCAGAGATGCAGGGAGAGTGAGAGAGATAGAAACATCAATGATGAGAGAGAATAATTGATGGGCTGCCTCCTGCACACCCCCTCTTGGGGCTCAAGCACACAACCTGGGCATGTGCCCTGGACAGGGATCGAACTGTGACCTCTTGGTTCATAGGTTGATGCTCAACCACTGAGCCATACCAGCCGGGCAAAGTTATTCATTTATTTTTAAAAAATTTTATTGATTTTTAGAGAGAGAGGAAGGGAGAGGAAGAGAGAGAAACATTGATGTGAGAGAGATATAATAATTGGCTGCCTCTGCACACACCCTCCTGGGGATTGAGCCCACAACTCTGAGCAGGAATCGAACTGGCAACTTTTCGGTGCACAGTGATGCCCAACCAACTGGGCCACCCAGGCCAGGGCAGCTCAAAGGTTATTGAGAAAATAAGGCCCTGCCTTTTCCCTAAGAAGCAGGTGCCCCATGTTTGGGATTTCCTTCTGCGGGCAGCTGGGAAAACACGTGTGCCTGGCCATTCTTAAACCCAGAGCCTCCCCCCGCTGGGAGGGGTGGGACTCCACTCGGGCAGCCCAGCGTGGCAGAGGAAAGGGGCTGCTCGTGGCCGGCCTCTCCAGGAGCTCCTTGGAGTCTCGGTCTCCCTGCCGAGAGCTAGGGGTAATGCACACGAGCCCGCGGGCCTGCTCTCGGGTGAGCTGGGTTCACGGTGGGTGCTGTGTGGGGCCATGAGTGAGGCCTGCATGGCTTCTGGGCAGCTGAGCGGTGCAGGTCCCTGGGCTAGGCCATCAGCACCACGTCACGGGGTGTCCTCACACAGGGTCCAGGCCGTGGGGGCCATGGCAGAGCATGTTCTGAGCCCAGGCCAGACCCAGCTGTGCGTCTGTTCAGCAAGCCAGGTCCTTGCATGGCCATCTGGAGCAAAGGTTGTGTGTGGCTTTGAGGAGCCACACCTAGGCCCTCCCAGACTCAATTTGCTGGTCTGTAAAGTGGGCATGATAACAGCTGGTGGTCCAGAACCCTCGTCTGGGGACCACTCATAAATGAGGTGTGAGCGGACACAGCCAAGGCCAGGAGGAAGGAGGTGGCAATGATCTCCCCCAGCACAGAGGCCGGATGCTTGGGGAGCCCCTTCTGGGATTCTGGCCACAGGGGCACGAGGCACGCTGCTCTCGGGGTCAGATGCCATTTGGGCTAACCTGCACCCTGGGACGGTGAGGCTCAGACTCTGCCCCCTTGGTGACACCGGAAATGTGTGGGGACAGAGAGACCCAATTCGAGGCACACGTGATCCTCAGGATGTTTGTGTGACATCATTTCCACCTGACAGAGGGGGGCTGTGGCTGCCTGAAGCCGGCACTGAGGACCGGAGCTGTTGCCATGTGAAAACAGAGATTTTCCCAAACAGTGAACAATCCTGGTGATGTCACAGGGCTGCAGAGGACCCAAATCAAATCAGTTCTGGTGCTGGGCAGCGCCTGTAACTCTATCTGAGGTGACGACACAGCCTGGCCCGGGGCAGGAGAGTTGGGAGGGCGGGGGCCTCCAGGTGGGCCTCCTTGTGTCTCTGGGGTCACGTATCTAAAACCACGCCTGTCAGAGGTGGCTAGGGCTTAGCAAAGAATCACCCAACCAGACGACCCCAGAAACAGGGTTTCAATGGCACTAGATGCCCCTCCCCCCAGCAGCCCACGGGGCCACAGTGGGGGCAACACGGGGGGGTGAACAGATCCCAAGGCGGGGTGCTGAGCGAGGGGCCTTCCCCACACTCCTCCGGGCCTGGCTGAAACCTAATCCTCATTCTTGGCCTCATGTCACGGCCTCAGCCCTGGCGGTCCGGCGGCCTGACGCAGTCAAGCTGTTTCCGCTCTCTTCTCTTCCTCCAAGGGAGGACTTTGTGGGTGAAGTCATGGGAATAAGAGCTCCCTTTGCCCCCCAAACGGTGGGAGCCTGAAGCCGACTTGCTGTGTGGCCTCCCTCCTGGTGTCCAGGCAGCCGACCGCTGTGTTTGCCAGAGCCGTCCCCGCAGGTGACATCACCTAATTCTCAGATCCTGTGAGTGTCCCCTTGCTCAGATGAGGACACCGAGGCCCAAGTCTGCACTGGCCCAAGGTCCCAACGCCACCCAGTGAAACCTCGTCCAGGTCCGGCCCCACACCTTGAGGTCAGACTCAGCTAATCCAGACTCAGCTAAGTCAGTGCACCTTGACTCAGTTCCCGCTGCTGTCAGGTGCAAGGTCAGCTGCTAGGAGCCAGCCCCTGCCGGACAGGTCCTCGGGCGCGCCTTCCTTTTCCACATCTGCCTAGTGTGTCCCTTGAGTTATTCTCTGCAAATGTTATTGTGATAGGCAGTTGGATTGATATGGACTGAGTGAGGACAATGAGCTGAGAAGGTCACCAGGGCAGAAAGCCCCAGGTGCCTAGCAAGGGGCAAGACTGGGAAAACGAGAACCTCGTCCCCAGGTAACCTTCCCTCCCCCAGCATATCGCTGTCATGCGGTTTAGACCCCTGACCTTTCATATCGCTGTCATGCGGTTTAGACCCCTGACCTTTTCCTCCCTAGAGATAACATCTGGGCCTCAGCTGTATTTCAGCTCCAGGATGGGAAAAGCAGCAAAACCAGACAGGCTACACCTTGGCTGCCTCAGGACCAGCTGCACTGACTGATGACCCCCTGCCCTGGGGGCTGATCGATCAGAGGAGACCATGACCCTGAAAGGACACACCTGGGAAGCTGATGAATATTCTATTGAGACCCTCCCCGGAGACCTCCCCTAAGATTCCCACCTGCAAGATTCCCTCTGTGCCAAGGGGAGCACACCAGTGCCTCTTCCTTCCCCCTTCTTCCCTGGACGGGAACCCATGAGACCTGCAACCAGGGGAGCAATGGGCATTGGCAGCTCACCCCAGGATTATCCCCAACCTGTCTCCCAGCCCCTCTTTCCTCTGACCTCCCCGGGAGCCACAGCAGCCCGGCCAGGCTCTCTGTGGCTTCTTCTGTGCTAGACCCGTCCTTGTTTCCCTTCCCCAGCTTTCATAAACGTTCCACCTAAGTGTGCGTTTGCTGCGGCAATAACTTCTTCCTTCCTTTGCTGCACTTTGTCTCTTGACGGAAATCTTTCCTTCAGGACAGGAAATGAGGTCTCATCGTCTCACCGGTAACATTATCATGCTTCTAATAGATTAATTTAAAAAATTACACTTTAGTTCACCTTTCAATTTAATGCAAAAGGGTAGATATCCATGACTATAGTTACCATTTTGGCAAGAATCAAATTATTATTTTTTTTTTATTTATCAGAGAATGAGTCATATTTAAAAAATATATTTTTATTGATTTCAGAGAGGGAGAGAGAGAGAAACATCAATGATGATAAAGAATCATTGATAGGCTGCCTCCTGTACGCCCCCTACTGAGGATTGAGCCGGCAACCCAGGCATGTGCCCTGACAGGGAATCAAACCATGACCTCTTGGTTCATAGGTTGATGCTCAACCCCTGAGCCACACCAGCCAGGCAAGAATCAAATTCTTAGATGTGATCGTGGCTCACCTGGGAACCGAAGGGAGCTGAGCCCAAGTTGGCCGTGACCAGAATCACTCCAGCCCCTGGTCCCGAGAAGCCCTGGGGCAGTCCATCCGCTTTGAGGGAGCCCCATGGGCTCCTGGTGTTCATTCCACACAGGGGAGAACTGGCTCCACGACAGCCTCAGCACAGTCCATGTCAGGCTTCACTCATCAGCTCCATGCCCGGCCGCCCTCTGTGCCTGGTGCTGGGGCTCAGGAGAACCCACAGCAGCCACGCTCTGCTTCAGGTGAGTGCCCCGCACGGGGAGCGATGAGGAGTGACACAGCCCGGGAGCGGGAGCATCCTCACCTCGTCTGTGCTCGGACCACCCACTCGTGAGCCGCTCACAGGTTCCAGCTCAGTACAGTCATCCTCACCTAACGTCTCTGACGGTTCCAGGACTTCACTAACATAGACAAGAGGCAAGTTCGCACGGCATCTCATCAACACTGTAACGGAATGACACTGAATGAAACCTTATTCAAAACCTGCTGCCCAGCTGGTGTGGCTCAATGGTTGAGTGGTGACCTATGAACCAGGAGATCATGGTTTGATTCCCGGTCGGGGTATATGCCCTGATTGCAGGCTTGGTCCCCAGCAGGGGGTGTGCAGGAGGCTGATCTGTGATTCTCTCTCATCATGGATGTTTCTCTCTCTCTCTTTCTCTCTCTCTCTCTCTCTCTCTCTCTTTTCATTCCTCTCTGAAATCAAAGAAAAGATTTATTTTTTTTTAAAGAACCTGTTGTAGTCAGTTTCCACTGGGCCAACTGGTTGATCTACCAAGTGGAGCAGTGCTTGGAATTGACTACAGCGAACTGTCATGTGACCAGTTCACTTAATTACAAACATTTTCATGGGAGTGTCAACTGCCTGATTCTAGCAATCACTGTCCCTGCCTAGTCCAGGGAAGATGCTCAGTAAAAGGGTCCTGTCTGGGATGTCCTAGAAAACCCGTCAGGTGGAAGTGGTTGGAAACATCCCCAGGCCCTGACTCACCTGGAACCTTAAGGGAGCTGAGCCCAAGTAGGCTATGCTGAGCCTGGCTACGGAGGACATCGTGTGGTCACTGAAGACTGGGGTCCGCTGGGCGGGTGGTGGTGCCTCAGTTTACCCAACGTTGTCTGTGGGAAAGACAGCACGCACGCACCTGGCGGACATGAGCACCCTCGTGCTTGGGACTTGGTTTCCCCACCTCACCCTCGTGGGCCTGAGAATTTGGTGGGCTTTTGCACGTGTTCCAAGGTTGTCCACCCCCCTTTCTGGAAGTCCAGTAGCCCCAAACCTTGTATCCATCCCTGGGACTTCGATACGGGAAGAGGATGGCTTGGCCTGTTCTGTGGTATTCCTTGTGTGAATCACACCTGTCCCGTTACACGAGCACCTGGTGAGGGTGTGCTGGTATGCTACAAAGCTTCCACGGCCCGAGGCACCCTGTCCACCCTCCCCCGCCTGCTGGCCGCTACGCACAGTGTCAGTGGCCTGTCTTCCCTCTGATTCTGGTTGGGTTTGGTCAGGGGAGCGCTATGGAGAGACTGGGGGGCAAACATGGGAGTGAGGTTGGGTCCCTATTTTGCCACTTCCTCCCGCTGGGCTGCAGGTGGCAGTGGGCAGTGGTGTGTTCCTTTAGCAAAGGCCCAGCTCCTGGCAGCCCTCTCTGCCCTTGTCCCTGGGGCAGAGGGTGGTGACAGCTCGGCTAGCCTGGGAGGCTTTCCAGCTCTTGCCCACACCTGGGAATGGCCCTTCATTAACCCTCTCCCATCGCTCAATTTGAGGTGTCACATGTTTCCTCCAGGGACCCTGAAGGACATAATTGGTCTGATCCAGCCCCCAAATAGGGCAGCTGAGCCAATCAGGAGAGGGGCTCCCACCCCGGGTATTACCCCCACTGCTGAGTGTGTGCAGGAGCAGAAAGCAAGTCCAATTCCAGGACACCCGCCCTCACACACCCGTCTGCGATCAAAGCAAGTCCACTTCGACCTGAGTCCTGGTTTTGAGACAGCGCTTGGCTGAGCACCTTCAATAACTAGAAAATGTTTCACAGAATTTTCACAGAGAGATTCCAGGGTCCCGGAAACCTTCACCCTCATCTTCACCCACTCCGACAGCTGGATAGGGGTCCTGGGTCTGGGGCTGGTGTTCCTTTGGGAGCAGACTCCCAGGAGGCCCCTCGGTGTCTGGGGCCTGAGGGCAAACTCATTCTCCGCAAGAAATGGGCATGAGGGGTCAGGTCTGGGAGCAAAGTGGGTCTGATCCACGAAGCTGGGGGCCCAGGGACCCTCCCTCAGAACCAGGATGCTGGGGGCACCTCTGGTCCCCAGTGGGGTTCAAGGAGGAGCCCGTGGGTTGGCCCTGGAGAGGAACCCCAGGCCAGAGGGAGAGATTCTGGAACTACCAGGGCCTCAGCCAGGCTGTCTGGGGCTGGAGCAAGCTGGGCCCAGGACCCAGACCTGCCGGCCTGTGACCCTGACAGAGCCAGAAACGAAGCTGGCGGGCTACTCAGCACCCAGGGAGAGCCCGTCACTGCCCCCTTGGTGACAGGCCGCACTCAGGATAAGAAGGAGCAGGGGCCTGACCCTGGCTCTGCTATGTGCTGGTAGGAGGAGCCCGCCAGGCGCTGCCTTGCTCTGGAGGCTGGCAGGCAGGCCACAAACGTGCCTGAGAGGCTCCCCAGACGTCCCTACAGGATCCCTGCCCCTGGGCCCCACTCCCTGCTCCCACCCCACATGGCCTCCTGCTGGGGACTTCCATTCTGAGGAAGAGCCTTTGGATGCAAACCACCCCAAGAAATAGAAATCCTGGCCAGAGAGCACCCCTCCTGCTCACCCCGAGAAGGCTTCGCTGACCTCCCCGGAGCCCCTGTGCAGGGAGAGGACCCCCTCTCCTGTCCGCCACACACGACTCCTTCCTCCAGTGCCTGAGTGGGTGCTGCCCTCCCAGGGGCACGGCACAGAAAAGCTGAGCGGGGTCCTCCTCTGTCCCCAGAAGCAGCCTTTGGGGAAACAGGTGCCAACAAGCAGAGGCCGAGAAGTGGGGCGGGGGGGGCAAGCCAGCAGCCACCTGAGCTGCCAGTGGGCCCTGGAGCTGGAGCTGCTGGCTGTGGTCACACAGCTGGGGGTCAGGCTGCCCACCCTCCCCAGTGGCTCCAGCGCCCGGGCCACTCTGTCACCCCTCGTTTGTGCATCTTCCTCTCCAGGGCCAGCCCATTGAGTTCTCACAATGCTTCCCGGACCCTAGCTCCTTCCTCTGAGGTCTCAGACACCCCCGTGGGCCGGGGAGCTGCTTCTCCCTCTCTTTGGGCGTCAGAGTCGCAGCCGCGGCCACGGGTTAGCTCAGAGTTGGTGTGGTGGCCGCGGAGACCAAAACCATGTCCCTCAGATGTCCCTGATGCCCTGAGCCCAGCCCCCGCTGAGTGAACAAACAAGCAAAACTAAACGGGGCGCTCCCATGGGGGGTCAGCTGGCTGCCTCTGGGGGTGCCGGGGAGCCGCTCAGTGCTCCTGGACAGGGCTGAAGGGCTGGGTCCACTTGGAGACGTCCAGGAAGACGGTGGAGGCGCAGTGGTAGAGCCAGAGGCGGGGCAGGGCGCCGTGGCGGACCCAGGCGTCCCTCCTAGGGTCGTAGGCCTCCATCTCCACATGGTAGTCACCGTCCATGCCCTGCCAGCGGCCACCCGTCAAGTACAGTGCGTCACCCAGCGGCACCAGCGCGCCATTCTCGTGCAGGCTGTGCAGGGACTGCACCTGTGGGTGGTCAGTGGTCAGTGTCCAGTGGGTGGCCAGGGTGTGGTGACCAAGGGATGTGCAGAGAGGATGCCAGCACCCCGCCCAACGTCCCGCCCAGGGCACCCGCACACCTGGGACCTGGGATGTCACTCTGGCTCCCTGTGACGCTCTTTCCCCTCCAGCTCCTTCTTGTGGGGAGACCCCACTACCCACCTCCCTCCGCCTCCCAGCCCAGGATGATGTTTCCAGCCCCCTTGTTCTCCCCGGGGCCCAAATCTGCTGATTTCTGGAAGCTGGGGTGAGGGGGCGGGGAGTCCTGAGCCTGGAGCTGCCTCCAGGGTGAGGTCTGGCTGAGCCTTTGATTCTGAGCTGCTCTCTTGAAGGGGACAGATGTGGCCTCAGCCTCAAACACATGTGTGGGGCCACGTGCTCCATGGGCCCTTCACTCGGCCCCTGCACCCCTGGCCTTGACCCATGGCTTCAGGAGTGTCCTGGGTAGGGGTGTGGGTCAGGGCCAGCAGCTGCCTAAGGTTCAAGAGAGATGTGGGCGCTCCTGGAAGAGCCCGGATGGCAGTAAGGACAGGTTTGTCTGTGGCCTGCACCTGAAGGCAGTATGGGCCTGGAGAGGGCAAGTGCAGCTACATGGCTGGGACCCTGCCCAGAGCAGTGGCGTGAGCCGAGGCCCAGTTGAGCGGGCCCGGGAAGAAAAGCCCTGCCTGGCAGCGTGTGCCCTGCACCTGCTGTGCCACCGTAATGGGGCCTCTGGTCAGCTGAGCACTGACGCCAGGGGACAGCTATGGGCAGTGGGATCGCGGAGGCCCTGTGTGGCCCAGCCTGGGGCGGCTGCAGGAGGCAGAGCCACCTCCTGGGGCTTCAGGGACTGGGAATCTCAGGGCAGGTGGAGGGCCCAGCACTGACGAGTGCTGAGGCCACGGCGGGCTCCGGGCACTGCCCTCCTTCTCCAGAAGAAACAGGAGAAGGGTCAGGGCTCTGGTGCCCCCGAGGGTGAGTCTCCAGATGCCCACTTCCCACTCCCTGCCCTGGGCCAGTGGCAGAAGAGAAGGGGGTGCTAAGAAGCTGGCTGCTCCCATCCACCCACAGCTCAGGAACCTGCACCCTGGCTTGACTACCTCTGTGGACGGAGACTCCCTCCCTCTTGGGCCTGGCCCTCAGTGTGGCTGAAGCACTTCTGGCTGAGCCTGGTTTTGCGCCCAACAAGGAGGACAGGCCGCCCCATGCTGGGGTCAGAGCACTCAGAGTGGCCAGTACCCCACCCCACCCCCCGGCCTTGGCTCTCCCACCTCACGGTCTCAGCCCAGGCGCTGGGTCTCATCTCCCCTTCACTGCCCTCCCTGGAGGGGACACGCCCAGGACCCACTGTCCACAGGCCTGCTCTCTGTGGTGTCCGGGTTCCTGGGGGTGGGAGTCACACTGGGAGGCAAGGCTGAGGCCCACCTTCTGCCACAGGTTGGCCCCGGGGTCGTACACATAGACCTTCTTGGTGTTGTCGCCGACCAGGTAGAGCGCCCCCTGCAGAGCCGCACAGCGAGGCGAGGACAGATACTTGGGGAGGAAGGGCGAGGCGATCATACTCCAGGCTTCTGTGGGGACACAGGGTCTGAGGCTCCTCCAAGTCAGCACCCCCTTCTGAGCTGGGGAGTGAGCCCTTGCAAGGGAGGTGGGGTCCACAGACCCGAGCCCACTGCTCGCACCTCACTTTCTCTGGACAGGTGGAGGGTGTGGGGGGCTTGCGGGAGGGGCTCAGGGGCAGGAGGCCCTCAGAGCCTCATCCTCAGGTCCTGAGCAGGGCCGTGGTCTGCGGCCACCCCACCCTCACCGTCCCTGGGTTTCGCCTCCCTCTTGCCCCGTCCCCTTGGTCTGGGAACCTGGGGTCCCACCTGACCCTGGGGCCAGCTGGTCTCCTGTGGGACCCTCACACGCATCCTGCAGAATGGGTCCTAAGAACATGTCCACTGACCAGGGGACAGAACAGAGGGCAAGAGATTGGGCTGGAAGGGCCACCGAGCCAGAGGCAGCCCAGCTGGAGCCAAACTCTGTCCCAAAGCGCAGAGACCGAGCTGCTGCCACTGGGCCTGGTGGGTCCAGGCCACTGCTCCCGGCCATGAGGCCAGTTCCAGGCAGATGCAGCCACCAGACAGCTTCCCAGATCTGGGGCTGGGCTTCCCTGTCACTGCCCTGGGGCACTCCGCCCCCAGCCCCCTGACGGCTCGTCGGGTGGGGCTGTTGCTCTGTGCAGGTGACCCCTCGTTTCCCCTCTGGGCCCCTTGTGTCCGCTGGGTTCCCCACCTGTGACGGGGTTGTAGCACTGCAGGGCCAGCGCGTTGTACTTGCAGGCGCTGGAGCCCACCAGGTAGAGCCGGCCCTGGCAGCTGGCCGCGGAGAAGTTACTGACGTACTTCAGGGCCGGGCTGACAGGCGTCCAGGTGTCTGTGTAGGGGTCGTAGCTCTCCACCTCCACTATGTCCAGGGTGGTGCCTGTGAGGGCGGGACAGGGCTGCAGGGGGCGGGGCCAAGGGCAGGTTCCTGGAAATGCAGGGCCTGGGCTTTGTAGAAAGGCAGGGACCATCCTGCTGCCCCAGGAGGGGAAGGGAGTGGGAGGCATGGCCTCATAGGCAGATGCCTTTCCTCCATCTCAGAGGGAAGTGAGGTCCGAGAGGTGAGGGTACCTGCTCAAGGCCACATGACCAAGAAGTGGCATGGGAGGTGGGCACCTGTAGGCAGGAATTCCTCCCTCCAGGATGGTAACGGGGCCTCGCAGTAAAGCCCAGCCGCTCCCAACCCCTCAGAGCCCAGCACAGGGGAGGGGTGCTGGTGGGAGCCCCCAGGAGGCTGGCCCCCAGGCCTCTCATCGTGGGGGCTGTAGGTAGCTAGACGGTCCATCCTTGCTGCTTGACACAGTCGCTGCAGGGAAGAAACATCTGCACAGCATATGTTTCAAGGGACCTGGCGTATATAGCATACTGTTCTTAATATGTTTGCTCCCCTTAGCACTATGTGTTTTAACGAAGGTCACCTCTCCGAGAAAGGTTGTTTCCCCAGGTAGGGATTTTCCCCCTGAAGTTAGGGAGGGAATAAAACCCCTTAACTAAGTACCTAGAGACTTTTAGGATTAACTAGAGACAGAACCTAGCGAGAGAACCTGGCTGAAGATCCTAGAGACAGAACCTGGCTACGGAACCTGGATAGAACATGGCAAGAGAACCTGACTAGAACCTGGTGACCAAACCTGGCTGGAGAACCTAGACAGAACCTGGCTGCAAAACCTAGCAAGAGACAATAAACACCAGAACTTGGCTGGAGATCCAGACCAGAACTTGGCTGGAGATCCTGGCTAGAGATCCTGGAGAACCTGGAGAACCTGGCTGGAGAACCTAGTGAGAGAGCCGAACCAGAACTTGGCTAGAGATCCTGGCTAGGCTGCTGATCAACTGAATGCTCTCTCCATGTCATTCCTTCTTTGCCGACTCCGTCCACACCTTTGGGGACCCCTGGACCTGCTGGGGTTGGACCCCAGCACCCCTGGCAGAGCCTGGGGGTGGTGATGACTGGGCTCTGCGCTGGGTGGCAGGGCCAGCCTGGGGACCCCGAGTTCCTGGGGCTCGGGACCTGTGCCTGCCCTCTGCTCTTGGGCTGAGCATGACAAGCTCTGAGGGACGAGGGGCTGGCCAGCACAGGAGGAATTAGGAGTGGCCTCGGGGCCAGTGGGTCCCCTACAGAGGCCTTGGGAAACTTGCTCAACAAATGCATTTTGTTTTTCAATATTCATCCAACCACACGTGTCTCCGGGGTGACTCTGAGGGGGCTCTGGGAGGAAGGAGTGAAGGTGGGTTCCCATCCTCAGGCTGGGTATGGTGGGGCAACGGTGACAGCAAAGGGACCCATTGCGGATCCCCGTATCCCAGGGACTTCACTGAGGAGGGGACCCTGAGCTGAGTTTCTGGGATGGGAGTAGCTCTCTCTGCTGGCAGCTGGAAGCCAGCCCCTCAAGGGTCTCCTTCTGGGGACTGATTCGTCCTGTTTCCTGGGTCCCTGGAGTGCATCAGAGTCACCCAGCGCTGGCTACCGCAGGCCTGAGCCTCATTCCAGGATGTCCAGGGGCACAGCCCAGGGGGAATTCTGCTGCCTAGCCTGCCCGGAAGCCCTGGCATGGGTCCTGATTACCCCAGACGGTGAGCTCCTGGAGGCAGGCACGGGGGCAGTGCCCTGGTCATCCCTGGGGCCAGCATGGGGGCTCTCTGGTCCCCAGTGAGGGCATGGGGGTGGGGAGCCACTGTTGCAGGATTGAGAGGCCGCCAGGCTGCAGAGAGGTGGGGAGGGGCTCAGAGGAGCAGGAGGCAGCCGGGGGCGATGGGGCGGGGAGCCTTACCGCCGATGACATAGATCTCCCCGTTGAGCGCCGAGCTGGCGTGGTTTGTGCGGGCCTTCAGCATGGGCGCCACTGGCCTCCAGGCTGCCTCCTTCATGGGGAAGCACCAGGCCTGGGTGGTTGACCAGGTGTCTGTCTTGGTGCCCCGAGAGCCACCTGCCAGGAAAGGTTCTGTCCCTTAGGTGCCCGTCAGCCTGGGGTCTCTGAGCCCGTGGGGACTGGGCATCCAGGGTCCTGCTCCCTCTTCCCAGGCCAGGCCTCTGTGCTGCCGGACCCCAGGCTGGGTGGGACCACAGCGGCACAGCTAGCTGGGTGGCTCGGACAGGTCCCTCTTGCTCCACAAATAACGGCGGCAAGACCAGTGGTTCAAACCCCCACCCTGGAAGCTCTGAGACATGAGAGGCAGTGACCCCTCCCCCTCACACGGTTCCGCCTTGGGAGGACCCGGCTGCGGAGCGTGGCAAGGCCACCTGGGTCCACGTCAGGCAGGGACTGTTCCCTGCACCCACGTGTGGCCCCGTGGCCCTAAAATGTTCTCGTTTTCACCCCATGAAAAGCTCTGGAAGAGTCTTGACTAAACTGTGGGATCCCACCAAGCGAAGGGGAGCCCCGTCTGCCCACCTGTGACGTAGACGCTGTTGTTCAGCGCAGCCAGGGAGAAGCCCCACTTGTGGAAGTCGGGGAAGTCGGGGAGCGGCGTCCACCTCTCTGGCAGGAGGAGAGGCAGGGTCAGCATGCAGAGCTCCCTGCTGGGCCTCCCCCTCACATCTCCTCTGCTCCGTGGTGCAGAGCCGTCCCCTCACCAGCAAAGGGGTAAGGGGGTCTCCGCTGCCGCAAAAGTGGGGGCCACCCCAGTGGGGCGGGGTCCGAGGCGGCCCTGGTGCTCCATGGGCATTGCCAGGCCCGGCTCCTGGTGGCCCCCTGGAGCCTGGCACCTGGACAGTCATAGCACGGCCCCAGGGCGAGCCGAGAGGCGGCCAGGCTCCAGAGGCTGCTCTCACACGACCCTGCAGTTGACCCCACTGACCCCAAATGGGCCTTTTAGTCTGGTTCCACCTCAGTCAGAGGGGTGATGAGTTAAAGGGCCTGTTCTCTAGTTGCTAGAGGGTTATAACAGAAACATCATTCATTCCCGAATTCCTCATGCATTTTCCCTGAGCCCCTTCTGTGCTCACGTGAGCCAGGGGCATGCAGGGGACCACACGTGGGCCTGCAATGGGCAGAGTGGTCCACACCCAGCTCTCATGCACCGGCTGTGTGGCCTGGGGAAGCCTGGCCTCAGTTTCTTCATCTGTGGAATGGGGATGATTCCCAGCTCCCAGGGATGTGGGACAACATGAGATGCCGTGTGTCTGTCACACAGCAACTGCTCAGCCAAAGGTAGCTTTTAGGACAGAGGAAGGCACCCGAGTCAGACCTGCCTGCGTGGAGCTACATGAGGTCAGCTGAGGCAAGGAATGCTTTGAGAAGATAAAAATGAGACAGTAAAGGTGGGAATATTTAAGTCCTCTAAGTGGACACATTTGGGGTTTTTAGAGAAAGCTGTGGGAGAGACACAACCTTGGGGATGTCCCTTGGAAAAGTCTGTTTATTGTTGACAACAGTTTTCAAAACACGCAGAACTTCGGGCCTTGCTGGGCAGGGGCTGTGTGCCCTCCTGACTCATGTCTGTGCCACCCCATGGGGATTGCCCAGGAGTCAGTCACCAGGCCTTTGCCTGCCAGCATCCCCCCTGCACCCTCCCAGTGGGATCCGAGGGACAGCTGCTTCGGGGCTGAGCCAGCCGAGCTCATTTTCTGATGTCAGGCCTGAAATCCCCTCTCATCAGCCCCTGACCTAGGACAGCCAGCCCCAAGCCTGCCAGCCACTGACGCCATGGGGGTGTCTGGGGACCTGCCCAGCAGCCCCAGGACACCAGCCAGCCTGCATCAGTGTTGCCCAAAGACCTGCCTGGGCCAATGTGCCCTCCCCATCCCCCGCAGGAGAGGCATATCCAAAGGGCAGGGCTGGCCCCTGTGCAAAGGAGCCCATTTCACAGATGAGGAAACCGAGACTCAGGGCGGTAAAGTGACCTGCTCAAAGGCTGCAATTAGAATCCCATTCGGGCAGATCCAGAACCTGAGTGCTCACCCCCCAGGCTGCCTGCACCCAACCCTGAGGCCATAGGGGCACTGAAGGCACAGGGCACCAAGAGGAAGCAGCTGCCAGGTCACCCATCCCATACCGTGTGGTCTGGGCAGCAGAACCCCTTATTGGGGTCCCATGGCCTAAAAGACAAAACCGAGGGCTTTGGCTGAAGGGAGAGGGACTTGCAGTGCCCCCCACTGTCAGCTTCCCCTCCCCCAGTCTCGCCCACAGCCCCCTGAGGCCCAGGCACACCCAGGATGGGCCTGTTGTCTGTGCACCTCACAAGGGCTCCTATCAGTGGCAGGCGGAGCTCTGGACGCTGGAGTACTCACTGGCTTTGGTGTTGTAGAAAGCGAAGTTCTCGAGATGGGGGGCGGGCTCCTCAGCGCCCTCCTCAGCCTCCTCCAGGGCCCGGCCGCCCACCACCACCAGGACCTCCTCCAGCTGCTGGGGCAGGGCAGGCAGTGCCTGTGGGCCAGGAGGGTGCAGTCAGAGGGAAGGGTGGCCGCTGTCCCTGCGCTGGCAGGCCTTGGCGTTGTTTTCTGAGGCAGGTAGTAGCCTTGACATTTGGGGACAGGGGTCCACAGGTGTGCTTCCTTGTTGGTGCACATGTGTGGGTGGGTAAGGTTCAGTGTGTAGGCCTCTGTGTGTGCCCATGTATGTGTGTGTGCCCATGTGTGTACTGTGCCCATGTGTGTGTGTGTGTGTGCCCATGTGTGTGGTGACTGCATCAAAGCACAGAACAGCGAGAGGTAGGGCAGCTGCCCCTGTGCCCTGAGCATGAGAGCAGCTCTCCTTCCAGTGGCCACCACGCACCTGCCAGAGGTGTTCCTGCACCCACCTTTGGAACTGACCCCAGACTGTCCCCAAACCCCCACATAAGCCTCCCCCTGCGCCTGGAGCCCTGCTCTCCTGGGCCTGCATGTGCACACCCAACTTGGATGGCCCTGGCAGGTGAGAAACGCTGAAATGGCCCCACCCTAGTTGGTAAGTAGCCACTGTCCAGAGCTCCCAGGACCTAAGGGTCCCACTGGCTCTCTGGCCCCTCCTATGGATGCCCGCACCTCCCTCCACCAGCAATTACAAGATGACTACCTCACGGGGCAGGGCCCCCAGCTGGCTCGACCCCAGGGCGGCCTTTGTGCCTGGCGGTAAGGCCACCTCGCACCTCATCCCTGGCCTGAGCACGGTTTTGTCTCCAGACTTGGTTGCTGAGGCATCCTCTGGAGCAAGGCCTGAGCAAGCAGCAGGCGGACTTGTCGGCTCCCTGTCCCAGCCACACCCTGGCCTGTCACTTCATCAGGACCTGCCCTGCCTGCCAGCCCCACTGCCAGCAGGATAGGAAATTGCAGCCATGAAAGCTCGAGCAGCTTCCTAGGGGGCAGGTGGTAGCCGGCTGCCATGCCTGCCTGTGTCCTGTTCCCCTTCTCCTTACATTTGACACCCATGGGCACAATCTGTACTTGGGGGTGAGTGGTGCACTCTCCATCCCCATGCAGGTGGAGTGTCTGAGCTTCCCCTCCCTGCTCCCCTTCCCCACTCACCCCATCATGGCCCTGGGACAGGGCTGCTTGACACGCCTCTGACTCCAGGATGAGTGGCTCCGTGGCCAGCAGCTGCTGCACGCAGGGCCTGGGCACGGCATCCAGGCGCACCAAGCTGAGCAGCTCAGGCAGGTGGGCGGCCCGGGCCTGTGGGTCGTGGCGCACCCAGCGCAGCAGGGCCTCCAGCCGGCTTTGTTCTGGCTGCACCTGCAACAGGTCGCTGGCCAGGCAGGTGGCCAGCCGGTCTTGGGACAGCTGCAGGAACTCGTCCTCCTGTGCCACCGCCTCAAAGTTCTCCCGTAGGAAGGCCCAGGCCTTGGCCACCACGCCCAGCAGCCCCTGCTGCTCCCCGAACTCACAGATGCCCAGGCAGTTGGTGGCGTCCAGCTGCTGCTGCAGGTACCGGCCGCAGACTAGGCCGCGGTGGCAAGGCAGCTCCCGGCCGCCCACCAGCAGCGTGACGTCGGCCAGTTTGGGCTGAGAGCGCAGCCGCTGCAGCCCGTCCAGCATGTCCTGGGCGTGCGAGGGCAGGTGGAAGTCCAGGTCGTCCACGTTCCGAACCATGACTGCGGAGCCAACTCGGCCAGCCCCCGGAAGAAGCTCCTGGGGCGAGAAGGAAGCGGGTGAGCGGGGGCGGGTGGTCTCATTCACACCAGCCCTTCCCACCCTCCACCAGCCTGGGCTGAGCACTCAGCGGCTTCCCCTGCTCCCCGATCTGCTGGGGAGGGCGTTGGGGACATGGAGAGGCTTCCTGCCCTGCTCTCCCTGGCCACACGGAGCCTCGCCCGGCTACGACCCTGCTGGTGTCCCGGGGGAGCCATGACTGTCTCTGGCCCCAGCTTCCTCATCTGCAGATGGAGAGGCTGATGGTGGAGGAGTTGTGTGATCGGTCTCTGCAGCAGCTCCCGCTGACAGGCCCCCGTGCGCTTGGCCACATCCCAAGGGTGGCTCACACCTTCGCCACACAGACCTGCCTGTGGGGTGCATGCTCTTAGCGTCCCTTTTGCAGATGAGGAAACTGAGGCACAGAGTAGCACTTGTTTATGGTCACACCA
>NW_006288615.1:6694838-6698855 GCF_000327345.1 Myotis davidii | reverse complement strand
CCTGCTGAGCCCCCAGGTTCCCGCCATCTCTGGGTATAGGTTGGTAAAGACAAACCCAGGTGAACTTCCTGGAGTGGGATGTCACAGCCCAGTGTTCATTTCGTCTGAGTCAGCAAATCCGCTTCTGGGCTTACTTAGTTATGCGCATGTTGATTTATGGTCTTCTGATATTTAACTCTAAGAAAGCCTCCCCAGAGAAGGAAACAGTTTGCATGGAGGCTTTTGCCGGGAGTTACCCACAGCTGCAAGGAGCTGCACCCCAGAGAAACAGTCTGTCCACCAGGGGGCGCCTTCCGCAGCCGTCGTCCCTGGGGACAAAGCCCCAGAAACAGAAGCTGGGAACTGTGCAGGCCCCTGGGGTGGGGAGGCCTTGCTGAGCTGACGGTCCCTCCCCTCCCCGCTGGTGCCCATTCCCATCCTCCAGAGCAGGGACGGACCCAGGAAACCCACCTGGGGTCCTGAGCACCTTCTTGGGCTCATGCCGGGACAGGACCGGTCAGCGGGCCCTGCCTGATACCCCCGCCCCCCCAACCCGCAGGAAGGCCCCCTGGCTGGTGATGGAAGCTCTGCCCTCTGAAGGGGGTGAGCTGGAGATTAGTGGGCCAGCCCTCTTGGGCTCATGCCGGGACAGGACCGGTCAGCGGGCCCTGCCTGATACCCCCGCCCCCCCCAACTCCCAGAGAGGCCCTCTGGCTGGTGATGGCAGCTCTGCCCTCTGAAGGGGGTGAGCTGTCCCCAGGCCTTGCATTCCCGTCATTGTTGGGTTCCTTTGGCCCACTGCTACCATGACAGGCCCGGGGGCGGGAGTGCCCAACCACATTCCTGTGGGGCCAGAGCATGGTCTGCTGACACCTGCCACCCGGCAGTAACAGCTCAGGGTGGGGCTTCTGGAGGGTCCCAGCGCCTCAACCGGTGCCTGTCCGGGCCAGGGGTGAGGTGGGCTGAGCAGGCAGGGCAGCAAAGGAAGGGCCTTAATCCAGCTCCAGCCGAATGCGGGGCGCTGTGGCCCTGGCTGCAGTTGGAGTGTGGTCCAGCCTCCCCCTTGCTGGGCACAGAGGGAAGTCTGAGTCCCCACCCCACCCTGAGGGCCGGGCTTGACCATGATCTGGAGTCTCTCAAAGTGCCCAGCACTGTGAGTGCCAAGCCCACGGATGTTGCCACTGTAACCCACTATCTCCCAGTCCCCCTCCCCTTCTGCCCGCCCGTTCCAGAGGCCCCGGACCTACCTCTCAGTGGGCTCCTGCACCCCGTTGCTGAGGACTCAGCCGGAGAACAGGACTGGCCAGCTGGCCGAGGGGCATGGAGGGCCTGCTGGGCTGAGTGGCCACGTGGGGCCGAAAGGGTATTTTTAGCCTCTGCCTGCATTGGGAGGGGCGGAGGGATGGGCCGGTGGGGGGAGGAGATCAGTGTGGTCTCCGCCTGGGCTGTCCGCTCTGAAAGCCCAAAGGAGCCTCATCATGGCAGCAAGGCCGAGGCCCCTGGGACCAGGGGGGACGGAGAGCAGGACACATTCCAGGAGGGGTGAGTCTGGGTTTCAGCCCTCCCTGTGGGCTGACTGGGGGATGCGGCTCCCTCCCCCTTCCTCGTCTGGGAGATGGACAGTGAGCCTGTGCTGGGGACCCAGGGGGGCACCCAGAGGCCCCAGCTCGGCTGACGGCACTCGCTCCTCCACGGTTACTGACAGACACCTACGTGCCTCTTGTTCTCTGCCAAGCGGGACGGAGGGCTGGTCACAAGAAAGGCAGTTGGTCAGCGAAGGCTTCCACACGGGAGTCCCTGGTGGCAGTGAGGCCGTCTCGGTGGCGAGGGTGGGGAGGCATCCCCAGTGCCCCTCCAGGCTGGTGGCGGGGACGCGGGATCCTGAGACCTTGACCCCGTTGTATCATGGCCTTTGCCTCGGGGCTGCCGTGGCGTCTTTACTAGCGTGAGAGCCGAAGAGGGCCGAGAAAGGGTCATCTCAAATCCAGCAGCAGGGCCTCGCGGCAGTGCTGGTGCACACGGTCACGGTCACGGGGCGTCACGGGGGCCTCGCATCGAGGCCGCCTGCGTTCTGGCTGGGACACCGAGAGAGGTCTCCGAAATCTCTCAGAACAAAGCTCCTGAGCCGGGGGCCTGCAGGGACCTGTCAGCCCCTCCTTCCTCCCCAAAGGCCGCACTAGCAACCGTTTCTGGGTGTGTGGGGCCGCGCCAGGTTGGGCCACGTCTGACAGAGGCCTCCCAATGTCCACTAGGGACTGGCCGGTGCTCTTTTTAAAAAAATATATGTTTTTATTAATTTGAGAGAGAGAGGAAGGGAGAGGGAGAGATAGAAACATCGATTGGCTGTCTCCCACACTGGGGATCAAGCCCGCTACCCGGGTGTGTGCCCTGACCAGGAATTGAACCAGCGACCTCTTGGTTTATGGGTCGACACCCAACCACTGGGCCAGCCAGCCGGGCTGGCTGATGCTCTTATAGTGCCGAGGGGCCTGCGGCCCGCAGGGGGACAGCCCGCACTCCTGGCAATGTTAGGTAATTTCTCAAGGGGAGCGTGGGTCGGGGAGATGGCTCCTGCCCCACCGGCTGGCGGCATGCTACCTGCTGAGGAGATGGTGTGAGCTCTCAGAGTGCATGCCGCCCAGTGGAGGGCACAGCTGCTCCACAACGACTGCAATGAGTGATTAGCTAACACACGTTCCCTACGCGCTTCCACACTCGCTCACTCACAGGTTTCCTGGATCTATGCTGCCCTCCTCAGCCCAGCCCGGCCCAGCCCCACACAGCTCAGCCCAGACTAACCAAACTCAGCCCAGCCCAGCCCAGCCCAGCCCAGCCCAGCCGTAGCCCTGGACAGTTTCAGGACTCCCCCCAGCCTTGGGCATTAGCGTGGGAGGGGAGGGTGGTGGAGCGGGAACAGAGAACTCAGTGAGTGCCTGCACCACCCCTCAGTTCCCTGTTTGCAGGCAGAACACCAGGGCTAACGCTGGAGGAAGTGAGGACAGGTTCTGATGAGAGGCTGCTGTCACCAGAGCCGCCCAGCTTGGGCACTGAACGGAGACCTTCCCGGGACATGGAGGCCCAGCCCCTTGAATGACAGGTCAGTTTGGGAAACTCGATACCAGGGCTCAAACCAGATCCTCATCAACAGATCACCGCTCGGTGGTGCCATTTTTAAAAATACGCTGCTGGTTTCTTTTCATGACAAAAATCACACATGCTTATTGTGGGGATTTTGGAAAACACAGAAAAATATAAAGCAGAGAATGCCGCCAGTCAGACAACCCCCGTTAACACAGTGGCCCTGCCCTTTCTGCCTTCCTCTGTCGTTAGAGTGGCTGCGGGCAGGTGCCTGAGTCCGGCGTGGTCACTAACATCGCTAGCACTGCTGATGGGAGCGGTCTTTGGAAAGCCTGATTTTAAGTCTCATCCTCATAGGGACCCACCGCACCTTGGGAAGCTGGAGGTGCTGTCCAGTCACCTCTCTGAACAGACTCGATTGGGTGCACAGTGCCACCTCTGATTTCTTCCCGGGGTAGATTCGGAGAGCGAGACCACCAAGTTCAGTGTGCTCACCTTGCAGCCCAGGGTCGTCCCGCGTGGGCGAGCGACGCACTGTCTCGCGGGGGGTATCACTGTCCCTGTGCTTGCCTGGCGCCTGCGTGCCGCGAGGCTCTCCTGGCACAACCAGGCCCTCCCACCCCCTCTGCCGGCGTCTTACGGCCTTATTTGCTCAGGGTATCTTATTCCGTCTGGGATTTATTTGGGGCATGGGGCCATAGGTCATCCCCCCCAATTAGCTGACAACGTCCTCGGGACTATTATGGACACTCCCTTCTTTCCCGAGGACATGCTGCAGCATGTGTATCTCAGGGCAAGCCGGAGAACAGGACTGGCCAGCTGGCCGAGGGGCATGGAGGGCCTGCTGGGCTGAGTGGCCACGTGGGGCCGAAAGGGTATTTTTAGCCTCTGCCTGCATTGGGAGGGGCGGGGGGGCAGGCGGTGAGGGATGGGCAGGTGGGGGGAATGTGGGGGGTAAGA
>NW_006288615.1:6689965-6693117 GCF_000327345.1 Myotis davidii | reverse complement strand
CTGTGCTTGCCTGGCGCCTGCGTGCCGCGAGGCTCTCCTGGCACAACCAGGCCCTCCCACCCCCTCTGCCGGCGTCTTACGGCCTTATTTGCTCAGGGTATCTTATTCCGTCTGGGATTTATTTGGGGCATGGGGCCATAGGTCATCCCCCCCAATTAGCTGACAACGTCCTCGGGACTATTATGGACACTCCCTTCTTTCCCGAGGACATGCTGCAGCATGTGTATCTCAGGGCAGAGCCTTCTGGGGGAGGTGTCTCACCTTCCTCTGGCCTGTGGATCCGAGGGACTGTTTTCTGGGGTCAGAACTACTGGTTGGATGGACCATTGCTCCATAATTACGATCTCTTCCCATCTGAAATTTCCTTGTCTGTTGTATGTGTTTGCTGCTGTGGCATAACAAGTGACCCCACAGTCTAGCATCTTAAAACAACAAACATGAATGATCTCTCACAGTTTCTGGGTGGTTCTCCTTCAGGATCTCTTAGCTGGCACCAAGCAGGCACCGAAGGCTGAACTGGGCCGGGGGCCCCCGTTCCTCACACAGGGGCCTCTGCACAGGGCTGCTCCCAACACGGCAGCGGTTTCCCCGGAGACGGGAGCAGCGAAGGTGGGAGTCTTGAGACCTACTTGATATCAAGACTTGGAAGGTCACTTCTGCCCTGACCAGGAATCCAACTGTTCATAGGTCGACGCTCAACCACCAAGCCAGGCTAGCCGGACCCTTGGTTGATTCTTCTGCGTGCCCTGACCAGGGACCAAATCTACCACCCTGGTGTAGTAGGACGACGCGCTATCCACTGCGCACCCGGCCAGGGCGGTTGGGGCTTCTTGGGGAAAGGTGGGCTTGTGTTGAGCCTGCGCATCAGTGCACACAGGTGCCGGGTTCATTCCGGCCACGAGGAGGGATATTCTCTCACTGCCTCTGGCAGCGGTTTTCTTCTGTGCGCCCTGCACACGCTTACGGCCAGCGAGAGCACAGGGCTCCCTCTCTCCCGTGTGTTTCTAACTCACCGGGAAGCCCTGGGGTTCACCTTGTTCTGGGTCTGGTCACCTCATTGAAGTCTGTCGTGTGGGCAGGGGCTCTGAGGTGCTCAGACGGGCCCTACCGGGCCAGTGTCTGCTGCAGGGGACCCTGCTCCCCACACAAGAGCTGCTAGTGGGCCGGGGGGCTCAGGCTGCTGAGTATCAGAATCACCTGGAACGTCGTGAAAAGCACCAGCTCTCCCCGCACCAGCCGAGGCCGAGAGGCTCAGAATGGGCGGGGCTGCCCCAGAACATGTCCATGTAAACCCCCAGGAGCAGGGTGTCTACTGAGGCGCTTTCTCCCTCCTTCCGGGCCGCAAGCCTGGTGTGAGCCTCCACCTCACCCTCTCCTGGCAGCCCACCCGACCCCATGTCCTCCCAGAAACCAGGATGCTGTGAGGCACCCCCTCTGGCCTTGGCCCAAACCCCCTGCTGGGAAACTTCGGTCCAGAGGTGGAGGGACTTGCCCCAGGACACAGCGAGTGGGCAGGGGTGTCCCAGTGAGGTGTCCTGGGCCCTGCCCAGTGCTTTCCTGAGCACCCCAGCCAGAAGACCACCTCTGCGGCCAGGCCTTGTTCACCCCCACCCCCATCCTGGCCCCTGTTGCCCGGCCCTTAGAACAACGAGGTCCTGCAGGCAGCACAGGGATGGAGTCATCGAATGCCCACGTTTCCTGGTGTCCCCCCTGCCCCCCGGGGCTCACGCAGCCCCAGGCAGCTCCCATCAGGCTCCGTCAGACATGCTTTGGGGCCAAGAGCTGGGAAGCAGCGTGGAGGTGTTTGTGGGAGCCCGGGGTTGGCGCTCTGCTCATTGGGACCTGCTCCTTGAATAATGACCGCAGGTGGGCGAGTGTCACTGTGGTCTTAGGACAGAGCGCCCCCCGACCCCCCAGACCTCAGTCCGCCCTGACCGTGACCCTGGGAGGGCAGGTCAGCGTTGCACCCGTTTGCAGAGGAGGAAGCGGAGGCTCTGCGGGGTAAGGACGGTGACGCCGAGATGAGGACTCGGGTCTTGGTGCCCACGCAGAGCTGGGACCCGCTCTGGGCACAGGCAGCTCTCCCCGGGGCAGCAAGCACAACGTGAAGACCAGCCAGGAGTGGGAGTCTTTATTCAGCAAACCTGTGTCCTCCTTTCCAGGCCTGGCAGCCTTGGCCGCCCAACACTCCGACTACATCTCCCAGGTGTCTCTCCCTGTGGGACCCCGAGTGGGCTGGCTGGGAGGGCTGTTCCATCCCACGACTCGTCTGCTGTGCTTGTGGGTCAGGGGCCTGGCTGCAGGGAGGTGGCAGCCAGAGGAAATCCTGAGGCCCCTCCCCACACACTGCTTATTGGGGCCCTGGGACAGCTGCTGGAAGCCCTCCCCAAGTCCCCTGGGCAAACCCCACAGCCTGGGGCCCATCATCCTGCTGCCCTGGGGCCCGGACAAACCATTTGGGGCTCCTTCTGCACCACCTGTTCACGAGATGCTCTGTTCACTGGAGGCTCCCTGGGAGCACCCACCCCCTTTCTGAGCTTCTCACAGAGAAGGGTGTGGGTGACACCTGGGCGGCCACAGGAGAGGCTGAACCTCATCGCGGCCGGACTAGTGTACCCCCTGCCCCCCACAAGTTCTCTGGATCTGGCAGCCCACCTTTTTTTTTTTTCTAAATATATTTTATTGATTTTCTACAGAGAGGAAGGGAGAGAGATAGAGAGTCAGAAACATCGATGAGAAAGAGACATCGATCAGCTGCCTCCTGCACATCCCCCACTGGGGACGTGCCGGCAACCCAGGCACACGCCCTTGACCGGAATCGAACCCGGGACCCCCCAGCCCGCAGGCCGACGCTCCATCCACTGAGCCAAACCGGTTTCGGCTGGCAGCCCACCTTTGAGGGCGGGGCAGTGCCCCTCTCTGCTCAGAGCCCTTTTCAGCCACTGCCTGCATCACAGCTGTCCCAGCTGCCTGGGCCATGTGGCATGGGCGGGGCTGTCAAACTGAGGACAGGAGCCCCACAGGGACCTGGGACTCCCGGGGTGGCTGCGGGTTACTGGTATGCACCAGTGTGAGCACCTCCCTGACCCGGGGAATTCGGGGGCAGTTCTGACAGGAAGGCCTCTGCCATTGGCTCCTGTTCTTTCCATCCT
>NW_006288615.1:6669051-6689904 GCF_000327345.1 Myotis davidii | reverse complement strand
AGAGAGGCCAGGGGACGTGGAGGGGCAGCCTGAGCTCAGCAGGAGAAACCGAGGCCAGACACGCAGGCACTGGGAGGAGGACCCACGGAGAACATGGACTGGGATCCAGGTGCACAGGGGACAGTCAGGCAGAGGGACCTGGGGCTGGGACAGGAGTTGGTCAACTTCGGGGCTGAAGGACAGCGGAGAGGCCTCTTGGGGTCGGTGGTGAGAGGATTCTGAGGCTGAGCCCAGAGCCGAGGAGGAAGGACTCAAGGGCAGACCTAGAGGGCGCTGGCACGCTGAGTGTCTGCCCGCCTGGCGGGCTCACCTGGCCACCAGGTGGGTGAAAAAGGACAAGAGGAGAGAGAACCGAAACCACCCCAGGGCCCTCGGAAGGGGCTGCCGGCCCTCTCAGTCTCCGAAGCTGAACATCTCAGCTTCTTTCTCCTTCCAGAAGGCGAAGCTTCGGTCGATGTAACCACAGATGTCCTCGCTGTTGAAGCTGCCCCGCTGGGAGCTGGACCCCAGCCGCTGAGCTGCAGGCTCGGGGCCGCCACTGGGGCTGGAGGTGTGGGGCGGGGGCCCAAGCGGGGTCAGGCCTGACTTGCGGCCAGGCTCGGCGTCCCAGGCGGGACCGCGGTTGGAGCCGAAGAAGCGGGCTTTGATGTCCTCGAAGCCATCGGTCCAGGCCCGGCGGCCGGAGGCCACCTCGTCGGTCACGGCCTTGTGGAAGGCCCGCGCGGCCTCCCAGCCATGGGCGCCCAGGTGCTCGAAGACCTCGAAGCAGAGCAGGTGGCGCATCTTTCTCTCCTCTGCGGGCAGGTCGCACTCCAGGAGCTGGAAGTAGCCCAGCATGAAGAGGTCCAGCGTGAGGCTGCCGTAGGGCACGGGCGCCCCGTCCACGTGGGGCAGGAACTGCTCGGGAGACAGGAGGCCCTGGGCCCTAGGCCGACTTCTTCCAGTGGCTGAGGAACAGCATGACGATGCGCTCCTTCCGCAGGTTGGCCAGGTCAGGGCTGTGCCCGGCACCCGCCTCCGACGGGGCCTCCTCACAGCTGATGCCTGAGTCGCTGGCCTCCTCGGTGTCGCCCGGCCCGGGCTCCCCTCCGATTGGACTGCCACGGGGCTGCGGAGGGGCGGGCCAGTAGGCTCTGGGGCACTGCCCGGGAGGGGCCCCTGCCTCACAGGGTCCGAGGTTTGGGATGCAGGGCAGGCAGGGGGCCGACTCAAAGTTGCCACGGAGCGTCCGCACAGACACCCCACACTCCTGGATCTCACGCTGGGCCTCGCTCTGTGGGGGGCTGGCCGGGGCCTCCCTGCTGGCCTCTTGGGGGGGCTGCACGGCCGGTTTCTCCTCACCCTGCACCAGCCCGTTCATGCCCTTCAGCAGCAGCGACATGCTTCGCACCAGCCGCGCCACGTGGCTGCACCAGAAGGGCAGGGGCTGCCCACCCTGCACAGCCTCTACGGCCACCTCAGGGCCTGAGGGCTCTGGCACTGGGCATGGGGCTTCCTCGCCCTCCAGCCCTGGCGCCCGGGGCAGGAAGTGGCTGTTGACAGTGATGCTAACCAGGGGCTCGGGCAGCAGGGCCTGCAGCTCTGCGGCCAGCTGACCCAGCTGGCTCTCGTACTCCTGGCAGCGTCTCCGCAGCTGCAGGTCGGCGATCTGCTTCTCCAGGTACACCAGGTCGTCCTCCGTCAGCAGCTCCCCGAAGGGGCCCAGGATGGCCTGGTGGGTCTGCGAGTACCGCCAGGCCGCCTGCTCCGTGGGGCCCACGCTCCCGCCGTCCTCCTGGGCACAAGGAGGGCCAGTCAGCGGGTGCTGGGAGGGCATGCTCCTTCCTGCTGGTTCAAGCTCCCCGAGGTGGCCTGCTCCCAGTGCCCCTGGGAGCCCAGCCCTGGACACCAGCTGGCTCTTGCCTGGACTTAGAGACGGAAGCGCAGGGCAATACCCCAGCCCTGTGGGGGCCCAGCCTTCCCCTTCAAAGAAGGTGGGTGTCTGCTCTGCCTAATCTCTCCCCCTCATCTCCCCAATGTTTAATGCAAGGATCTCTCTCCTCAGAGCCCTCCTGCTCCTCCCGCCAAACTCCAGAGCCTTCTGTGATGGAGGGCGGCCTTGGAGACGGCAGCCTCAGCCACTCTGCTCTGGGTTCTCCCAACAGTTCACCCCAGAGCCCCTGGCCCTCCCTGCCCCAGTGCTCACAGTCTTCGGGGGACAGACACGGGGGGACCCTGAGCTGGGCTCCCTTTGGGTCCAGGCTCCGGACCTTTGATTACCTTTCAGAACCCCTGGGGGAGGCGCCCATTTCACAGGTGAGCTACCGGCTGGTTGCCAAGAGGCCTAACCTACCTGGTGCCAGGCACGCTCTGCACTAGGTTCTGAGAGCCAGTCAGTGGGTATTTAGCTAAGGAGCCCGTGGGCAGGGAGGGGCCACGGTTCTGGGAGGGGCTTTGATGTTTATTTCCTGTTAATGGACTTAAATAGCCACACGTGACGGGTATTATTGTTCTGCAGGGGCTGCTCTACAGCAAGAGGTGCAGAGCACCTCATTCAGACAAAACCGTGTCCCTCCAGGGTAGGCCTCCAGGACTACTGTCCACACGGCAGGCAGAGGGAGCCTGCCAAAGTCCACCTCAAACCACAGCCCTTCTCTGCTCAGATTTTCTTTTCTTTTTTAATCCTCACCAGAGGATATTTTTCCCATTGATTTTCAGACAGAGTGGAAGGGAGGGAGGAGACGGGGAGAGAGAAACATTGATGTGAGAGTGACACACTAAACCCAACCAGACCAGGGCCAGAGATCGAACATGCAAACACAACCGAGGTATGTGCCCTGTATGGACCCTTGGAATGAACCTGTGACCATTGGGTCCTTGGGCGGACGCTCTAACCACTGAGCAACCAGCCAGGGCTCTGCTCAGACTTCCAAAGGCTCCCCTGAGGCCTTGCAGCGAGAGGTCCTGTAATATCTGCTGTCCCTTCTCTGACCTCACCTCTGCCCACCTCCCTCATTCGCTCCACTCCTGCCTCCTCCTGGTCCTCCCTTGGGCCAACCCATTCTGCCTCAAGACCCCACCTTCCATGTTCACCTGCCAGGACAAAGCTCCCGCCCTCCCCGCCCCTATCCTCTGGCTCCACCCCTCCCCTCCTGGCTCCGCCCCTCTCTCCCCATCCCACTGGCCCAGCCCCACCTGAGCTTCCCGGGCAGGGTCAGTCAATTCCGGTCAAGGGCACATGCTCGGGTTGTGGGCTCGATTCACAGTGGGAGATGTTCAAGAGGCAGCCAATCAATGATGCTCTTTCATCATTGATGTTTCTATCTCTCTCTCCTTCTCCCTTCCTCTTTAAAATCAATAAAAATGTATTTTAAAAATAAATTTAAAAATAACAAACTTGCTAGAAAACTAGTTGGCTTGGGCCGGCCGCGCTCATCACGCGTGGGCACCAGCCCGTCGAGGTCGCCAGAGGGCAGTCCATCCAGCTGTAGTGCGGCCAGGCCCTGGGGGGTATCCCCTGCCGCTGTCTCTGCCCCCTGGCGAACAAGAGCAGGTAATTCAGGGCCTCTAGGGGGCCCTGCCAGGGAGAGGAAGGGCGGGCCACCTGGGACCAGCACAGCCTAGGGAGGAGGGGCGGTGGGGGCTGGGCAGGGAGGGCGGGGAGACCAAGGACAGCACACCCAGTCTAGGAAGTGTGAGCTTTCTGAGAGCAGGAACCCGCAGTGCCCGCTGTGGTAGGGGGCGTGGGTGGTGGGGAATCGCTGGGTGAGAGGCAAGGAGAGATTCCTCCAGCTCTGCTGTGTCTGGCCGGGAAGAAGTTGCTCGGAGTAAGCCATGCAGATGGGCAAACAAGTTTGCAGAACAGTTGCATAGACAGAGTCTGGTGGCCAATTCTGGACTGCAGGACTTGCCAGGGCCAATTCTGGACTGCAGGACTTGCAAGGGGTCCCTGCCGCCGCCCGCTCCCCCATAACTCTCCAAGAGAGAGCAGCACTGTGCAGCATTTCCCAAACTGGCACAGGACATCTCAGCCCCTGGGAGTTCCCAGGACCCATTCAAGGAGCGGTGGGCAGGATTGTAAGGGCCTCCTGCCCAGAAAGAGGGCAAGAAAGGAAGTGGGCCTCCCGCTCCCCCATGGGTCCTGGGCTGGCTGAGAGCTCTGAGGAGGAGGACAGCGGGCACCAGGCCCGCCCTCTCCTGGATGTTTGCTTCTCTCTATCATGCCAGCAGCGCTTTTGGAGGGGGGTGAAGCATCCTGAGTTCAGAGGTCAGGAGGGGGGAGCTTGGACTCACTGGGGTAAGAGAAGGGTTCCATGCCTTCTGTGCTGGGATGATAAGCTGCTTGTGGCCCTGAAATTCCCATCTCCTCAGAACCACGGTGTCCTCCAGAGCCAGCCCGCGCCCCAGGCTCGACCTGACGCCCTCCTGTGAGGAAGGGCCTGGCTGCCCAGAAGGGACCTGGCCTGGGTCACATCAGAGGACACTGGCTGGGCTCCGAGAGTAGGCTGGGGGCCTTGGGAGACAGAGATGTGGATGGTGAGGACGCACCGTAGTGACAACCAGGGCGCTGGTGCTGATCCCCAGGGCAGCTGCGTGGGTCATCTGCTCCCTCGGAAGAGGCTGGTCAGACTGGCCAGGCCAGGCGGGGCTGAGAGACGCTGCTGCTGGGTGGAAGGGGGAACGGAGTCAGAGGGGCTTCCAGGGCAGGGGCCTGGGGAGCAGAACACCTGGGACCTGGGGTAGTGCCAGCCTCCCTGAAGGATATTGGATTTGGAGCCAAAGACCCAGCTAGCCCCGCTTCTCCCAGAAGCACCCAGGGGCGTGCACAGGCTGGCTGGTTGGAGAGCCTGCATTTTATTGTGATCGTCCCATTCCGCGGCCAGTTCTCACCCTCCCCAGTCCTGCTACAGCCAGTGGTCTGGGGTCCTGATGCCGCCCATTGAGTCACAAAGCCTGTGCTGTCCCACCCTCAATGCCCTGAACCCACACAGGGGCACACACCAGGGCCCCACCCTGATGAGAAACACATTCTGCATCACACCCGGCCACACAGTCCTGCCTGGCGACAATGTACCCCATGAACTGCTGCCGCCTCACTACGCAGGGGCCTGTGAGCATTTCTCAGCCGCTCCGTTCCATTTTGATAAGTGCAGGTCCGGTGGGGAGCAGTGTAAGGACTGTGTCCCTGTCCCTGAGGTGTCCAGACAGCAGCAGCAGTGTGTCTGTAGGGGATTCCCCTCAGGACTACAGAGGCCCAGGGGGTGAGGGGGCTTCCCATCACCACACAGGCAGGGCAGTCAGGCCCCAGGGGCCCAGAGCTCACAGAGGGACCCTGCTGGGCAGGAGGCTGTTTAATTGGTCTCACTTTAAAACAACAAAGGAAACCTGGAAGAAGCTGGGGGTTGGGCAGTGGGAGGGGGTGACCCCAACCAGGTCCTGAGTATCCTGAGCACAGTTGCCTGGAGTCAGCTACCCCCTTCCCTCCCCCCTCAAAGGCCCTCGGGGGTGAGGCCAGCAGTGCCCGCTCCTGGCACCCACGGCCCAGGCCCGTCTCCCTGGAGAAGTGTACTCACAGGTGGGGCTCCTGAGACCTGAGCCCCCTCTTCCATCCTCTGGGGAGCGCCTCGCAGCCGACAGTGGAGGAGGGGGGAATGGTGGGGGCGGAGGTGTCATCAGGAGCGGCACCTGGAGGTGGACAGACCTGGTCAGCGGGAGGCCCAGGTGAGGTGAGGGGTGTTCAGGCTAGCCTGGCCCATCTCGTGCATCTTAGAAAGGCCTGGAGGGGGTCAAGTGTCCCTCCAGGTTCTGTCCCCCATGTCTCTCCACTCCCTCCACACCGGGTGACCAGGGCTCCCAAATACCCACCCACTTGTCAGAGTGCCACCACTCACTGTGCCCCCCAGTGCCTCCACCACCAACACCAGAGAATCCCTATCTCAAGGCCCAGCTCATGGGCTTACTCTAGAGCAGTGGTTCTCAACCTGTGGGTCATGACCCCTTTGGCGGTCGAACGACCCTTTCACAGGGGTCGCCTAAGACCATCAGAAAACACATATATAATTACATATTGTTTTTGTGATTAATCACTATGCTTTAATTATGTTCAATTTGTAACAATGAAATTGGGGGTCACCACAGCATGAGGAACTGTATTAAAGGGTCGCGGCATTAGGAAGGTTGAGAACCACTGCTCTAGAGGCAGCTTAACTCGGCAGCTGCATTGCTGGGTCTGGACCTGGTGTCCAGCTTGTGCTCACAAGAGAGGTGCGCACACACCACCACCACCACTCCTCCCCCTCAGACTGCCCCTGACTTCTGTGCTGAGACGAACCACCTGGAATGGTCCCCTCGGAGAAGAGCAGGTGCCTGGTCCCTGGGCTTAGGGGGAAACCACAAGGAACTCTTCTTAGCCACAAGCAGGGGCCATACGCTTGACCACACCTCAGGGCGGGCTACTGTGCCCAAGACCTACCAGCAGTGTCTAGGCTGCCCTCCCTGGGCTGCCTGGAAACAGACACCAAGATTGGCCCTGGGAGCCTGGGGTCTGGGAATCCATGCTGGGGGCTACTGGGTCACCCCCAGTCACCCCCACAACCTGCCCCGTGTCTGGGGCAGGGCACAATCCTGTCCTTGGCCACCGCTCCGCCCCCAAGTGCTGACGGGTAAGCAGCCAGAAAGAGTTTTGGCCTGGAGGTGCCCCCCGCACCCCACTTCCTCACCCCCCAGCTCAGCCTTGGTCAGCCTCAGCTTTGGCATGGACCATCGGGAGCCAAGACTCCTGGATGGGTGGACTCATGGGGCTGGGTGAGCAGGGGTCCCAGGCATGCAGGCTGCCCTGACACAGCAGGTAATGCCAGCAGCAGGACTGTGCTCACCTCTCACCTCTGCCTGTGCCGACTTAGGTGGCACAGAAATTCTCCAGGAGGACACCTGAGCTGTCCCCCAGGACCCCAGAGCCTTTTGGTTTAAAGCTGAAAGTTGAAGGCTGTCTGGCCCCGTCTCTCAGCTGGTGGACGCCTGGGGTCCTGCAGGGCCAATGTGCCTCGGTGCCGTCTGGCATGAGGCTGCCCCATTCCGTCTCAGCTTGTAGGGCTGCACACTGCCTTCTCTCCAAGCACCCTGCCCTGGCCAGCAGACCGCAGCTCCGCACCCCTCCCGCCAGTGGGCCCCTGGTGGGTGCTGGAGAGAGTCAGAGGACGAGGACCTGGTGAAATGAGCCCATGCGGGATGCGTGGCCGGGCCGGGGCCCACGCTGCAGCTCGGTGTGATGCGCGGCCAGCTCTGCCTTGCAATTCTTCCTGTTTAAAAGGCGAGGGGCCTGCATTTTCACTTCACACAGAGCCTTGCATGGGGAGCCCTCACCATACGTCTTCACCCACTGCCTCGGCTCCAAGTCACATGCCTATCCAGGACCCTCCGTCCGCCATGGCCACTGGACAGGAACACAGCCTGAACCCCATCTGCCCGGCCACCACCCACCTCACACCTCGCTCCTTGCAGGAATCCGGGAGCCCCAGAGCACAGCAGTTGGGGAGCTGCAGCAGGTACAGGGGTGGTCTGCCCGGCCGGGAGGACCTGTGGGCGTAGGGGCTGGGCTGCGAGCAGGGAGCTGTGGTGTCCTGGGCTGTCGGGGCTGTCACAGCTGCTGCCCCCGGAATGGGAGGCGTCGCATGAATATTTGAAGGCAGAGGTGTCAGGTGGCCAGGCGGGCTGGGGCCGCATGTGGGATCCCTTACCCTGCACCTTAACCCTCCACAGTGCAGGACCCAGGGAAGCGGACCCTCCGGGGAGGTGGGGCACCTGAGATCCCGGTCACGTGAGAGGGAGAGACCACCTAGCGTCATCATCCCTCAGTGCAGTACCTGCACCCCCAGGACAGCCCCGGGCACAGAGGGCAAGGGGCTTTCTCAGGGCCCAGCAGCTGGGACAAGGCGGAGCTGGGTCCCCAGTCCTTGCCCCTGCCAGGACTGGAGCCCCTCGAGTCACTGCTCTGTGATTGGGCCCAGGGGCACCCGGTGGAGGAAGAGGCAGGCGGTGGGCCTCTCGCACCTAGTAAGGATGCCACATCCTGGCTGCTCTTTTCCTGGCATTTCTCAGGGTCGTGTTTGCAGCGGGGACCCAGACAGAGGTGCAGGCTGCTTACCGCTTGCTATACACCGGGGCTGCCCAGGCTCTGGGGTCCTCGGCTGTGATGCAAACTTCCTGGGCGCAGAGCAGCCATCTGGGCCCATATCACACAACCCTGGGACTTGGGGGCAACGGGACCCAACAAGACATGACGCTTGCCCTTCACCCCGTGCCGCAGACCCAAAAGTCTCATGTCTTCCTCCAGCGTCCATGAGGCAGACAGAGCCCGGCTTAGGAGCTGCAAACAGGGTCGGTCAGATGCCGGGCCCCAAGGCAAAGCTATAGAGCAGTGGTTCTCCATAATGTAAATATCTGATATGCAGGATGTATTTTCATGTTACAAATTGAACATAATTAAAGCATAGTGATTAAAAACAAAAAACAATATGTAATTACATATGTGTTTTCCAATGGTCTTAGGCGACCCCTGTGAAAGGGTCGTTCGACCCCCAAAGGGGTCGCGACCCACAGGTTGAGAACCGCTGCTATAGTGGTTTGTGGTGACAGGCTGATGGACAGAGGAGGGCTGAGCAGGGGCCCTCACCAAAGGGCCACTCCAATGCCTGGCCCCACTCAGCCAGGACAGGGCTGTGGGCTTGCCTGCCGGCCCTGCTCGCAGCCATCCTGAGAGCCCAATGGAATCTGCTCTGGGGGAGGGGCAAGACCTCCCCTCCCCCTGGCAGTGTGCGGGCACAGCTGGGATGGCAGCTGCCCTTTATGGGACGAGAGTGGAAGAGGTAGGGAGCTGGAACTTGCTCGGGGACCCAGGAGAATGGATTTGGGCCTCCATGCAGCAACTGCAGCTGGGGGGCCTCTGCCACCCTGTCCCGGGGGCTTTATCCTGCTCACTGCTCCAAGGAGCAGCTCTGGGGCGGTGGCCTGGGCCTCAGTTTCCTGGAAGAACTCTGCAGGTGCTAGGAGTTAAGGAGAGAGCCTGGCACAGACCTCGTCACTGCAGTGTCACAGTGACCTCTGAGTTTCAGCTAGGACAGGGGCCTGCTGCCATGTTTCCCCGGCAATGGGCGGCCCACATCCCTGCATTCCTCACTTCGGCCTGGACAGGAACCAGATCTACAAGGACCAGAAGAAGCGGCAGACGGTCCCGACCTGTGGGCTCCTGACAGTGGGCATGTTACCCCCAGGTTGGGCAATTGCCCCAAGGCTGGCGCCTTTCCCATGGCCTGCAGTGTCCTCTGCTGTGTTTTTGGTGAGATTTGAGCAGTGCTGTGCCGACCATGCATTATACATTGAGGACAGCTGTCGAGCCGGGTTACAGGCCTGTAATGCCACCCGGCCGGCAAAATCATGACCCGCAGCTGGGCTGGACACCGGTCACCACGGCTGAGATTCAGCCAGGCCCCTCCCTTGGGGAGGAGGCTTCCGGGGGAGGCCTTGCCCTCTCCGGGCCTCAGTTTCCCCATCTGTAAAATGAAGGGGTTTTAGGACCCTTCTGAACCTGGCGGGGGTTGCGAGTGGGGGGTGGTGGTGAGGATGGTGCCTGCTGGGTGGTTAATGGGTGTCTCTTTTACCCTGCAACTAGGCTCCTCAATCCCATTTTATAGATGAGAAAATCGAGGCTCAGAGATACTCACCACCTGCTGGGCAGAGTCGCTCTAATCTTGGTGGTAATGAGGATGGGGCAGGGGCAATAGGACAGTGGATGCCATGGAGGTGTGGGGGATCCTGGTTTGCCACCCTGGGCTGCTGCTCCTAACTGCTGCCACCAGGACCTCACTCACACCCGGCCTCAGAAGAGGGAGTCAGGGTGAGGGGGCCCCTCTAGCCCGTGCCCCACCCCTCAGTGTGCAGAGGGGCTGCCCAGGGAGCAGAAGGACTTGGCAAAAGTCAAGGTGGAGAGGTCGAGGCAGGGCCTGCACTTCCACAGCAGCATGCAGGGCCCCACTGTCCTGCAGACCAGCGCACGAAGGGACCCCTCCCACAGGGCAAGTCTTGTCTCCACCTGTCCAGCCTCGGTCCCCGGGCTGCCTCTCTTGGGACCCGTGGTTGTGGCTTTCACCACCTCCTCCGAGCCTGACATGGGAAGAGGCCAGCGCAGGTGACCTCTGGATATTGCGTTTCCATCAATATTGTATCAGCCTCCCGGGCCTCGGCCCCCAGCTGACGGCGCCCTCCCGCAGGGCGGAGCCTGCACCCTGCAAGTGTGAGGCAGGAGTCCTGGTGCGGGAACAGTCCAGCCAGTGGTGAGTGGCTAGCACCCCCTGCTGCCCGGTGCTCACTGAGGGAGAAGAGAGAGGCCCCAGGTCCAACCCTGAGACCCAAACGGGCTCCTGAAGCTCACTGGACACACCAGCTCAAAGCCAAGGGTCTGCATTTGAATGCGCCGTGCCAGCCGTCAGCCCAGACGCAGGCCGGAGGGGCTGGGGTCGGAAGGAGGCAGACAAGCCCACCCACTCTCCATCATAGGTGGAGCGTGTGGATGGGCTGGGTGCCACAGGCCTGCATGTCGGTTGGGGGCCTGCACACGTAGCCCAGGCTGGTTTGGGGAATCTGCTGCCTTGAATCGTGTGGTGTCACCAAGAAGCCAGCCAGGACCCGAAGAACCACCAGGTAACCTGAGATGGGCCGGTTCCCCACATCCCAGGTGTCAGGAGAGCACCCATGAGCCCCGTTCACTTCAGAGAGGGGGACCCAGTGGCTGGAGGAGCTGGCAGATGTGCAGGAGCGGGAATGGCGGGTGGGGGCAGAGACCTGCTTGGACAAGCCCTGGCCATGGGCATGGCAGTGTGGCTGGCGGGGGACGGGCAAGGAACCCAGGGTGGAACCTGCTCCCTGGCAGCCAAGCAGCCACCCACCAGCCTCCTCATCTCAGCTGCCAGGCTGACCCAGTGACCACATAGGGGCCGGGCGGGACCCAGGTGGCCGGGCACCCCTAGCGGATGGACAGTGAAGCTCCACCCACCACATTAGCAACTCACTGAGGCCCACCAAGTCCTCCAACCCAAGCCAGGGAAACGACCTTTAACCAAACACCGAATGCTTAGTAAAATGATTAGTAAATTACTTCAGCCGACCTGTAGTTCTTGTTTCTGAAACTACGCCGCCAGGACAAACCAGGGCACCGGCGGGTCCCCAGAGCACTTGAGCGGCCCTGAACCTTGGCCGGTGGTGGCTGGGTGAGGATGTCCCAAGGCCCAGGGCCAGGGAGGACTGCAGCCCTGCCTGCACGAGGCCTGACGGCCTGAAGGACGAGGAGGCACAGCAGCGCTGCGCGCGACCTGGCACAGGGGCATGTCAGCTCGCTGGGCCTCAGGGCTGTCAGCTGAAATGGGGTCCAGCCATCCCAGGGCTGCCCACCAAGGAGAAGTGGCAGGTTGGAAAGGCGGGGTGGGAGGCAGCCTGAGTCCATGCTGACTAAACTGCTGTCCACCCACATATCTGTCCACCCCCACCCACATATCTGTCCATCCACCATGATATCTGTCCATCCACGCCCTTATATCCATCCATGTGCTGGGGATGGGGCCAGCAGGACAGGCTTCTGTCCTCACAGACTGGGAAGTGGCTCAGGGAGGGTCATGGTCACACACCTAGGCAGGAGGGGGGACTGGAGGCTGCTGCCTCCTGGGCTGACAGGGCGGGCTGGGCCTCATGAGGGTCAGCTCACCAGGAACCCAATGTCTTGCTCCCACCCGTGGGTAACCTCAGCTGACACAACATCACCCCTGGGAGCACTGGCCATGGGGGTCCAGAGTCAGAAGCATGGTTTCTTTGGTCCAGGTAGATGGCAGCCCCCACCACAGCCCCTGTCACAGCCCTCGCCACAGCCCCCACCACAGCCCCCGTCACAGCTCCTGTCACAGCCCCCACCACAGCCCCCGTCACAGCCCTTGCCACAGCACCTGCCACAGCCCCCACCACAGCCCCCACCACAGCCCCTGTCACAGGACTGGTCATTGCCCAGTCATGACTGCTGGCTCATCCTTAGTCCCAGCGCCCAGCTAGCTGACCTGTGGGGCTGGCTCAGTCCTGGCCCGGAACCTTTTTTCTGCCAATGACATGGTGTACATAGAGCTTTCTAGCTAACTGGTCTGTCGGGGGGAGGCTTTCACCCTCACCCCAGCTAGGGTGACTGGAGACCCTGAGACTTACCGGCCGGGCCGTCTCCCGCAGGTACTGGGCGCAGTCCTGGTGTCCGTGGTACTCCGCCAGGTCTGCCGCCGTGTAGCCATCTTCATCCCGCAGGGAGGGGTCCACGCGGTGGGAGACCAGGGTCTGGCAGCACTGCAGGGAGGGGCACAGGTGACCCATGGCCCACAAGACGATCCCACAGTACCCACCAGGCACCATGGCGGGCCGGCACCACACCCCAGCTCCAGGTGCGACACTGAGGCTGCCAACATCTGAGGAACCTACCTGAGAATCCCAGCATTCCCTGCACGCACAGCCGCCCTGTCTGGCACCAAGCCCTGCAGGTACCAGCACCCCATCCTGGATGGGAACCCAGGTCCCGAGGTAAGGAGCTCGCTGAGGGCTCAGGTGATAAGAAGGTGGCATGGCGGGGGTCCTCCCCGCTCGGAGCCTGACCCCGACCTTGCCCCTTGCCCTTGTAGCCCACGTCCTGGGCTATGACTACAGAACCAGTTTCCACTTTTACAGCCACGCTCAGAGGGGCGTGCCATGTTCCCATGAAGAAGCTGGGACCCAGAGGGACTTGGGACAGACCAAAGTCTGGACTTTTGTGAGGTGGCTGTGCCAGCAGCACAAACAGGGGGGCAGAACGACCCAGGTCAGGGAGCAGGTGGGTGAGACCCATCCACTCCCCAGAAACGCAAAAGATGGACGAGACATGAAAGTCACCTTCCTGAAGCAGAGAAGAGGCAACAAGCAAGCGAGGAATCATCCGGCCAAGAAGAAGACAGGAGTCGGAGGGATAAGCCCAGCACTCAGAGCGCTGATGCGGGAGAAAGTCATGACCTGGGCGGTCCCTGCAGCCTCCTGGGAGGAGGGAGACCAGCAAAAACCAGGGCCTCGGAAGGTGGGCTCTGACTCCCCACCTGCCGCTGCAGGCTGAGGGCTCCCCTCGGAGGAGAGTAAACCAGAGCCAGCCAGCCCGCGCTCCCCATCACGCAGGGGCTCCAGGCAGCCTCACACCTGGAACGCGGACTCAGATGATTCTGGGCTCGCAAGTCACACATATGCTGACAGGCAGAGGCAATCAAGACAACATCCCGGGCCTCAAATGACTCCTGCAAATCATTTCTCAAATATAATGTGCATCGTACAGTCCACAAGACCAGGAGCACCAGAAAGGAGACCAGAACACGAACAAACCGACCTGCAGAAACAGACTAACCGACTGCAATGCAACCGGGCTTACAACTTTCAAAGAAATAAAGACCAAGCTGCAAAGTACAGGCATGGAATGATAAACCATAAAAATGGACACATGTAGATTTGAAAAATGACTAATTCAAGGTGGAGGACATCCTAAATAATAAAAGGCTAGTATGCAAATTGTCCCCTGGAATGGGAGTTCAACAGGGAGTTCGACCAGGGGCAGAGCTGGCCGGCCAACCTACTGTGTCCCCTCCCCCTGGCCAGCCTGGCCTGATCCGCGCTATTGGGGCAGGCAGACCCCACCCATGCACGAATTCGTGCACCAGGCCTCTAGTAAAAATAATAACCAAGTTAAAGACTGAAGCTGAAGACCTGGTAAACAGGAAATGGGCCTGAAGAAGCAATCCAGAATACAGCACAGCCAGACAGAAAGATGAAGATAGAAATCCAGCAGCTACAGCCAGGACGAAAATGCAGAATGAGAGACAACAGAGTGGATGCAGAGGGCGTGCCTGAAGAGGGAACGGCTGAGAACTTGACTGACAGATGGAAACACCAAGCACAAACTCGAGAAGTCCAACCAGTCCTGAGTAGGAGCCGTCACCTTGGTCCTATCACAGCGAAACAGCAGAAGACCAGACACAATGAGCATCTTAAAAGCAGCCAGAGGGGCCCTAACCAGTTTGGCTCAGTGGATAGAGCGTCGGCCTGCGGACTGAAGGGTCCCAGGTTCAATTCCGCTCAAGGGCATGTACCTCGGTTATGGGCACATCCCCAGAAGGGGGTGTGCAGGAGGCAGCTGATCGATGTTTCTAACTCTCTATCCCTCTCCTTTCCTCTCTGAAATCAATAAAGATATATTTTTTTAAAAAAGCAGCCAGAGGGGAAAATATGATCTTCAAACAGTGACCCCCATGCAGACCTCTTGGTGGAAGCCAGAAAGTGATGAATGACATTTTCAAAGCACCAATATGTAAAAACTGCCAAGCTACCGTTCTCTACCCAGCAAAAATGTGCTGAAGATGAAATAAAGATGTTTCCAGACAAACAAAAAGAAACAAGAAGCAAACCCAGCCGAAGGAACCGTCTAAAACAGGGGTGGGCAAACTTTTTGACTCGAGGGCCACAATGGGTTCTTAAACTGGACTGGAGTGCCGGAACAAAAGCATGGATGGAGTGTTTGTGTGAACTAATATAAATTCAAAGTAAACATCATTACATAAAAGGGTACGGTCTGTTTCCTTTTTTAGTTTTATTCATTTCAAACGGGCCAGATCCAGCCTGCGGGCTGTAGTTTGCCCACGGCTGGTCTAAAACATTCACTCAGACTGAGGGAAAGGAATTCCACGTGGGGTCCCAAGTAGCCGGAAGGAATGGGCCTGAGAGGAAAAGGGGGGGATCTGTGGGTATGTTTGAATATGTCTTTATTCATGTACTGAATAAAAAGTAATGATGTCATATAGGTTTTTGAAAACTGTAGACATAAAACACATTAAAAACAGCAACCTCATCCCATTCTGGCCTCTCCCTTCACTGCTCACCCCCCCACCAGCTCTCTCACAGTCGGGACTGTGGGAACCATCATGTTCACCCCCCGGAGGTAGCTTGTCCCAGAGATGGGGCAGTGAGGCCTTCCCCTAGTCCCTCACTGTGCCAGGCACCATTTTGGGTAGACACCTGGGCCTCCTCACAGCTCCTGACCCCCTGCCCCGTGGGGCTTAGGGGCCCGTATTACACAAGACGAAACAAGGCACCAGGAAGGATAAGAGGCCTCACAAGTTCAGACACCAGGAAGTAGGCAGCCTGGGTGCAGAGCAACGGCTCTCAGAACCCATGACCTTAACTATTACCCCAGACCGAGCAGCATCAGAGGACACAGGGCTGCAAGGCACCCTGAGCATGAGTTAGTCCAGGGTCCTCCATTCCTAATGTCAGTCCCAGTGCCCCCTTTTTATCACAAATGTTTCCTGACGCCTCATTCAGGATTCTAAAATGAACTCCATATACGAGTATGCTATAATTTACCTGCACACGTGCTTTTTATTTTTTTAAATATATTTTTATTGATTTCAGAGAGGGAGAGATAGAAACAATCAATGATGATGATAGTATCATTGATCAGCTGCCTCCTGTATGCCCCACACTGGGGATCAAGCCTGCAACCTGGGCATGTGCCCTGATCAGGAATCGAACCATAACCTTCCGGTTCATAGGTTGACGCTCAACCACTGAGTCACACTGGCCGGGCTGCACAGATACTTTTAAAATGATTAGTACTCCCCTCTAACTCTAACATACACGAGAAGAGAGAAAGATATAATGTAACAAGTGTGCATTTTGCTGTAAATGCTCAGGTGCAATGGAACAGAGGACACAGCCCAATGGGCACATCGGGGAGAATCAGAAAGGCACCTAAATGAGTAAAATAGTCCTTACTGAGTGCCCCAGGCACATGCTTTCTGCACTAACTCTGCTCTCATTCACTGCCTTTGAGGCAGTACCTGTAGGTTGCAAAACACTGCACCACAAGTGACTCTTGTCCGGAGAAAGGCAGGATGTCTGTGTCTGATGCAGTGCAATCAGTCGGTCACCTGCCTGCCACACCGACCGGGTTGTTCCCGTCCATCTGTGTATTCGCCTCCTCATCCCTCACCGTGGAGGGTAAGTATGTGTGTGTGGGTATAGTCACTTTGAATTCCCAGGTCTCACTGACTAATGAGTTAAACAGAAGTCCCCCGGCGCTGCCTCACCTCCATCTGTCCGTTCTCTGCGGCGTCATGCAGGGGGGTCCCACCCCAGGAGTCTCTCATGATGGGGGCGCCCAGCAGCAGCAGCCGGTCGAGGATGGGTGTGTGGCCACCTCGTGCTGCAAAGTGGAGGGCTGTGGCCCCCTCGTTGTCCCGTGCGGTCAGGCCGATGTCAGTGAAGGTGACCTGGAGAAAGGAGAAAGGGGGGCCAGGTGAGGCTGGATGGGGTGACCACTCCTGGGGATGGCCACCAGGAGGAGGACATGGAGCCCTGGGAGATGACCTTGGGGGCCGGGGCACCACTCCCCAGGAAGCCCTGGGACAGAGCTGGCTCCTCACACTCAGCCTGTCATCATCCCAGGGCCTGGCACCTCCAGAACAGTGTTTGGGGGGTGAGATCTGGTTTTACTGGGAGCCTCCAGTCCCCAGATCCGCCCCAGCCCAAATCTTAAGCAGAACACCTCCAGGGCGGGTTTCACACATCCAATGAGCAAAACGCTTCGAGGGCACCTAGGAGACCACAAACATGTCTACAGCCTCTGGCACTGGGCTCATTTGGGCCCTGAGCTCCCCCAGCACAGATGCAGGCGGGGGACATTGGGCAGCGGGTCCTGTCGGCCTCTCAGAGCACGGGACTCGGACCCTGGTCATCCTGTGGCTTGGGCCCTGTCCTGCTGGCAACCACCTTTGTGAGGGCACCAGTGGTCTCTGGTCCAGAGCACCCAGCTGCCATGGGGGGATGCGAGGGGCAGACCCTGAGGTGCCCACCCACTTCTATGGGCACACTGAACTGTGGCCTCGGGACAGGATGACCTAGTCTGCCAACAAGACGTTAGGGCCTCTTCCAGGAACACCCTGCCTTCCTGAAGGAAGAGGCTGGTGGATGTGGGTGCCCCCTTTACTCCCTCTTCCTGCCTTGAATGCGGCCAACTTTCACCCCGGGGGAAAGGCCAGGGAACAGCAGAGACAAGCCCACGGGGTTGATCCACTGTCACCGGCCTCCTGCTCCTTCTGTAGGAGGGACGGGCTTTGGTTGTTTGGTCCACACGTCACCTGCAGCGCAAAGCACTGCTGACTCATCCCACCCTCAGCCATGTCTGTGAGGGACAGAGGCCTCCCACCAGCCAGCACCCCAAGGGCAAGGGTGCCCACCCTGGAGCTGGTGGGCCAGGCTGGATGGAGGCTGCCCTCCCCCTGGCCATCCTACAGGGAGGGGGGCAGGGAGTCCATCTGGAAAGGCCTTTCTGGTCCGGGGCCCCATGGCCCCAGCTGCTCCCTCCCTGGGGTGAGCCTCTGGGGGGCTCTGGGGGGCTCAGAGGTCCCTCTTCCCTCCTGCCCACCTGTCCTGGGCACCACACAGCCTGCTGGCTCACTTCATATGCGAAGCACCTGCTATGCGTGGCCCTGCTGCCAGAGACGGCCAGGACCCACCAGGGCCCAGGATCATCCAGGTGAGGGGAGGCCAAGGTCTGAAATGGATGGGCTCACACCTACAGGGAGGGAATATAAGGACAACGCCCCAGACTGTCAGGGGGTGACAGCTGGAGAGCCTCAGGGCTTTCTCCGGAGCAGGGGTCACTTGGCAGGAGGACCCCAGGAGGAGACCTGGCCTGTACCAAGGTGAGGCCCTGCCTCCCAGGGTGGGGACAGACAACCACCAAGATAAAGAAGTCAGAATTAGTGTGTCGGGTGTTGGTGCCATGGAGGAAAGACGGCAGGAGAGCAGAGGGCTGGGCACAGGGTGGCTGCCATCCTAGCCAGGTGGGCAGGCAGGCAGTGGAGGAGCCCTGAGGAGCTGCCTGCCGGGCAGAGGGGGCAGCATGTGCAAAGGCCCCTGGGGAGTGAGGCTGGCTTGCTGGAAGGGCTGGGGAGGAGGCCCCTGGGGAGTGGGGAAGGGCTGCTGATGCCGGGTTCACAGTCTCAGCCTGGAGCTGTGCACTCGAGGCTGCATCCCGGGCCCTGCCTGAGCCTGCTGCCCAGGCTGCTGGGAGCGATGGGCGGACACATCCCATCCCCAACAGCCCTGTGGGTCCCCAGTTCTGCGGTGGGCAGACAGATCCAGGGGGTGGGCCCCCCACCGCAGCCAGGCCCTGCTTGCTGGGAGGGACTCTGGGGAGTAGGCAGGAGCAGGGGCCAGTCTTCTGGGGATTCCCCTGTCCCCACCCGGTCCCCCTTACCAGCCAGACAACTAGAGAGTAGTGTCCGCGGGCGGCGGCAGCATGCAGCGCGCTCATGCCGTCCAGGGCGCGCAGATGCACGTCGGCGCCGCAGTCCTTCACCAGGAACTGGGCCAGGTGCAGGTGGCCCTCCTGGCAGGCCAGGTACAGCGGGGAGGCGCCGCTGCGTGTCCGCCGGTTCACGCTGCTGTGGAGGAGGGCGAGGTTCAGAGGGCGCTTGGCCAGGGTCACAGGGGTGGGAGTGGGACTGATCCAGCTGAGGACCCAGATCGAGGGGAGGGGAGGTCCGGCACTGGCCAGCTCCAGCTCCCTTACCCGCTGAGGGGGTCCCAGCCAGTCACCTGTAGGCTTGCACAGGGATGAGGGTTCTGGCTGCTGGAATCCAGCTCCACCCACTCCCCATCGAGCTGTGTGCCTCTGGAGTTGGCCAGCAGGGGGCGCCTCAGGGTGACTAGCCCAGGGACCTGCAGCAGGCAGGTCAGTGAACTCAGAGCTGAGCCTACCCTGTAAAAGGGAACATTGTGAGCCGGACACTAGACATCCATCCCATCCATGGGCACTCGGGCCTGGCATTTGGGGCCGGTGTGAATGGAATGGAGCAGGTCCTGGGATTTCCCGAATTCCCTCTGCCTCCACCTGCTGCAGGGCCAGTGACTCGCTGCAGGGAGGAGCCACCCCCTTCCCAAGGCTGACCCCTATCCCCTGGTGACACAGACTTCACCTCTGGCTCCTGCAGTGGTGCCAAGTGGGATGTTGGCCTCTGGGGCACAGTCCTTCCCATTTGTGTGTGTGTGTGTGTGCACGTGTGCATGTGTATGTGCATGTGTGCATATGTGTGTGCGTATGTTTTAATGTGAAGTCTCTCAGTTTTCAAATGGCAGAAACTACTTTAAAAACTGTGGGTCTAAGAGACTCCGTGGCCAGTGTGGACACTTTGGGGAAGATCTGTGAGGCAAGTCCCAAAGGCCTTCACCAAGGGGTGGGAATGGGGAGAGGGGCAGGAATAAGAATGCTATTCACTGCTGAGATGCAAGGTCTTGGGAACACATGTGAGGCCGTGGGGACAGCCAGGCTTGCCCATCCCTGTGTCCTGTCCCTGTGTGCCTGCCACCAGCTGTTCTCTGGCCCGGGTGCAGCCTCACCAGGGGCCAGGCCCCCAGACTGCCGACAGGAGGTGCCCCAGCCCCTCACCTGCGGTGGGCAGCTGCCAGGAGCTTCAGGCAGGTCAGGTCCCCGCTGACAGCGGCGTGGTGCAGCGGCAGGGCCCCCTCCAGCGTCTCCAGCGTGGCTGCGTGGCCCTCTCGGAGCAGCCACTCCACCAGCACCGGGTGGGCGAAGCGGGCGGCCAGGTGTAGCGGGGAGACACCCGAGTCATCTTGGTCCTACCGGGCACAGGCAGGGTGGGGAATGGGTGGCAGGTCTGGACTCACCCCGCTGGGCAGAACCCGTGGCCAGAGCCAGCCTGGGGTCCACCCTGCCAGGGAGCCCGCCTGCTGGGAGTTTTTGCTCCCTCCTCTCCCCTCTGCTCCCTCCAAGGCCAGGGAGGCCCTTTCTTCTAAGTGAGGCGACCTGCTCAGGGTTAGAGGCAGGGCCAGGGCTCAAGTCCAGGTCTGGGTCAAATCTGTGACCCTGCCACATGCAGTCAGAGCACAGCCATGCCCCTTCCCAATCTCTGCGAGCGGCCAGAAAGGCTTCCGCTTGCCCACCAGTGCCACACCAGGCTTGGCAGCCTCCTGACCTCGGCCCCACCCCACCCCACTGAGTGTCCACCCCCAGCACAGGCCCTGGCCGGGAGCATTTCCACTGCGGGAGCCGCAGCCCAGGTCTTCTCCCAGGCACAGCACGGACAGGCAGCACTCCTGCCGCTGCCCCTGGCGGTGGTGGCTAGGCAGCCTCTGGCTGTGACCTGCGAATCTTCCCTCTCCTGGGACCCAGTGGGTCCCCCATGCCCACTCGGCTCTGTCAGAGCTTTCTCACAGTCTTTCCTCATGAAGGGGTGTAAGACAGGCAGGGACAGGGCAAGGATGGGCCCTGGTAGAAATTCCCCAAGCTCGCCCTTGAACCCTGGAGACGTCTCTCTAGCATCAGGGCCTCAGTCTCGCTCGGGGCTCCAGCTCCTGAGCCCAAGTGCCCACTGCGCGTGCCTGTGGGCCCTTTCTAGATCCTGAGAGACAGGCCCCCGGGACCAGGCCTGATGAGAACTGGCAGGACCCCCACTGGCAAGGCCAGGCGCTCCTGTGCGGGGAGGTGGGGGCGGTGGGGAGACGAGGTGGTTTAGGAGGTGGCCTTGGCTTGCAAGGGCTTTGTGTTGCTTGGGGGGGCGGGGGGGAGGGCAGAGACACTGCACAGACTGAGCTGTGAGGTTTTCATGGTGAGTCCCTGAGAGAAAGAGCCCAGGGCAGGGGACCTTCTAGCTCACAGCTCACTCCTCCCTCTGTTCACAGGGACACTGCCTTTCGGGTTGCCCTCTGCTCACCTGCAGACCGCAGCCCCCTTCACGCACCAGCCAGCACAGCTCCGCCCTG
>NW_006288615.1:6666103-6668888 GCF_000327345.1 Myotis davidii | reverse complement strand
GCCCAGGGTGCCAGCCTCCAGCAGCTGCTCCAAGGTGGCCAGGTCCCCGTCCCTGGCGGCCAGCAGCGCCCGCTGCTCCTCCATCCTCCTGCCCAGCCACCCGCAGGCTCTCAGGGCTCACGCACAGGCCCGGGCTTCCTGTTTCAGGCGTGGACGCAGCTCCCAGCTCTGGTTACCCGATAAGCAGCCCACAGGGCAGATGGGAGGCGGCAGGGTGCAAGGGGGGGGGGGGCAGGCCTTGGGGATTGGGCCACAAGCCCTGCCTGAGCCACTTCCGCTGTGCTGAGTCGTGGTGGGGAGAGGGCACAGGGTAGAGGGGAAGGGCTCACACCGTGTTGAGATCAGGGGCTGGGCACCGGCCAGTGGACACTGCCCCTCGCTGGGCCATGCCTCTTCTTCCCATGAGGCGAGGGCTGAGGATATGTCTCAGCCTGGGATGAACTTCCCACATCCAGCCACAGCTTAGTTGCAAGATCCTCTGAAGAAAGCAGCAGGCCCCCAGCACCTGTTCCCCCAGCCCGGGAAGCAGCCTTGAGCTGGTGCTGGCCTGAGAAAGCCACTTGGGAGATATGTCACGGGAGGGCAGACCCATCCACAATGGGGCCGTTTCTGGGGAACATACCACCAGGAGTGTTGGGGTCTATCATCATACAAGGAGTCTCCCCACCTGGAAACCTACGCTGGGTTCTGGCCCTCAGCTGACTGCGCAGGGCCAGCCTTGGGCACAGGGTAGACACTGGACAGGAAGACGCCAAGGGAGACCGAGGGTTTGGAGGCCCTGCCTCAGCCCACCCACCAACCAGAGTCTGAGGGGCTGCAGCGAACGGTCTCAGGTGCATATTTCAGAGCCACAGGGTGCACCTCCCAGACCTGGAGCTGGGCACCCACAGCCTCCCTGGAGGGGGACACTGCACATCAGGGACCTGCCTTCCCAGGGCTTCCAGTGACAGTCTCAGGTGATTGTGTTATTTTTTAAAATTGATTTCAGAGAATAAGGGAGAGGGAGAGATAGAAACATCAATGGTGAGAATCATTGATGGACTGCCTCCTGCATGCCCCACCCTGGAGATGGAGCCCGCAACCAGGGCATGTGCCCTGACCGGGAATCAAACTGACCTCCTGGTTCATAGGTCAACATTCAACCACTGAGCCACGCCAGTCAGACTCAAGGTGAATGTCTTAAGCTGAAGGGGGACTACCCAGTGATGAGCTGGGGTTTCTGTATAAGCAGCTCATACTCTGGATCACCAAGAGAAGTGTCCACTGGGAATACGCCCAATACATGCACTGGAATATTTTATTGGTTTATTTAACTCGACAATTGTATCCTCAATGTCATCGTGTAGTTCTTTGCACCTTAAAACTGCCCATTAAAAGTGTGAATTAAAAAGTCGTTCCTATGTAAAGTCTGTGTGGACATGACATTTGAAGTGTGCCAGAACCCCACAGAGCATTTGGGAGGACAGAAGAATTCTTCCCCAGGTAAAATCAGGTGAAAGCAGAGCGAGGGAGAAACTGGTTTCCACCTTGGGAACAACCTAGTCACATGGGCCTGGCTACCCCCAACTCAGTGCCCTGTGAGCTGAGACCCTGAGTAAGCGATCTGAGGGGGAAGACAGGAGGGCCCTGAGGACTCTGGGTGGGGAGGCCCAAGTCCTGAGTGACAGGCAGGGCTGGGAATGGGGGGACCTGGGCCTGGCCGTCTGGAAAGGGCTGCAAACACATACAGGGTGGCTGTGATTGCAGAAAAGACCAGGCTTCCTTTCCTATTTTCATGATAACAACAATCCTATATAATAAAACCCTAATATGCAAATCGACTGAATGGCGAAAGGACTGGTCGCTATGATGTGCACTCATCACCAGGGGGCAGATGCTCAATGCAGGAGCTCCAGGTGGTCAGTGCATTCTACATGGGAGCACCGCTCAGCCAGAAGCCAGGCTCACAGCTGGTGAGCACAGCGAGGTGGCGGGAGCCTCTCCTGCCTCTGCTGTAGGCGGGTGGTAAGGAGCGAGGGGTCCTGGACTGCGAAAAGGCACAGGCCAGGCTGAGGGACTCCCACCAGTGCACGAAATTTCATGCACCGGGCCTCTAGTCAATTATAAATACTAGGACTTCATCTTCCTGATAAAAATGCCACCTTCCAGGAAGGGGGTGCTCGCTTCCTAGGGGGAGTGTGGGCACAGCCAAAGCGTCTCCACTTCAACTCGTGCCACTGGGCAGCAGTGACAGCGATAGGCCCACAGGTGTGTGACGTGTTCCGGGTCTGTATGCCCGGGGGACCCGCTCCACACTGACCCACTGAGAGAGGGAGCTGCCGCCCACTCCAACTCTGTAGGGAAGGTGACCCTGGCACAGGCCTCGACACTAGGCCTGGCCCTCCAGCCGGGCCACGGCCTGCTTCAGGTCCTGCACCACGAGGTCCACCTCGGCCCGGGTGGTGCTGCGGCCCACGCTGAGCCGAAGCGCATTCCTGGCCACGTCAAAGGGGATGCCACAGCTCAGCAGCACCGGGGATGGCCTGCAGGGGCAAGAGAACAGCTTAGCGTCACAGAGAACAGACAGGAAGGGCCCGGCCCCCTCTGCTCTTGGCCAGCTCCCCACCCCCTCGGCAGACATCCCCTGGCCACCCGTCTTCCAGGTCCAGCTCCAAAGCCTTCCTGGTTCTCCAGACCCCAGGCCTCTCGTGCCGGAAAGTCTGCACGGTCAGTCCTGTGGCTTTCCCAGCATAGAGCCTCAGCCCCGGAGCACGGACAGCCCCCAGTCGCGCGCGCACGCGCGCGC
>NW_006288615.1:6644674-6666062 GCF_000327345.1 Myotis davidii | reverse complement strand
CCCCTGCACGCCCCCTCCCAGGTGCACACATTGCCCATACACGCACACGGTTGAAAACACGTACCTTCACACACACACACACACACACACACACACACACACACACACACACACATGGTGGAGCATCTTGCATCCACAGTGCTGGAGGCTGTGGCGTACCCAAGTGTTTGGGGGTTCACAGCACACAGCACAAGGCTTTCCGCACATGGGTCCGGCCTATATTGATGGACGGAGGCAGTTCTGAAGCTGGGTGTGTGAGGCTTGCGGGGGTCCTCAAACCCTCAAGCAGGCTCCGCCTTCACAGGCCACCTACAGGCCAGGGGCCCAGCAGCAAGGCAGCGTGGGCTGCTGGACTTCAGCGCCTGAAACCCCAGATCCAGGCCATCGTGTACGGGCTAGGCAACGGGTGATTCATCACCTCCAGTCACCCAGCCTCAGAGCCGGAGATCTCTGCAGCCGATCCTGTCACAGCTGAGAGGAGGACCACGCTGGGCAGTGACAGCACAGCTCTCCCTGGCTGGGTGACCTCACTTCTGTTTCAGGAGGCACCACCACAGGGCCCCACCTCTACCCACAGGACAGTGGGCACCTGCCTTCACCCTCTTCCCCTCCCACCCACCCAGGGGCTACACGGGGCACCTGTGCCTTCTGAGCTGTGCTGTCAGCCCCTCCTCGTCCCTTCCACCCCCACCTCTGTGGCTGTCAAGATTGCAGGCTGCAGCTGCCAGCTTGGCCACTCTGTCTCAGTTTCCTCATCTTAGAAATGGGCTTCTCAGATCATCCCCTGAGGGTCACAGTGAGCATTCCCTGAGCAATGGCTCCTGAAAGCTTGGTGAGGGACTCTCCCATGAGCCCTTTTCTGTGTCCAGGCTGGCTTGGCCTCGCTGCTCCTGACCTGTAGTCTGTCCGGTTGCCACATAGGGCTTCTGGCCCCACTGCCCGCCTCTCCCCACCCCTGCCAGACTGTGAGAGCTGCTGGTCAAGCCTGGGCCCTGCGCCAGGCTGCAGCTCCTGCCCTGCCCCCCGAGGCCCGCAGAGGGTTGCTTCCTGTGTCCCACCAGGCTGCACAGCTCTGTGATGTGTCCTGGAGAGCACTTACCGGTCCCCGTGGTCCGAGTGGCACGCGGCTCCCACGCTGGCCAGCAGCGTCCTGCATTGTGCCAGCACCGAGCAACCTGAGGAGACAGAGCACAGGTCCCCTGAGGCCGAGGGTCCTGGAGGGGCCCCTCCCTGTGCCCCCCACCCAACACAGCAGAGGTGAGAGAAACCGCAGGGGGACCAGGCATCCTCTCCCTGGCTGTGGAGAAGCAGGCATCGCTCTGCTCATAAAACTGTCCTCAGAAATGTCGTTTCCCACCATGCCTAGTAAGACACCGGGATTCTGATTAGTGGCCACACTTAGTAAGTTGTTGTCCTGGCAATAAGTTAGGCTTAACCTGCGATTTCTAAAGGTAAGACACTAGGCAGCTGCCTTCATGAAGCCCGAGGGCCCCCTCTACTTCCACAGGCGGAGACGACAATAGTAACAAGAATCTCTGTTCCGTTCACATTAACACAGGTTGTCAGTGATACAAAGTCTGCCCCCGGAGAAGCGAGAAAGGAGACAGGAACATAGCTTCCCACAGTGACCAAGCCTGGAGATGCAGCCACACGCCCATCTGCCCCGGCCCACTGAGAAGGCAGCGCAGCCCAGGGTCTCATTAACGCAGCCGCGATGCTGCCCTTCTCTGTGACCCAGGACTACAAAGCAACAAGGACCTCTCCTCCCAAGAAGCGAATGTGCCCTGTAGCTATGGCTCCCTCGGGCCCGCCCCCTCTCCCAGTGAAGCACAGCAGGTCACCCCCGGACTGGCTCAGGGACTCAGGACAGCTATTTTCCCTGAATGGGGCAGCGTCTCAAGAACAAGGGAAACCCCTGGATTTGCACTTTTCCCTACTCACAGCCAGTTTTTAAAGGTGATCTACTCTCTCTTACCTTCATAAAATATCTTGTAAAATTTGCTGGCAAAAAAGGATCAACTAGCCTAAAACGTAGTTCATTTTATCTCCTTCCCGAACCGCTTTCAGCTGGGCATGAAGACTGCTGAGCACCCGCACACCCTCCCCCTGGGCCTGGAGCACCAAGCAGTAAGGGAGGCAGGAGGGCGACAGCCCAGGCCACCTGGGACAGGACAGCCACTGTGCCCTAAGCAAGCGGCCCACAGCCCAGCCCAGCCCAGCCCCGGCGCCCTGGAGACCAGGAGGCCGTCATCACCTTGGAGCTGGGGTCCCTGGAAGGAGAAGTTACACGTGTTGGAGAGCCGCTCAGTCCCCGGAAACTGGCTGTTCAGATGGATTTTCTTCTCGCCAAATTCAGCCTGGAGATCAATGAAATGTTCGGTTGTTTAGTGACGGCTCCAAAGTCCCGCCCCGTCCCTCTCCTCCCCCCAACCAGCTGCTTGACCTTTAGACTTTCCTGGGAAACAAAACCTCAACCTCAACACATCGAATAATTCTCACTGGGAAGCACCTACCTAGACTGGCTATGGATGCAAAGCCAACAAGGAGATAAACTCCTGACACACACGAACCTTCTACACTGGTCACTAAAGGCACCATCTCTGGTGCGTCTGTCTTGAGTCTGGAAAACAACCCACTGCTGGGTCCCTCTCTGGCTCCTGTCTCATGACCTACTCCCGGGGCTGAGGGTCCCCGTTCTCATTGCCCACTGGCAGGAGATGAGGCCCAAAAGACACCCGCTCCCCTGGGCTGATGGGATGCTCACCGCCAGTCTCTCCTCCAGGTAGTCGCGGACGTCCCTCATGTGGGCCTCGTAAGCCTCGCAGTTCTCTGTCACCAGCTCGGCAGCCTAGGGACACGGATGGCGTCCACTTATTGCAAAGCAAAGGACCACAAAGCTTTACGGAGCAGAGGGATGATTGCTGGTGACTGACGGGGCATTTCCTCAAACTGCTCGTTTCTGGAACAGCAGGCAGTACTCATGGGCTGACTGGTGGTTGAGGTAAGTGCCTGGAGTGTCACCGCACTTGATCCACAGGAATTTACTTGACTAGGCACCTCCTGAAACTGCCATGCACCCGAGCTGCCGCAGCCCATAGGGCAGGAAGAACGGAAGCCCTCACAGCATGTCCTACTGTTCCAGAGAAGGAGGGGCGGACGGACACACAGGGACAGGTGGGCAGGGGTGTGGTGATGGCGCACAGAGTCAGGAAGGGGCAGCCACCAAGGTCCAAGGCCAGGGGAAGGGTGAGTGCTCCCGGAGCAGAGTGAGTGGTGTCAGGGACCGAGGCCCCGTGACAGGCGGGACCTGAGCCCAAGTCACAGGGCATAGGATTCTGGGAGGAGGATCCGACCTGCAGGGTCCCCCACCACTCAGTGTGTGGAGAAGGGAAGAGGCTGGCAGGTGTCAGCAAAGGATGGGGATGACCTGGTCAAGTGGCGGCCATGGAAACCGACAAGAGGCACATCCTCACTATTATGGAGACTACAGACAGGCCTGGCTGCTGCCTTAGGCGCGGGGATAAGAGCAAGGTCAAGGGCACCTCCTAGATTCTATTAGTGAGGGCGTGGATGGCGGGAGGCTCCACGGGGAGAGGGGAATGGAGGAGAGAGTGGGATACATTGAGGACCCTTGGAATTTCCCTGGTGACAGGAGTATCTTTTGTTCTAATGAGGCCTCACGGGTGGCTGCTGAGTGGGGGACCGGTCACGAAAAGACCAGGCCATTTCAGGAGCCTGGATTTTCAGTCCCACCTCCCCTTCTCCAGAGAGGACCGGCTGGACAGGGAGTTAAAGACCCACTGAAGCCCATGAAAACCGGAGTACAAGGTTGGGAGAGCTTCAGGGTGGGTAGACACGTGGGGCGCTGGGGGTGGCCCCCCCGGCCTTCCTCTATATCTCTTCCCCTGGGAGGTTCCCCTGGATCCTTCATCACATCCTTTTATGATAAACCAGGATCTGAGTTCTGTGAGCCCCTCGAGCAAATTAATTGAATGGGGCGGGGGAGTTAGGGGAACCTCCAATTTATAGCCCGTTGGTCAGAAGCCCGGGTGACAGCCTCGACTTGGGACCAGAGTCTGAAGTGTGGGATCTCCTGGGACTGAGCCCCAGTCTGTGGACTGAGCTACCTCTGGGCAGTGTCAGAACTGAGTCACACTCAGGACAGCCAGCGGGGGTCACCTCAGAGTGCGGTGAGTGTGGCAGCCGCGTGAGAGGAAGGCTGTTTCCCACCACCTGCCCGGGTCACAGGCTTACCTTCCCGAGGCCGGCGATCATCGGGGTGTTCTCCGTCCTGTAAGACAGGGAGTCAATCCTATTTCTATGTAAACCAACCAGCAAATGTCCCAGGAAGGAGTCCCGTTTATGTGAGAGTCGTGTGTTCAAACAAAGACAAAAATCACACCAACACCCTTTCTAAACACATGCCACACAGGCCCCCAAACCCTCGTGCAGGCTACAGTCTGCCCAGCAGCAGCAACGACAGGCCCCCGGGTCCTGCACTGGGTCCTCAGTGACAGTTCTGTCTGGACCAGGGCAACCACTGTCCTCCCGCTGCAGACCCACAGGCCCCTCTGTGGTCCCCACTGCAATGGGAAGGGTCTGAGACCTCTTCCTCACTGTTCCCTCAGCTGAGGCTCAGCAACGCCTCCCCACCATGGATGGGACGAACCGTCACTAGAGGGTTGGGGCAGAGAAGGCGTTGCCAAGTCCTAGGCCCAGGCAATTTTTTCCGTTTTTGTTTCCCCCCTCAGTGTCAGCTTTACGTTTTACGTAAGATCAGGATCTATTCTGAGGTCATGCTGGGTAAGGTGTGGGATGGGTGGAGGCGTGCTGCTGGCCTTGGACGGCCATTACTGCAGCCCCAGGCGAGGGCGGGCTGTCTGTCCCCCACAAAACTGCTTTCCCATCTCTGCCAAAAGTCATGGGGCATATGTCTGGTTGTGTCTATTTTGTTCCAATGGTCTCCTTGCTGGGATTGGATAGACAGGAATTGTATATGAATTTGGGGAGAATTGACATCTTTATTATATTGAGTCTTTTGACCCATGACCGTGGTGCATGGTCCATTTACTTCAATTTTGATTTCTTTCACTGGCACCATGCTGTTTTCAGGATGCATGTCCAGTACAGATTGTGTTACAATTACATCTGAGTATTCTGACTGATGGCAAATGGTACTGTAGCTTTTATGTGGTTGCCCATATGTTCACTCCCAGTGCAGAGAACACAAGCCCTTTCTTTCCAATGTCCCAAGGTTCCTCCTCACTGTTTCCTTTCTGCTTAGAGAATGCCCATGAGTCCTTTAAGCACAGGCATCCAGAGGCAAATTCTACCAGGTTCCCTTCATCTGAGAACCTCTTAACTTCCCTCTGAGCCTGTGGGACAGGTGTGCTGGGCAGCATTCTGGCCAATAGTTCTGAGCACCTGCCAAATGCACAGCCATTTCCTTCTGGCCTCGTGGCTTCTGGTGGGAAATCCACGGTCACTGAAACTAATTTCCCCCCCTAGGTAAGGTGTCAGTTTTGCTCTGGCCAATTTCAAGATGTTTCTTCGTCTTTCATTTCCAGAAGCTTGACCATGTATTGTGACATGGATTTCTTTCAGTATGTCCTGTTTGGGATTTGTTCAGTTTCCTAAATCTGCAAGCTATGTCTCCTGCCAAACTTGGGAATTCTTCAGCCATTATTTCAAGTGCTTTTCAGCGCCCCCCCATCCGCTTGCTATTCTCCTGGGACATCACAGAAATGCATTGGGATCCTTTGTTATAGTCACACGGGTCCCTGAGACTCTGTTTAATTTCTTTTCTGTTGTTTAGATTGGATAATTCTATTTATTCTTCTGTCTTTCAAGGTTCACTGATTCCTTCCTCCGTTCCTCCATTCTGCTGTTGAGCCCATCAACTGAATTTTTATTTTCATTATTGTAGTTTTGGTCTAAAGTTTCCACTTCTTCACATCTTTTTCTTTGAGTCTGTAGGCCGACACTCTATCCACTGAGCCAAACCAGTCAGGGCTTCACATCTTTTTCTTTGCCAACACCGCCTCTGTCCTCTGTTCAGTTTCCCTGATGTGTTTCCACCGTGTCTGATTTACAGTCTTTGCTGAATAATTCCAACACCTTTGTCGTCTCCGTGTTGGCAGCTATTGAAAACTCTTCTCAAGAGGCTGCCTGGCCCACCTCGCTCCCCGGCTGCAATGGCCTGTGCTTCTCGGGGACCCAGGAGCAGCAGGAAGGAGCCAGGGGTTTGCGTGCTGCTCACCTGCAGGCAGAACGGCAGCCGTCGACCAGCGGGGCTTCGCGGCACATGTGCAGTGGCCGAGCCAGAGTGACGGGAACTGATGCTTTGTTGTTAATCACCTGAGGATATTTTTATCCACTGATTTTTTTTAAAGAGAGTGGAAGGGGGCAGGAGAGAGAGAGACACATCGATTGGGGCCAGGGATCAAACCTGAAAGCCAAATACATGCCCTTGACTGGGAATCGAACTGCAACCCTTCGGTGTGCGGGCTGACGCTCCAACCACTGAGCAATGCTGGCCAGGGCAAGGCACCAATGCTTTGAAGAAACAGAGATGTCCTTCATCTCCAAAAGCCTGCGGGTCTGTGAGTGCTGAGTAGGGGCTCAGAGGGAGAGCAGGGCTGGCTCAGCAGTGAGGGGGCTGTGTGGTCCCTGTGCGGCAGGAGACAGAGAGAGTCAGCCCTGGGGGCGCACCCGCCAGCAGCCAGAGCCTCGCTAACCCCCACCTTACCCCGGCCTGAAATTCCGTTCTTGTCCGCCTCCGAACAGCATGGGGTACAGAGGGGTCAGTTCCCCGAGCCCTCGGACGTAAAGTGCTCCGATCCTGGGGCCGTAGAACTGAAAGGAGAAGGCGGTCATTATAAGCAAGGACCTTCCCAGGGTGAAAACTGATCGCTGAGGCCCAGAGACACTGCAACGTGCAGGCCCGCAGCTGTGCCTCATCACCGCTCCACACACGCTGGAGTCACAGAAGCCTTCGGGAGGCGGGCAGGCTGGACTCGAGTCCCAGCTGTGTGGTGATGGATTCCCCCCACCCCAGCCCATGTGGTCGCATTTGTGAAAGGACAGGGCTGGAACTAGAGATCACCGAGGGCTATTTCTGGGTGTGAGTCCATGTTTTCACATAGAAATCACACAAGAGCTTTGGTGCCGTGGTGCCAGCTGGCCGCTCGGCCTCTGGGGCCCAGCGAGCCCTGAGCTGCAGAACCAAGCATGGGAGGCCCAGGTCCACTGCACTGCCCAGGTCTCCGCAGCGAGCCAGGCCCCTCTCCGCCTTAAAGCCGCGTCACTAGACTAAACCTTTACTTTCAGGAGCCTCACTTTAAACCACGTGAGAGAAAGCAGCACTTTCTTGCAGCCCGCACCGCCGTCCTTGCGAGGAGGGTTGAGTGGGCTGATAAGGATCTGCTGACACTCCCTGCTGCAGAGAATACACACCACCTGGCTAACCCACCTGCGTCTTCCTCACCTGAGCCCTCAGTGCCCTCCCACAGCCTTGCCTAGCTGGCCCCTCCTGCCCCTATGGGTTGGGTGCCCCATTATCCCAGCCATGGCACTCATCAAACGACACGCTAGCTGTCGCTGGTCCCCTTCTGTAAGCTCCTCTGAGTGGTGAGTTGCTGTCACCGCATCCCAGGGCCCAGCTCTCAGTGGGCCCTCAGGTGCCCTGGGTGACAGGTGATGGTAAACGGTGAGCCTCCAGGTCATGGAGCCATGTTCCCCCAGGAGGGAAGCAGGCCTCTGCGTGCGCACCTTGTGCCCCACAATCGTCAGGAAGTCCACGCCCAGGTCCTCCACATCCACGCGCCTCTTCCCCAGGGCCTGCGCAGCATCCGTGTGCAGGAGAATGGCAGGCAGCCCGGATGCCGCCCGCTCCTGGTTCAGGGCTTTAACTCGCCGGCTGATCTCAGGGATGGGCTGACGAGGGAAAAATCAACAGTTGGGTATGTTGCTTGGATTTGATGAAAACTGAATGGAAGAAGTAAGGAGACACTAACAGGGACAGACCAACAACACTACAGAATTGAAATCAGAGGAAGAGGCCCAGCCGAGCGGATGGATGAACCGGCGGGGCTGACCACCCCCTTCCCACCGGGTCTGTGTAGAAGGAAAGAGCGACTCACCATGATGACGCCCGTCTCGTTATTTGCCAGCATGATGGTCACAAGGCACGTGGCCGGGCGGACGGCCGCCAGGACGTCGTCAGCCTCTGCCTGCCCATTCACCGTGGACACGGGGACGAAGGTGACCGCTGAGCATAAGACACAAGTACCGAGGTTAGGAACCCTCCCTTTTCAGTTCACTTTGATACAGCTCCACAAACGCATTTTCCACGATGACAAACGTAATTTACTGTAAACATTCTGAAAACTATAAAGAAGGAATTGTCATCCCACCAGAGGTGATCGACTTGAACGCTTCCTTACTGAAGCTTCAGTGGGTGGGTTCACTCTGTGGAAGGCTCTCCTTTCTGCGTCTCAGGGACCCACGAACTTGACCTCCACGCACTCAGCGCTGAGCCAGCGCTCATTCCCGGCACTCGCTGCACAGGGAAAACAGTGGGGCGACTAAATAGAGGGTTTGGGTTCAAAAGCAAACACAAACATGAACACACCTGGAAACACTTAGTAGTGGGTGCCCTGGTTTTTGGGGTGAGAGCTCATGTGGTGGAGAAAAGCACATGGAAGCCTCCGACACTGCCCACCCCCTGCAGCCAAGACAGTAAATCCAATCAAGGCTGCGTCACAGGGGAGCGAGGGCGATCGCTGCCACCTTTTGGGGCCTGACACAGGCAAGGATGGTGGCCCCTGTGATGTCCATGGCTAACTTCAGTCTGACCCTTATGAAAACCAGGACCGTGGACAAGGACAGTAGACCCCACACATTCAAGCAGTTATAAGCCCTATTTAAGGCTGCTCTTCCTGACGTGGTGTGGTTGCTAAAGCAGACTGAGCTGGCCTCAGGTAGAGGCAGCCACTGATCTGGGAATCTGGGAAGTGATTTCCCCACCCACGTCAGAAAAGAGGCTCAGAAACACCTGGCACTCACTCGGAGGGGACAACAGGAGACATTTATAGCACTGTCCCAGGGCTATGGCAACTCATCTGTTCTCTGTCGCAATGTATTTCAAAGGAACCTGGGCCATCTGAACATTTAGAACATAATACTGATTATAAAAACAAAACAAAAAACAACAAAAGACAAACACACCCCTTTGCTCCTCAAGGTCCCTCAGAAACAAGAGAACAGACATATTTCTAAGTAAGATGTGTCACCTATGGGTAAGGGATGTTGAGGAATCCCCAGGAAGAAGACAGAAAGACAATGGCATTAGACTAATAGGAATAGGATAAACAAACTCAGAACTTTAATGTATGAATGGATCCAGTGACTATCCAAGTTCAGGGTGCACAGCGCAGAGAGCTGGGCGGGGCTGATGAGCTGGGCAGGCAGAGGACTGGTTCTGGTGTCCGAGCACCCTGGCCTTTCACCCAGCAAGTGGGTGGCACCACATGCCCAAGACAGGAGGGGCAGGCCCAGGGCCTCCAGGACAGGGAGGGCCCGAGAGAAGGGGAAGAACTCACACATCCGCTATAGGACACGGACAGGAGGCAAAGGGAGGGCAGCCTGGCCAGGACTGTCTTTTCATGAAGAAGATGCTCAACAGCAATAGCCACAGGGAAATGCAAGTCAAAACCACAACGAGCTTCTACTTCACACCCACTAAGATGGCTATAACCTATAATAATAAAGCCGGGGCTGCGAGGGAAGCCTGGGTCCTGGGTGCCAGAGGGAAGCCGGTGCCGGCAGGGAAAGGAAGGCCAACTTTTGCACAAATTTCGTGCATCGGGCCTCTGGTAAACAATAAAGCCCTTGCTGGTGTGGCTGAGTTGACTGGGCATGGTCCTGTGCACTGAAAGGTTGCCAGTTCAATTCCTGGTCAGGGCACATGCCTGGGTTGAGAGCTCGATTCCCAGTAGGGGTGTGTGGGAGGCAGCCAATTGATATTTTGCTTTCACATCTATGTTTCTGTCTCTCCTTCTCCCTTCCTCTCTCTAAAAAGTAAATAAAAGCAAATAAATACATAAATAAAACAGACAGTAACAAATGTTGATGAGAATATAGAGAGAAATTGGAATCCTTGAGACTACTGGTGAGAATGCAAAATGGTGCAGCTACTTTGGAAACAAAGGTTAAGGATAAACACAGTTAGCAGAGACCCAGCTGTCCCACTCCTAGGTACAAACCCAAGAGAATGAAAAGGTGTCCACAAACACACAGACAAATGCTCATACTGGCATTATCATAATGACAAATGTTCTTTAACTGATGAATGGATGAGTAAAATGAGAATATTATTCACATAAAATGAGATTTACTCATCTACATAAAGGAATTAAGTGCTTTCACATCTAACAATGTGGATGAACCATAATGTTTTTTTTTGTTTTGTTTTTTGTTTTTTTTTTAAATATATTTTATTGATTTTTTACAGAGAGGAAGGGAGAGAGATAGAGAGTTAGAAACATCGATGAGAGAGAGACATCGACCAGCTGCCTCCTGCACATCTCCTATTGGGGATGTGCCCGCAACCCAGGTACATGCTCTTGACCGGAATCGAACCCGGGACCCCTCAGTCCGCAGGCCGACGCTCTATCCACTGAGCCAAACCGGTTTCGGCGAACCATAATGTTTTTATGCTGAGAGAGGCCAGGCACAAAAGACCACGTATTATTACGATCCCATTTCTATGAAAGTCCAGATCAGGGAGCCTCTAGAGACAGAATGCAGGTTAGTGGGTACTTGGGCTGAGGGCCTCTATAGCATGTGAATGACATCTCCTAAAGCTGATTTATAAAGAAAGCAACTGGCCTGGCTGTCATGGCTCAGTGGTTGAGCATCGACCTCTGAACCAGGAGGTCACAGTTCAATTTCCCTGTCAGGGCACATGACTGAGTTGTGGGCTCAATCCCAGTGTGGAGCGTGCAGGAGGCAGCCGATCAATGATTCTCTCTCATCATTGGTGTTTCTATCTTTCTCTCTCTCCCTCTCTGAAATCAGTATACATATACATATACATATACATATACATATGTAAAGAAAGCAATTGGGAGAAGTGGAGGGGGTATGAAATGGTCAAAATCCTCATTTTATATGGGGGTGGGGTTATCAGCAAACATGCTTGAGCTGAAATGGAGATTATGTTTGTAAGTGATTAAGTATTAAGTTGGAAGTAATTAAAATAAAATGTGAACCATAAGAGAAACTCCAGGTGGGCTTGAGCAGGACAGGACAGGGGGTCACTTTGCTTTGTACTTTACACCTTTCTATAAAGTGTCAATTGTTTCTATCATGAACATGTTTACACTTTGTAAACATTTGTGTAACTTGTGTAGATAAGAGGGTAAAGGCAACAGTAACTGATAACAATGTACACTAAGTTGCCCTTCCTTGCGTTAGACAGAAAAAAGGCAGCAGGGATATGAGGAACTGCAACCTAAAACGAAGGTTAGACCTGACCTTCCTTCCTCTCCCCCTTAATTAAACTCATTCAGGTAAGACCAGGAGGAAGAAAACCTTTCCAGCCTTCACACAGGAAAACCAACGCACAGGCTTCCTGGTCTACCCCAGCAGTTCCGTTACAGCGCTTCATCTCTGGGATAGAACTGCTTTCCCAGATCCACCGTTAGGTTTCCAGGCAAATTCAATAGGAAAGCTGACACAGAGAAGAAATCATTTCTTTTTCTTTCTTTCTTTTTTTTTTTTCAAAGATATTTTATTGATTTTTTTTACAGAGAGGAAGGTAGGGGGATAGAGAGTTAGAAACATTGATGAGAGAGAAACATTGATCAGCTGCCTCCCACTGGGGATGTGCCCGCAACCAAGGTACATGCCCTTGACCGGAATCGAACCTGGGACCTTTCAGTCCGCAGGCTCACACTCTATCCACTGAGCCAAACCGGTTAGGGCGAAATCATTTCTTATGTAAGGGAGACTTAACCATGGCTGTCTTGGAGGGGGGGAAGGAGGGAAAGGCTCTTACGTTTTCAAGTGAGTGGTCTTAACCTGGTATCACAGGAAAAGTGAAAGAAGGACCAGTTCCTTCTGTGTGATAATGACAGGGCCATCATCACTGCAGGCTAAGCCTGACTCATCCCTCGGACTGCCTGGCACTGCTCTGGGGGAGGCCGGGCCCCCTGCCCCAGCTTCACTGAGAGCCCCTGATTCTGACCCCTTGAAGGGGATGCCTATTTGATCCTTTTTCATATCAGAGGAGTGGAAGCCAAAATTTAATTTATTAAAATCAAACAATGAAAAGCACCATTTAGCATTTTATAAACATGTTATTTAAAAATTTATTGTATACAAGAGTCTGAAACATCATCTGCATATACCTGATTGTCATTTTTTAAGGGAAAACCTCATGGCATCTACTGACACCCAGGTGGCAGCCTGGAGGGACAGGCTGTATCCCCTACATGAGGACAGCCGGGAAGCCTGAGCACATGTCCCCAGGGCCCCTCCCCACTGAATCAGCCAGTCGGGTCAGCAGAGCTGTCCCTGCTGCAGTCTAGGCTGGGTACTCACCGGCCACTTGCTCCTCCACCATGTGCTCCAGAGGCAGACGGATGGAGTCGTGCTCCACAGTGCAGGTGATGATATGGGGCGTGGCCCCCTCCACCGGGCTGTGCCACTTGGCTGTGTCCCCCTTTGAGGTGTGGATGGTTTGGAAATGCCTCACCACGGAGTGGAGCACCAAATTATTGGACTGCAGAGACATGCAAACAACCACTTACAGAAACTGTCCGGAGGGGAGAGTGGGGACAGCAACCTCTCCCATTGGGATTTCCTCGTGGCTAACATTTAAGACAGAAAGAAAAAGTCAATTCCTGAGCTGTGCCCTTTGAAAGGCCCCACTGCAAAGATTTGAGGGTTTCAAACTTTCAAAAACCTCAGAACTCATTTCTGGTCAATTATACCTGCTTTGCATGACTATGTCTGCATAAGCAACTTATGCACTTTTAAAACTTAAAATCTTCAAAAAAGACTCTTTTTCCCAGGCCCATTGCTAGTGGAAGGTGAGCCAGCACCTCCATTCAGGGCCCTTTGGCGTCTCTATCAGTAAACCCTTTGACTCAGAGAGTCTATCATGGGCTTGGTCCGACAGATGCACTTGCACAGAAGCAAGATGACGGATGTAAAAGACTATTTACTATAGCGCTGTTTGTAACAGTAAAAGCTGGAGAGCCCTTCCATGTGGATCAATAACCGGACTTGTTAAATAAATTATGCAACATTATTCAACGGAACACGAGCAGATGTAAAAACACCAAGGGAATGCTCTGTGGCTGATACCAAAAGAGCAACACACTTGCTAAATGTAAAGAGGTAGCTGACGTTATACACAGTATCCCACAAACTATACAGATTTGCTTGTATGTGCACAAAGATCCCTGAACAGGTACAAAGGGAAGGAGAAAAGACTACATTAATCCACTTGTCTATTTGCATTTTACCCACAGATTATCTCTGGAAGACACAAAGCTACCAGTGTTAGTCTCCTGGAGAGAGAAATGGACAGCAGGGGAGTGGGGGTGGGTTTGTGCCCTGACCGGGAATTGAACGGGTGACCTCCTGGTTCACAGGCTGATGTTCAACCACCGAGCAACACAAGCTGGGCACTCTTCTGTTTCTTGTTAAAACTGCATGTGAAATACCCGGATTCCTGGGTGGGGCCCATGCCCAGGTTGCGGGCTTGATCCCCAGTAGGGGCGTGTGGGAGGCAGCCGACTGATGATTCTCTCTCATCACTGATGTTTCTCTCTCTCTCTCCCTGTCTCTTCCTCTCTCTGAAATCAATAAAAACATATTTTTAAGAAACAAACAACTGCAGCTAAAAGGATGAGACTTTAGAAAGCTTACCTCAGTGCCCCCGGAAGTGAAGATGATGTCTTGAGCCTTCCCGCCAATCATTTTTGCAAGGTTTTCTCGAGCTGCATCGATAATATCCTTGGCCTTCCTACCTTGAGGGACCAAAATGGACATTCATTAACGTCACTTCATCAAGTGCAGGTGACACGTTTAAAGAATGACTAGCCACGAAGGAGCGAGAGGCGAGAGGTCTGAGTGGGTAAATCTAAAACGAGACATGTCCCGCCGTGTAATCACAACAACGTGTAACACCTAGAAACAACCCGGTGCGGGGGCAGCAGTGAGGCACTAGTGAGTCAGGGACCGCCACTGCGATCCCAGGAAGCGAGTGAGGGCCACAAACAAAGATGGGAGGGAGCCTGGGAACTGAAATTCCCTGCGACATGTTTTTCGTCTTACAGGCGCTAGAGGACAGGGAGGCTGTGGCCATCGCTTTGCCTCCCGCTCATCCAGGCAGGAGAATGAAAGCATGGGAAGGCCTAAGGTCACGCTGCAAAACAACAAAAATAAGCAGAACTAGAACTCATGACCCCTCAGCATAAAGTCCAATGCCCTACCTCACAGTGCAGGTCCCCAAGTTACTAGGAGGTCCCTGCCTCAGGGAAACACTGGCTTTCAAGCAGGGCCATGCAGCCCAGCTGCCTCCCAGGTTCAATGGCTCCCAGGAAACCAGGACCAAGCGCCAAAAGGCACAGAAAGGAAGGCTCCAGGATGGGAATTCTAAAAACTGCAATGACCATTCTTACTTAAGTAGTCTATACACCAGCAGTCTCCAAACTTTTTTGACTATTCAGTCCTATTGGGAAAAACAAACAAACAAAACTTGAACAGATATATAGTGTCCCCCAAAATGAAATCCCATAAAGGCAGTGTTTATTAAAATACATTTCATTTTCAAAATTGAGCTATCAGCTGGGTTAACGCTGTCACTTCTCTGCTCAGAACTCACCATCTCAGTCAGGTGGGAGCCAGGCCCACACAGTGGCATCCACAGCCCTATGTGGCACTGTCCCCGGGACCCCCATGCCCACCCACCCACACCCCTCCTGTCACCTGTATACTCCTTGTAGCTGCAGTGTGTCCTGTTCGTCTCTGTGCAAATGCCATACCGTCAGAGATCCGGCCATCCTGCACAAAGGCAGCACCCTCCGCCCCGCCCAGCAGGCCCGGGCCCATCTGTCTCACAGGCCCACAGCCTGTTCACTTAACACACCTGCATTTGTCGGTTCACGGTCTGCCCCCCTCACTAAAATGGAAACCTCATGAGGGCAGGGACTTTGTTTTGTTTGCTGCTGTATCCACCAGGCACAGAGCAAGCACAGGTTAAGCATGCTGACCGAATGACTAAGTTAAAATGCTCACAGAAGTCTGATTTTATTTGTCATGGAGCAGAACTTGGGTCCTTGGAGGTGAGTCCAAGTCTCTAACGTGAGGCCAGGCTGGCCTCGAGAGTGTCAGGAGATGCCACTGGACGGGCCCTGGGGAACTTCCGACCCAGTAATTAAGTCATTCTATCAGAAAAGTGACTTTCCTTTATATTTCTGAGTTTCTACCTGAGTATCAACAGAAAGTGAACTGCGATGCATTTTTTAGTTATGGCTCTTAATTTGTGGAGACAAGGGCTGTCAAGGTAACCTAAAACCCCTGACAACCTTCACTGGGCCAAGAACATCATTTCTCCTGGAGGGCTGTTCCCAAACTTCTTCATATTAATTGCTTTTTATTGGCATTTAACTGTTCTCCATATTCTCACGTTTAATGTATCATAAAGCTCAATTTTACTAGAGGAAAGATTAGGGACAAGGAACTGTCCAGTTTAGCCAGACACATGTACCAAATAAACCAACAAATATGCTAATGAATGACTAGTACCGGCTTTTGAAAATGCTTTCCGTTATCAAGTTGCTATGGAATTACAAAAGTAAATGGATAAGAAAGTCCACTACAGCCAGCAAAACTGTACCCAGGTATTACAAAATCCCAGGGCAGTAGTCTGTTTGAATGTTATCTTCGGTCACTGTAATCCAGTTAAGATAGTTTATCTTTATTATCCCCAATAAACATTAGATCAGAAAGGTACGATTTTGCTCACCAGCTGAAAAATGTCATGTAACTCTGCTGCAGAACTAGGAATTTTAAATTGTTTTCCAAAACCTCCAAGTTAATGCTCTACATCAGTGACTTTCAACCAGTGTGCTGCAAGAATTTTTAAAATGTGCCATACCTGACTATTTAATCAGGGACACTGACCTCTTTTCCCTTAGATTGTCAAATATAAAAATGACAACAGCCAACACAACAGTAGCCGTCCGGTGTGAATGTCCTGTCTTGAACCATAAATATATAGGTCATATAACACAGTTGCATCTTATTGGTCACAACACATATTAAGGTTGCAGCTGATTGGTTAATTCTTGGTACCAGAAATCCTTATATACAAGTATAGGCACCTGATTTTTAAAAAAGTCACTTTGGAGTAAAAAGGGTAGGTAATTACTATTATTATTATTATTTTTGTAAATCAATCAAAATTATACCTACTTTTTTGTCAGATGGGCAAAAATACATTTTTTGGTGTGCCGCAGAATTTTAATAATTAGTTTATATGTGCCATTAGATGAAAAAGGTTGAAAATCACTACTCTACATTAAAATGAGACTAAATGAGAAATAAGAATATTTACAATTAAAGAATTTAAAAGTAATTTTCTTTTCAATTTTTTAAAAGGCCAGGATTATATTCGATCCTGATGATTTAAAAGATCTATTTTGCAAACTTTATAAGGATCAAATGAGACAGATACGTGAAAGGGCTGTAGGTACAGTTATAACTCTTACTAAGACATCCTGTTCATCTGAGGAAGGGAGACAGGGATGTACGTTAAACATTAAAGATGTGGTAGCAACAAGAGTCAACATACCAAGTTGGACTTCTTGAAAAAAAACCTGCCAAGAATTACAGCTAGACTTGCAGTTCACAGAAAATCTATTCAAAACCAAGTGCTCCCATGTGGTGTCATTTCTCTGATGCCTCTGCCCCGTATCTGCCATCTGTGCGCATCTCCTAGAATTACCTGCCGGGTAAGGGCTGCTGGGATTTCCCCAGGCTTCCCGCATGGCCTCGGTCACGGCCTGGACAACCTCTGGCTCCAGGGGGGTGGTTGCGTTATAGTCCATGTAAACCCTCCTGGAGGAAAGAAAAGGAGATGGGATGTGGGGTTACGGGTGCACCAGGTCTATCACATCAGCAGGAGCAAATAAAGCAAGGGCAGCGAGCCCGCCACCTACACTTCTTCCCTCCTGAGTAGGACTGGTGGTCCGCAGGGCCTGGACTGCCCACACTGCTATAAAGGTCAGGCCCAGGCCAGCCTAGGGAGCAGCACGTCCCGAAGGCCCTTCCTTCCCACTTGCTTTTCTAACTTCACCAGTTTTCTGTGAAGGCTGAGGCTGGGGGTGAGCCTGCGCCCATTCTTCCCACTCTCCCTCTTCGTCTCCCTCAGGGGGCAGGTCTACCCTGGGGCAGGCCTGCTGCTCTCCCCCTTGAACTTTTGGGTTTCTGAGCCTAGAATGACCACTGCCCCTGCCTTACTTTTTTTGATCTTTGCTCTAACTTGACCTTCTGGTGAGGCTCTCAGCAGCCACCCGCCCCCCCTCCCTCCCAGCAGTTTCTTCCTGGACCTGCCCCTTGTTTCCTGTCTGCATCTATGAGAGTAACAGGGTGTCGGCTGCAAGGGCTCTGCCGTTCTCCTCCCGCTGGGTGGCCAGCACTGAGAACAGTGGCCGGAACACAGCAGGGGCTCCGTTTAGAAGACGGCAAAGTAAATGTCACAGAAAGGGCACATTCTCAGAAAGATCCTCATTAGTAAAACTTATCTGTGTACCTTCTTACTACTATCAAACCTTCAGAAATTTTCATAACTATATACATTAGGTAATCCGGGCTGATACTAGGAATTATTTTACCTGATTTTTAAATCAACAAGTGTTTAAACCAGTGGTCGGCAAACTGCGGCTCGTGAGCCACATGCGGCTCTTTGGCCCTTTGAGTGTGGCGGTATTTTGTGGAAGAGCCACACTCAAAGGGCCTTTGGCACATTCCAGGGGCCAAAGAGCCGCATGTGGCTCGCGAGCCGCAGTTTGCCGACCACTGGAACCAATCCACACAAAGTTGCAAACACAATACTAATCATGGCTATTACACAGTTACTTTGTTTTAGTTTTTAGGAAATAATAATTTTAATCTATGTCAGCATAATTCATGCCCAAACTTATTCAGCTCTGTCAGAGGTTTGGCCCTTCGTGACATTAGTCATTTTCTTCGTGAGCTCTGCACTATCTAAAAAAAAGTAACCTATCTTTTAATGGGTTCAGTTAGCATAAACAATCTAATTCTGTGATCCCTACTTAATAAAGTACAATATATGCTGTATCATCTAGAATTGTCAAACTGTTCATGAAAGCTAAAAACACCCTATAAAACAATGAAGCTATTTTATGTAACATGTAATAGGTAGTTGGCGTGAAGCAAAGCTTAAATATTTAGTCTTCTGAAACTCTAATGTATTTCCATAAGCCTTTTAATCTATAATTTTATAAATATACTTTACCATCATGGAAACCAGATATGTACTTAGTTTCTCTTTATACATAATTAAAAAATTTAGGAGGGTATAGGCTATAATTCAGATACAATTTAGTCACAACACCATACCAAGACTTTATAATCAGGAAAGATATTTAACATATTGCTTAGTCTTATAAAACAGCGAGTTTTAACTTAATTCATACATCTAAACTTATTTATAATTTTTCCTATACTCTTCAATAATACTGCTTGGCAAGTAATATAGGTACTGATATAATTTTTTATTTCAATTGGTTGCAAACAAATTTTAATTTGTTAATCAATGCATATATTCCTTTTTAACTACTTACTACACCTCAGAATTAATCGTCCTACAGAAAGTAACTGCCTCGAGTGCAAAAACATTGCAAAGCATTTTTTCCTTAAAGATTTTCAAGGAAAATCTATAGGAACACAGACTCATGAAAAAACTAAAAATTTGACATTCCATCTTGCCTTACTGTGAAACAATAGAAAGAGACGTGAACACATGTTACTTTGTATTTCTCTGCTTATCATAATATTATACTAAGAACTACTGTAACTATGTATAAGCTATTTTCCAGCTTCTTCAAGTATGGGACACACTACAGTTCTATTAATGAGGAGAAATGAATAATCAATCTTAGGTAACTCAAAAGCAAAATGGCACAAAAAGATAAACTGACTTTTATATATATATATATATTTCAGAGAGAGAGGGAGAGGGAGAGAAACATCAATGATGAGAGAGAATCACTGATCACCTGCCTCCTGCATGCCCCCTACTGGGGATCAAGCCCACAACTTGGGCATGTGCCCTGACAGGAATCGAACAACAACCTCCTGGTTCATTGGTCGACAATCACTGAGCCACCTTGGCCGGGCAGGAGGCAGATACTTTTAATTCCAAATTTGTCATTGGTTTGTCGGGGGCTGGCCTCTTTATTGATTCTGCTGGTTTAGGGGCTTGAATGATGTGCTCCTGAAATTTGAGTATCAACTCAGACAGTTTTTTCTTCTCAGTAGTCTTGATTTAAGGTTTGACTGGCTCAGGTGGCTTTTCATCATTATGTCTACTTTTTGTAAAGCCTACAATGCTTAAAAAGTAATCAGTTGTTCTTCTCTTACAGCAAGACCAAGTCTTTAATGCATCATGAGAGACGGGAACACCTGGATCAGTGGTTCTCAACCTTCCTTTAATACAGTTCCTCATGTTGTGGTGACCCCCAATTGTTACAAATTGAACATAATTAAAGCACAGTGATTAATCACAAAAACAATATGTAATTATGTATGTGTTTTCCAATGGTCTTAGGCAACCCTTGTGAAAGGGTCGTTCGACCCCCAAAGGGGTCGCAACCCACAGGTTGAGAACCGCTGACCTGGTTGGTATGTGGGAGCAGGGTCAAAGTGGTCTTGACATTGCAGCCCTGGTTGTAGCACAACCAGGCCGTTTCTTTTCCCACCAACACAAGTCAGGCCCAAACCCAGAGACGGCAAGACGGTGTGTTTACAACTCCCCCTAGTAACCACTGGTCTGACAGCCTGGTTTTTGTTTTGTTTTTTGAACCATGAATGTTTTTTTTTTAAAACATATTTTATTGATTTTTTACAGAGAGGAAGGGAGAGAGATAGAGAGCCAGAAACATCGATGAGAGAGAAACATCGATCAGCTGCCTCCTGCACATCTCCCACCGGGGATATGCCCGCAACCAAGGCACATGCCCCTGACCGGAATCGAACCCGGGACCCTTCAGTCCGCAGGCCGACGCTCCATCCACCGAGCCAAACCGGTTTTGGCGAACCATGAATGTTTTAATGCAGCATCTTGTCTATAAATTGTTCAAAGTCACCTGATAGGTACAGGGCTTTGGGGCTTTGGGCAGTTTGACCAGCCATCCTTGGATGTTCCAGTATCAGGACACTCCCAGTCCTGCTGTGATGTGAAGCTGCAGGCGCCCCACTTGACTCTCACTTCCTGTAAGTAAGTGTCCCAGAGTTCCTCAAGCTCCTAGAGGCAGCTGAGTGGCTGCGGCTTTTCAACCTGCCGCCTGGCTCATTTATGGCTTGAATTTCAGAGGAACACTGTGTAGATTACCCTGCTCCATTACCTGCTACTTCCTTAAAGTGCTATCAATATTATGGACAAGTTAAACTCCATTCGTTTCATAACCAAAAGGTAAAAAGGCACCCTGAATCGCCTCTCCACTCCGTCTCCCTAGGGGACAACTTTCAGCTCCCATTTGTTCTGTCCCAACCAGAGTAGAATGACTAATGAAAGCTGGTCTGATTTATTCCGCATATTCGGGTAAAGAGGATTACCCAAACAAACAGTATTTAACACATTCCTGAACTGGAGGGCGAAGATTCACAAACAAGAAAATGCCACTTTCGCTCCCCCCCCTCCCCCCAGTGGTTCCAGCAGGCACAAGACACCTGCGGAGGACGCCCTACTCTCCCTGAGTTCATCCCGACGTTCCCACGTGCTCAGGCCAGGGGCCTGGGAGGCATCCTTTTCTCAATCCCTCCTTTCCCAAGACCAGCGCATCAGCGGGTCCAGCGGGTCCAGCCTCAGTCCACTCACTTGTGCCACCACTTCCTCCCTCCTAGATGATCGTAGAGACCCAATCGCTTTCCTTGCCTCCTCCCCTGCCCAACCCCCCCATTCCTACCCTCCACAAAGCAGTCCCGATACAATATAATTACATTGCATCACTCCCCTGCTCAAACCCCCAAGATCCGCCACACCTTTAGAATAAATACACCCTCAAGTGCTTCCTGGGCTCCGAGGTGCTGCGGGGCCACGCGCCGCCGGCTGCTCCCACAAGCCCTG
>NW_006288615.1:6644082-6644664 GCF_000327345.1 Myotis davidii | reverse complement strand
CAGAGCGTGCCCAGGCTGGTGCGGCCGACTCCAGGACGTCACTCGGGTTTCAGCGCACTGTCCCCTCCCGGAGCCCTCCCCGACCACGCCTCGCATCAGCTCGTCCTCCAGCTCTCATCCCTAATCTAGGCCTCCCCGTGGCCAGCCGGCCAGCGCTTCAGCCCGGCGTGGGGCTGCTCCCCGCGAGTGACCAGCGCCCCCCCCTCCCATAACCTCCCTGGGCGGGACACGCCAACCCCTCGCACCGCGGTGCCTGGAGAGCTTCCCGGAGGAGGCGGCCGGCGGTTTCCCTCGCTTTTCTCTCTCAGCGCGCACCTCTCTGGCGGGCTCTTCTCTTCGCCGCCGCCGGGCCGACTCGCCACACGCCCCCCCATCCCGGTCCCGCCGCGACCCCGCTCCCATTCACCGGGCCCAGGCACAATCCACACCCACCCAGCCCCTGAAGCCCGAACTGTCCGCTCTGGGTTTCACGAGGGGCAGCGGGGTCGCGAGGCCGGGGCGCGTCCGGATTGGCTGAGTTGCACGCTCCGGGCCAATCCCCACTTCAGCGGCCGGGAGAGGATGAAATACTGATTGGCTGCG
>NW_006288615.1:6624152-6643672 GCF_000327345.1 Myotis davidii | reverse complement strand
TGGCGGGCCACGCTTCTGCGTCCTCGTGCCCGGGGTCTCCTAAAACGTGCTTCCACTGCCCCAACTGGAGGGGCCTCTGCACAGGTGGCTTTGCGTGGAATTAGGCTCCTTCACTGCACATGGATTCGAGGGGTCCGGAGTAGAGGCGTGGGATGCAGGGTAGGTGGGTTCAGGGTAGGTTCGGGACCTAGGAATGCGGGAGAGCTGGGTGTGGGGCAGGGAGTGCGGAGGCCCTGGGTAACGCAGTGACTCGGAAGACAGCGCCTTCATCTGGACAGGAACGAAACCTGTTCTGGATGTGTTGTTGGTGAGACAGTCAAGTGGAAATGCCAACATTCGTGGACCCATAAACCCTAAGTCAGTTGTGATGTGAAAGTGTTAAGGGCAAAGGTCCAGATTCTTGAACTCGAATGGAGCCATGGACTGGCCACCCCTTGCATAACTGTCTCAAAGTTTATTTGCGGACCCCACGTGCCAGGCACCGCCCTAAGCACTTTCCACGTATTCTGATTTCGATGACAACCTTATTAGGAGGTAGTTATCCCCATTTTATATACAGGAAATTAAGGTACAGAAAAGCATCTTGCCCATGTTCCCATGGGTAGTGATAGAGCCAGAATTTGAATTCAGGAATGTTTTGTCAAGAAGTTGAATTTTAATTGGGCTTTCCAAGGGCTGGCCTCTTTGGCTGGAAGCTCCGTATCCCAACCCTGGGAGATCAGAAATCAACGATCCCCAGGTTGATGGGGCACACAGACAGGAACCAGAACTGTTACTTTGCCCTGAGTGGGGAGACCCCAAGAAGCCACAAGGCCTAGAAGTCAGCGTCCCATGCCACTGAATTGGAGGGCAAAGACTAGGTGCAGTGGGATGAGCTGGGTGTGCTGATTAACAAGATGGGGTTTCCCTGGACAGAAAGGGACAGTCCCGTACTGTGGAAATGTCATTTTTTAAAAACTTGATCCCCGATAAATCATTTTTCTATGTCAAACATTTTGAAATCGCAATCAACAGGAATCCCTTTCAGTCTGGTCCATTTAACCACAGGCGCTGGCACCCTTTCTTCCACCTGCATTGGCACCTGCGGCCGCCCTGACAGCCTGTGAATGTGCCAGGACTCCTGTAGGGAACTCATGCCCTGGGTCACAGGGCAGAAATCAGGTGTGTGGGCGGGCCTGCTGCTGATCTCCTGACCCACCTGGCAGAGGATGGCCTAGTGCCCGGCCAGTGAGTTCCAGGGACACTGACAAGCTCCAATGACAACTGCAGGAGCTGTGGTGCCTCTGCCTGGCCTGGGGATGGGGACTACTGTGCCTTCCTGATAGGCCTGCACCACTCAGATGCCACCATGCCCTTTATCCAGCCCGATCCTTCCTCCTGTGTACCAGACGTGGTCCTGGAACCCCGTCTAGTGGGCACAATTCCTGGTCACAAACAGGAAGTATGGCCTACATTCCTCCCTGCTGACCTCCAGATCAGATGATACTGTGAATCAAGAAAAGCACACATCAGCCTAGGTAGATAGGAAACCCAGAGGCAAGGAGGCTATCAGTCAAACTGGAGAGTGGCAGGCAGGCAAGGCAGTGGACAAAACCATACAGATATTTATTTGCATATGACATCACAGGGCCAAGGTGTGCTGGGTGTGCTGCCTCTGAAGTGTGCAGACCTGACCAAGCATGGCTGTATGCTGTTCCGATTCTTGACCTCCACTGCCCGGGAGACCACCTCCACTCGGGCCTGGAACCACAGCAGACTAAGAGGCTACAGGTGTAGTCTCAGTGGCATCACACATTGTTTGGCTGCTTCCCGAGGTTTCTCCTGTCCCTCAGGAGCAAGGGCCTGGATCTGATAAGCAGCTATAGTCCTTGCACACTAGGTCCTAAGCACATGACCCTCAGAAACACCTGGCCCCACTCCAGCCAGTTCCTCTGGGCCAAATGCGACAAAGGGCTCCCTGCCTTTTTTTTTTTCCAAATCATCGAGCTCCAGCCTCACAGGGTTCTAAACTTCTTTGCCCCACCCAGACCTGAAAGCAAGAGCTGGTTTTCAAGACCCAAATTCTCGTTGCATTGGACAGAATGAATAATGTCTTTCATATTTTCTTTGTATTTCTCTTCAATAATTGCTTGACCCAACATCTTTCTGTCTGCTCTATACAATGAAAATACAAACTAAAGGAGAATAGAAAAAAATAATTAAAGCATTAAATTGTACAAATTACAAATCTGTTCCAAAATATACTTACATTAAATAAAATACGCATTTCAGTAAGAGATCTACAGTGAATGACTGCATTCTGGGAAGCCTCAGACACTGAGGCAGGGCTGACATTCGTGGGAGGAGATAAGAGACTGCGCATCCAATCACAGTTTGCAGCGGGCTTGGGACCGCCCACCTGCCAGTTCTTGGCAGGTCATTGGCATTGCTGTGCAGGGAAGTGATTTGGGGGAAGGTAAGAAGCAAGCTCCGATTCTGAGTTCATTACAACTTCTCAAGCATTTCCTCAGCCTATACAGTACAGGTTCACAAAGTAAACATGTTAAGGTAAGCAGACAACTCTTTAGAGCCCAAACTCATTTTCTTGCTGTATTTATGCGGAACTCTCTGTCTACAATGGGCAGTCATGAAGAGGTTCCTCCGCAGGACATGTCACAGGACCCAGCAGAGCCAGTGGGTCTGCGGGAGCGCGAGGACTGGGATGGAGGCCCCCTCGAGAGCTGAAGACGACCCTCTAGCACAGTCCGCGCTGCAGGCGCCCCTCCTATCATCTGGCGTACCGCTTAATGTAGTCTTCCACTTTGTTCCGGAAGTCCTCCTGTGGAATTCGAGAAGAGCAAGTTAGTGAGGGCGAGTGACAACTCAGGGACAAGTCGGAGCCACAGAGCCAAGGGCCCACTGAGAGTTCAGCCTTCCGCAGCCAAGGTGGCAGGGCCACCAGAGACCTGTGGGGCTGGTTCCCCTGTGGGTGCCCACTATGTGCAAGACACCGTGCCAGGGGGACAGGGGGCAGAGAGTACAAACAGCAGCTGGAGCAGAAGGGATCCCAAGACCTTTCATTTTGCAGATGGGGGAGTGAGGCCCATATGGTCAAGGTCAGGACACCCGCACTTGTCCACGGACGGTGCTGCACTCAGAGGCTCCACAGCCCCTAGCAAACTCTCACCAGGTCACTACCACAGTGCCCAGAAGCCAACAATACTCCCAGCTCCTAAGGAACCACAGCCCAAGCTCACTGGATGTGAAGGCCCCAAGGTACCCTCCACTCAAGGTGCCTCTGCTTAATCCTAATCCCTTTTGCTCTCATCATCTCACCAGGACAAAGTCCACACCTTCAGAAGACTCTGCGTGCTCAGGCCTCTATGCCTCCCACATCTCCTTGTCCCCCTGTGGGCCCTGCAGCCAGACCCCCTGCGTTCAAATCTGGGGCTCTGCCCCTTCCTGGTGACTCTCTCAGAGAATAAGGGCTAACAAGAGGCCCTCCCTCCTGTCGTTGTCAGGAGAACAAATGTACTCTGGGAAGAGTGTGGGACAATGCCTGGCACCGGCATTGGGTTGCTGATACTGTTGATTCACCACTGCCCTTCTACTCAAGTAATGTGGCCCCTGTGCTCTGCCCGGAACACCTGGAGCACATTCCCACCTTGAGGCCTTTGCACTGGCTGTCAGTCTCTGGAAAACTCTTTCCTGAGATCCATCTGGCTCACATCTATAGTCACATCTTATCAGAAAGGTCTTCCCTGAATATCCTCCATAAAGTGCAACACCCATCACCCCCACCCAACACTCCTGGCCCCCAGCCCCACCTTCCATGTTGATGACTTATCTCTGCTCTGCCTCCTCCCACTAGAATGCATGCTGCACGGGGACAAAGACTGACTGTCCACTCAAGCGGTACTCAAGCGGTCAATCTTGGGATGAACAATGACTACAAGAGAAAGTGAGCAGAGACAGGATGATCGTGACTCGACATCAGGATGCAGGTCGGTCTGGGCACATCTAAGATTTCAAGTGGAGGCATCACTGTTTGGCCAATTTTAGGACCATCCGACTGGGGAGAAGTTTATTAATTGCAAACCTGCCCTTATGTCATACAAAGAATAGGAAGCAGCCTTCCAAGAAAGACAGAACGAGAGCCATCTGTATGTGCCCTGCTGTTACCACTGTCTTCCCTTGACAAGGCTGAGTCCACAAGGGCTGGAATAATCGCATGCTGATGGGCCCGTCAGCAGCAGTGACAAGTGGAGTGAGTACAACAAGAACGAAGCCTCCTGAAAGGCTCTGGGCCCAGGAGCAGTCTAGTCAGCAGTGGCCTAACTGAGGTGTTGCCAGGCAACCCCCAGCCAGGGTGGCCCAGAGGTGGGCAGGGGCAGAGCCATCTCCCACCCTGCACCTGTCCTGAAGACCTGTGCTGCCCCAGCCTCCTCCTCAGGTCGCCTGCCAAACCACCCTCCTCTGCCTGACCCTTCAGTTCCACTGTAGAACCCACTGCTCCCTGAAGTGCCTATCGCTAGTTTCCTGAGTCTGCATGGAACACATGCTGGGCACTCCAAGGAATCGGCGTGGCCCCTGCGAGGCTGAACAAGCTGCCAGCCTCCTCCCAGTCACACAGCCCGGCTCCCAGACTCCTGCGCAGATCCCAGGCCCTGTCCACATGCTTTGTAAGGATGTGTGTACAAGGGTGTTTACTACATTACTGTAGTAGGGGGAAAAACAGTGGGAAAAACCGAGTCCCACCAGGAAGAGAACGGCTGAATAAGTGTGTAGAGCTGCTTATGAGACATTGAACGGTTCTGAAAGTAGATGAGTGACACTTCATGCATTGACTTGGAGGGAAAAAGTTAAAGAAAAGGGACTGAGACTGGAGTAATGAATATGACCCCCTTCATTACACACTCACAGAGCTCTGGGGAAGGTGTGGAAGGTGAGGAGGCTGCTGGGGGCCCAGAGGGCACTGAGGGCATCATGCCACCAATGGTCCCTTCTATATTCCCATGCTGCTAAAGGTAAAGGAACAGTATACCAGATTCTACTACGAATTCTCTCTCAATAAAACACGTCTGACCTTGGGTCAAACACTTTACTGAAACCACTCACATGCACTGTGATGTCATTATAAATTGCTTTAAATTCCAGTTCTGGATCCCACCATTCTCAACTTTGTGCCTATCTAGTCCAGAGACATAGTTATCTCTTTGCCAAACACACCAGCCAGGACCTCCTGTCCCCAGCCTACCTTGTCCCTCAGGTGATGCTCTGCAGCCTCGATATTCAGTGGGTCATCGAAGTTCAGAAGATCCTTAAAGATAGAAATGCAACATAAACAAGGGAAAGATTCTGTTACTCTGCTGTGACACATCTTCATGTTAAGAACTAGGCAACTGAAACCAACCAGCAAACTGGAGAATGAAGCCCCAGGGAGCTGAGGAGTCCACCATGAAGCTCCTCTGATATGGAGCCCTCACCCTGTACTTTGTTCAACGTGGTGATGAATAGCTGAAGGGGGGGTCATGTTTATATGTAACTGTCCAAAATGTGGTGGAAATGGGGGCAACAGCCATCACATTAATTTCTAATGCTATTGGTAACTGGAGAATGAAAAACCAGTCATTATGAGCTTTCCAAATTAAAGTCCCATTATTCTCTTTTTTCTTTCAAAATGAATCCCCTCTTCATTTTGTGATTAACAACTTTGCCTTTGTAAGTCTGTGGTTTCTATTTGGCCTTAACTGCAGTTTCCTTTCATCATCTAATTCGCCTTCACAAGCATCACTCCCGTCCTGGAACCCAGTTGAGTGCAGGTCAGTGCCTTAGGCCTCGGGGTGTGTGGGGGCACCAGTCCCCTTCTACCTTAGGAAAGCCCTGAGATGGCTACTCCCTGACCCTCAGGCAACACCAGGGATTTCAGATAGGCCACGTCTGAGCTTTATACTGAGTGTTCCTCCTCTACCCGGGCAGCAAGGTTTGTTTTATAAGGAGCCCCCGCTTTCCAAAGCCACAGAAGGACCATCGTAGACAACCATATTCCTCCTAGAGCAAGTGCTAAATTTGCGGACTGTATCCCTGATTTGGAAATAAATATGGGTGTGACAAAGAAAATATAACAAAGAAAAACTGTAAGTCTCTATGGTCATTTACAGATGGGAAATTAAACTCCAAGTCCTGGAAACAGGTAAAAACATAAAGTACATATCAGATAAGATACCCAGTGTGTACAAAGACCACACCAAACACACAGAATTCCTTATCTTCTTTACCTCATCTTTGACCTAAAATGACTATACTGGCTGGAATAACCATTACTGACTTAATTAGCTATCTGGATTGGCTCTTTAAAATTTGAGAGGTTTGGAGCACTTGGAGGGATGAAGATCACATCAGACTTCTTTAAGAGAAAAAAAGAAAACTCCAAGGAGCCATCGCTATTTCCTCCCCTTAATTCCCTTGCAGCGAGTTGCTGGTCACAGTCATTTCCGATTCAGGGCCAAGGCACCTGGAGGAAGCAGGGTGGGTTTCGGGCAGGTTCTGCTGTGGTGGAGGACACAATGAGCGTGGGCCCGTGTGCTCTTGGGCTGCGACAAAGAGGCCTGGCCGCCAGGCAGAGTTTCAACCATGCTCAGGCCCTGCTGCTCCAGAAGTAACACTTCATTCACTTACATGAAAGTCAAAAACAGAATCACAGCAAAACGACTGGGCCCAGCAGAAAATCGTCCAGATGTTCGTTCCCCTTGGTATTACCTTCCCATGGAGACTAAGGGAGCTCCTGAAATCAGCAAGCGCTGGTTGCTTGTGTTCCAGGTGTTGCCAAGTGACATCAGATCAGAAGGCAAGGAAGATGGGGACTTGGAGTCTAATTTTGAGGCTTTGTTTGTTTTTTATTTTGCTGAATCAAGAACAAGAAGCCTGTGGCCTCTGATGACAGGTGGAGGACAGCTGCCCCACCCCAGGGTGACTCTGTAGGCACATCCACCATGAGCCAGGAAGCTGTCCCTCCAACAGCCAGTCCCGTGGGCTGTCCTGGACAGCCTCATTTTCATGCAGGGACCTCAACAGTAGCAGAGCTTTTTTTCTTTCTTCCAAAGAAGTTAATTTCCTTAAAGCTCTTTTTTGATCAAAAACCCCAAGGAAAACATAACAATATATAAAATTCCAAACTCCAGCTTTCAGCTGTGCCCATCTTAGCTTTTCCCATGCCCCTTTCTGCCCTACAGGCCTGCCATGATGAGCTGTTTTCTAAAGACAGTGAACTCTGTTGGCAGCTCGTCACTAATACGAGAATGACTCAAAGGTTCTGGGTTTGTGAAAAGCCTCAGGATGGGTGAGCACATCCTCCTTCACTCAAACCAGGACACGTGGGAGTGAACAGGGTTATGGGCTGGGCTGCTGTGAGAGCAGACGGAGCGTGGCTGCCAGGTGCTGCCAAAGGACCCACCCCCATGTGAGGAGACTGAAGCCACCGACCTGGCCTGGGGCGTGGGGACGCCCTGCCCCCAGTCACCTCCCACATGTCACTGCAAACCCCCTCAAGGCCAGTCTCACAAAAGTGAGACAGGAAAGAGGGGTCAGTATGGACACGGTGCTGTCTTCAATCCCAGTGTTATTCTTATGGGCTCACAACAGCAGTCAGGGGAACCAGAGAAGCTTGGGATTTTGGTCAATATACTTACAGTAAACAAAGAGTTTAATCCCCAAACAACATCCTGGAATGAGGAAAAAAGAAAACAAGTTTCAGGCTCCTGTGCACAGTCTTTCAAACTCATAAGAAATATGTATGGGACCATATCAAAATTCATCTTTGCAGGCTTTGTTTTTCCCAAACCAGAATTAAAAAAACTTCTCTCATTATAACCACAGACTCTGAGAAATTCAGAGGTGAGCAGCTACAAGCAGTGAGTGTAAAATCAGAGAACAGAAACTGCCCTCCCGCAACGACGAGTCCAATCCTGGGTGGTAGTAGCCCTTAGGCAGCTTCTGCACAGGACACCTGACCTCACAGTATGCTCACCTGTCACTCTCCGGCAGAGTCCAGCCACCTTTAAGATAAACTCTGCTGTTTTGGTATCTGTTGCCTCTTGGGGACCAGATCACCCACCATCCCACTGAGTCTTAATAATTTTGCTCGAATTACTTCAAAAATCAAGGGAGACTTTTTTTTTAAAATTCAAAGATCAGAGATTTTAATTAAAATATGACAGAAACCCACTTTCTCTCTGGGCTGACTTGTGATGGGCGACTCAATCAGACTCTTTCCTGGCCTTCCTTTCACCAGCTCAAGGGGCTTGTCTGTTTCAGGCCTACTCTCATTCTCATCTGATACTCTGCTGGTATTTTAATTGCCCGCTCTACTGTCTCTCGTCTATGCACACACCCACTCCTCCGTCCGTCCGTCCATCCATCCTTCTGGTGTGAGCTAGGCCTGGGGCCAGAGCTGGGGGTGAACACCAGCTCCCAGGCTGCAGGGGGGGTCAGACAGACAGTGTGCTGACGGAGCTTCCACAGGCGTGTTCCCACAGAGAACTCATCCGGGAGAGGATGTGGGGCCCTGCCAGGAAGAGGGACGGCAGGAGGGAGCACCTGCCAAGTTGAGGGACTGCCTGTACAGAAGCTAAGTCCCAAAAGGGCAGGGCACGCCCAGGATGTGGTGAGAGGCCAGGCCAGGCTGCTCGTGGCAGCAGAGACCACACCTCATGAGGAGCCATGGCCATGACCACAAGAAGTCTGCATTGTCCCCTGACTCTGGGACAGGGCCCCAAATGCCTTCCCTGTGTTCTTCTCCCAAAGTGCCTACTCGGTGATCCACAAAACCTGCCAGTCCCTTCTGGCCACAGAGTGGTCTGCACACCAGTCTGCAGCTGTCTACCAGGAGGTGGGGTCAGGTGCAGTCGCCTGCCGGGCCACTCTGACCCACACGTGTCTCTGGTTCTGTGTCCTCTAAGAGCGGTGACACTGAGATGTGTCTACTATCCTCTTCTGAGAGCCGAGGAACAGGAATGAGGAGGGTCTCTGAGAGACCAACCACTCAGCCAGTATATGATGGATACAGTCAGGTTTCTGCGCATTATTTTAGAAGGCAGGGCCTAAAAGTTAGTCTGCGAAGCATTGTGGGAAAAGAAGCCTGGCACCTGTAAAGGGTAGGGCCCAGGACTGTCCTATCCTGCTCAGGTCACCCTTTCGACCCGAGGGACAGCGCCCAGCAGCATCTCTGTGTATCTGGCCCAAACTTAGACAGAAGTCGTTTTAGTTGGTGCAACTTTTATCACCCATGCACGACTAAGCCAAAGGTGCCATGTGGGGAAAACACTGCTTTTGAGAGGGGGCAGCATGTGCAGTGTACAGCTAGTTCTCATGGCCTCACAAACGGGCTGGTTTGACACCCACAGCCCTTTCACGTTGCCCGGCTAAGACTGTCAGCCTCAGAGGAGGAGTCACCGGGGAAGATGGCATGGCCATGGCTTTGTGCTGAGTCTGGGGTAAAGTGCAGCTGGGAACCAAGCTGCCCGAACCAGCATGGGGCAGGCGCTCTCCTGGGCAGTGTCGACCCAACACAGACAGGGCAAAGGTGACAATGGTTTGGAACCGTCTCATTAGTCAAAAATGATGGTGATAGTCAGGTAGCTGTTCACTAGCAAGTGAACACTGGCCCAAGCCTGACAACTTCTGATAGAGTGACAGGCCCAGGAAGAAGCCCTAGGTGTCCTAGGGGTACCACTGCAGAGACGCCTTGAGGGGAGGCTACAGATGGTGGCTCACGTAGGCACCGTGACATCGGCCCTTGAAAGCAACTCAAGCCTATGGTGTAGAAGCAAGTGGGCCATTTATTTAGTCCCCGTAGCTCCCCTCTCCACAGCCCTCCCCAAAGCAGACCCGGCCGCTGTCCTGCCTCCCCTCCTCTGTGCAGTGTACCTCCAGGTAGCTCAGAAGGGACGCACAGAAGTCATACCTCCCCTTTCTTTTCCTCCCCTTCTACCAACTCCTGGCAACTCTCCTCACCTTTATGGGTGAGACCACTATAGACTAGGGTAGGGGATGGGGGATAGAAGAAAAAACAACAATTATATATTATACGAAGATGGTAAAGGGCAAAGGCAGAGCAGATGATCTCATGCCCCCTGCATCGCAGAGAACGGGGACAGAGGAACTGAAGGACGAGTGCTTGCCTGAGCAGCCCCAGGCGGTAGTGGGTGGTGGGGAGAGAAGGGGCAGGGTGTGCCTGGCCTCCTGTGTGCACAGGACAGAGAGGACATGGCTGTTCTTACAGATGGCTGGTTACGGAGGGAGAGGTCACAGGGCAGGGCTGTGGTCAAAGGCACCTACCTTTAATGTCCTCGTGGGAGCCCAGCCAGTGCCATCGATCGAATGTTCCCTCAGTAAACTGGAACAGACAAAGCAGAGTGGTCAGCACATCCTCACAAAAATGAACTTTCCATATTTTGAAAATTTATTACCAAGGTTCTTTTTGGTGAAAATTAGTTTGGCATTGCTGAATTATATCACACTGCTGCTTGACCAGAACCTAACAGCTCCAAGGAGACGGAGCACCTTCAGCGCTTCCTGCCCTGCTTCTCTCCTGTGCCACCACTAGTTTGCAGCTGATGCCTACTGTCCCCATGGGCATGTCCACCTTTTTCTTTTTGAACATGTTTAAATCCTCACCTGAGGATATATTTTTATTGATTTTAGAGAGAGAGGAAGAGAGATCAATGTGAGAGAGAATTATCGATCGGCTGCCTCCTGTACACACCTCGACCAGGGATCAAACCCGCAGCCCTACGTATGTGCCTTGACCAGGAGTCAGGCCCATGACCTTTTGGTGCACGGATGATGCTCCAACCAACTGAGACAGCTGGCCAGAGTGAGGTGTCCACCTTTTTCATACTGACTGGTAAGGACGTTCACAAACAATGTAATCAGCTGCTCTTTGCTTTGGATTTTGTTTTTGTATTTTTAATCTTAACCTATCAGTGTTTCTGGCTTTTGTAGCAGGCTAGCATCTGCTAAATTCCTGTCATACTCTGCTAATAATTTGATTTCTCAGAAGACAGCAAAAGTGACAAGAGGAATTCCTCAGATCTAGTTCTGAGCAAGGAAGGGGGCGAGAGCACAGGTGAGAGCCTGGGGAGAAAGCTGCCACTTATCACCTGAAACTGAAAGTTTCAATACTTACAGGGCAGACACTTCCAAGGGAAGATGCCTTCTAAACAGGTATGCTCTTATAAAATGTACTCTTAACTATAAAAAATAAGGCTGACATGGAGAGGAGGCACCACATATAAAGTGGGGAATGGGTGCTAACTGCACCTGTAAGAAAGGAAGAGGAATACGCTGTCTCAGCAGCTGGGAGCAGTCACAGGCTGCACACTGCCTTTCAAAGGTGACCAGTGTTTACCAGAGCAGAAGTGAAAGGAGATTTTCTTCCCAGATTTCATGAATGGCATTTTTCCCTTAGCTAAAATCAGCCACGTGGAGGGAATGTGGCCTCATAAAACAGGACAGGAAAAGGGTAAAGGATCCTGGAGGGCAGATGCATGACACCACACAGCCTTGGCCAGCAAAGGGCATAGGAGGCCTCAGGTCTGGAGGCAGCAGCCAGGTGTGAGTGTAGCCCAAAGCCCCAGGGAGGTCTCCCAACCCTCCCAATCTGGCCCAGCTTCAAATCTTCCCTCTAGAAATCCAAGGTTCACACACAGTGCTCAGAAATGTGGAAGACAGGAAGAGGGCTCACCTCAGACATATCTCGCCCGTCTCTGTGATGTTGGGGTGCCAGATCCTGGTCAAGCATCTCACTTTGGGTGGCTGCAATGCAGAGAGAGAGGTCACAGGCCCTCCAAGCACGTCACAGACCACAGCCTCACCATGTGCCCCCCCAGTCCCTCGTTCTCCTCCTTACTATGCATTCAACCTTGATACTGGCTCACATCACCCATGCGGGACTGTGTTGTCACCCTGCACCCACATGTGCTGGTCTTGCTGGTAAAGCCTGACGTGTCCCCAACAGAACCCTCTACAAGCCCCAAGGCCTGATGGTGACTGGTCCCACTGTGAGGAGGAGCCCATGTGCACTCCAGGGGGTGTCTGCAACGCTCCTGCCCAATGCCAAGAGGACCCCACAGATTCCTCAGGAGCTGCTGAGCTGTGGCTGAAAGTTACTGCTCCTGAAGTGGTGCCATTCCCTGTGTGTGTTCCTGAAGATGCCACTGCCATCTTCCTAGATGGAAGTTTGGTCCATTTACACTCACAACAGGGAGAATGAAACGAGTACTGGGAAATAAGGCAGTCCAACATTGTTTATGATGTGGTGTGTTCTTTTAAAATTATAAAAGCAGCCTGGCCAGTGTGGCTCAGGGGTTGAACCAGGAGGTCACAGTTCGATTCCTGGTCATGGCACATGCCCAGGTTGCGGGTTCCATCCCCAACAGTGGCTGTGCAGGAGGCAGCTGATTGATGTTTCACTCTCACAGCATGTTTCTCTCTCCCTTTCCCTTCCTCTCTCTAAAAGTCAATTTAAAAATATTAAAAAACTTACTCTCTCAGCACCATCATGAATTTTCTTCCTGATTTCAAAAAACTAAGACATCACGGGACTCTAAAAAATGATTCGTCCAACTATGCAAATATAGATGTCTGAGGATTACAGATTTAGGTCCAGGGTAAGTTTAATATACTCATCTGCTCTTCGGCAAATGAATGAGAGTGCATTTGACAGGGAGATGCTAGGACAGCCTGCACTCCAGCAAGGCCTGCAGGCTGAAGCAAGGAGGCCAGGCTGTGTAACTCTCTCTAATGGGCAACTGAGTAACAATATAGTTAACTGGTGGGTATCTGACTATAGTTAACACAGTGAGCAGACTCAATCACTGGCCGGCGGTACCTGAAGTAACCAAACTCTCTCCCTTCCTCCCTCCCTCCCTCCCTCCCTTTCATGGAGTCCTGGCCTGCACATGGTCACCCCACCTAGTGTTAACTTCATGTCTTTAAATATCTGTCTGCATCTGCACCCTTTTCTCCTTGTCCCTTCACACCTTCCACAGACACCTCCCTGTCAATGGCCCTCTTAACTGAAACCTCTGCATGAGAACCGTGGACCCAGATTCAGACACACTTTCCAAACAGAACTGTGTTTGTAGACCCTGCCACCCTCAAAATGAGATAAACGGGAAATAGCTAGTTCCACCGCCCACCCCAGTGGCTGGCACTGCATCCATTCATTGCAGGGTGAAGAGTGTAATAATGACAGCCAGTGCAGGGAGAGGGATTCTTCAGTGGATAAGCGGCTAAGCGTTAGAACACAGTGACAGCCCTACTTAGAGCTCCCTCCCGATGCAGGAAACACACAGGTGAGAGCCACAGAGCACTGGAGGAAGTGGAGATGAGCTATTGGGGTGTAGGCTTCTTTAAAGCATCTCCTAACATGAAAAACTCATGAAGGAAAAGTAGACTTGACTGCAGTGATGAGACAAAAAACAAACTTTTACAGAACAACAGGAGATAGGAAAAAAACAAGGAAAATATTTACAGCACAGCTAAGAAAACTAAAAATAGTTTCGCATACTATTTTCCAACTGAACAAAGGCTAAGCACAAAACAGCTCATAAAAAACATGAATAGCTAATAAGGAGAAAAAGTATTTAACATCCTACTTAATAAATGAAAGTTCAAATGACAATTAGAAAACATTTATTTCCTCCCAAAATGGCAAAAAGGAAAAAAATAATGAAAATATGCCATCTTGATGAGTTTAGGAAAAGGGAATATCCAAGCACTAACAGTGAAGCTGCCAATTGGCATAAGGTCCCTGGAGGGGCAGGGCTGCTCCCATTGCAGACTGCCCAGCAGTCCTCACAAGCACTTGTTCACAAAAGGCTCTCTCTACTAGGACTTCAGATACTGCTGCTGAGTGACACTAACCACAAAACATCAGGGATTTCATGCTCAGTCCCAGGACTGGGTGGGTAACAGGGGACACAGTCCGGGGAGTGCTGGCCCCTGTGACGGCCACCCAGCCACGTGAAGGGGAAACGGGGCTCAGGCACAGGCTACTCACCACCATGTTGTATGCATCAGGAACTTCTGTTTCAAACTGAAATTTTCCACCCTGGTAGTAACCCTCATCTATCAAAAAAACACAAAACAAAACAAAAAATTCTTTAAATTAAAAAAAAAGAAAAAGGAAACAAAAGCAAATACCATGTTAGGATATGGCAAACAAAGAGGAGTAAGAGTTCACAAGAGGACTCAGGGTCCTTCGTCAGGCCACCATATCCTGCCCGACCTGGCTCAGACACGGCTCCACTCTGCCTGCCTGCTGTTGGCTCCTCCCTGGCCGACGCCCTCCTCCTTCTGAAGACTGGCTCCTCTTTTTCAGTCTCCAGAACCATGACCTAGGCAGCCCGCTCTCACCTGGGCCCACCTATTCTGCACCGCAGCACCCAGCATGTCCCCTCAACACATCTCATGACAGGCAACGCCTTATTTAAGCTGTGTGGTCACCTGTTTGCTGCTGGTCTCCCCACGAGAACATCAGTTCCATGGAGTAAGGGACTAGTGGTGACTGTTGAACCCCCAGTGCCTGGCACATGGCTCCTGGCTGCTTAATAAAGGTTTACTAGGACATACCCTGTGCAGGGCACTGCTCCAAGCCCTAGGGACACACCCTTGAACCAGACAGAACTGCTGCCTCGCTAATGTGCCTGGTCAACAGGTAGGGGGCAGTCATGCAGGAGGCCCAAGTTTGCAGTGGCACCTCCATGCCACTCCCCAGGTCTGCAGACCCCACAGCACTATGCCAATGCCTTTAACTGTGCCACCAGCCAGCCACTCTGCCTCTTCTAGAGTCCACCTGCAGGTGAGCTGGGTTCCCAGGTGTAAACACTGCAAGCTGCCGCCAGCAGAGGGCGCCGAGCACAAATGTGACCAGTCTGGACATGCCCCCGCAGTAATTAAACTCCACAATTTAACAAAATTAACCCATCTTTAAAACAAAGGCTCAACTTCCCCCAAACTATTTCTCACCAGGAACAAATCAGCAATACTACATCTTATCGCTTCTCTCAGCGGTTTACACAAAGTAAACATTTAATATCTGCTACTTGCATTTGATTTTGTTGTCCAACTAGCTTTCATTTTTAAGCCAGTCTTTCTTAAAAGGTCTTTCCCAGCCCTGGCTGGTGTTTTTCACTGGTTAGAACATTGGTGCTTGAATTGAAGGGTCATGGGTTCAATTCCCAGTCAAGGGCACTTACCTGGGTTGCAGGTTCAATCCCTAGCCCTCGTCAGGGCATTTGTGGGAAGGAACCAATTGATGTATCTCTCTCACATCGATGTTTCTTTCTCTCTCTGTCTATCTCCCTCCCTCCCTTCCACTCTATCTAAAATCAATAGAAAAATATCCTCAGATGAGGATTAACAACAAAAAATGCTACCAGAATTTAATAAATGAAGTTAGTAAGGTAACAAGACACATGACAATATATTTTAAAAAATCAACTGCATTACTTGGCCGGTGTGGCTCAGTGATGGAGTGTCAACCTATGAACCAAAGGTCACGGTTCCATTTCCAGTCAGGGCACATCCCCAGGAAGAGGCGTGCACGAGGCAGCCGAAAATGATTCTCTCTCATCATCGATGTTTCTATCTCTCTCCCTTCTCTGAAATCAATAAAAAAAAATTAAATTATCAATTGCATTTTTATATACTAATACCAAGTAAAATAGAAATTTTAAAAATACCATTTACAACAACTTCAAAAAACATGGAATCCTTAGTGACATATTTAACAAAGCGCTTGCAGGACCTATATATACACTAACACTACAAAATGCTGCCGAGAGAAAGTAAAAAAGACCTAAGTAAATGCAGATATTCTGCATGCTCATGGATTGGAAGACTCAATATCGTTAAGATGTCACTTCTTGTTGGACTGTAGAGTAGGAGAGTCGGAAATTGTCACACATTGCTAGTTGGTATGACACAACCACTTCAGAAAATTTCTTAAGAAATTAAATATATCTTTCCCATGACTCAGATATTCCATTCTTTAAAATATATATATATATTATTGATTTCAGAGAAGGGAGAGAGATAGAAACATCGATGATGAGAGAGAATAAGAATCATTGACTGCCTGCCTCCTGTATGCCCCACACTGGGGATCAAGCCTTCAACCCAGGCATATGGCCTGATTGGGAATCGAACCATCACCTGGTTCATCAATCGATGCTCAACCACTGAGCCATGCTGGCTAGGCCCAGAGATTTCATGCTTAAGTGGAAATGAAGAGAAATGAAACGTATGAGTATACAAAGGATGGTAAGAGAATGTTAATAGCAGTCTTATTCGTAATATCCAAAGCTGGGAAGAATTCCAATGTTCACCAACAGGAAAAGGAACAATTATGGCACATTCATATAATAAAGAGGAACAAACTACCAACATGCCAAACATGTGTGAATTTAAAAACATGTTACCTGCAAAAAGCCAGAGACAAAGTATATAGGATATATACGATTCTCTTAATATATGAGTAGGTAAGATTCCATGTATATGAAATGTAAGAACTGACAAAACTGATCCATGATACTAGAAAGGACTTTTGGGTGGGCAGTAGGGGCTGAGGAAATGACTGCAAAGAAGCAGAAGGGAACTTCGGGAGTGGAGGAAAGAAACTGTACTGTGGTTACGAAGGGGTATACATTTTTTGGAATGCATTAAACTGTACAATTCAAATTAGTACATTTTAGCCCTAGCCTGTTTGGCTCAGTCGATAGAGCAATCAGCCTGCGGACAGAAGGGTCCCAGGTTCAATTCTGGTCAAGGGCACATACCCGGCTTGCGGGCTTGATCCCCAGTAGGGGGCACGCAGGAGGCAGCCAATCAATGATTCTCTCTCATCATCACTGATGTTTCGATCTCTCCCTCCCTCTCTGAAATCAATAAAAAATATTTTTAAAAAATTAGTACATTTTGTTTGTAATTTCATACCCCAGTTAATGTACTTACAAAGGAAAAACTAAAATTAAAATAATAATTATGTCCACAGCCCCCTCTGCCTAAAAGCCCCCACACCACAGTGGGGCAGGCTGAGGGACCTCCACAGACCAGCTGGGCAACTATGACCTGGCAGGCCCAGTGTGTCAAACCTCATAGGAGGCTTTGGGGGAGAGATGAGCCAGTGTTTGGGGTTTTGCTTTGCTTTGTTTTGTTTCACTTGCTAGTATTTTTTGTTTTGTGAGTCCATGTGAAGACTTTGTTTTCTCCTAAATTCATTTCTTTTCCTGTCACCAAATTTCAGTTCCATGTTTTCTCTGAAGAGCACATTTATTTCCAAGCATGAGGGACACTCCAAAAACCACCAAAACTGAAGTGCTAGAAGCCAATGAGCTTTGAGCTTCAAATGCAGAAGCAGCTCCTCCACCTGAGCACCCAGAGCTGAGATATCACAGTCATTCCTGGGCTTTCAGACTCGGCCCCAGGATTACTGGCTGCAAATGATCCACTGTCAACACCATCTGCTTCATCCATCCTGAAAACTCTACTTCTTAGGCACATCTCTGTCAGCTTTTTCAATGCTAAAAAGAGTGCGACTCTAGAAAGTCTTTAAATAAACAGGCTATTGGACCAGTGTTAGGGCTGGCAGACAGCAGCCCTGCTTCTCTTAACCAAGGGCAGGAGCCACAGGCTCTTTGACTCAGTGTGTGAGGAGCACGCTGGGCACACAGCTCCAGGCGACAATTGTGTCCCTGACATGCAGATGTCACAAACAGAAATGCTAAATTCTCACAGTTACAGGCACAGAAACACAAGTTCCTTTTTTATCTGATCCAACAGAGAATACCAAAACTATAATAAACAATTGAGCTCTGTTTTCAAGAACAACAGAAAGAACATGAAAGACAGTGTCATATACATAATCACAACATCCATGTAATTAGGGGGGAGGAAATGCAATCAAAAAAGAAAAAGGAACAATCAGAGGTTGGATTTGACACAAACCCACTCCAGTAAGATAGTGATAAACATGGCAAAGTCCAACAGGTGGCTGAGGACACTAAGCGGACTCTTGGGCAGGACAACAGCCACAGAATCCCCGAGAGCCACAGACAATGGCTAGAAAGGCAGAGGGCAGCCAATGTTTTTACTACAAATACACAGCTCTGAGACTGCTTACTCAACAGAGAACCAGTCTTCATCCCCACGACAATTTTTGAAAATACCCTGCACTGGTGATCTGAGTCACTATGAAACACAAAGTGCTCGGTGCCCTTCACTAAAACCAGAACACGCAGTGGGTTTTATGAAGGTGGCCAAGAGTGGTCACCATTTTCACCATTTCAGCTTGAAGTCCTGAGTCTGGTTATATCTGGGCGCCAGGCATATGGAACAGCCCATTCAGGTTTAATCTATCCTAGTGCCACTCATCTTAGTGGAAATGGTACCAGACTGAATTACATTCATGTCCCAGAGCAGTTTATAGAACTACCCCATAGATTCAATAAACTTTTAAAACTTTTCAAGCAGATTTTGAAAATGGGATTTCTCCTGTTATTATAAAAAACATCTTACAGGAAAACTCTCTCCTCTCTCTCTTTTTTTTCCCCCCCCCCCCCCCCCCCCCCCCCAACCTACCTACCTACCTACCTATAGGGAAACAATTCCAGGGCTTATTTATGGGTCATTATCTGAATTACCTACTGAAATTCTGCATTCTTTCACTTTTAAATTAGCTAGTAACTCCTGAGTCTGTTTCTCATCCCCTCTCCATCCTCCACACACAGCACCCTCATTTTCTTCACAACATTCCCTTCCCTCTAGTTAATTTCCTTGGTCCTCCCCTTCCCTGCCTCCCTCCCTCCCATAGGCACCACGCCCACTGCCTGAGGTAATGCTGGTGCCTGTGCTGGAACCTGGCTCCCTCACGTTGCCCAGTGTGACCAGGGAGGAGTCAGGCACCTGGAGCTGAGACACTAATCAGTCCCAAGGAGGACAGCTGGCAATCCGCTCTGTCCACCTGTACTGCACTCAGCTATCTGCGTCATCCTCACAGCCGTCCTGGGAGATAGGGCCGTTCCATCCCACTCCGTGCTGGTGGGCTGTGGCTGAGAGGTCAGGAAGTAATTTCATGGTCCCACAGCTGCTACATACAGAGCAGGATCTGAACCCAGGTAAGACTCCAGAGCGCACACTTCTCACCACACATCAGCAACCTGTCCTTGTTCACTGTGGCCTGGTCTGTCCCTAGTTACTGGAACGAACGCCTCAGATTCACAGCACTACGCTCTATCTGACCACAAAGTATACATCTTGTTGTCATATGGAAAGGTCGTTAGTGTCATAAACTCAAAAAGTTAAGAGGACAACTCAAGCGAAAGATTATAGGTTTGGGCAGCCTTTAAAATTTGCTGTTTAAGAAGTATATAAGAATATTACCTGGGGAGAAACTAAGATGGCGGCAGAGATAAACACCGGGAAATTAATGCCGCTCACAACAATTGATTAATACCTCAGAGAAACAATACGGACTTCAT
>NW_006288615.1:6609495-6622214 GCF_000327345.1 Myotis davidii | reverse complement strand
GCCTAACAAATGGACACGGACAACGGTGGGGGAGGGCAAGAGCGTGGGGGGGGGGGTAGAGTGTAACGTGGGGACAAGGACACATATGTAATTTCTTAATCAATAAAAAATATATTAAAAAAAAAAAGAATATTACCTGGGCTTACAGTTAGCTGAAAGCAATGAAGCTTGTTTGGATCAGGAAAATGCACTTTACATGTACCTGCAAGAGAAATAGCATGTCAGGAAGATCTGAGAGCTGGCGGCAGCTCCCATGAGGCTAACCTCGAAACACACACCCAGGTTAACGGTGTTGGATCCCCTTGCTTGTTTGATAATTGTGCCAATGTGCTAAACTGGCAAACCAGTGATTTTTCCCATGTGATTTCCTGCTACTGTCTTTTACTACTTAATTCTAAATTGAGATGTTTTCTTTCCTTTAAATGGTCACTATCAATATAAATCTTTCCACTGATTTCAAGAATCAGGCTACTTTACTTAGAAAAGAAGAAACCATACCTCAGGGAGATCAAAACACATGGATGGATAAAGGCTCACTAAACATAGGAAAACCAGAAAAAGAACCCAGGTCAAATTTCTGGTCTGCTCAACTAGCACCAGTCATTCGCACCTACCACAGTAAGTGGCTTATTTGTATAAACTAATTTAGATCTCCCCACTGTAACTGGGGGTGAGGGTAGGAAGAAAAAGAAAAAAGAAGAGGGATATATCACAGCCCACTATAACCATAAATACTATATATTAAAAATACTTAAAAAAAAACAATATGAACTTACCCTTAGACACTAATTTCATGACTACCGAAGGATGTACCCCACGATTATCTTTCAGCTTTAGGATATGGGCCCCCTCTCTCTCCAGTCAGATGGGCACTCTGTAACCTTCGCCCAGACTGGGAGACCCACTTGTCAAATATTTCACCCACATCACACACATCCTCAGTATCAGAACAATTTTTTAACCAAGTATGACGAGAAAAAGTTTTAATTCAAAAAAATATTTAAATGGCCAAAGCTTTCAGACTTTGAAGGTCTTAAGAAAGGAACGCTGCCACATATCACAGGTTCACTGCCTGGACAGCAGGCCTGCTCAGGAGTGAGGGCTGCACATGGTCTGAGTGGGAGAACCAAGCATGGGGCGAGGACCTGGTGACATCAGCCAGTACAGCCATCCTACCTCATGCACAAAGATAAATGAGCACTTTCTGGACCAAAATGGTGCATCATCATCACTAGCAAAACTAGGGCTGTGCATTATTGATTTATAGACCTTTTCACTCAAAGATGACGTGGGCAGATAGGAAACCTAGCCAAATGCACCTCTGCTACAGTGAGGAGAGAGACACCACCTGCTACGGTCAGAAAGACTCATCTCCTCCTATCAGAGCCTTGAAAATGGTCTGTTCCCTGCCTGCACAAAATTAAAGCATATTCCTACCATACATGAAATACAGGTTATTAAAATGCACAAGTTTCTCCATGCAATTACTTTTCAGAATTAATGTTGGATGGGGAGCTATACTTACAAGGTAAGTTAGCTTCAAGTTCTGCAACCTCTGTAGAAACAAAGAGATTATTGTTAATATCAGTCAATTATTCCACATGAAATTACTAGCTCTAAATTCACAATTTCTGCCAGAACTGAGGAAAAAATAAGTAAACTAAACAAACCAAATCCTACACTTGGCCTTAAGTTTAGACTTTAAGCCAGTGGTTCTCAACCTTCCTAATGCCACGCGACCCTTTAATACAGTTCCTCATGTTGTGGTGACCTGCAACCATAAAATTACTTCCGTTGCTACTTCATAACTGTAATTTTGCTGTTTTGAATCGTAATGTAAATAACTGATATGCAGGATGTATTTAGGCGACTCCTGTGAAAGTATCGTTCAACCCCCAAAGGGGTCACGACCCACAGGTTGAGAACCGCTGCTTTAAGCCATGAAGTTGCTTTCAAATATACAAAGTGACATGTAGGATGCCACCAAATACAGCCAAGGGCCCTTGAGAGTTTACTTTCAAAATGAAAACCATAACATTAACACAGAAATTACCTCTAGGTAAACAGTCACAGACTGTTTTCTAAAACCTTGTTCCCCCCAAATATAGAAGCTCCTTCCCTCAAAATTGATTTGTTTATATACCTGTGTCTCTTCCATCTTCTCAGACCTGCCTTCCCATGATGGCTCACTTACTGTGTGCTGCACTTTTCAATGAGAGAACTCCGCTGCTGGGGCCTCGCCTGTACTCGTGCCCATGCCCTTGAAGCTGCATTCCTTGGCCCCAATGCTCTCCTCCAGGGCCTGTTCTATCAGTCACTATAGCAATGAAGCCCAGCACCCCTCTGCCAGCACAGAGGTACAAACCCCCAGCCATCCTGCTACTACACAGCTGGTCCTGGGGGGGGCACCCAGAAATAACTGGGCAGGCAAGTGGTCTCTGCCTCAGGCATAATAGAATGCACTGGGATCCGCTCCAGCTGTGGAGACTAAAAGAAGGAGGGTTTTGAGTGGGCTCCAAAGAACAAGAAGAATTTAGTCCTGTAGAGGAGGAGGTAAGTTAGTGATGTGCAAATGCAGAGAACACTGACAGGCACAAAAGCCATAGCAGTGTGATGCAGCCAGGGCAATGGGAAAGGAGGCCAGGATCGTGGAGGTCCCAAGAACATGGCTTAGAATTCTAAACTGTATTCTGCAGCAACAGCAGCCAAGGAAGATCTCTGAACCAAAGTTCTTTTTTTTAAAATATATTTTATTGATTTTTTAGAAAGAGGAAGGGAGAGGGATAGAGAGTTAGAAACATTGATAAGAGGGAAACATCAATCAACTGCCTCTTGCACACCCCCTACTGGGGATGTGCCCGCAACCAAGGTACATGCCCTTGACCGGAATCGAACTTGGGGCCCTTCAGTCCACAGACGGACGCTCTATCCACTGAGCCAAACCGGTTAGGGCTGAATCAAAGTTCTTAAGCTTTGCCTTTAGGAAGGGCACAGCGAAGGCCAGGTGACCTATGAGCTGGGCACTCAGATAGGCAGCAAGGGCCTGGCAGAGGCAGGGTGGTTGAGGGCAGAGCATGGGAGGAGCTGCCAGCTGTGTGGGGCAAGAGGAGTCCAAGATGGAGCATAGGGCTGGGGAAGCCCTGGGAGAAATAAGCTGAAGTCTCGGTGCATGACCAAGGTCAGGGTCGAGGAGCCCCTGCAGAGTGATGCCACCTGAGGTCATGAGACCAACAAAGTGGGGAGACTGGTGAGAAAAACCTCAGCAGAAAGCAGAGCACAAGAAGCCAGGAAAGTTAATAGTAAGAAATAGGTGGAAAACTATGGGGAAATGTGGTGATTCATTAAAGAGAGGACAGACTGGTCCAAGCGGAATGAGGCCCAAGGCATGGCCAGAGGGTGTGATGGACCCAGCTGAGGGCATTCAAAACAGCAGGAAGGCAAGTGGAATGGTGGAAACCAGATTTAAAAAACTAAAAAGCAAATGTGTGGTCAAAATATAAATGCTATAGGTATAAAGATTTCTTCAAGTGATGTGGGGAGGCATGGGAAGAGGAGTGGAGGGGAGGGCAGAGGCCACCGTGCTTGCAAAGCTGAGTGCTGAGCGCATTAGTGGGAAGATTGGCGGGTGGTTCTATTCTCAGGCTAAAAATTTCGGAAACCCACAGGCCTTTGACTTCAGCTGATTCAGAATCTGGGTAGGGACATGTGGCCCACGAAATGTATCAGCTTGGGAGTCCAGGGGTTTGGAATTGCATCCACAAAGTGGAATGGGGCAGGGGAGCCAGGAACACAGTCCAGGGTGTTATAGCCAATCAGTGGAGCTGGGCGTGGGGAGAGCAGTAACCCTAATCATCCTCTGGCCATGACTGGAAAAGGACCAGATTTTGTGGTGAAATGCAAGCCCTCTTGGCAGTGTTATGTTGTACATTCAAACATAGGCACTTAACAAAACAACATCATGGAGAGCCCATGAGAAGTTCAATAACATAACTCTCATACCGACCACGGTGATCTTCAGTTTTGGCCTCCTGACTGGCTCACTACTGCCCTACCCTAGAGCAGGGTGCTCAGGAAAGAAAGCAGGCTGTGGAGGACCACAGCTCTCTGCACTCCGAGGCATCCACACCAGGTCCTCTGATGGGGGGGGGCAAGGGCCTTGCTCTGCTCCAACAGTTCACACAGGATTTCATTGTATCAGAAAAGCAAACATTTTATAAATGAGTCATTAATATTAACAACTTTAAATGTTATCCATATAATTAAACTATGTTTTTAAGGCAAATTCTATTTATATATTTTATTATACCATTATTTAACTTTTTATTGATAAGAATTTGCAAGAAACGGTTCTTGAGGCCCTTCTTCTGAGACAGATGCTGGCCACAGGAACCCGGCTTTCTCTGGGGGCCTATGCCATCTGCAGTCAGGAGAGCTCTGCTCGCCCAGCTTTACAAAAGCCCAGTGAAATGTGCCCGGAGGATTTGAGGGAGAGGGCACCTAATGGAAGTGAAATGTCTGAGAAGACATTCTAGTGCTAAGGGAAGAGAGGAGGTCTGGACCCAGAGGGGTGGGGAGGTGCTGACCAGGGCATGATGATGACAGAGCCACAGAAGCAGCCCCCACACAGCTGGCACAGGCGGAGGACACCTCACTCTAGGACAGGATTCTCCACCCTGGCTGCAATGCCAATCACCTGGGGAGATTTTTCCTGACTTTTTCAATAGCTTTGGTGAGTACAATTTACACACTAAAAAACAGACCTACTTAAGTGTATGATTCAATGATTTTTAGTGAAATCTGGGTTGTGCTACCATTGCCACAATCTAGAACAGGATGGGGAATATCTGGCCAGAGGGCCATATAAAGCCCGAGAAATCATTTGGTCTGGCCCTGCCAAGGCATTAGGGGTGAGTTAATTAAATGTTTGACCAAATATAGCAGGCCAATTTTTAAGCTGATAATTTTGTATGTTATAAATATCCAAATGGCCCTTGGCAGAAAAAAGGTTCCCACCTGCGATCTAGAACCTGCAGAGCAAACCCTGCCCCCTCAGTGGTCCTGCCAGGCCAATACACCAGAAGTCCTAGGTGGGCCCAGGCCTCTGAGTTGCTACTCTCCCAGGGTGCAGGAAATTGCTGTCAGCTGTAGTACCAAGCTCTATTTATACATAGCTGGTTACACAGACAGACTTAACAACTTCATATTGTAGTCTAGACTTAAAATCCTAAAATGAGCACTATACTTGCATTTCCACGTTCAGTGTGACTCACTCAAAGAAGGTGGACAGGGCCAGGGAGAGCCCTCAGACCCAGTCCAGCAATGACCCCCACCACAGGCAGGACATCTGCAGGCTTCTGGTCCAACAGCCAGTACAGCAAGGAATACCATTCTAGCCCTGGCCAGTTTGGCTCAGTGGATAGAGCATTGGCCTGTGGACTGAAGGGTCCCAGGTTCGGTTCTGGCCAGGGGCACATGCCTCGGTTGCAGGCTCAATCCTCCCCAGTAGGGAGTGTGCAGGGGGCAGCCAGTCAATGATTCTCTCACTGTTGATTTTCTATCTCTCTCCCTTCCTCTCTGAAATCAATAAAAATACTTAAAAAAGGAAAAAGAAATACCATCTGGGGCACAAGGATTTCAATAAGGTACTCTAATTCAGCCCAGTATACAAGACAAAACGAGCCACAAAGGCTCACGCGGTGTTGCTCTCAGGGAGCTGTCACCAATGACAATAGTTTCTCTATATCTCCGATGATGACAAATACTAGTCATTAACATCAGCAGTTACCACCTTAGAATCCATGTACACTAAGACTCTGACCAAAGAAACAAGTGGACTGCTTTACATGTTGAGGCCTCTTAGAAAAGCAGCCACCCTTCCCTGCATATCCTTAGTGCCAAAGGACATGACCCCACCTGTTCTGTAACAAGAAATTCAGATATTTTTACACTGCTTAAGGCAGGGGTCCTCAAACTTTTTAAACAGGGGGTCAGTTCACTGTCCCTCAGACCGTTGGAAGGCTGGACTATAGTTTTAAAAAAAACTATGAACAAATTCCTATGCACACTGCACATCTTATTTTGAAGTAAAAAAACAAAACAGGAACAAATACAATATTTGTATTTGCATGTGGCCCGCGGGCCGTAGTTTGAGGACCCCTGGCTTAAGGTTTCACCTGTCCCAAGATGTTAACACCTTCACCACACACTGGCCCTGCCTTTCTGGGAGGCACCTGGCAACTTGCACAATTCCGTGGCTGCACAACTTCCTTCTGAGAAATGAGACTCTTTTCCTTTCTAACTAAAGATCAAACCACAGAGCCCACTTGAAGCATGACTGCACAGAAAGACCAGATGAACCTGCACTCTCTCCATGGCGGAGAATGAGCAACTTGCCCAGCCCTGCGACAGTACCTGGTCCTGAGCCTGGCACACACAGGGTGCTCAGGAAGTGCTTGACAAACAAGCACACTTGTTGGCAAGATGGCAGTGAATGTCCTGAGGCATGAGGAGCCTTTCTCCTGAGATAGCTGGGGACAAAGGCTGCAGACAGGTTCATTCCTTTTAGAGCCCCTGATTCCAGACCTGAGCTTGAACTCATTCAGCTCAGTTCCAAATCTCCACACTTAACAAAGACTAACATAGGCAAAAAGTGTCTGCCAGCCTGCCTGGGCACCTTGAGGGTCAGAATCAGTAGACTGATAACAAGCAGGCACTAAGTTTGCTGAGTGGACAAGTGAAGAAACAGGGACAGACATACACCCACTGCATGAAAAGGGCCACCTTCTGAAAGACAAGAAGCCAGCAATTCTGCCTGAGGGCTTTTTGGGGAGATAGGAACACCATCAGACTCAACAGCCCCACAAAGGTTCAGTAGGAGCGCAGCACCAACTGCCCTTTGGCCGAAAGCACTAGCTCCCCAGTCAGGCTGTCGTGAGTTGGGGCCAACAGGAAATGCACAGATCTGACACCCTCTCCCCAGTGTCCCCAGCTCACAGGGTTCAGAGCAGGCAGTGGCCCTCGATCCTAGCCCAGTCCACCGGATTGTTCTACACTCTCCATTTCTGGCCTGGAGGACATCCTTGAGAACCATCCTGGGGGTTCAAATGTGGTGAAGGTGTCAGTATGGTAGAGGGTGGGCGTGGCGGCAGCACCTCGCTTGGCTGGGCCCTTTAGGCCCTGAGTTTCTTTCCCAGGTGCTAGCTGCTCTGAGACAGGTTCTGGTGTATGCAAGGAGAACTGACTCCAGCTTCTGTTGTCCTTCAGAACTGGACCTCGCAGGTCCTGGAAGACACCTCCTGCCCTTGGAGTAGGGGCGAAGTCCAGCATGGCGAGCTCCAGCGGGCTACCCAGCTATGTCAGGGCCGGATGTGTGTGGGAGCCTCTCTTCTCTGCATTTGCACTTCTGTCCTGCTCCTTCGTTCCTGCTTGCTAGGCCCGCCCAAGAGCCTGCCCTGCCCCAATAGGTGGGTCCAGCTGTCCTCCTGCACTAAAGCTGCCCTAGCAAGTTTCTCAAACTCCTGAGTCCAGCTTCAAAATGAACCACCACCCAGCAAGGATTAGCAAAGGTCAAACTAGATTTGCACTAGAAAGTGCCCAACAGAGGGCCACTCTGTTGTGCCCACCCTCCACTCCAAGGACCACAACACACATCAAACCCTTTTCCAGGTGCTGCCCAGCTCCTGCTCCTCTGTAGATGGAACCCTTGGGCTACCACCCGGAAAAGAGACTCAGGTCCTAAAGGGCCCACCCAAGTGAGGTGCTGCCACGACCCCACAGGATAAAGCTGCTTAGCAAACCCTCTGCAGTCCAGCGCTCTCCCCGACAGAACAGGCAATGCCAAAACGTATAAAATGATTCTTACTCTACCAGGAGGCATAAGCCAGAGCTGAGTCAACATTAGAGGCAGCAGAACAAGGAAATAGGCGCCCCTGAACCTGAGGCCTTCCTGTTCCCATCCCTTCCCAAGCTGAGCACTGCTTTGTTTCTGAGAAGGCCCAACACGGCACGTGTGTACACAGCGCGTGCACACGCATGGCTCCCCTGCCACACTCAGTGTCAGGATATCAAATACCAGTCACCCACACGGTGTCTGCCTAAAAGAATACGAACACAGGCAGTTCTAACAAACTACTCACAAATAAAGTGCTTCCTAGCTCCTCACACTTAAGAAATGAAAACACATGTCATAAGCTCTTTCAAGCAGGGACTGTTTCTCCCTCCACTCTGTAGTCCTTGACCCTAGGAAACTGCCTAAGCACCTGAGAGCTGTAAGTCTGTGCAATGAGTGATGCAGAAGCGGCGCACAAATGCATGTGAGCCACAGCTCTGGGACAATGTGCTGTTAATTCTGCAAGGGGAACTGTTTGCACAGGCTCTCCTCAGGCTTTGACTTGACTAAATGGAGAAGGATCCTAAGAGATTACCCAATACCACTCCCTCCCTTGGTGCTGAGGAGTCCAGAAGAAACAAAGACCCCTCTCCCAAGCCATCCTTCACGTTGTTGTGGGATATAAAGAGCTCACATGGATGTCGTCACCTTTAACGAGCAGCCTGTCTCTCACAGACACCCTCCGAGTGGAGTCAGAGGCTGTGGCTGACGTCCGGGACCCTTTGAGACCATCATCCCGCTTCAGTTTGCTCGCCAGTGTCAGCATTACTGCTGCCTTTACCCTGAAAGACAGATGGAAGCTCGGTTAAGAACAAGTCTCTAGACAGCAGCTGGAGACTGACCACAACCATGTAAGTGGTTTTCTTTTCTTTAGTTGTAGAAAAATTTAGCATATTAGCTACATGAAGACTGGATTCCTACATAATAGAGTTGGGTAATCTCTACACCATCCTCTACAAGTCTAATTTTTTAAAGTATGAGTTAAATTTTTTAAAAGGGATTTAACACTCACTGGGTGCCAGGCCCTGGGGTATGGTGGGGAGAGAGCTCCCAAGCTCACAGTCTAGGGGAGCCTCCACTGACAGGTTCCCCTTGGGCTCACCACTGTCCATTTAAGTCTGCCCTTCCCCACTGCAGGGACATGCACCTGTGTGTACCCCGCATGCTGGGCCCATGGCAGACTGGGGCAGGGGGTGTCAGCCTCTGGTGAGGACACTGTGATGCTTTGCTTTCCTTCTTCCTTTAAGAAAGGTGGGGCTAGAACAGGGGTGGGCAAACTTTTTGACTCAAGGGCCACAATGGGTTCTTAAACTGGACCAGAGGGCCGGAACAAAAGCATGGATGGAGTGTTTGTGTGAACTAATATAAATTCAAAGTAAACATCATTACATAAAAGGGTACGGTCTTTTTTTTCAATAGTTTTATTCATTTCAAACGGGCCGTAGTTTGCCTACGGCTGGGCTAAAACCTTAATAAGCATGTTCACATTTATTTGTTGTTTTTTATTTACATTTTTAGGCAATATCAACATCAAGATTAAGTTATAATGAATGCCCCAAAAATAGATTCTCTTTGCTGGCTGCTTTCAACCCATCTGTGTTTCAGATTCCCACTGAGAGCTCACAGGTAAGAATAATAAAGACCAACACAGGTGATGCACACCTGACTGCTTGGAAGAAAGGGTTTAAGAAATGTCACTATATCTGTACAGGTATCACTGTCCTTTAGAACAGCAGTCGCCAACCTTTCAGACCTCACAGACCACCGGCTGGCAACAGCTGCTCTAGAATCTGCCCTCCATTTCTACATAAGATGCCATTCACCTGCTATGCCTCCTAGTTCTTACTTGCTTTGGTACAGCTGGAAAGGGACTCGAGCTTCTTCTGACTATGGACACAAATTGGTCACCAGCCCCATAATTTCCTGCATTACCTTAACATCAATTCCTTTCAATACCACTCTGATCATTTTCAAGAGAAAATGATCTAAAACTTCAGAGGGCCCTATCTGGTTGCTCAGTGAGCCGCCCTAGGTGATTTGGCTCAGTGGATAGAGCGTTGGCCTGTGGACTAAAGGGTCCTGGATTCGATTCCGGTCAAGGACACATGCCTGGGTTGTGGGCTTGATCCCCAGCAGGGAACAGGCAGGAGGCAGCCGATCAATGATTCTCTTTCATCAATGATGTTTCTATCTCTCTCTCTCTCCCGCTCCTTTCCTCTCTGAAATCAGTAAAAGTATATAATACATAAATAAAAATTTTAAAAACTTCCAGAGGAAAAGTTGATCTAAGCACAGAACTTTTAGTTTGAGGCTAAGATCTTTAAAAGCAAAGTATGTATAAGGGTACCCCTCCTCCCTGAGTATTTTTTTTACCATTTTAACCCAAGTCCATTACATAGCTTCTCACACTATCTTCTATATCCCCCCCAGAGACTGTAAGGTTTTATTTTCTATTAGAGGTCTGGTGCATGAAATTCATACAAGGGGGGTGGGGGGGGCGGGGCGCGGTCCCTCAACCCAGCCTGCATCCTCTCACAAACTGGACCACTGGCTCCTAACCGCTCACCTGCCTGCCTGCCTGATCGCTCCCAACTGCTCTTCCCTGCCTGCCTGATCGCCCCTAACTGCCTCTGCCTCAGCCCCCCACCACTGTGGCTTTGTCCAGAAGGATGTCTGGAAGGACATCTGGTCTATCCGGTCAATTAGCATATTACCCTTTTATTCGTATAGATTTTTTGTACCATGAAAACAACATATTAAATATCTTCTGAATTATGACCTCTGCACACACACACATGTGCAAACACACACATGTGCATGCACACACATACACACCTCTAACCCTTAAAAAATCACTGGTCTAAATGCTTCAGAAGATAGTTCAACTACATATTAGGTTTCACAAGCTATGAGAATTTCAAATCTGGGAAGGCCTTCTACTCCTCATACTTTTTACAGATGTGGACGCCCAGACCATGGGGGCATGGGGACTAGCTTGTCCTAGGTCACTCAGCTGCCAGAAACAGTCACCACAGAAACACTAGTTTCCCTTCTGGAGATGATGGGAACATTTTTACCTTGAGTGTGGTGATGGTTCCAAAGGTATATATCCATCCAGCAATTTGTATACTTTAAAACATGTGCAGTTAGTGTACTTCAATTACACCTTCAAGAAAGTTGAAAAAAAGGTGAAAACACACCAACACTAGCTTTTTCATTCCCATCTATCGTCATCTTTTCAAGTGGATCTATGTAGAGGCATGGACCACAGTCAAGGAGAACGCCTTTTCAGGTTTACCCAGAGCAGGGGCTCCCAGTTCAGTTTATAAAGCAACTTCACAAAAGGGGGGGTACCGGGAAAGGGAACAGAATGAGAATACCTTTCGGTGCTGCAGCCCACAAGCTACCAGAGACAGCTCTTGCTTAGCAAACCCCACCTAGAATGATCCATCAGGCACCCTTAAGCAGATCTGGACCACAAGGCAGCGCTTGCCTCCCAGTCAAGCCCACTGCCACGCACCGAGAATGAGCACATCAGTCCTACCACATTGTCAGGGCCACCCGAGGACAATGGCCAAAACAGGCATCTGTCACTTGGGGTCTGGCTGGAAGCACTTGGTTTTTATCCTCTACCTGACCTTGGCAATGAAATATGGAAAGAAATAAAATAAAAGCACAGCACGTATAGAGCTCAGCAGGCAGCACATGAGGAAAGTCACGAGAAAGAGCCCCGTGGAAAAGCCAGGGCATGAGCACATGCCTGGTCCACACCCAGCTTCCTGGGTGGGCCTACACTGAGGGAGCCACTCAGAGGGCCCTGGCAAGACTCACCGCACCAAGAAAGGCTCACGCCAGCACTCTTCTGTGCCCCTGCAGTCTAAGGACTCTGCTTAGTTCTTTCACAACCCTATTGCCCCACACTCAGTTCCTCTCTGGGATAAGCCCACACGCAATTCCACTTAGGTTCCTGGCCTGAGATCTTCAAGTTTGTGGTCCTTGATAAAACATACGGGGCACTGGCTGTGCAACATATAAAAGAAAATAACACTGGTGTTTCCTCTTCCACATAAGATAATACAGACTTACTTCCCTAGCATTCTAAGAAAATTAAGGATATAATGACCATCTATTTCTCCACCACCTATATCATTATCATGTGTCACTTTAGGGATAAAAGGTCTAATTTGGAAATGTGCCCATAGATGCTAAATTAACACTAAACGAAGAGCTTTGAAGAAAAAATAATTATTCAAACTTGCCAAGAGGTTTGCTGAACAGCTCCAATTGATTCAGAATGCTCTTTTCCTTCTTCAGTATGCTTCATACCCTGAAGATCTGGTTCAAAAACTAAACTTCCCTTTCCTGCAAATTACACTCTGACTAAGCCAGCATTTTCGGAAACAGATCAGCACGTACCACGCTCAGTCTCTAAATTCCACACACTTAAGTTCCTCCTCTGGGTGGGACTGGATTTCAGACTGCCATCTACTAGTTTCATCATCAAGTAAGATGGACTCAGCCCGCCTGCGAGTACTGGCAAAATCTGATCGTGTCACCTGTGCAGGGACACTGGGGCCAGTCAGCTCACGGTGGGGAACTCCTGGTTTACAATTCTTCCTGCCATGAAACACCCGTCTAAGTGTAAAAGCTGGGACTGAATGCAGGCCACTAGGGAGCAACCACACCAGCTTCTCCAGCCAGAGAGGCCCAGATCTGGACCCAAACAAGTCCACACCCCCCTCTCCTCCTGCAGAAAGCCAGGGCCCAGGCACCTCCCAGCAGGCCCCGGAGTCCCTCGGGTTGGCTGGTCAGCCTTAGGAGTGTAATCCAT
>NW_006288615.1:6609091-6609424 GCF_000327345.1 Myotis davidii | reverse complement strand
CCACCTGAAAGGCAGGTAGGTCCAGGCGGAGGCCCTCAAGTCCCCCAGCAGCTGGCCGGGTGCAGATTTGTCTCTGAGCGCCTCTCCCGCCTGCACCCTGCCCTGCCTCGTCCCAACCACAAGTCCTCCGCACAAGGCAGGCCTGCCTCCTCCCTGCTCCCCAACACCACCCAGCATGTCATTTCTGGAAGCTTCTGCTCACGGGGATGCCCAGGTCCGGAATGCCCTCCTTCCTTCACCACCCAATCCCACTCCTTGCACAGGAAGAACACGTTCCCGCCCGGATTCCAGCTTCTCCGCGAAGCCTTCCCCGGCCGCGGCCGTCCACCCAGA
>NW_006288615.1:6600101-6608328 GCF_000327345.1 Myotis davidii | reverse complement strand
TTCCGAGCGCCCGGGACGCCGCGCCTTGTTACTGCGTCCATTCATTTCGCCCCGTGCGGGGCCTGCGCTGTGTTTCAGAGACTCGCGCTGCGCCGGAACTGACCGCCTCGGTTCGCGTCCCCGCTGTGTGCCCAACGCAGTGCCCAGGATGTAGAGGACCGGGCCTTCCCCACAGGCTGCAGTGGAGAGGGTGAGAGGGCGGGGCGGTCAGACTGCAAACAGCCACCCACCCTCGGTGTGCTGTGGCGGAGGCTGCAGAGGAGTGGCTGGGCCCTTTCCTGTTCTTGTCTTACTGGGTTATATTCCTTCTTTCATCTTTTACACTTTTGCAAAGTGCTTTAAAAGTCTTTCAAATTGTACAAACTCTTCTCACGTCCATTTGTGTGATGGGTGATAAGGGGCGGGGGTGGGGGAGCAGCGCTCCGGCAAGGCTCCTGGAGGAATGCGCTGTCTGAAAGATGAGGTTCACCACATAGACCGGGAGGAAAGAGCCAAGGAGTTGGAATTGTTTCCAGAAGCCCCGTTGAAAGGTTTGAAACAGTGGGGTGACCGTGTGGTTTTCTTTCTAAAAAAGTCTTCTGGCTCTGAGTGAGCTGGTGGGCGGGGAGCCAGGCAGAGAGGAGACCAGATCCAGGAAGACCAGCGAAGAGCACGGTTCATGGTATTCCTTCTGTTTGGAACAGTTTCCCCCTTCTTCACCCAGTTAACTCCTCAGTTTCTCTAAGTTTGCAGAGGTCGTACAATCCGTTCCTCAGGTCCCACTGCCTTTTCCTGCAGCTGCACGTCTGTGATTCTTTTCCCGTTCCAGGCTGGGGCCCCAAAGCCCTGGGAGAACATCGCACAGGACAGAAGCAGCCCTAGCAAGCTAATGCACCTGTCCTCTCCAGGAAGCATTCCCAGGAGGTTGCTGGCAGCACAGGGGCGGCCTAGGGTCTGGACATTCAGGAGGTCTTGCTGAGGGTCCAGACAGGTGCCTTCTACCCAGGGCTCCTTGTGGCACACTCTGGATGCTGAACCCACTGTGGCAGCAATGCACAGCTGCCCCTGTTTCATATTTTGTGTAGTACCTATACTTTCTGTAACACTAGGTATCGGATGTCCACTTCAGTGAGTGCTGTGGGCAAAATGCCACAAAACACTGTTTTCCCTAAAAAAAAACAAAACACAAACCAAAACAAAAAAAACCCCACACAGTTGAAATGTATATCCATTAGGTATATGAACACCAAAATGAACAAGGCTGGAACGATCTGGAGCAGCCATACCATGTTCTGAGCATTTGTAACGTCAGGGTGGTGTCTGTGATCTGCATCTTGGGCTGCAACCCTTGAGACCACACTGGCGTCACCCAAAGCAGTCACCTGGAATGTCAAGGCAGTGCCACCTCCAGATAGAGTCCCCCCCCCCCTCCCCTTGCAGCCATAGCTCTCTCTCCCTGTACACTGGGGAAAAAACCCAACATTCTGGTGACTCCTTTCCCAACTCATGACTAAAATCCCACACCAGCACTTCGGTGACAGCGATGCTATGACATCTGTGAAGAGGAGTCATCATTCAGAGTGCACCTGGACCGCTGCTTGCTCTGCTGGCATCGGGTGACTTGGCACAATCCCTTAGCTGGGCGGTAAAAGTCCTAAAAGCCTTCGAATCTTTTGACCCAGTAATTTCACTCTAGGGATTGGCCTGAGGAAGTAAGCCAAGAACAGAAAAAGCTCTGGCACAAAAATTTCCATTGTGTTATAGAACTTGGAAGCAACCTCAGGCTCAGCATTAGGGGAATGGTTAACTAAATTACTGCTCATTTACTTACAGAAACATTATACGGCCATTAAGCTTGATCATTACACAGATTATATAAAACCACAAACATACTAAATAAGTGAAATAAGTACCATTCAAATTGTTTAAATAACATGACTGCAACTCTGGAAAAGACAAATATATGGGCAGAAACTAGAAGTAAATAAACAAATGAATAATTTTTGTGTCCAGGTGGTAGGATTATGAGTAACTTTTCCTCTCTTTTTAAAATCTGTCACTTATTTTGTTTATATGTTATTTTCATAGCAAGACAATACAAAGGTCTCCTTTAAACACAATTGATCCTTAATTTGGAAGACCGGTCTTGTGCAAAATAAATGATTTTAATGCTGCTACTTACTAGTAAAATAAATATGGAGAAGCTTAAGGCTTCCCTGGATAGGTCATTTAAAAATGGGCAATGCAAATCATGCTTAGAAAGCCTTCCTAAAGTCAAAGAAGAAAAAGTCACTTTGAAATAAATGGTGACTATTAGAGATATTATATTAGTTTTAGGTCACTTCCACGTGGCAATAGAGTTGCCCCTCCATGTGCCAAACGTACAGCACATTCAGGTCCATTCAATTAAATTCTGAACATACATTTTTTACAGGAAAACATGGTCTGCTTGTGTCAGTCCCCAACACGTACTGCAGGGGAAAGCACACACTACCCACATCTGAGAGGCAGGAGAATGGCCCTTGGGAATGAGGACACAGGTTATAATGAAGAAAGGATGGAGAGGGCATGTACGGTAGGCTGAAGGAGGATTCAAAGATATCCATCCTCACTGTTATTACCTAATATTATTCTGGAAGTTCTGGCTAACTCAATAAGGCATTCACCAGAAATGGAAGATGATTATTAGAAAGGATTAGACATGACCATAGCATAATGAGACAATGTAAACAACTCCCTAGAATATCCAAGAGGCACCTGAAAAATGTAAAAGTGAATAAGAGATAAACAGAGTGACCGACTAAAAAGAAAAAGAAAAAGGTATATTTTCCATACCAACAGTAGCCAATTAGAAGTTTATCAAAAAACCCATTTCACAATGGCAGAAGGAAAGACAAGTAAAATATTTAAACTTCATGACAAATAGGCATGATCTGGATTGTGAAAATTAATAAAGGAAACCTCAAGTAAAATTGGACTCTGGAGGGCTTGTAGAGTGCGTTGTCACCCTACCACTCCTTATCACTCCGAACATGAAAAAAGTGGGCCTTGCATCTCCAACAGGAAGGTGTGCTATCTACTTTACCTCCTCTGCAGGAGGAAGGAAGATTTTCTTCTTGCCCAGCGACAAGCCCAGCCAATGGAAAACACCGCAGCTCAGCCAATGAGAAACTATCATCACTCTGAACTCTTTCCTTCAATGAACTTAGAATTTTCTTTGCTTATGAGGTCCTTGCCCCATGTTCCTTTCTATAAAAGCCTTCCATTTTGTATAACTCCTCAGAGTATCTCTCTGCTTGCTAGATGAGATGCCGCCTGGTTTATAAATAATTTAATAAAACCAATTAAACAGGATAAAACATTTTATAAACTTTATGTCTCTCAAAATGTCCATGGCAGATATACATTAGAGCTCACATCCTGTGAAGGAACCAGCCAAGACCCAGCTAACAGGGAAGAGTAGGATCTGAGGCCTGGGAAGGCCCCAGCTAGTCTCTGGAGGAATGCTCAGAGGCCGCAGGGGACGTCAGGTGGGGAACAGGTGAAAATGTCAGTCTATCACTGCTGCATTTTCAGCAGTGACAGCTTGGAAGCCACTTAAATCTTCACCACAGGGCGCTGGGGGAATAAAGGATGGGGCTCACAGAGGTTTGTCAGATCTCCAGGCATGAAGAAGTGATGTTGACCTTAAAAACTAAAGGTCAGTTTTACCAGCATAATGGGTTTACTTGAGAACAGCCAGAATTGCAATTCAGAACAAGCAAGCTATAGTAAAAGCTATAAGCCAAGTCCAATAAACAAAAGAGAGGAATGTTATTTTATGGGAAAAAAGGAGAAAGTGGGAGAGGTTGAATCAAAGTCCATTGGAGACAACGGATAGTTCAGGGAGATGACAGTTTTTCACTGGCTGAGTTGCTGGGGCATCTGATATCTTGTAGGAGACACGACATCCATCTTTTCCTGCGGGGTCTATAACTAATGCTTCTTTCCTCTGAACAATTCTATTGGGGTCTTTGACAATTCTTTCTGTAACTGACATGACAGGTTGTGTGAGAGCTCCCCCTTCTGGCCTCCTGACTCCATTTTGGTGTGGTTTCTTTTTATTAATTTTCACAGTGCCCATTGTATATCATAAAATGGAAAAATGAGTGGCAAGGTGACATGAGTAGTACAATGGCATATTTATAAAATAGTCTGTTTAGATAGAGATAAGTTTCCAAACTATCAGAAAATATTTCCCAGTATATTGTATTAGTTGGCCAGGGCTGACTGAAAAATGTACAGTAACTGGAGTGGTTTAAACAAACGAAATGTATTGTCTCATAGCTCTGGAGGCTGAAAGCCCTAGATCACAGTGTGAGCAGAGCTGGCTCCATAAGGACTCTAGAGCTAAATATGAAAGATGCAGTACCTTGTAGAAGAAATCACAGAGTACTTTCCCCAGTGAAGGCAAAAGTTCCTTATACAGAACACAAAAGCACTAACTATAAAGGACTAAAAGGATACATTGCATTACATTAAAATTTAGAATTTCTCTTCAAGTGACACCATTAAAAAGACAAGCCATAGCCGAAACCGGTTTGGCTCAGTGGATAGAGCGTCGGTCTGCTGACTGAAGGGGTCCCGGGTTCGATTCCGGTCAAGGGCATGTACCTTGGTTGTGGGCACATCCCCAGTGGGAGATGTGCAGGAGGCAGCTGATCGATGTTTCTCTTTCATCGATGTTTCTAACTCTCTATCCCTCTCCCTTCCTCTCTGTAAAAAAATCAATAAAATATATTAAAAAAAGAAAAGACAAGCCATAGAGTGGAAGAAGATATTTGCAATACGTATATCCCATGAAGAATTCATATCCTGAACCTGTAAAGACCTTACCCATCAACAAGAAAAGGCAGAAATTCCCAAAAGAGAATCCAGCACCAGACGGACAGGCCATGCACCAAAGAGGTGATTCGAAGGGCAAGAAACACATGAAACATGCACCTCCTCGCAAGTCATCAGGGAAAGGCCAGAGGAACCACAACATGATATCCCTTCACGCACATCAGAATAGCTTAAATGACAAAAATGGGAAATACCCAGGGTATGGGGCACTGGCAACTCTCAGACCACTGAGGGCAGTGAGCACTGGTGCGTTGGCTTTTGGGAGTTGGTGCTGTCTCCTAAAATTGAACAGATGCGGTCCAACTCTGGGTGTAAATATACAAAATTATAATGCAACAAAAAGCTGGTTCTTTGAAAAGATTAATAAAATACAAAGGATCATACAAGGATACTATGAAATACTATATGCCACCAAATTCAACAACCGAGGAGAAATGGACACGATCTTAGAAATATATACACTCTGCCGGTTGGTATGGCTCAGTGGTTGAGCATTGACCTATGAACCAGGAGGTCACAGTTCAATTCCCAGTCAGGGCACATGCCTAGGTTGCAGGCTGGATCCCCAGTGTGGGGTGTGCAGGAGGCAGCCGATCAATGATTCTCTCTCATCACTGATGTTGCTATCTCTGTCCCCACTCTCCCTTCCTCTCTGAAATAAAAAAAAAAAGTATATTTTAAAAAAACAACACAGAGCTCGTGTTAAAGGGCGAATCTGGAGCTGAGAAGTGATAAATTCATTACTGGCACCAGTAATAACAACTTTCTATAATTCTAACATCTGTGTCAACTGTCCATCAGTTGCAATCGATTGGTTTTTGTCCTCATTCCGAGTCAAGTTTTCCTGTTTCTTTGCATACCTGGCAATTTTTGCTTTGATGCCCAACATTGAATTTTCCCTTGTCAAGTGGTGGATATTCTGGACTCCTAGAAATATCCTTGGGCTTTGTTCTGGGGCACAGCTAAGTCACTTTGACACAGTTTGATTCTTCTGGCTCTTGCTTTTTTAAAAAAATATATTTTATTGATTTTTTTACAGAGAGGAAGGGAGAGGTATAGATAATTAGAAACATCGATGGGAGAGAAACATCTATCAGCTGCCTCCTGCACATCTCCCACTGGGGATGTGCCCGCAACCAAGGTACACGCCCTTGACCGGAATCGAACCTGGGACCCTTGAGTCCGCAGAATGACGCTCTATCCGCAGAGCCAAACCAGTTAGGGCGTGGCTCTTGCTTTTCAGAGCAGAACGGCCCTAACTGGTTTGGCTCAGTGGCGTCAGCCTGCGGACTGAAAGGTCCCAGGTTCGATTCTGGTAAAGGGCATGTACCTTGGTTGTGGGCACATCCCCAGTAGGAGGTGTGCAGAAGGCAGCTCGATGTTTCTAACTATCCCTCTCCCTTCCTCTCTGTAAAAAATCAATAAAATATATATTTTTTAAAAAAGCAGAACAGTGCTCACATTAGGTCCAGTTACTTCCACTGCTGACCAACACCCTCTGTGCACTCTATCTAGAGTCCCGTTCTGGCTTGGCTGGTGGGAACAGGCCCAGTTCCCAGGCAGAGGTGAGCTGCTGCCCAGGTAGTGTCCTCACCCAGGTGCTGGCCGGTGCGTGGCCGAGCGCTCTCTGGGAAGCTCTCTCCTTTCCAGCGCTCTGTCCTGAGAACTCCAGCTGCTTTGGTCTCCCTGGACACTTGGCTCCATCTCCTCAACTCACGGACTCTGCCAGGCTCTGCATCAGACCCCTCCCTAGACACTCTCTCCAGGCAGAGCTGGGCCATTGTGGGGCTCACCTTGCTCGTTATCCCCTCTCAGAGATCACTGCCCTGTGCGGTCTGGTATGAAAGCCATCCTTTCCTCTATTTTGTCTGGTTTAGTTGTTGTTGTCCAGGTGACAGTGTAAATAAATCTGATCCCTGTTACTACAGCCTCGCCAGAGTCAGGAGTCTCCTGGGATGCCCAGCAAACATCCAAATGGAAATACTGAGAAGATAGATGTGCATTTTTGGAGTCTCAGGAAGGAAGAATACATTTGGGAGTTTTCAACAAATAGATTGTATCTAGACCCGCGAGGGTGGCTGAGGTCACTGTGGAGTGAGTGTGGATGGAGAAGAGGAACAAGGACCAAGCCCTGGGTTACTTCAAGTTTAGAAGATGTTGAGATGAGGAGAGTCCCTTAAAGGAGACTGAGAGGAGGGGTCAGTGAAACAAGAAACAAGCTGCTTTGCTGCCATGGAAACCTAAAGAGGAAAATGCTGCAAGGAGGCGAGAAAACTGCATTAGAGTCTCCAATTGGTCAAGTTAGATGACATGAGAATTGGCCACTCTCTTGGCAACCTGGACATCACGGTGTCCTTGCAGGAAGTACTTCAGCTGAGCAAGTGAGCAAATGGTGGGGTTGAAAGCCTGCCTCCTGTGGCTTCAAGGGAACCTGGAGGAAAGGATGGGAGACAGCCAGTTTAGGACACAGTTTCCAGTCATTTTACTCTAAAGGATGATGGAGACATGGGGTCACCAGAGGAAGACATGGGGGAGGAGTTATAGGAGGGTTCTTCTAAGGGGCGGCTATCAGGAATCATGTTAGACAGGGGAGCGTTGATGATGCCAGAGAGAGGAAGAGGATCATTGCTTAAGCCTTAAGGGATGTCCTTGCCAGGGGGGCAGGCAGGGCTTTCAGTAGAGCACAGCCAGCTGGGTGGGGTATGTGGTTCCTGCCGGTGGATGTGTCGGGGGCATGTGGCATTTCCCTTCTGTGTGTCAGTGACATGGGAAGCGAGGCCATGAGCTGAGAGTGAGGAGGACATTGAGGGGGAGAGGTGTGACAGCATCTCTCCTGGGCAGGTGGTGTGGGAGCATGGGCACTGAAGAATTCAAGAGCACCCTGAGAGAGGGCTGGTCCAGCACCAGAGGCCGGGGCGGCACAAACAGTGCTCCTTTGGGCTGGGCATATTGAAACAGGAATTTTAGGGGTAAAATAGGGCAGGTTTAGGGCATTTTAGAAATTTTGGAAATTAAGGGGACCATGGAGGAAGCACAGGGCTGCAGAGCAGCAGAAGGTGTATTTCCATAGAATGGGAAAGCCAAAAAGCTGCAACAGGAACATTTCCATAGAATGAGGGAGCTGGGAACAGCAAAGGGTCCATATTTACAAAATAAAGGAAAGGAAGCCCTTCATACCCTTCATGCCCTTCACCCAGAGCATCGGTTCTCAACCTGTGGGACGCGACCCCGTTGGCGGTCGGACGACCCTTTCACAGGGGTCGCCTAAGACCATCGGGAAACACATATATAATTACATATTGTTTTTGTGATGAATCACTATGCTTTAATTATGTTCAATTTGTAACAATGAAAATACATCCTG
>NW_006288615.1:6597185-6599920 GCF_000327345.1 Myotis davidii | reverse complement strand
CTCCCCATGTGGGAGTCTGTACTTGTTCTTCAATAAATCTCCACCTTTGCTATACCACTTTCTGTCCGTGGATTCATTCTTCGATTCCGGTGGACAAAGAATCCGGGTTCCAGTCCAAAAATTCCGTTTCAATATGGTAAGACAGAATCCATTTTCCTCTAAGGCCAGGGCTCCAGGAAGTGGGTTCTTCAGCTCCTCCTTTTCCTGAAAATGAACCCCAGCCTCCAGGGCCAGGCTTCCGCACAGCCCCGGCCTCTGCCAAGTCCTCAGAGAGCGTCCAGGTTCTCCTTGGCCTTTCAGAGTCCTGTGCAGGGGTTCCCTTTCCTCCTCAAAAGTAGGAGAGGAATCCGTGGACAGAGGCCAGGGGTTGGGTGGCCTGTGGACCGAGCAGAGCATAGCGGGCAAAGCCAGCGGAGGAGTCTGTGGGGGAGGGGCCCGGTGATGGGGGAGCTGTGGGCCAGCACCATCTCTGCCCTCGGAGCCAAGGTGACCACACAAAAGCTAAGTGCAAACAGGACTCCCTCTGAGCCAAGTGAAAATGGAAGTCTTGCTTGGGAAATTGAGGGCCATGTTGAGTTCACTTTCTTACTGAGCCTGTTTGCAACTGACATCACGTAGGTCAAAGAAACTCAGCCCATAGTCACTCAGCTACAAGAGGAACTCTGCCAACAACCAGACTGAACTGGGAAGCTGTTCTTCCGCAGCTGGGCCTCCAGCCCTCTTCCCTGCCCCAGGTGTGGGGTGCACCTGTAACCATGGAGCCCCAACCCCAGGACAGCCAGCACTCTCCAGTCTTTGTTTTTTAAGCCTCAGATGTATATTTAGAGCCGGGAGCTGTCCTTTAGCTTTGGGGTTTGGATCCCTGGTCCCCTCCACCCCCATCCCTCCTATAGAGAGCCCAGGGTGGCTTCAAGTGACCCAGGCCGCCAGGCTGTCACAGGCTGAGCAACAGGTGCAGCGCCAGGGACAGGACCCACCTTTTTCCTGGGGCTGTGCCACCTGCTGATGTTTGGAAGAAAAAATCCATCAAGTACTGATTGGAAACAAAAGAGAAAAGAAGAATAAGAAAAAAAAAGAGCATTGACTGGGGCTCAGCAGCCATAAGGATGGGCTGCTGGCAAGATGTCCTGGCAGGCCTGGTGAAGTTCCCTAGAAAGAGGATCATTTTTGCAAAACAACTTCATCAGCCTTTGACAGTGTCTCTCCAAAACCTTTGATATTTAGATCACCTTCTTTTGAAACGCCTCCACAGTCATTTTTGCATCATTGCATTTAAAGTACAATGCCTGATGTTTTCATTTGAAAACCTATAGGGGCTCTGGCTGCAGACCAAAGGGTCCCAGGTTCGATTCAGGTCAAGGGCACATACCTCGGTTGTAAGGTCGTCCCTGGCCCAGGCCCTGGTCAGGGTTTGTGCAGGAGGGCAACCAATCGATGTGTTTCTTTCACATTGATGTCTCTCTGTTTTTCCCTTTCTTTTCCACTCTCCTAACCAAAAATCAATGGAAAAATATCCTCGGGTGAGGATTAACAACACACACACACACACACCACAATGAGATATCACCTCACACCTGTCAGAATGGCCATCATCAATAAAGCAACAAACAAGCGCTGACGAGAATGTGGAGAAAAGGGAACACACTGGTTCACTGATGGCGGGAATGCAGATTGGTGTAGCCACTATGGAAAACAATATGGAGTTCCCTCAAAATATTAAAAATGGAACGGCCCTTTGACCCAGCAATCCCACGTCTGGGAATATATCCTAAAAACCCTGAAACACCAATCAGCACACCTATGTTCATAGCAGTGCTGTTTACAAAAGCTAAGATTTGGAAACAGCCCAAATTCTCCTCAGTGGATGAATAGATAAAAACACTGTGGGACATTTACACAATGGAATACTAGGCAGCTTTAAAAAAGAGAGAGAGAGAGAGAGAGAGAGAGAGAGAGAGAGAGAGAGAGAGGTTTTTTTGTGTTTACCGTTTGGGACAGCATGGATGGACCTGGAGACTATTATGCTAAATGAAATAAGCTAATATGAAAAAGACAAATATCACATGATCTCACTTATTTGCGGAATCTAATGAACATACTGACCAACAAAATAAGACCCGAAGCATGCAGGCATGGAACAGACCAGCATACTTCCATGAGGGGGTGGGAGAGATAAACCAAAGAACTTACATACTTATATACATAGCCCAATAGGGAGGTGAGGACCTGGGGGGGTCGATAGGAGCTGGGTGAAAGGGGGCGGTAAAGGGAGAAAAAAATGGGAGACATATGTAATACTGTTAACAGTAAAAAATGAAAAATAAATGTTTTAAATTTTAAAACAGTTTCAGATTTACAGAAAGCTGCATAGAGAGTATGGAGATTCCCACATATTCCTACCACACAGTTCACCCATTTCGAGGACATCTTGGCATGTGTTGCTGCCTCTCTGTGCCTCAGTCTCCTTATCTGCAAAATGGACATAATTCCCTGAATGATGAAGGCTAGAAGAGCAGGAGTGAGTAAAACACTTCCTTCCTTGTTTTCTTCTGGGCCTGGTGCCCTCTGGGTGGCTGGCCCATCGAATGCCCTGGATACAGGCCCAGGCCCGCCTCCCTCGCCTACTTTCCAGCTGCGCAGGGCAGGCTGATTGGGCAGGCATCTCTCCAACACTCCCTTACATCCTCCCCCTTTCCCCGCCCTCCCAATGGTTGACCCAGTTAACTCAAGAAAAA
>NW_006288615.1:6589444-6597008 GCF_000327345.1 Myotis davidii | reverse complement strand
CCTAGCCCTTCATTTCTTTGTTACCTTTCTGGACCAAAAAAAGAAGAAAAAAAAAGAAAGAAAGAAAATCAACTTGTGAGGAACACCGACATCAGGGGAGAAGAGAACCATCCATTTTTCAAAACACGAAACCAGATGAAGTCTGTGTTGCCAAACCGATACCACGATCTTCCCCCAACAGGAACGTGGGATGCCTTTCGAAGCAGGTTTTTATTCAACCTGTGACATTTCCGTGGCAATTGCCTGGCTACGGTGCTGTTTTCCACGAATATTCATGGCGAGTTGCAACCCTTTAGCTCCAGCACAGCTTCAATTGGCTGCTGGCAGAGCCAACTGCCACCAGGTGGAGTTCGATGGTTGGGGCTGAGCTGTGTCCACCCCCTCCCTTCATTCATATGTTGAGTCCCAACCCTCAGGTACTCAGAATGTGATTGTATTTAGAGGCAGGGTCTCTGAAGAGGTCAATAAGGTGACTGGGATGGGCCACACAGACACACGCAGGGGGACAACCATGGGAAGACGAGACGGGCGTCTCCACGCCAAGAAGAGAGGCCTCAGAAGAACACCTCGATCTTGAACTGCTAGCTCCAGAACTGTGAGAAAGTACATTTCTGTTGCTGAAGCCCCCAGTCTGTGGCATTTTGTGCTGGTGGCCCAAACTGAGACAGCTCCGTTCTATGCAGAATGAGACGGGCCCGGAAGTAGGAGAGATTCCCCACATGTCACCAACTGAATGCTTACTATTATGATCATCACCATGATTCTTCACCTCACCTCCTGCCCTCTGCAGTGGGGACCACCCTGAGAGCGAAATAGATGCACAGGCACCAGGGGCCCTGATCCTCAGTGAAAACGCCCCATCACGGCCAAATTGAAGAGTGTATGTGTCAGGCTCAGCACCTAGGGCTTTCTTTACAACTCCCTGCAGTGCCCATGGCCATCCCTTCACAGGTGAGGAAACTGAGGCCGAGAGGTGTCGAGTGACTTGCCTCACCATTTTCCTTGGGCAGAGAGCTAGGATTCAACTAGAGCCCAGGCGGTTTGCTGCCATAGCCCCTGTGCTACAACCTGTTTTTATTTTTAAACTTGGCGAGGGTCAGGAGAGGATGCCATGGCGAGAGTCTTTCAACCTCCGCGTGTGACCTTGGGCAGTCTGGGCAGGTGCTGGGATGTAGCTGCCACCACGATGGGCTGCTCTGAGGATAAAAAACAGTTGCCACCTGCCAGCGTCACTGACCTTCAGGCACCCCTGCCTGCCTCCCACCCCAGAAACTCAGGGAGCAAACTGCCCCAGCTCGTGGGCAAATGTCTATTAGGAAAGGGACCCAGTAGAGGGAGAGAGCCCCTGGGTGACCGGTCTCAGCCCTGGGACTGTGGCCAGGGTGGGGCTAGTGGGGAGGCATGACTTTGAGGGAAGGGCAGGAACATTTTAAAGCTGCCCTTAACCTGGAGCTCTTGATCCCCATGGCACCTTTATGGAACCCGAGTATGTGGGAAACTGTTTATTGCCTTCACTAGCTGATAAGCGTAGACAGAGAACCCCCTGAAGGCTGGGTGCCTTTGAAGCCCTAGCTAGGCGCCACCTCTGTTTGTCCAGACAGTGGTAGCTGAAGCAACGTCCCCATTTATTATTATGTAAATCCTTGCTGATGGGCTAGTCTGCCTGTTGCCAGGGGTCACCTGCCTAAGGGTAATGCTATGGGTGTATCCCAGATCAATAAAAGCTTGGTGAGGCCTGAGCACCGGGGGAAGTCCTTTCTCCTGAGTTGGACTTCCTCGCCTGGTCCCCCAATATTCCCAAATTATCTCGTGTCTTTTCTCTGTCATTTGTGTGCGGCTCCGCTTCCAGGTCCTGAACCCTGATCCACGCGGGACGTGGGAAGGAAACACCCAACCCAAGTAAAGACAGGAAACCTCCTGGGCCATCTCAGCACAGTCCCATGAAGAAGAAACCAAAGTCAGATCCAAGTTCACCTCCAAATATAGCCTTGAAAGGTATTGTAGGTCTTTCCTGAATTTGTTCATAAAATGGAGAAGTATCTTAAACACACTTTCCCCTCGCTGTGTCAAAGCCCCCAGCCTCCTGCACGGTCCTCTACATCCCACCTCCATCCCTACCCTCCAAACACTGATCCCCTGGCAAGTAGCCTCTCACTGGAGCTTGGACACCACACCATCCTGGGGATGTAGCGGATGACTGATGCTAGGCCATCCCTTCCAAGGACATACATTATCAGAGATGAGTAAGCTGCTAAAGTCACACAGGTGGGAAGGCATCTAGTCCGGGCCCAGCAAGTTCGAGTCTAGCACTGGGACTCCTAACCCCTGTGTCGCGCGCCTTCATTACTGGGAAGTGTGACCTGGCAGCTAGATCCACACTGTAGTGTGTTGTTATTGTTTCTATGAGTCACATTATATGATCAACCCCCAGTTTGATATGGCCTGGGGAGTGCGCTCACACTCATTCACACATACACACTCTCACACACACTCTCACTCACACACATTCCCACATACACTAACACTCACATTTACACACACACTAACACACTTAATAGTACAAACTCAGACACACTTACACAAACACACACACACATACCCCAAAACTGAGATCACTTTGCTTTTCTATTTTGTAACCTGCCTTTCCCAATTAACTCTATGGCGTGAGAAAAAACTCCATGTACGTAATTTTAGGAAACTGCTTCCCGTCATCTGGATTTAATCTGACGGGAAGGTCCTCTCCTGTGGCCGGAGGATGTCTCCACTTGACTGCTGTGTAAGTGATCCTGGTGCCGATCAGTCCACATGAGTCCGTTGTCCGTCTCTAATTACGCCCTTGGGATAAATTCCTAGGAGGGAAATTACTGGGAATACACACTCACAGACTTTGGGTCCATCTTTCTAATTTGAAGAGGAAGTTTCATTCCAGGGGTTTATCTAGGGTGGGGAGGGGCAGGGAGTTCTGGGAAGGAATGCCATGGCCCAGCCTCAGCTCCCCCTGTGCCCTGCTGGGTTCCAGCCCCCTCCCCCACATGCCCTCCCCAGCTGCGTCTCCAGCTGCATCCCCAGCAGGGACTCCTTTCTGTGAAGATGAGCTCAGTTCAGAGCTGCTTCTGGCTCAGAGGATGATGCCCTGTCTCCAGGGCGATTTCATCCGGGAGCTGCTGATAGGAGCAGCTTTGGGAACAACGTGTCCTTGGCCAATTCCACTTCCCAAGTCCTTTTCCCTTCATTTGTTGGGTTCTTTGACTTCTAACAGATTTTTTTCTTTGGATTTCCAAGACAAAGCTCTGGAGAGGGGGCCATTTTTCCAGCTGCTCAATCTTACTTGTTAAATGAAAGCTGTCGTCAGCTTCCCCAGCCAGCCCAGCGACTCCCAGCTGTCCCTGCAGGCCCCTGTCCCTGGACAGTCAGAGGAGGCCACGGAAGGATAGCTGCTTCCACCAGCCCGGGTCTCTCCAGCTTGGGTGGGCACTCGGGGTGGCAGATGCTTCAAGGTTGGGACAGGGAGGGTGATCGTGTGTGTGACTGGTGTGACCCACCACTGCCCCTCTTGTACTCCCAGGGGGCCCCTGGCACAGGCTCAGGGGAAAGGGCACAGGAGGGGCACACTAGGCCTGAGCAGTGCCCTCGGTGGGGAGGACCTGCAGCTCCTGCTTCTCCTCCACCCCTACCCTCAGCGTGGACCCCACTGCTCCCCCACCGACCTTGGCCTCTGCTCTCTGAGGCTCTGACTCATCTGTGCCATCAGTTCCTGGGGAGAAGCGGGGATAACGGGAGACAATTGCCCTCATCCCTTCCAGCTCTCACAGCCCAGTTTCCAACCGTTGAGAGTAGAGGAAGCTGGGGTCTAGCAGGTAGCTCACAGCCCTTCCCAGGTCCTGTGCTGAGGACTCCAGAAACCCATGTTCCCTGAGGCCATCACTGCAGCGAGCACACCTGTGCCCTTTCCTGACCAGAGTGGGATGGCGGGGGGGGGGGGGGCCTGTGGCTGTGCTGTGCTAGTGCGGAATAGTCCAGAACGTAATGGCTCTGGCCACCTGACCTGAGGCAGAGAAGCTGCTGCTGAGGGTGAGAAGGGGCAGGTCCTGGGCTGGGAGGTGCTGCAGGGCAGGGCAGGCTGCGGGCTGCGGGCGCTTCAGAGGTTGTTCAGCTCAGAGGACGTCTGGGAGGGACAGTGTGGGAGCTCCCCGAGGGGACCCAGAACCTTCTAGAAGCCTGTTTACACGTGGAGGCTTAGGAAGAATCCTGAATGGGGAAGCAGTGCTGGGTTGGGTGCAGGGACGTGCAGAGGAAGTAACAGGTGAAACCCTCAAGGACAGAGCGGTGGGAGCCTGGACCTGGGGGGTGGGAGGCATTCTTGGGGAGTCGTGGGGGAGTCGCTCAGCAAAACTGAGCAAACCCGGCCTCAGCATGTCTGTGCAGCACAGTCGTCTGAGCCAGTGGTTCTAGACACTGTGGAGGGGTGGGGCCTCAGGACCCTGTGGAGCACCTTCAGTGCACACCCAGGCCTCACTGCCATCGCTCCCAGCAATACCGCCTATAGGGGAAGATGTGTCTGAAGCGTCCAGTGTTCCTCCCCGGCTTCTACTGTGACCCACAGCCAGAAACACTGACCCTTCCCAAATTCAAGGACGTCCTTTTAATCACAATCTTCTCATCCACAGTCTGGCTAGAGGTGAGAGCAAACACATCAGAGACTCCCCAGAAATAATGACCGTTATGTTCTGCTCCCTCCTAGCACCAGCCCCCTTCCTAGGGTGGCCTTCACCTCCAGCTGGGGGCTTCCAGGTTAATGCCTGCACCACCGCCGCTCCGAAATCCTGTTAGCCGATCTCAGGTGGGACAAGGGGGCTTGGGGCCTGCTCTGACATCAGGGCCAGAAAGCCATTCCCAGGCCAGGCCCAGAGCTCCCCGGCCTCCCTGCCTGCCCGCAGCCTCAGCGTGGGGGCAGTTCCCAGGCCGCGGCCTACACGATGCCCTCGGTGCGCTGGCTTCTCCAGACCACCAGCCCAGTCATAAGCAGGGTCATCAGGATGGGCACCACAATGAAGGGGCAGAGGATGCTGAGGGGCGGGTCCTGCATGGCCCGGCCAGAGACAGGGCAGCTTCTGAAGTAGCGCTGGTGGACGGTGATGAAGAACTTGTTCACCACGGCGTTTGGCCAGTAGCAGTCCAGCCTTTTCATCACGTACATGGTGCAGTTTCTGAGCTCTTCGTAGCTCCTGCAGATAGAAAAGCAGGTGGTCAGCCCTGACTGGTTTGGCTCAGTGGATAGAGCAGGGGTCCTCAAACGTTTTAAAGAGGGGGCCAGTTCACTGTCCCTCAGGCCGTTGGAGGGCCCGACTATAGTTAAAAAAAACCTATGAACAAATTCCTATGCACACTGCACATATCTTATTTTGAAGTAAAAAAACAAAACGGGAACAAATATAATGTTTGTATTTGCATATGGCCCGTGGGCCGTCGTTTGAGGACCCCTGGGATAGAGCATCAGCCTTCGGACTGAAAGGTCCCAGGTTCGAATCCAGTCAAGGGCATGTACCTTGGTTGTGGGCACATCCCCAGTAGGAGGTGTGCAGGAGGCAGCTGATCGATGTTTCTCTCTCATTGATGTTTCTAACTCTCTATCCCTCTCCCTTCCTCTCTGTAAAAAATCAATAAAATATATTTTAAAAAAGAAAAAGAAAAGCAGGTGGTCAGGAGGAAAAGTAATACTGAAGCTGGCCTCACAGTGCTTGTAGTCTGTGGGCTAGTTTCAAACAAGGTGAAGAAAAGAAAAGAGAAGAAAAGAAAAGAAAAGCAGGTGGTCATCCCTGGGTAGGCAGTGACTAAGGTGGGACCTGGGCCAGGGCTCTCCACATTGAGGGCAGACTAGAGGTGGGACAGCCAACATCTTCAGATGTCAGCCCAGGGCAATGAGCCCTCTGGTGGGCAAATCTGCAGCCCATTCTGAGGAATAAATTAGTGACTGTGAAGATAGGCCTGTAGAAATGACCCAAAATGGAACAGAAGGAGAAAAGAGCTGTGGTAAATTCACAACACTCTCAATAATATCAACCCCAATTTGTAATCAGAGTTCCAGAAGGAGAAGACGGAATGGGGGAGAAGGAATATTTGAAGAGATAATGACAGAATTTTCCCAAAATAATGAGACATCAATTCACAAACCCAAGAAGGTCAAAGTACCCCAAACAGGACAAAAACAACCCAAAACAACAATAAACAAACAGCCACACAGGCGTGTCAAAGCCAAACTCTGAAAACCAAGATAAAGAAAAAAAAATCTTGGAGTCAGAGAAAAGACACCTCCAGGGAACAATGATATGAGTCACAGCTGACTTCCCACCAGAGACTGTGCAAGCCCAAAGATGATGGGGGCATCTTTAAAGTACTGGTAGTAGAGATGGGGGAACTGTCTGCCCAGAATCCTACACCCAGTTAAAAATATTTTTCAAATATGATGTTGAAATAAAGACCTTTTCAGAGGAAAAAAGAGCTGGGAGAATTCATTGTGCTCCAAGAAATGTTAAAATTCTTCAGTAAAAAAAAGAGAACAGAAAGAATTTTGGACCCACACAAAGAAATGAAGAGTTCCTTAACTCGTAAAATGAAGATATTTATTTATCTTTATTTTTTTAAATATATGTTCGTATTGATTTCAGAGAGGAAGGAAGAGGGAAAGATAGAAACATCAATGGTGAAAGAGAATCATTGATCGGCTGCCTCCTGCATGCCCCCTACTGGGGATTGAGCCTGCAACCTGGGCATGTGCCCTGAACGGGAATCGAACCGTAACCTCCTGGTTCATAGGCCAGTGCTCAACCACTGAATCACACCGGCCAGGCAAAATGAAGATATTTAAAAGACACCGTTCCTTGTTTTTCATCTAGAAAGTGATTAAGTGAAGCAGAAGCCATACAGCACTTTGGGGAGCCGGAGGGAGGCTTTCAAAGGCCCATGCCTCCAGCTACAATCTTATCGTCTCTAAGGCGCTTGGTCACTATTTTGTCTGCCTGGCTGCTCTCTGGGCCGTTACCTCAAGTACCAAGGTGCAGGGGGCCTCCCCCAGACCATGTGAGTGGGCAAAGTGCAGGAGACTGGGAAGGAGAGGGTGGGCAGAGACCACAGAGGCTGTGCAGTACCTGTGCCCACTGGGTGTGTGGTTTTCCCATGTGAACAAGAACTCATGTTTTGAGTACAAAACACAAGTGGAAGAACCCACAGAAGTCCTGACAGGTTGAGTCTCATTGTGAGAAAAGAATGAGTTAGAACATGTCGAGTGCCTGGCACATGTAAGTGCTAAAGGTATCAGGTGTTGTTGAAAACTACATCCAGCCCTTGGTGTGGTTGTTGATCAACCACATGGCTCCGTGTTACAAACACTGGTGTGAATGACTGTCTGCTCCCCACCACAGACCCACCAAACCAGCAGGTAGTGTTTGGTGTTCTGCAGACCCAGGGACAGTTGACCCTAAATGTTGTCCTCCCATTCTCTGTGCTTGAGGAGTGGAGCTGGGATGTCCCGAGAAGGAGCTGTTGCCATCCCTGCATGGGAAGGAGT
>NW_006288615.1:6580290-6589405 GCF_000327345.1 Myotis davidii | reverse complement strand
CGGAGGCTGAGCCTGTGCTGTGGGGGATATTCTAGGATAAGGCTCTCTCTCCCTGGAATATTATCCTTCCAGCCTGCAAAGCCACCCCCTTCTAAAAATAGCTCCAACATACAGCCGGGCCTCTTCATCCTGTTTATTTATACAGAAGTGACAGCTGAAACAGTCAATAAATATTGTGAGCTCTGTCAGCAAGTTTGTGATAAAAGAATCCCTTCAGAGCACAGTCTTCTGTCAAAAGAACATAGTACTGACTAAGGGCCCGAAATAACTGTGAAAAACATTTTCATTTAACCCTCTCTCTAGTTCTCATGTAACGGAATAGTTTTCCTTTTTAGGCCAGAACTCTCTATTCTGGGCCCCCGGGCAAGCTTTGCTGGGAATGTTCCTGACCAGGACGGTGATGGTGGGCGTTTCCAGTTCGTCCAGGGCCCCAGTCACGGCTCCAGAGCCACAGCTCATGGTTGCTCACTTTTAACAAGAAGGTGTCCACTGACGCCCACAGGCTCTGGGGACACTCATGGTTGCTGTTGTCCTCAAACTAGCCCTGAATGGCCTTGACGTGGAGTATCTGAGACTGGGCCCCGCCACCCCACCCACCTGGTTCAAATCCCAGGTCCACCTCTTATCCCAGGTGATGCTGGGAGCCTCATCTCACCTGTTCGAGTCTTGGTCTCCTTGTATCCAAATGAAGACACAGGGACCCACCTAATGGGGTTACTGGGCACATCAAGCTAAATGGGGTCAATGGCCCAAAATACAACAGATGCCCAGTAGGTGGACGTTTTCTCACTGCCTCCTCCTGACAACTGCTGTGAGCCTGAAACAGGATATCTTTCTCCTTCTCTCCTTTCCTTCCTTCTTTCCTTCCTTCCTTCCTCCCTCCCTCCCTTTCTTTCTTTCTTTACAGGGAGGAATGGAGAGGGAGAGACAGAAACATCAATGATAAGAGAGAATCATTGATCAGCTGCCTCCTGTATGCCCCCTACTGGGGAACAAGCCCACAACCTGGGCATGTGCCCTGACTGGGAATGGAACAGTGACCCCCTAGTTCATAGGTCAACACTCAACCACTGAGCCACGCCAGCTGGGCTAGGATACATTTCTTGTTCTATTAATTCACCAATGTGTATCTAAGCCTTCGAAAACTCGAGGACAAACCACTCTGGGATTCTGGTTCCCTTTATCTGATCACTATTGGCTCTGTCTACCTGGGAGAATTCACACCCTGGTGGCTTCCAGCAGCTTTAGACAGCTGCTGGGGTGGGGCAGGTGGCACTACCTGGTGTCCTGGCAGTAGGACAGGTGAAGATAAAAGTGACCCATTGAGGCTGGCCCGTAGAGTCTGTCCAAGTGCCAGACTGACATTGGGAGTGTGGTGTCAGGTAGACAGAGAGGGGTGAGGGTGGATGCAAGCACAGAAATACCTTTGGCTCAATAGTTCTGGGAATACAGTTGACTTCTACTCAACGCTGGTAGGTGTGGTGAAATGAGGCAGGCACTCCTATCACTACTAATAAAAGGTAAACTGGTAAAATTTTTCTGAAAAGCAACTTGGCAATATGTATCAATAAACTCAAAATCATGGATACCCTTTGACCCAGGAATTCTATTTCTGGGAATTACCATAAGTTAATAACATGAAATGCAGACAGAAGTAAGGTAAGAAAGGGGTCGCTGCAAATTTATAATTATGAAAAACAGTAAACTATAAGATAGCAATGAAAGAAATTGCTGATAAGCTATTTTAATATAGCTATTAAAATGATATATAGGGCCCTCGCTGGTTTTCTCAGTGGTTAGAGCATAAGCTTCAGATGAAGGGTTTAGGGTTCGATTCCGGTCAAGGGCGACTACCTTGATTACAAGTTCTATCCCCAGCCCGGTCAGGGAGCGTGAGGGAGGCAACCAATCGATGCATCTCTCTCATGTCGATGTTTCTCTCTGTGTGTCTCTCCCTCTCCCTTCCACTCTCTCTAAAAATCAATGGAAAGAAAATACCCTCAGGTGAGGATTAACAACAAAACTGATATGGAGGAAGAGATTAGTAAGAGGTGGGAAAATACTCATGTTACCATGTTGGGCAGAAGAAAGCATAAGAGACCTGGCGTGTAAACGTTGTGGTTTCAGCATAAAATACTCTGGGAGAGGGGAACACTCCAGAATGCTGGGCGGGCCACCCCAGGGTTGGGATAGGAGGGACTTTTGTTCTCTCATCTCTACCCTTTCTGGGGATTCCGAGTTTTCTCCAGTGAGCATACATTATTTTACAATTACATATAAAAAGGCTTATCTGGGAAGGGGCCTGTGGCAAACCGGACACTGATGTCCCTGCACTTGCAGCCACGGAGGGCTCACTTCTTCATTTCTGTGACAGCAGAAGACCTTCTTCCCCCTAGGGGACCCTGTGGGCTATTCTGGACCATCCCTGCAAGTGGGTAATGAATGCCAGACAGGCTGAGAGAGGATTGTGGGGGCCAACAGCCCTTGCTGCCTGGCAGGCCTCCCTTGTTGGCAAGCCTGGGGCTCAGGGGCCTGCTGGGGGCCCTGCCCTGCCTCCCCAGGGAGCCTGCAGCCCCCATGCCTCTCTGAGCCCAGCCAGCAGGCGCATTCCTTCCTTCACCCCACTTATCTCTGCCCCCAGCTGGGCGAGGTAAACCCTGTCCCAGGAGCAGGGCCTGTCCCCCAACACAGGGACACTCCCACCCTGCCCTCCGCTTCCCCCAGCACAGCAGGTTCTCCCCTGGCCACCATGGACTCCCTCCCCGGACCTGGGGCACTTGGCTGGCAGCCATGCTCCAAGCCGGTAATGCTGGTGACATAGAGGAGTGCGGGGCACACATCCAGCGCACCCCCATTCTGGCTTTGCCGATGTCCACAAGGCCTGAGCAGGCGGTTGGCTTCCTCCACTACTCTCATTCACCCCGGAGCCAGCCAGGGCAGGGACCTAACCTCTCATGTCTCCTCTGCTGAGTTGGATGGGCGACACTGCGGTCTGCTGGGATGCTGTGGGGCAGACTCCCAGTCCCGAAGGGGACTCAGGACCAGGAGCAAGGAGGGTGGGGCTGGGCCCTAAGGACAGGACCCCCCTTTGTACCCAGTCCCAGGCGCCCAAGTTTCTCTCTTCCATACCCACCACCACCCTCCAGGATTCCTCGTCCCCACTCCACGGCCTCCTTGCAGAAAGGGCCCAGCCACCAGATGGCGCCCCTCCCCAGAGGCCTCCTCTCCTAGGTCCATCCATCCCCAGGGATTCCTCACCTCTCCCCCAACTTTCCCCTGGTAGTTCACCCCCCACCAGGACCCCCCTGTGTGCCCGGGAGCCTTCCCCCTCCATCAGCAACCTGTCCATCTCCTCACCGAGGCCCCTGGGGTGGGGCATCCACACTTCACAGGCTCCTTCCTTCCCTGGCCAGCCAGCAACTGGGACAGCTGATACCTGTGACACCCCCATCCCTATCTGAAGCTTGGTCCTGCCTACATTGGGCTGTCAACACACACAGGTTACCCCTCCCCATTCCCATCTCCTAGGGCCTGCCCCTTCCAGGGTGTCCCCTCCCCTCCTGTGGCCCTGTCCCTGTGCCCAGGAGTAGGCAGAAGAGACTCATGGTGATGGGCTATCACACGCACATTTCTAACACCAGTTTCCACTTTCCTCACCGAGTGTGTGTGGGCCAGGGGCAGAACACGGGGGACAAGAGGGACATTTCACACCGAGAAAAGTGTCACTGCCTACAGGACACAGGCAGCCCCACCTCTAACATCTGGCGAATTGCACCTTCACCTCTCAAGGCTCAGTAGATACAAACTAGAATAAAGGCGTGTGAAAAATAAGGTCAATAAACTGGATTCAGTGACTATGTGCGATGTTTCTATTCTACAGAGAATCAACCATCTTTTCAGAAAGCCCAGGATCCTATTATTTAGGCAGCAAACAAGACTCAATAAATTCCCAAAGTGGAAACTGTAAGTCAATATTCTTTGACTGTAGTATTAAAAACTAGAAATTAGTGAGAAAAAGACATATTTTAAAATATTAAATTTGTAGAAATGAAAGATAACTCATAATTTTGGAGTCAAACAATCATTTAAAAATCCAGTTACAGGTTATTAAGAAAACAATAATGGTGATACTGTATGTAAAAATTAATGGATTAGAGCCAAACAGCACAAAATTAAATTATCTTATTACTATACAAACAAAAAAAAGTATCCAAGACTAAAAAAAAAAGATAAATCTCTCCAAAGGCAACTAATTTAAATGCATTAATAATGATTAAAAAGGGGTTGGGGGTGCAAAGGGGACATATATAATACTTTCAACAATAAGGAATTATTTTTAAAAGATTAAAAACTAATACTTATTGATTTTCTCTTTAAAAATAACTAGGAGAATAAGTAAATTCAATAGTGGATTCTTTAGAAAAATAGGTATTATGAAATGGACACATTTCTGGAGAGTCTAATCTAGAAAAAACACAGAAAACATCATATATAAAACCACAGAAGATGAGAAAAAGTATGAGAGATTAATATGCAAAAAATGTATGTTAAAAATTGGAAAATTTTTGAGTTGGGGTACTTTTGGGGAAACTATAAACTATCAAGTATTGACTTAAAAAGCAGAAAATCTGAAAAAAAAGGGAAAATGTTATTTAAAAATTACAATCTCAAAAGGCAGCAGACCCAGGCAGTTCTTTCCAATTCTTAGAATTATAGAAAAAAAAAAGTGAGCTTCCCAGTTTTTTAAAAAAGTTAACCAAGCCCTGGCCAGGTAGCTCAGCTGATTAGAGTGTTGTCCTGATACACCAAGGTTGTGGGTTCAATCCCCAGTCAGGGCACATACAAGAACCAATCAATGAATGCATACATAAGTTCAACAACAAATCAATATTTCTCTCTCAAAAATCAATTTTAAAAAAAGGTAACCAAACCCAGATCCCACACCTCTGAAGACGGCATGCCCACGTGCCTCAGAGTAACAGAGGTACTCCACTGTCACTTAAAAACAGACACAAATGCCCTATGAAAACTGTTAGCAAACGTAAGCTCTCCGTACAGAACACTGCAAAGTAGGTTTATTTCAGGAATGCTTTAAACCTGTGACTGTCAAAGCCCATTTCAGCACGTCAAAGCAAAAAACGCACAATCATTTCAATACAGGTTGAGAAGGCATTTGACAAAATTCAACATTTCCGATAAAAAAGAAACAACCTTGTAAATCAGGAAGAAGTTCTTAATGTGACAAAAGTCTCTCAAACCAATTGCAAACCCCGCATTTATTCCTGGAGCCCTGGAGGCATTTTCCTTACAGCCAGGCACCTGTGTATTTAATTTCTAGGTGGTCAGGTCTGTCTGCTACCACGTGATTTCCGACTTTGGTGTCAGGGCTCCCAACCAGGATTTCCAAAATAGTCACAGAGGAGCATTTCCAAAGCAGGGCGGGGCAGTCTGCTCACCCGGCCACTTCCTCGGGTGGCAGAAAGCCACATGGTGGCCCGGCCTGCGAGGGGCTCGGCGTGAGCGTGCCGGGCCACCCAACCTCCACAGAGGGTCTCTGAGCAGGTTGCCATTTCCCACTCAGCCTCGCTGCTGTGAGCTGTCAGGCCGCACCAGACAGGGCAGCTTTTGTTTTTGTCACCTCAGGAAATGTAAAAGGAAGTCTTGCTAACAGATTAAAAACACTTCAGTCTAGGACACTGCCCCAGGCCTGGGTGAGTGTGCCGGGCGCTGTGCACCTGGAACTCACTCCTCACCCCTGGACTTGCAGCGGGAGTGTGTGTGGGGTGGATATGGGGCAATCAAGCCCTCCCTAAACCGCAGGTCCGAGAGATCCGATCCAGCCAGAAGTCTGATGAGACCGCGGAAAAAGCCCTGCGCATCTCTGCTGGCCCCGGGCTGACCACTGGAGCGCGTGCACAGAAATGTATACTTTAAGGCTTCTCCAATGTTCCCATTACAGCTCATCTCCTTAAGTTATAGAACAGGAACTTCTGACATCTTTGCAAAAAATATAAAAAGCACAGGGGAACTGCGGGCTCCACCCTGTCTGTGGAATCCCAGCATGCGTGTGCACAATAAATACCAACAACACAGCAGGCTTCAGGTGCACCAGCTGGAGGGCGCTGGTGAATTCCACCCAGGGCTTTGCAACCGCTCCCTGCCTCCTCTGTACTGGGCCAGGCGGCTCTGGCTGAGCAAGGTGGTCTCTCTCTCTCTCTCTCTCTCTCTCTGTCTGAAAAGGAAGAACATGCTAAAGCAGGGAGGTTAGAGGTAAGAGGAGGAAGACCAGTGGCAGGGCTGGTGTGTCACTGCTGGGGAGGAGAGAGCAGTTTCTCACGGAGCTCTCGGCTGGGGAGACCTGGGAAAACCGCCACTCTTGGGTGACAGAAAAGGGACATGGGGTGTCCTCTGAGTGCCTGGCAGGTGGGGGCCTGTGCCTGCAGTCATCCCAGCCCTGGGTTCTGAGATGGCAGGGAACCATGGCTGATCACCCAGCTGTGCCCACTGTGGGCTAGCCTCACCGCAATGCCCTGTGCGGACATCCACGTCTAGGGCTCCCCCTGGGCCCAGGGCCCTCGCCCTCACCCTCACATGGGTGTGCACACGTGTCCAAGCTCAAGGATTAGGCATGACAGCCAGGGCACTATATTTGGACACTAACACCCTGGGGACTCTACCCCTGCAAGCCACCCTGGGGGCTGGAAGGAGGGCTTTTTTCTGCAGTGCCCCCTCAGTCCCACCACCAGGCCACTGCTCTCCGCCGCCCTGCCTGGCAACCTGCCTCCCTGATCCCACTGGATTCCGCAGCGACCCCTGGGGCCCTCCTGAGGCCGTGGAGGCTGTGAGGTTGCTGGCCACACTGGCACAGCGGGCAGCCTGAAACCCACGAAGGTGACCTCTGGGCTGGGTGGCACTATCCCAGGACGCACTATCCCAGGGCGTCTCACTATGTCACCAGGAGAGGGAACAGTGGCTGTGGCTTTGCTGTGCCCGACAGCTTCCCCTGAGCAGAAGGTCATGCCAGCCAACAGGGCAGTCTCTGACCCAGTTCCTGAGGGGCAGCCCTGACAGCAGATGGAGGGCTGGAGCTGGGAGCTGATCTTCACCTACTGTTGGGGCTCACCCCCCAGGAACACGAGGGGCTACCCAGCGGTCACACCACTGGCCCAGCACCAATTAAGTCCTCAGGCAGCAGCTGCTGAGCCAAAGTTAAATCTGGTTCTGAACTCCTTCGAGGTGCCAAGGTGCCCTCACTAAACTTTCCAAAGGAGAAGGACCATGGCCAAGATAGCGGCAGGAGCAGGCCACCCCCCCTCCGGCCTTCCTGTGAACAGCTGTCCATGCAGTAAGGGAGAACCTTCCAGACATCCGTGGGGGTTTCTCTGTGATTCAAAACCATCCCGGGATTCAAGTCTGGATCGGGGAGCAGCCCAGTGCATCAGGATGGAGAAGGCACAGAGAAATGAGTGTCACAGGGACCCTGCCGAACCTCAGATACACTGGCTTCCAGGACTCCCTCCTGCTTGGGACAAACTGGAGGGGGTGTGAGGCAGCAGTCAGTCCCAGAAGGTCCTGGCTGCCCTGGGTCTGAGGACGTGTGTCTTGAGAGCTGCCCACAGGAATCCCCACCCGCCCCACATACACACAGTCACAGTCAGAGCCAGGTCCTGCCTGCCCCACACCTTCACCGTCCAGTCCCTTTCCAGTCCCCTGGCTCTAGCAACCTGCGAGTGACCACACCAGTAAGGAGGTCATATTTACAAAATAAGTCAGGCTCCTCTGGGTCCTTGATAACATAATAAAAACTTAAAGATAATTGAACAGCCACACAAACTCCAGAAATCGAGGTTGCTCAGCATATACTTAGCATCCTGCCGAGCTGTCACTCAGCTACAAAGGCAGCAAAAAGCTCTTTAAAAATGTCTGAATTCTGGGAAGGCATTAATTGCATGGCTTATTTCTAGGTTCTACTTCAGAATAGTTGTCTGAATTTAAAAGCTACACGACAAAGGGAATGAAGATAACAATAACAAGAGGAGCTTGAGTTAACAGCCTATAAGTGACCAAGAGCCCTGTGGGCCCGAGGGTTGTTACTGATACAAGTCAGAACAGCGCAGTGTAAGAAATAAACCAAAATAGGCCACGGAAGGAAGAGCAGGTTTTAGAACATGAGCTAAAGTCAGTGAGGAGATGGGGTGGGGACGGGGGTTGAGAGAGACAGTCCTGCTCTTTCATCGAGCGCCAAGCATGCGGTTTCACGGTGTAAGGAAACCAACACAGGCGTCAGAACACCCGTGTTCCACATTTCAGGGTGAGTGAGTGGAAAGAGCGAGCTGGTATGTTAACCTCATTTAAAAGATAAAGGCAAACACATCCTGTTTTAACAGGAGGGAGAAAAGGGGGGAAGGGGGGGGGGGATCAGTATGGAAAGATAAAAATCAAGATCCCAAACAGAGTGCCTGAAGATTGAACATAAAGGACAAATACAATACAATTTCCTTTGTTACAAGGCTCAACACTCACCAGATGAAACAATAAGACGACATAAGCAGTTTCTGAGAGAGAGAATTAACACAGAATTACCTCGGAAGATTCAAAAGAATTAAGAGTTAACTTCAAGTAGTTAAAATACTGGGATTTCAATGTTAATATGAAGCAAAGAATAGCAATACAAAAACTATTAAACATGATTAAGGAGACATTTAATGATATTTCACAGTTGATAGCAGCAGCATAATAATATGGAATCTAAAAACAGCAGAATATATATACATAACAACCTGCTGGAAAAAATAACTAGAAATTATCTATATATATAAAAAGCTAATATGCTACGTGTCCAACCATCCGACTGGTTGCTATGATGTGCACTGACCACCAGGGGGCTGACACTCAACGCAGGAGGTGCCGTGACACGCACAGAGAAACGACACTGTGGACCTGGTGCCCACAAAGCAACACTTGGCTTCCCCCAAATTGGATACAGGCCCCATTACCACCCCAGAGCAACACCCCACCAAATCGCGGCCAACACTGCCAAGGCCCCATGACACAAAATGCGGCCCACAGCCCAGCCTAGCCCTGAAACAGTGGCTGTGGGTGCTGGGGAATGACG
>NW_006288615.1:6557557-6560718 GCF_000327345.1 Myotis davidii | reverse complement strand
TAAAGCAAAGAATAGCAATACAAAAACTATTAAACATGATTAAGGAGACATTTAATGATATTTCACAGTTGATAGCAGCAGCATAATAATATGGAATCTAAAAACAGCAGAATATATATACATAACAACCTGCTGGAAAAAATAACTAGAAATTATCTATATATATAAAAAGCTAATATGCTACGTGTCCAACCATCCGACTGGTTGCTATGATGTGCACTGACCACCAGGGGGCTGACACTCAACGCAGGAGGTGCCGTGACACGCACAGAGAAACCCCACTGTGGACCTGGTGCCCACAAAGCAACACTTGGCTTCCCCCAAATTGGATACAGGCCCCATTACCACCCCAGAGCAACACCCCACCAAATCGCGGCCAACACTGCCAAGGCCCCATGACACAAAATGCGGCCCACAGCCCAGCCTAGCCCTGAAACAGTGGCTGTGGGTGCTGGGTAATGACGTCACGTTTTTGTTGACACTCGAAGCTGAAGTTGTCGACAGAATATGCCTGAAGACCAACTATTGCCACAATATACCTCTAAAGCAGAAAGAAAGTAATGTCATTGACAGGGCATGTCTGAAGAAGAAGTGGCTGTGGGTGCTGGGTAATGATGTCACGTTTTTGTTGACACTTGAAGCCAAAGTTGTCGACAGAATATGCCTGAAGACCAACTATTGCCACAATGTACCTCTGAAGCAGAAAGAAAGTAATGTCATTGACAGAGCCGCTCCAACTGGTAGGTTAGCTTGCTGTTGGGGTCCTGCTGATCAGGACTGGGCGAGACAAACTGGATGATATGGGCAGGACACACCCTGAAGCCCTCCTATGGTCCCTCCCTAGCTGGCCAACCTCCTATAGTCTCTCCCTGGCCTCTAAAATAATTTTTCTAATTAATTTCCTTTCAATGTGCATGAATTTGTGCACTGGGCTACTTACTAGTAAGAATATAATTAGAATTAGAGAATCTAATAGCCCATTATCAAGTACACAAAAACCCGGAAACACAGAAATGAGCTGAGTAACACACAGCAGGATGCATGTTGTTTGGGTGGGAATTAAAAAGAAATAGAAATAGACTCTAATGCATACAAGAATACATTATGTGTTAAACTAAGCATAACAAGACAATGAAGGTAGGAAATGTCATTTAACATAGGTTAGGATAATCGAGATAGGGAGGAAATAAATTCTAATTCTTCTCTTACTGTAAATACGCACAGTGTTAAGGAGATAAACATTATTCCAAAACACAGGGCGACTAAGTAGAAACAGAACATAATATTGTGGCCATGTGACTCTCACTGCTGAGTCTGTGGAGCAGACAGCCCTGTGATCAAATTACAGACCTGAGGAGTGAGGAGGCAGCGCGCCAAAACCGAACCACGAAGGAGCTAAAGCACGAAAAACAAGTGTCAGTAAAACAGACACTAGAGCAGTGTCTGTCTTCTCCCAGGGCCAGTGACACGAGTGACACACGCAGAGAAGACGGAACAACGTGACAAATGGCCCGTCTCTGCAATATTTAAGAGTTTGTGAAAGAAGGTGACTCAGGACACAGATAGCAAAGGTTATGAGCAGGTGATCTGCACTCCAGAAAAAACCAGTCCCAACAGCTGCAGGAGAAAGCAGTTCGACCTTCCCAACAGCCAAAGCGGGCAGATGAGGGCAAAACAGGAACTCTCATCTCAGCCTGCAAGAACGCGATCTTGACAAACTCAGTGCTCATGGACCCACAAACAAAAGAAACATTTCCATAGGTTTCTGGTCATATAACTTAGTAAAATTATTCGAAAGGGCAACTGGGCAAAACCTCTAAGAACCCTGGAATGTTCAAGGCCTGTGCTGTGTAGGCCCCTTTGCAAGAATTCTTAAAACAACAACAACAAAAACTTAAACAAATGAGTCCAAAAGAGCAGTAAGCTATATGCACTGCAGTTCATTTACAACCGCAAAACCTGGAAGGGGCTGAACATACGTAGGACTGAGAAATCAGGACAGGACCCCTTCAACGGCCTCCCTGCCAGGGAGCTGGCTGTCCATACCTGGCCCTGGCTGTGAAGGTAAACTCACCTTGCCTTGCTACCCATAAGGAGTGTATTTGTAAGAAGGTGGGTTCTCCATGTTTTAACTGAGACAAGGAGCCAGGAGAAGAGGGAGCTCAGACCTCAGACACACCTGTTCCAGGAGCTGTGCACAGTGTCCAGGCTTTAGTCCCATAAGACCCTGGGTGGCGGGGGCGGGGGGGGGGTGTCCACATCTGCATGGGGAAGGCTCCCCACAGAGGACGAGAGTGTCCCGGGCCCCACATGCTTGGGAGAGGGCCACCAATGGCAGGATGGGCCCTGGGAGATGCTCTGATGGCCTATTGAGCAGGAGGAGTGCTGGGCTGAAGGCCAGCCTTAGGAAGGGCATCTGCTCTGGTCCCCTACCCGGCTGACCCCACGGCACACAAACCACAACACAGAGATGCTGCACCCAGAGCATGCCTTCATCACCACTGCCTTCTGTGCCACCACCTGCTGCCCTGCCCTTTCCCTGGGACAGTCCCAGGAGGGCAACTCCAACGAGTGAGCATGCCTGACCTGCCTCCCTGGCCAGTGAAGGCCCATGTGCTCAGCCTGGACAGCTCTGGGGTTCTTATGCTGCTGGGGGCAGGGTGGAAGCAGTGTGTCCAAAAGGGAGGTGGGAGCGGAAGGCGCTGGCAGAGCCTCCCCCAAACCGTCCCCCTCGTCACCACCCTGCTCTTCCTTCCACTTGTGCCAGGATCTGCTTAGTGCCACTTGCTTCTGACCTTTACATTCTGACACGGAGGCTTGATTTCATCCCCAAACGGAGGAGGTTGCAAAATTGCAAAACAGGGCAGTTAATAATCTGATGGAAAAAGACATCCCGGAGGCTTGAGCGCAGTTCCCACTGTGTCTGGGGCAGTCTGTCCTCTCCCAGGGCCAGAGACACAGAGCACTGGGGATAAAGGGAAGCTGAAGCCCTTAGGCGTGGAAAAGGGGAGCTTGCACCTTCTCCCTGGCTCCCAGTGTCCCCCCCATCACAAAGGGTTCCTGGCTGTAGGTCTCTGCAGAGCATTTCTGAAAAAAGGAATTAGGGTTCATCCCCCAAGCCCCCAGCTCAGCAGGTGGGCATCCACAGACCCTCTGGGGCT
>NW_006288615.1:6551398-6557488 GCF_000327345.1 Myotis davidii | reverse complement strand
CTTCAAGGCCAACCCCAACTGAAGGGCTGCGGCTGCCCTGGGGCCTCTAACCTCCCCAAAAGGAAGACAGCTCCCCAGCTGGTGGGACACAGCAAGAGGGTACTTTCTGGAGGGGTGACCATGGAGCTGGCACTGGGTGGGGCTGGGAGTAATCAAAGGACCTACCCCTCTGACTCCTCCTCCCCCATGTGCCTGCCACACAGCTGGCTCTGGGCACACAGTGGAGGAAGGCAGATTTCCAGACCCTTCTGCCGCCCCGTTCCCCTCTGTACTGTGAGCACAGATGTGGGAGCAGAGTCCCAGAGGGCTCCTTTCTTTATGACACTATCCCTCACCCCCCCCACATCCTCTGTCCAGTTGCCCTAGTCTTGGATCTGCTTCCTCAGAGCAGCCATGGCTGAGCTCCTGAGACAGGACCAGGGCTGACAGGCCTTTGCCTCACCAACACACCCACCGACAGAGGGGCCAGGGCTGGTGCTTCGGGGTCGGGTGATGCTGCAGACACTTCACCAGGAGCAGCAGTGTTCCCACAGGCTCTGCCCAGGTGCCCTCGAGGGAGGGACCAGGAAGGTCTTTGAGTGAGTGGAGGACCAGGGTTTCTGCCCGCCCAGCAGACACTGCACCCTGCTGCCTCCTGTCCCAGCCTAGGCCTCTGTCCACCACCTGAGCGGGGCTTCCCTGGCCTTGCTCAGCAGCACTGGCCCGACAAACCCCAGGGTGGCTGCTGAGAGCTTGAGGCTCTCTCAGGCTTTACTGTCCATGGCCGATGACCAGCAAGCAGGACCGCCTGCCCCGCACATCAGGAAGACTTGAACCGATGTGAAATGAAGTGTTGAGAGGCCACCTCTGGGGAGCTGAGGGGGATCCCCACAGCCCTGCCCCAGCTCCTGGAAGCTGAGAGCACCCTTCCTGGAAGGGGCTGAGTGAGGTCCTTGCACACCAGCCTGGGCAGGATGGGTGGGTAGCTGCCCTGACCCCTCCCTGAAGGCCTAAGAGCCCAAGGTCAGCCACCAGGTTTCTGTGCACCTGGGCTGGAGGGTGTGAGCCTGGGCTCTGGAGACCCCAGAAGGATCCTCCTTCCCGGCGTGCACTGGGGTGGGGAGTGGGTGTCGGCGCCAGGCCCTCCCGACAAGAACGTGGCCCAAGCACTCACGGGCTCAGGGCTAGTTCCAAGGCGGATGCCTGGAGGGGCAAACCCGAGAAGGAACCGCAGGCAGGTGTCCCTGTGGGGCAGGGGCCACGCTTGGGCGGAGCTCTGGTGACCAGCCTGCTGAGCACAGGTCATGGCCCGCGCTGAGACCTGGGGCGGGGGGCTGAGCACAGCAGGACCCGGGGAGGGTGACAGCCACGGCCCCAGAGGGACCACCGTGGTTGAAGAAGATGCCTCCCTCTCCGTTCCTGTTGGAATTCAAAAAGCAGCTGTTGGCCAGGCTGGAGGGCTCCTCATGGCCCAGCTTGGGGTGAGCAGGGCAGAGGCGTCCCCAGGGAGCAGGCCGTGGAGACCTGGGCCCGGGAACCCGCACAGTGTGACCAAAGCTTCAGGAGCTGAGGCCACGCCGCAGCATCGATAAGCCCGGGGCTTCAGGGCCGAGAGAAGAGGGGCGCCGGGAAGGCGTGAAGGTAAAGGTGGGTTCTTTGGGGTTCACTGAATTCTGATGCTTCTGACAGGGCTCCTGCCCGAGGTGGCAGCTCAGAGCCCGCAGCTGAGCAGGAAGAGGAGGAGCAGCTGGGCCTCCCATCTCTGAATCACCCGCATTTCCTGTCTTGGGGAGAAAACCCGATATGTGGTCACTTTAAAACCAGCCATCTTCTAGCTGAGTTCCCATTTTTGAGATTCTTCTCTTTCCTTGTTCTGCTCTTTCTCTCCTCCTATACCCACAGGGAGGTCTCTGGAAATGGAGTCTGGATGACACATTGTTCCTTAATCTCCACAGCTCCCCAAATTAGATTGTATTCCCGGTTCATACATTCAATTACGTTGAAATTCTGTTAGCAAACCCGGGCTGCAGTGAATGAGCTCACCCCGGACATGATGACTCGCCTGGTGCACAGAGCGGACCCGCCCTGCTGACCCCTTGCCCTGCGGGGAGCTGGTGCAGGGACCTGGGCAGTGAAGGGCAGACAGAAAAGGGCTCCAGAGGAGACCTGGAGCCGGGTTCAGGACCAGGCCTCAGCCCAGGGCTGCTGGAGAGCCCGGCACCAATTTCAACACAGAACCACACTGGACTCCCGTCACCGGGTAGGCAGTGACAATGACAAACCTCCCAATGCAAAAGCAAGCAGGCCTTCAGTCCCATGGCAGGCCACTCAAGAGTGTCCACTGTCCTCATGTTGGAACACGGCCCGAACACTCTCACCAGCCCTGCTTTCACTGGAGATATTTGTATCTCTGAGCAACAATGCACAGTGCTGCTCAGGAGAACGGAATAAGCCCACGCTTCTGTGCAATGTCCTAAGTGAGGCAGGGCTGTCACAGGCCCCTCTGTCCCGTTTGACGTAGGAGGTAGACCGTGTGGCCCCAGCAGCCCCTCCACGCCCCACAGGGGAGCTTCTCCCCTCCCCACGCATCTGCAGAAGTCACCTGGCTCACATTTATCCGTGCCACTTAGTGGGAAGGTAAGTCTCCTCTGACGGGCAGCTGTTGTTAAGCCAGAAGCTTCCCTCTGGCATTTCCAGAGCCACTGCAGACCCGCCCAGGCCCTGGGACAGCTACGACCTCAAGCAGCAGGCACTGGGTGGCCCTGGCTTTTGGAGTTCCTGTCCTCACCCTCAGCCTGTCCTGAACCCCAGGTCCTAACAGCGGTCCACTCCTGCCTGCTGGGCTGCTGCCTCCCACCCCCGACAGCCTTAACTGCACTCGGCTCCAGCGGGGTCTTTCCCAGCACCTGCGCCCTTTGTCCGATATCTGCCTGCCTCGCAGTCCTCCAGCCCCACTGTCTGGCTCTCTGCCTGTCCGTCCCCCACTTGGGGGCCCTGCTCCCCTGTTGGACGCTGTGCTCCTAACATGGCCATGCCCTCCTGCCCATTCACGCGGCTCCTCCACCCAACGCCGGGCCTCCTTCTGAGCCTCTTCTCCTCTTCTTCCTCCCAGTCACTTGGACCATCCTGTCCACCCCAAGAGCCCAAGACCCTGGAAGGTCAGCCCATGGCTCGAGTGCCAGGCAGCCTTCGTATCCCAACGCAAGTGGACCTCACCAGCCTGGTGGTCCTTGGCAAGGGCTGAGGCGGCCAGCGAAGGCCAGCATCAACCTCCCAGAGAGCCACCTGATATAAAGACAGGGCATCCCCACACCTCCTGAGAGTCAGGGGAACCACCTTGTGTCGCTGGGGAGTGTCAAGAACTGGGACCTCGGATTCGAAGATCCCTAACCCGCTGTGACCCTGGGCAGGTGAAGTGGGGTGATGACAGTTCTGACTCCTCCTGAGGCTGCCTCATACTTACAGGAGGTAATGTATGTCCAGAGCTTATGCCCCGCACATAGTACGTGCTCAGTAAACGCCAGCTTTGCGAACTGTCTTGGAATGAGGTAAGCGGTAGCTAAGTAAACTGAGTAGGTGGTTCGGACGCATTGCTGGTTCCGGAGCAGAAAGCCATGCTGCAGACGCAGGGAACATGAGGAAGTTTGAAAGGGACTGTGTGGAAGGTGCGCAGGGACATTCAGTGCAGAACGAAGATGGACCTGGAAACAAAGGTGGGGCCAGATGGGCTTTTGAATAAATAGGACAAGTGGGCGGAGCCTCTGGGGAAAGAGACTGTGCCTCAGAGTTCACACTGCACAGCAGAATCAACTCCCGCAGGCCCGGGACCCAGCTGGGACACTGAGACCACACAAGCTCGAGAAGAAAATGCGGGTGGCTTCCTCTTGGACCTGGGTATAGGGAAAGGCCTTTCAACCATGACTCCGATCCAGAGGTGACAAGAGACGGATGTCGAGGACGGGTGAACACAACAACGTCGCAACGAAAATACCAGAGAGTCGAAAAACAACTGACTAACTGGGAGGAAATATGTAACACGTGCTGCAGCCGAAGGCCAGAAGTCTCCTCTAACCTGAACTCTTTAAAAAGGGCCAGAAACGGATGGAAATGGGAAAGACAGGCACAATCAAGTCTCAAAAATATATGTGTGGCCCTTAACATATGGAAGATGTTCAGATCCACTCATAAATTAGAGAGATGCAAATGAATGCACTGAGAGACCATTTCTCCATCAGACAGTGAGCGTTCAGAAGTGTGGAAACCCAGTCTCGGTGAGGCTGTGGGAACCAGCCCCCCTGCCCACCCCTTCTTCCCCCGGCTGCAGGGAGGGAGCTGGTACAGCCTTTGGGCGGCAACGTGTTGGACCGCAATGACACGTGCTCTCACTGTGGATCCAGCAAACCCACTTCTAGGTCTCGACCCTGCAGACATAGTTCCAACAACACGAAAAGGTCATTCATTCAACACGACCTAAAACTGGGCAGTATTGTTAAAACCTAAGTGTCCCCTTGTTAGGAAAGTGGTTAAAAAACAGCACGGTGGGGTATTACTCAGATGGAAGAGTGAATGAGAAGGCTAGGCACTGATAAGTTCTGTTTATAGGATACACTGTCAAATGAAAAAATGTGCAAGAAGAGAATCTATAGTATAATATACTCCATGTTACAAAGAGGGGGATATAAGAAAAATGGTTACACCTACTCATTTGTGCAATAGAAAGACAAGAAGGAAAGGCGGAGTGAATAAGATTGGTTACACAGCCAGTGGGTGGGAATGTGGGGAAGAATGGGCAACATGGGGCTGGGGAGTAGGGATGAGGGGCAAGGGCACCTCTCTGGGCCTCCCTCTGAGTGTCGTTCTGAAGCTAGATGCCCCAAGGTGATGGTCTGCTTTCTGTGTCAAACTGGCCACACCTTGGTCCCCAGTTATCCTATCGCACAGGTTCCTGGGTGTTCCGGAGATGGCTCACAGCTACCATAAGCTGGCTTTGGGACGATGATCTTTGATAGTGTGGACGGGGCCTCACCTGGTCAGTTGAAAGGCCCTAAGACCGAGTTAAGGAATTCTGCCTCGAGGCTGCAGTACCCTCACTGGACTTGCCAGACCCCACCATCTCATAAAACAATTCCCTGAAATAAATACTGCTATAGACAGCATTTCCTACACCAGGTTTAATGGGGAACTCACCCACGTTCTCATGGTGCATGCTTGCATGGTTCCCTTGGTTACATCTAAGTCCCTGGTATGAATATGTGTGATCTATATCTATATCTTTGTCTATATCTCTATCTATTGTCTATATGTCTGTGCCTGTATCTACATCTATCTATCTATTATCTATCTATCTGTCTATCTAGCCATCTATCTACCCATCCCGGCTTCTAAACACCATTCTTTAATCAAAGGAGCCAGGGCTTCTTGGAGAAGTGGCTGATTCCAGGGTTGGAGCAGAAACTGTACAAGAGGAGCCTGGAACATCTCAGTGGCACCTAAGGAACTGCCCCCAAAAGGACACAAGAGCGCTCTAATGGCCGAAGCTGGGACAATTGAAGAACCCTTGTGAGGACAGTGGACCCACAGGATATCCAGGATCACCTCCCACCTCAAGGTCAGCTGGTAAGCAACCTTAGTTCTACTGCATCTGCTTCCCCTTTGCCATGTAATGTAACATGTCATGTCATGTAATGCAACATCGGTTATATAATGACATTGCAACACATGTCATGCAACGTAACATATGCTATGTAAGGTATAATGATGTTAGAATAAGGGCTTTGCTCCTTGCTCCCTCAATTATCTTGATTTTTTTTTAAATGATTTTTAAATTGTTTTTATTGACTTTAGAGAGAGAAAGGGAAAGGGAGAGAGATAGAGAGAGAGAAACATCAATTGGCTGCCTCCCGCATGCTCCCCCACCAGAGATTGAATCCGAAGTCTGGGCATGTGTCCTGACCAGGAATCGAACCGGAGATCTTTCGGTGCATGACACTCAACCAACTGAGCCAAACCAGCCAGGGCGTGATTTTCTTTTTAAATAAAAGGAATTTCCTGGCCCCTCACCCCACCCCATGCTTCTATTTCTGGCTGTATCGCCACTGGGCTCTGATGACG
>NW_006288615.1:6537490-6551309 GCF_000327345.1 Myotis davidii | reverse complement strand
ACTGTCGGAAACCGGCTGTGGCGGCTTCAGTTTCGAGTGACGTCACCACTGCTTCTGTGGGAACATCTCTAGCGTTATCGTCTCCTGCTAGGTGATAGCCTGCAATTGGCTGCACAAACCCATGATCGCTCACATAGAGAAGGGGCAGGGCACACGACCAGGGGCCCCAGAGAGAGCAGGGCTTCGTCCGTGGATCACAGTGATAGACAACCTTGACCTAAACTAAACAAGTCACTCAGGCCAGGTGCAGGCCAAGCTGCCTCAAGAACAAGCGGCTCTGATGTTTAACACCCCGCCTGGCCCCCGATTTCTCACCTGTGATTGATTTTTCAGTTTAGAAAGTGAGACCTTGAAGGACAAGAATGAGGGGACCCCACCGTCCCAGGGCTCCTGCCTCTTCACACCAAGTTCTGCTCGGGCTCCAGGGGCTGAGGTCCTGGCCCAGGAACAGAGAAGCCCCGGCCTCTTTGAGGCGAAAGGGAGGCAGTGGATGCAGCCCGCGGGGTGGGAAGAGGGGCGTTTTGGTAGAAGGACTGAGTCACGAAGGGGAAGGCTCAGTGCCCGCTGTCCACTGTGGGGTGCCATGGCCATCCCGCCAGGGACAGCCTCCCGTGACTGCAGGGCGCTCCTAGCCATGAACTGGCGGAAGGATAGCCTTGGCCTGACCATGGGGAGCAGGGGAACCAGCAGGGACATCCCTGCAACCCGGCACCTGTCAGACTCAGCCACGAGGCCCCTGGGCACTGGGCCGCGCTCTCCGTGGTCCCCAGACGCCTGCACTTGGATGGGCCACAAGAATCTATGTCTGGACACGGCCCTAATGGGACGCTCCGTCTCCTGCTGCCTTGAGGATCCCAGGTCATCACGGACCTCCTGCCCCTCACTGTCTGCACTTACCTGTCACTGACCCCTCCGTCCCCCTCATCTGTCCCCCACCCATGACCACAGCCTGTCCGTCACCCTGGACTATGGTGAAGAACCCTCACCAGGCCCTGGGGCCCCAAGGTCCCCCCAGCCATGTTCCTCCCGCCAGTAGGCACACTTGACTCACTCGATGGTCTTGCCCCAGTCACACCACAGCGTCCTACCGATGGCCTCCATGTCCACCTTGAATGGGGCGAGGCAGACCTCCTGCAAGACGGCATCGTAGTCGAAGTCCGGGCAGGCGGTGGCCATGAAGAGGTGATGCACTGCAAGGACAGTGTGTGGGGACTATCACCCTCCGGCCTCGTCCCCGCCTGCCCTCCCCTGCCTTCCCGCCCACCTTCCCTGCAGGCCCAGGCTGCTCTGTCCGACACATACACATCCGTCCAGGGCTCCCGTCCCAGAGGCACCTGGGGGCTGCCATGGGGTCTCACTTGTCCCGAGAATCCGATGTGCGGGGACACTGGGCACAGGGGCTGACACGCATCCTCACTCAGCCCCTGACATGTTCCCAATGCCTCCACTTCACAGATGGGGAAACCGAGGCAGCAAGAATGATCGCTGGGGCTGGACGCAGGCTCTTCACCCATGAGGCCTGTCCATTGAGTGAGGAGGAGGAATCGCCTGTGGTGGTGGCGGGGACACAGCAGGACAGGTGGGGACCTGGCTGCACCACCAGCCCAGACTGGCTCACCACCACCCGGAGCCCTGGCTCACGCCCTGTGTCTGATTTTTACCGGTTATAACTAAGCTGACAACTTGTGGCATGACGTGTCCTACCCTCCTGCCTTGATTAACATGCGATCAAAAATGAAAACTGTTGTCGCACTGCTGATTGGCTTCACTGGAGGCTGCTTGGGTGGAGGCGGGGCAGGCTGGCCAGGGACTCCCGGGCCCCACCCCCAGGCCTCCTCCTCCTCCTCAGACCCAAGGCCTGCTTTGTTCCCTCTCCGTGGGGCAGGCAGGCGGTGTCCTTCCCAGATCCCTTTAGGGCAGTGATGGCGAACCTTTTGAGCTCGGTGTGTCAGCATTTTGAAAAACCCTAACTTAACTCTGGTGCCGTGTCACCTATAGAAATTTTTTGATCTTTGCAACCATAGTAAAACAAAGACTTATATTTTTGATATTTACTTTATATATTTAAATGCCATTTAACAAAGAAAAACCAACCAAAAAAATGAGGTCACATGTCACCTCTGACATGCGTGTCATAGGTTCGCCATCACTGCTTTAGGGTGAGGCTGCAGGCTCACCTACTGCCCCCAGGCTATGCTGGTCCTCTGCCCAGCGGCTCCCCCTGCCCCACCAAGGGGGCCCTAAGGAAGCCCACCTGTGGGACAGGGGAAGTGCCAGGGCTCCTGGGTAGCTCAGGAGGCTCAGACACCGAATTCAGGAAGGAACTCTAAGCCATCTATTTGTCCAGCCTCATCCGTCTGTCCAAGGACAGCCTCTCTGATGGTTCCCACCCCCTCACTGCCCCAGGACCCGCCCTGTCTCCCCACCAGCACGCTATTCCCTGCAAACCCCAGACCCAAAGGCCCCCCTCCCCTGTCCTCCTCCCCGTCCTTCCTCCTCTTCCATCTCCTCTCCCTCCCCTTCCTGGGCCCAGCCCACTTCCTCAGCACCTCATTTCGGTGGTAGAACATTTCCTTCTTTTCTGAGGACCTTTTGTGCTGCCCTGTCACCTCCCACTCGTTTCTGATACATGTACGTCCTCCCAGCAGCTCTGCATGTTAATATGCGTCAAACGAAGAAGATGGCAACACCCAGCTTCATTCTGTGTGGGCGTGAGGCAGGCGCCTGCGACGGGCCCATGGAGGTCCGGAGCTCGGAGGAGCCCTCCTGTCTGGAAGGGCTGGTTTTAGGGAGAATGAAGACGACCACACATCTCAGCCAGGGCTCTCTCAGCACGGAACAGAGCCACTCGGCTGACACAACATCCGACAGACCTGTCACAGGGACACCAAGTTCCCAGAAGGGCAGATAGTCCAGCAGAGCCAGTCGCCAGGGTAGGGCACCTCCGCTGGTCACCAGCAGGGAGTGCTGGTGTTGGGGGCCAGGGGTGCTGCTGTCCCCTCCACCTGTCCCCAGTCCCTCCCAGTGCATTCTGGGCAATTTCTCCCTGCGACCTCTGGCCGTGGAGCACAGCCCTGCCCCTACCCCACTGGCCTGCCCTATCTGGCAGCCTCAGTGCTCACCCTAGAGCAGGACCCACCCTCCCCAGTCCCTGGCCTTGACCCTGGCTGGGCTCTGAGCTGGTCCCCCTGAATGCTGCATCTCTCACCTCTGCTGCCCCAGGGTGGGACCCTGCTCTCTGGGAATGAAGACCCCACTTCCCTCCCTGCCTTGGGGGAGCCAAAGCGGCCTTGCTGTGGGTGAGGCTGGCCAGCTGCCAGGGAGCCTGAAACCATAGTGGTTTAGGTGCAGGAGAACAGCTCACTTCTCTTAACCAGCCTGATGCAGTTTCTTCCATCGGGAAGAGAGACAGTATTATAAAGCTGAATAAAATTGCCCAGAGTTTTAAAGCCAGCTGTTTGGATTCCATTCCTGTGAGACTGCAAATGGATTCATTCATCGTGGCTTCGAAGGCCGTGAGCAGACGCACTCCTTCCGTGAGTCAGGACAGGAGCTGTTGGGCACATGCACCATCGGGAATTCAGAGACAGGGCCCCTCTGTCCACAGCAGGAAACGGCCCTGAGATGAGGACACTGGCGGAGGAAGGCAGGGGGATCCCTCAGCACAGTGACAGGCAGGACTGCTGGCTCCCCCCAGGTCCACAGGGCTCCAGGCCGAAGGGCAGCTGCACGGAGACCTTGGACATCGGGTTTCTAAGGGGAGATGAGGGCCCAGCAGTGCAAAGCGGGTGGGCCTCACTTTAAGCCGCCCTGTCTGTCTGCACAGGTGGCAGGAGGGCCGTCCTGCTGCGGCTGATTCCACATTTGCAGAGAGAACCACAGAACCCCCATTGTCCTCCTCCTAGAGCTGGGGGAGCCCGGTGATGGTGCAGGAGGAGCTGGGGGGAGGGCCCTCCACTGGGAGGCCCGCTGGTCTGAGGGACCAGTATGGGGGCTAAACACAGAGCCTCCCCTTTGGTGCTGGTGAACTGGGGTGGGAGCAGCCCACGTGCCTGCAGGGACCCACGACACCTCTGACCTTCCAGGCGGCACAGAGGAGGCCACACAGGCTCCTGCAGGCCTGTTCCCCTCTTGGCCACAGTTTCTTTAGTGGAGAAGTGGGACAGTCCCCCCAGCCCCGTGAACTTAGAGGACTGCTTTCCAGAGGATTCAGTTTAGGGATCCCGCCTGAAAAACGAGTGGCCCGTCCCTCTGAGGTTTCAGTGTGAGCCACCCTCAGCACCTCACAGGGCACGCGGGCCCCTGGGGTCCAGCAGGGACAAGGGGGAGGGTGCTGGGGAGAGGTGACCGAGTTCGCAGGACACTTTCAAAGGTGGTGGATATAGATTCGCGCAGTCTTGAGCCCACACAGCTGTCCACGTATGTCAGGGCCCTCCAGGTTACTCTAATATATTCACTCTAATGTACTCAGTTATCCCATGCCAATTATACCTCAGTAAAGCTGTTTAACAATGAATGTGAAGGAAATATCAGAGTGGGCTATCTCTGAGTGGTGTCATATGGGTGATCTTTATCTTCTGCCTTTCGCTCCCCTATATTGTCCACAGGTTAAAACACATCCTTTATAAACGATTATCACTGTATTCTGTGCACACCTTCCCCTAACCCTCCGGAGAAAGCCTTGCTCGGCAGGTTCTGGCTGCAGCCGCGAATCGTTTTCCGCTCACCCTACAGGGCCCTCAGGGTGAGAACCACCACTTCCAGCATCCCCTGGTTCCTGCCACCCGCCGGGACCAAAGGCCCAGGAAGCCACATGCCTGCCTGAAAAAGGAAAACCAAAACCAAGACAATGACAAACTGAAAAACAAAAACCACATGCAGTAAAAACTCCTACTCAACCGTCAAGGCCTGGTCAACCCCCACCCCCTCCGCCCGCACAGCACACACTCTCTGACAGTCAGTGTCACGCATGTTGCAAACCTTCCTTAGCCTAGCTCTGTGGGAAACTGAGTGCAGGGAGGTGACCAACCACAGAACAAATGTACAAAAAAGGAGCTTTCTTCTGTTCCAGCAACAACGAGTTAGAAAATAGACTGGGAAAATATCCCACAAGATTCCTAGACGTTGAACCAGTAATCCGCAGGTCCAGAAAGGCAGAGGAGCGGTCACGATATTCATCCTCCCCCTCAATTCATAGGTTAGTGCAATTACCGTCCAAACCCAACAGACATTTAGCTCAAAAACCAGGGGCATCCCAGATGCATCAAATGTTTTTACAAAGTGAAGGAAGAATCATTTAACTTCAGGACCTTCCCTGTCGGGACCACCCCTCATCCGAGGCTCTCACTGAAATCTCTCTGACCACACCCCTCTTCTGTGCCCTGAACTTGTGCAACACCTGTCTACCTGCCAAGGTCTCTGAGTGTCCAAGGGGAGGTGGCTGCTGTAGATGGGGCTGCCAGCTTTAGTGAGCAAAAATACAGGACGCCTAGTGAAATCTGAATGTCAGATAAACAATGATCCCCAGTTGCATGGGACATATGTAAGCTAAAACGATTTGTCACTGATCTGAAATCTACATTTGACTGGAACTCTGGGTCTAACCCTAAAGTCTAAGCTCCCACCCTTTCAGTTTCACCTCTGGAACTCTCAGGAATCTCCCCTCTTTCCATCTCAATCCTCTGTCCTGACTCCACCCAGCCTCCCTCCCCTGGTCCCCTGCCTGCACTCCCACCCCAGCCCACACTGCGAAGCAGCCCAGGGCTTTTAAACTGAACTCTCATCATCCCCTTTCATATCCCGCAGGTTTCCCCTTGGCCCTTGGAATGAAATCTGAGCTGTCTACCTTGGCCCAGAGGGTGGGTCCTCCAGCCCAGCCTTGGGTCAAATGCTTGGCCGCAAAGCCTTCCAACAAGTCCCGAATCAGGGCCTTTGCACAGTGCCCTGGTCTAGAGGCTCTTCCCAAGCTCCCCAGGGCTCTGATCAGCCAGAGCCCTGGGCTTATTTCTTCTGCATAAGCAGCACCATTTATGTACCTGTTTACAGGAGCAGGGCTTCTCGGCCCCCCAGCTGGCCATTCTTCCTATGGGCGCTGCCCTGGCTTCCACTTTCCAGAACTCCCTCCTGGTGATGACACTATGGGAACCACTTGTGTGGGACAGAGAGAGGTTTCTAGGAGAGATGGCTTAGTGCTTCACCGGAGCCCCTTACCTGGCCATCCACCCAGCCGGCAGCCCTTCCCCCTTACAAACGGACCCACAGAGCCTTCCAGAGGCAGAAAAGGCACACGGGGAGCGAGCCAACCCGGTGTCAATGTCACCAGATTTCTGTTGAAGTGACTATGCTTTCTAGACCTCTTCCCTGTGATGTGACGCGCAAACTGCTTTCATTCCCGCTGACATGTGACCATACGGCAGGTGTTAGTATCCAGTTATTTGCTTGTCATTCGCTGCCTTTTGCCTTCTCAAGTGATGTGTGGTTTAGGACCGTTCCTGGTGAGCCTTAAGGGCGTGGGGTGCAGAGCCCTGAGGATCAGGGTGGGCACTGCCCAGGCCGTGGGTGGGTCACTGCTTCCTGCCCCCTGGTTGTCTGCAAACTCTGTGCTCATTCAGAAGTTGCGGACAGGAGGGACCCAGAGGTGGGCTGATCTGGGGTTCAAGCGTGGCACATGTGGGGGCACTGCCACTGTGGTGTGATGGAGGCTGTGAGGGGCCAGCAGGGGCACAGGAGAGGGTCACCACCCCAGGGTGGTGCATGGGGTGGCCAGAGGAGGCTTCCCAGGACAGTCCCCTGGGAGGGGTGGAGGTGTGTGGCCTGGTGGGGCCTGTGGGACTGGAGGACAGTGAGCTGAGGGCACAGTGGATGTGGGCCGGTGGGAGATAAGGATGGCTGGGGTTCTGGCCTCTGGTCCCACAGAATCCACTGTAGGAACCCACAAGGTAGAGAGAGAGGGAGCCATCAGGGAGTTAAACAAAGGAGACCCTGTGAGGCCTCATGAGAATAAAGTAAGAAGCCTGGCAGGGAGGCTCAGGCCCAGGCCCCAGGACCCCTGCGGAGTCTTGGTCAGTGTGTCTCGGTGGGCCCTGCTCCAACAGAGCCACTTAAACGATGATGGAAGTGATGTCTTTCGCTGTCAAAGAAAACACTGAAATAAGACAATCTTAGGAAAGAAAAACTTTCCATGGACAATAACTTCATTATGTTAAAATGAATTGAGTGGTTGTTTAGGTTGGGAGCCCTTCTGTCCTGCTGTGTTGACATAACCCTCCTCACAGAGAACAGATGAGTTCTCTAGAAACCTTACCCAGCCCAAGGTCGCCCTGTCCTGGAGGGAGGGAGGGCTGGTGACCAGGACATCTCTCTGGGGGGTTAGGGAGGGAGTGGGGGCCCAAGGGCACCTCTGATGTGGTGCTGCGGACAGGGCAGAGTCCTGTCAGCATCGTGGATATCTCTTCACTCGCCAGGGAGCAGCTGCAGGGCAGAGGCAGGCGGCACAGGCCTTTGGCATGGGCGCTGAAGTCCCAGCGGCCACCTTGGCCACCTCTTCTCCCCCGTCCCAGCTCTTGCTCCTTTTCCACTAAAGCACCTCCTCCTTCAGGAGGCATTCCCTGAGTCCCCAGTGAACAAAAGGCTCTTGGGCAGGATGGGGTGCCCTTCTCAGACCCTCCGAGCACCTGCCACCACCAGGCACTGTCCTGCAAGGGCACACCCAGCTCACACGTGATGGGGTAACAGGGCTGAGAAGTCTACTCCATGGCTTTGACCTGGGAGCTCGGAAGGTGCCAGGAGAGCTCTCAGGTCATAGGCAGGTGCCCCCACCCCTCCTTGGTTCACAGGATGGACAGGTGTCCCCACCTCTCCGTGGCCCCCAGCCAAGAGGAGGGAGAGTGGGCCCCACAGCTCCAGCAGGAAACAGACTGTGCAGCCTGGGTCCTATGCCCTCCCTGAGGCAGACTGTGCAGCCAGGGTCCACTGAGGGAGCCCACCATGCCAGGTGGACCTCAGGAAAGATGGGTTCTGCTCCTGAAGGAAGGGATGCAGGCAGCCTACCCACCAGGTTCCACTCTCAAGGGCTGGAATCTATCCACACGGGCTCCTGTGTCACACTGGATGGGGTATGAATGGGGTAGAAGCTGTGAAATTGGTTCATTCTGGGGGAAAATAAGGAGAAAGAAGTTTTCTCAATGAGCCATTTTCCTGAAGAAAGGATTCTAACTCAACATTTCCTTGGCGCATTGCTGATTACGGCGTCCGTGTGGACAGGACCATTTCTCAACAGCCCTGGCCTGGAACTGACCACATGTACAGTGACTGGTGTGTGCCTGTGGAACGGAGACAGAATCCAGAAGCTTCTCCCCTCAGGGAGCATGAACGACACACCGAGCTGATTAGCAAGTAAGATCCTTCAGACCTGGGCTCTAGGACTACAGTGCCTCCCGATTTCATCTGAAGCAGTCACATGGGTTGTATTTACTGGAGTTCTGGAGGTTACAGCTACACTTGTGTATGTACAAAGTCAGATATCTCAATGACCATAGCAGCCTTGCAAAGAGAACCCCACAGCCCCCAGCATGACCCCAAGAAAGGTACATGTTTCCCAGGACAGGTGTCAGAGGAGTTCCCACAAGTCCGAGTGGGCCCGCCCTCCTGAGTGATGGTGGGCTCTTCTAATCAGGAGCTGACCCCGCACACAGAACGATCCTGCGTTGTCTGGAAGTGCTCTCTTTTCTCATCGATGAAAAACTTTCCAGTGGCTACGTACAAACTTCTGAAATCATGTGGTCTGACCAGAATAGTGAGATGTCAAAAGCCATGTGCAGAAAGCAAGCAGATTGAATAAGAAAAGTAGCTTGATTGTAAAACTGTTGCAGATGAGTTCTTGAACCTAACAACTAGCATACTTGGGGGGGAAAAACAATCCTGCAATGCCATTCTGGGTAGTGAAGTTTTCATCTCCAAGGAGATCTGGCTGAAGCCGCAGCTTGGGAAGAAAATACTGCGTGCTCCATATTCTAATTGCTGCCGGGCTCAATGACATGAGCTTACTAATAACCTCATAAAGTTGTGTTTGTTTTTTCCAAGATACAATGTTAGCCAGACCTAATATAATTTAAGATGACAGGATTTTGGATTTTCACCAGAACATTGTATCACCTTCTTGGTAAACAAGGAAGGTCGTCTTTTTTTTTTTTTTTTAATAGGTTTTATTGATTTTTTTACAAAGAGAAAAGGAGAAGGACAGAGAGTTAGAAACATCGATGAGAGAGAAACATCGATCAGCTGCCTCCTGCACACTCCCCACTGGGGATGTGCCCGAAACCAAGGTACATGCCCTTGACCGGAATCTAACCTGGGACCCTTGAGTCCGAAGGCTGACGCTCTATCCACTGAGCCAAACCGGTCAGGGCAAGGAAGGTCTTCTTATGGGATCACGCAGTGCTTTATTCACACACGCTTTAGAGCAGCGGTTCTCAACCTGTGGGTCGCGACCCCTTTGGCGGTTGAACGACCCTTTCACAGGGGTCGCCTAAGGCCATCCTGCATATCAGATATTTACACTATAATTCATAACAGTAGCAACATTACAGTTATGAAGTAGCAACAAAAATAATTTTATGATTGGGTCCCAACATGAGGAACTGTATTTAAAGGGCCAGAAGGTTGAGAACCACTGCTTTAGAGGGTGCAGCTTTGGCACATGAGTAGAGAACATTTATGATTTAAAAAGAAAAAAAAAGGGACACAACCCTGCTAAAGAGAAATGTTCATTTTTCAGGAAATCAAAACAGTAAGTTCCATGTCAAGCAAATGAATCCTAACACAAAAGAAGAGGATAATATTATTTTAAGATTTTGCTTTTTTATATAACGTCAGCCAAAACACTGAGGGGGCAAGATCAGTTTTCAGATGATATTCTATTGATGCTGCAGGTCTCCTGCGGATCTGACCCTCCTTGGAAGGTTTATGAACAGCGAGAGGTGGGATGGCACAGCGCCCGGGTAGTCTTCAGCCCATCTCCCCTGGGGCCTGGACCCTCTCCAGGCTAAGCCACACTGCTCCGAGCTGCTTCCCCAGCTGCAAAAATAGCACGGGGTCACCCCTTCCCCAGCACCATCAGGTGCTTCTGACCACACTGCCTTTTCTGGGAAAGGCCAAAGAACCAGTAATGGCTGTGGGAGCCTTCCGGGGGCCACTGGATTCTTCCACGTAAATGACTTATTTAATTAGCTTTCTTAAAAGTACCTAAATAGCTCTGTGGCTCAGCTGGTTGGAGCATTGTCCCTGTGCATGGAAAGATTGCGGGTTCTACCCCGAGTCCTGGCATATAAGAGAAGCAACCGATCGAGGTGAGTCACATTGATGCTCCCCCCACACCCCTTTCCTCTCTCTCTAAAAATAAATACAAACATATCCTTGGGAGAGGAATAAATAAATGGTGCCTACACACACAAATTGAGTCAAATAGCTAAAGCCGTTTTTAAAAAGGTTTCTCACCATTTGATGAAAACTGTACACAGGGAAGTGAAGGCGACAATTTCTTGCTATATTTTGCCAAGCCTGGTGCTGGTTCCTGTCCTCACTGGGTTTCAGCTTAGAATACCACCCCCCCTACCCCCTCAGGGAGCCAGCACACCCAGAACCCCTCTTAGAATTTCAATCAGCCTGAAGCGCTTAAGTACCCAGCGAAAAGGAGCTGTGGAAATCCTCAAGTCAGCTGGCCGCTTCTGCAAAGACATCTCTGGGAGGTTTATTTGCAAGTCAGCAACTGCTGTATGTTAGAATCAGGCTTTCCGTTTTCACTAATTTCTAGATAAAGGGCTGTGGTTCTGATTTCTAAATAGGTGATCTACCCGGTGCCTGCTCTCACACACGGTCGCCTAAGGAGGCCCGCGGGGGCACAGAGGTGCGGGCTTGGGGCCCGCGCATTGTAGTTTTACTCCTGAAAATCAGTGAGTCCCAGGGTGCGGGAGAATTGCCCTGAGCCTTTCAGAACTCCCTGCCCCCGCAATGCCCCAAGCTGTCCCGGTCCCCAGAGGGTGGCGCAACCCTGCAGGGACCCCCGTCCACGTCCGAGACTGTATGTTTCTAGGAATTAATCCATTTCATCCAGATTGTCTAACTTGTTGGCATATAGTTGTCCCTAATATTTCTTCACAATCTCCTTTTTCTCTGGTGTGTCAGTTGTTACCTCTCCTCTTTCATTTCTGATTTTATTTGAGTCCTCTCTGTCTCCCCTCCCACCTCCTTCCCCCTTTTTGGTGAAACTAGTTTGGAACAGCAGGATTTTGAAACAACTTTGGAGAAGTGGCCCAGGTAAGGTGCCTTCAGTGTTGAGGTTCTGGTTTCAGGGTTCAGCTGGGGAAGCCCGGCCAGGGGAGGGCTACGCCCCAGGGAGCGTGCCGCGGCGGCTGCCAGACCCTCAGGGGGATGCACTCTAGGACTCCTGGGGAGGCCGGGCCCCCAATGCGGGCGCTCCTGAAATGTGCCCCGAACAAACGGACAAGTTAAAAACTAGGCGGGCGACGGTGCCTGTATTGCGAAAGGCCAAGACCAGTCTTCTGCTCCCACCCCGCCCCCAAGGTGCAGTCACTGTCTCCCGTGGGGACAAGCTTGGCGCTCGGGGAGAGTCACAGTAATAAAAAAAACAGGATCAGTGAGAAACTGGAGCGAACAGTGCGACCTACGGGATGAGGAACAGCATGGCACAGGGGAGGAGGCAGCAGGCACGCACAAAGGTCCTGGGGCCAGAGGGAATGGCTCTGCCTGGGCTGAAAGGTGTCCCACGAGGGACTTGGTAGTAAGGATGGGTGGTGAGCAGCCGGGAGACTGCTAGGCCTCAGGTCAAGTTCTGACTGAACTTATGTAGAAAGATGACAGCATTAGATTTGCCTTGCGAGGTGGTCACTCTGCGTCTGTGTGAACACATTTACAGAGTGAGCGGAGAAGGGCTCCTGGGTGACACACAGCCCTGGGGAAGCCTGGGGGAGGAGCTTTCCTGATGCAGGCCAGACAGGGAGACCTAAACTTAGGCCTGGGAAGCTGGGTTCTCAAAGCCTGTCTGGTGGCTGGGTCTTCCCTTACAATGGTTCTTCTTGTAACAGCCTATTCCAAGACCGCTGAGCAAGTGAGTAACTTTATGCTTGAGCTAATCAACCAACCACTGCCCTTGGTGCAGTGGTTACTTCTCTGTGGCCCAGGACAGAGCCTGGAGCACAGCGGTATGGAGTGAGAGCATCTCCTTATGCTAAATGAAAGGGAACAGCGCCACCTGCTGTCAGTTTAGAGAATAAGAGGCAGCTGATAGCCAGGTGGTCCATCCATTCCACATGCTAGGGCACTTGGGAGCCAGCCAGCAACCTATGGCCTAGGGGCCCCAAACGCCCTGAGGGAGGGTCTGCATCAGATGGTGGGGGGTGGCACATGCTCTCTTGACTTGATTAGCCCCTCTTGCCACCATTGCGTGGCCTGGCCTCCCACTTTATTCAAGAGACATTTGAATCCTTACTATGTGGAAAACTGGTCAGCAGACAATGCAGGTCCTGCCTTTCAGTTGGTGAAGCTAGTGGGGCAACTTCCCCAAATCTCAAGTGATAACATGCATGTCCCGATACAGGGACCACACACACACACGTGCACGTGCCCACACACCTGACTCAACTGTGGTGTCTTTTTTAAAAAAATTCGTTTTTATTGATTTGAGAGGAAGGGAGATAGAAACATCGATGACAGAATCATTGATTGGCTGCCTCCTGCAAGCCTCACACTGGGGATCAAGCCTGCAACCTGGGCATGTGCACTAACTGGAAATTGAACTGTGACATCCTGGCTCATAGGTTGACACTTAGCTATACCAGACGAGCTGTGGTGGTAAGTCTTGAGGGCTGGGAGGAGGAGTGTGCAAGGGAACTGCAGGCCAGAGCAAAGGGGCAGTGCAGGGACCATGCCATGTGAGAAGGGGACGAGTGGTTAGGGGAGGTGAGTGGGGCCCAGCCCTGGGCCAGTTCCACTGTGTATCCTGTACTAGGATTCCTATACTAGAAGAGCGTGCTTCTCTCTGCTCAGACTCTCCCTCCACCCACAGCCTGAACCACCCCTCCCATCCTTGGCTGTGGGCCTCTCATCTCTGAGGTGGGCCTGTCCTCATCACCCATGGCACCTGGGGGCTGCTGGACTTCCATCACTCTCAGCAGGAGCCATTTGCAACATTTTCTCTTTGAAACTCAACCACAAAGAGGCAAGGTTGGTAAGGGAAGCCCTTTGCCATTTCTCCTATTTCTCTCACACAAACAAGACAAAGGGCGTTTCTCAGGTTCATGTGCTTTGGAAGTTCACAACTCTCTTATACACACACTATGGTGCTTTCTTTCCTAACAGCGGAACACTGGCTGGAGAACTATTCAAGAAACTAATATGTTTGTTGTATTGAGCATCTCGATTACACGTATGTATCTCCTTTGACCAGAATTAATACTGGCATCAGGCAAGTCAAATGGAAATTTTTAGTTCCACTTTGTGTGTGTGTGTGAGATAGTTTTAGTTCTAAGCCTCTAGTTATTTCCAAACATAAATATCTGTAAATTCCAGTTGATATAGCTAAAGTGCTCTTTGATGTCCCAATAATACAGTCCTAGAGAAGTTCAAAATTCTCTTTGTATGCCAAAGTGGGGGTACACACACTGTGGCAATAATGTATGTTAAAATTACCTGAAACTTCGCTAGTCCATGTAGAAAATGATGATTCGGGAGAGAACCAAGATTGCGGCATAGGTTAATGCCAGAGATTGCTGCTTCGTACAACCAATTCAAATTACGCCTGAAA